>NC_052054.1:91021517-91664017 GCF_903992535.2 Arvicola amphibius
TAAACCACAATGGCCCTGTAAGGTTGCACTCGTTTTCCTTGCTTTTATGGTGAGGATGTTGAAGTCTGGACATGTTAAACAGTATTTTCCCAGATGAACCAATGCAAAACGACAGGGCTAGGAGTTTAACCTTAATCATGTTGCATCCCCGGGACTCTTCAAGGAACCACAAGGTTGTCTCCGCTGTTCTGAGGGGCTCAGGGTCAATTCAGCAGAAGTAACTTACCCAGGCTGCTCTCTTCATATGAAGGGTGTCATCTGTCTGCTTGAAATTGCGTATCTTTAGAGTAAGATAAACTGTAAGATAATTCTTCTTGTGTCGTCTCCCTTTCTTGTTTTATGAGCTAGAAAGTTTAGTCGAACCCCAAATGCAATCTTATCTGTACTTGTCTAGTGCCTGAGAGAAAAAAAGCCCAAGCATTCTCTTCAGGCTGAGCAGGATTTATGACTGTCCCCTGACTACATTGCCATAGTCTAGTTACTCTAAGTCTTCCATTCCTCTCCCCCATGTATAACTGCTTCGTGCAGAGTGGGTTTGAACAGTGAGAACATAGCAGGCAAAGATATAGGTAATTTGGCAAAGATGGCAAAGAAATCAGTTATATTAATAATTTGGATTAATGATAGCAATAATAACTTGTATTATTATAATACCTAAAATAATAATAATAATAATGTGTGTAGGGCCAAGTATTTAAAAAGCACCTTTACACTTTGATTTTAGTTCTTGTTTTGAAAACTTTTGATGTTCCCACGCATGACTTTTGTGGTGGGTCTTGTATCACTCTTGTAATCCTATTGTCCAGAATTTAAATTTCATAAATAGGCTACATTTATTTGTTAAACATACTGCTTATTCTTTTCATGAAGACAATATGAATTCACTTTCAAAATAACAGCAGTGTAGGTTGGCAAGGAGAAATTTTGCACCATTTTCAATTAAGTATTTTATTAATACTAGAACAATGTAGGAGGGGCTCCTGGTAACATCAAACTATTAAACACCAGCCCCTTGAAGTCATAAATGCAGTGACGTAACAGGAAATGGAGCTGACTTACTTGACCTGACATCTTGCTGTTTTGATTTTTCACTTCTAAGGTGAGTACTAATGAAACACCATCTCTTTTCCCTTCTCTCTCTCAACTTGCCTGACTTCCCTCTCACATCGCCCAGTGCATAATGACCCCATGCTGCTTCAGCAATAGTGGTTTTGACAGGAAACTGCCATGCACAGGAGGTAGAAAAGTCATGTGTATCTGCTCTTAAGCTCTCAGTATGGAAAGGTTTTCTAGTGCTTGTTTCTTAGAGTGCTTGCGAAATGATTTGTTGTTTCAGCAACTTGTATGCCAGTCAGATGGTGGTATAGTCCCCCCACCCCACCCCAGTTAGCACATGGTGATGTCCTTGTATTAACTACTGAAATATATCGAGACATTGTGGGACTACTGGCAATACCAGATGCTATTATTGGCTTACTGGTTAATATATTTGCACTCTTGTACTTAGCTCTTTCAGCATGCTTACTATCACTTTTGTGGAAAGCATTTTTAAATGTGCGGGAGCATCCTAAGTTTTCAGCATCTATTACACGTATATTTATGGGCACTTAGTTGCTTTCTGAGCTTACTGCAGAGTGGTGCTTCCATAAAGTGCTGGCACTCTCTACGTTTGGAAGATTTGACTTGCAAGCATTCTGAAGAGGTTTGCTATTCAGCCCTTTTCTGCCCTCGCATATGAACGCCTCATATCCAGCCACCTTTTGAATTCCAAAAGAATGTGTGTGTGTGTGTGTGTGTGTGTGTGTGTTTCTTATAGGTGCTAAATTGTTTAGTTTGAACCATTTTCTGCTAGTTCACAAACATCTTAATATTTTATTTTGCTTTTGTGTAGATCACAGTAAACATGATCTAGACACCTTTATTCCATCACATTGACTTATTTCATTCATGCTAACTCCCTTCTCCATTCTCTCTGTGTTCTTACACAGGTCTTAATGCAAAGTCTCTCTTCACTGCATTCTCTTTTATTTATTCTTCTGTGTAAGTCCCCATTGTGAACCTCCAAATGACTGTACTGATAATTGAATGTGTTAGTTAGTTCTGATAAAAGTTGACACAAACTAGAATAACCTTAGAAGAAGGAAGTTCAGTTGAGGATTGCATGTCCTTTGGAAGCATTTTTTTAAATTAATGATTAATTTTGGGAGGGCCCAGCCCACCATGTGTGTTGCCATCCCTGGATGGGTGGTCCTGGATTGTAGAGAATGGCAAGCTGAGCAAACCAAGGAGAGCAAGCCAGTAAGCAGCATTCCTCCATGGTCTCTGTTTCAGCTTCTGCCTCTAAATTCCTGCCTGGAATGCCTTCTCTGACTTCCTTAAATGACAGACTATTACATAAAAGTGTAAGGAAAATTAATCTTGTATCACCTAAGTTGCTCTTGGTAGGTCATAGTTTTACGCCAACAGCAGAAACTACCTAGGATCCTAATGGAGAATGTTACATAACTACCAAAAGATATTTGGTCCTGATCTGAAAAGATAATGATTAATACAGACAAAATTTTTGAAAGTTTTGAAAATTCTTCTGTTTTGGTTTTCTAAAACCTCTAAAACCCAAAATCTATTTTCTCTAAATATACTCCAGTTTCATCAAGATCCAGAATACAATCAATTTTCTTTTCCCATCTCATTTTGTGGTATTAAATCGTCCCTAACCTTTCTTTAATTTACTTCATAGCATAGTATTTCAGAGAAACGCAGATTTATTAAGCTTGTGTGGAGCCTTAAACCTTTCTTATTCTCTTTTGCTCTGGAAATAATTTTTAAGTTACAGACTAACTCTGGAATGTAAGTTGATGACCCCATTTTGTTGGTTGGAGGGGACAAACAATTATGGCAAAGAGTTTTTTGTCCTGGGCAGTGTGCTGGGAGTTCCTGGAATATTCCTTCAAACATGAGCTACCCTTCAGCATTCAGTGATGACTAAGAAGGGAGTAAGTGACAGAGTTTGAATTTGTAATATCATCTAGTTTCCCTAACGTACACCTGAGTTGATGTATAGACAGTCTAGCACTGTTTGATAGTATGGGGTTCCACACAGACTGGCAGCTCTTGAACATAACCCAGCCATTTCTACACAACAGAAATGTCTACAGATACTTTGTTAAAAAACCCAATTAATTGCAGAAAAGAGTTTTCATTTAACCTAAAGCATGAGAGCAGAAAGGATATAGGTCTCAAAGTTTGACCCATTGAAATATAATGGGTTTAGAAATTGAGAGGGTGGGTTTCTTTTCTTGAAAAGAAAGGAAGGATTGAAACAAAATATGATTCTGGGCATTTTATAACTGGCAACTTACTCCTCATATGTTCTTATGTTATTTATCAAATTATTATGGGATATCTTAGGACAAGAGTTTTATCCTTACTGTTTTAGAATTAAAGAAATGAAACAGTCATTTTTGTTTCTTTGCTTTCCTGTAATAGCTAATTTCAATAGAAGTTAGAAACAGGAAATATTTTTAGGTTAGACAAGTGTCCCCTAATAGTGGCAAATTCAACTATTTATAACTTAGGTAGTTATTTAGTAAAATATAGTATGAACTTTGCCAATGACCAAGAAGCCTTCAAGACATTCTCAGTGATGACGAGTTTACAGACCACAAAAGCATCACATGATAGATTTTTGTAGAACTCTTTAATTATGCATAGAAATGAGATTAAACTAAATGTTTATTTATTAAATTAATTATCCACTGGACAAAATAAATAAACTCTTATTAAGAAAAAAATTTTGATTTTGATACTGAGAATTTCATTACCTTGGAAGCAGAGAGATTAGCTTGCCAGAATTTAGAACTTTTAAATGTAGAATCCACGAACTCTGGTGTCATTTTAGACCCTTAGAGATTGGGACAGCCTTACGAAATCGTATTTTTAATGCCTGGCAAAGAGCAGCTATTTTGGGGATATAAATGGTTAGAAATCAAACATGATGGAGAATCCTCTTTGCTCCACGTTAAATATTCAGGTCCTCTTGATGACCCAGTATGATTCACTTAGACCAAAATGCCTAATGCCTTTCTAGTGAGCTGTGCAATCTACTCAAAGCATGCTCCCAGGTAATTTGAAAAGTATACATTTATAAAGAATAAGTTTCTTTGGGTAATCAAAAAACTTGGAGTGTGGGGAAAAGGACATCCTTTGTGACTCTTCCTCGGTTTTTCCTCCATCCCTCTGAAGGATCCCATTATCACCGAAACGACCTTTCCAGTTCATATCTCTTTGAAGCTAATGCAATTCTTTGCCATTCTGTTATAATGAAAGTATTACATGGAAAACTATCCAGCATGATCTTCTAAATGCAGCACTAATTTGGGAAGGAATAAAATACGTTATATAACATTAAGTCCCTCTCATCTTTTTTTTTAATCCTTGTATAAAACTGCTGACTAGAAAGAAACAAGTCCATATATGTGAGCTCCTCACTCACTAAAGAAGCAATTTTTATTGTCACATGCATGGACAGCTGTATGAGCTGAGCACAGCCACAGACAAATCCAAAGGCATGTCACTAAATGTGAGACAGATACCTCAGTTGAATTTTCTCTTTGGAGACTTCAAGGTGAGCCGTACCAAGGTCTGTGGCAGTTTTCCTAGTCTCAACATAACATGTGAGCCTGTATTGCCTGTCTCCATCCGCAAGAGGCATCATTAATTTGTGTTCACCATAAAACACTAATTATATGCTCGTGTTAACTGTATAGTAGCTTAAAGTGGTAGCAAAATGCAGCCCTGTGCACTGTGGAAAGAGTTGCAGATGATGATGGGAAGCTTCCTTGCACAGGCTCGAGCCTGCAAAGAGGTGACGTCTGCGACGCTCTGCAGTGTCTTTATCTGAGAAGCTCACACACCGTTGTTTGTTGCTTTATGAAGAAATCCATTGCAAGCAAGAAGGATGATATGACGGCCAGTTAACGCAGAGATCCGAATGATGGAGTTGGACCACACGGTTGAAGGTCAAGGCCTGACACTGTCTTTACCGGGGGCCAATTAAATCTATAAACCTGTGCTTGTTACACATCTAAGTGCTACTCTGTAGAAGAAGCAAATGGCTTTGTAAAAATGCCTTTAGGATTACACATCCATGACACAATTGTCTGGCAGAGATCGTAATTGCTGTGGTGTGGATGACATAATCGTGCTGCAGAGATTTTTAGGAAGTTTACCAGGGTCAGATATCTGAGCTAGAGTGATACAAGCTGAGTTAAGAATTTGGAAAGTGGGAGACAACTAAATAAAACAGGAGGCTAATTTAGTTGTTCAGACCTACACTGGGATATTAATGAGTTTGACTATAAATATGTTTCCCAGTTTTTACTTAGCTATTGATTAACTCCATGGAGTTATTTAAGGATAAATCCTTCAGTATTCTAAAACAAAACAAAACAAAACAAAACAAAACAAAACAAAACAAAACAAAAGAAAGAAGAACAGTGGTTTTTTTTTAAGAAGGTGGAAGTGAAAACCTAATTTTTCTGTTTTATGTAATTATCAGCAAGGATGTCTCAAAGGATTCCTTCAGAACCTGATATGGTCATGTTAATATTTGAGATCTGCACTACTATGACCAGACAGGAATGAGCTTGCCTAAGCAATAAATGCTCCTCAGTTTATTCGTTCCTTCTTTTATACTATCCTGGTTAGAAATTTGCTTTCTGACCGCACTTTTTCTGCACTTCCTATTTCTACTTCCCCCCCCCCTCTTCTTTAATTTTTTCTCATACCCTGTACTTTGGATCCACTAGTATCATTGAGCTAACCACCCTGTGGCACTGTGTACCTGACTAACTTCCACATCCCTCTCGACAGTATGGCATGTTTCCTTTGGCTGGGAGGCTACAGGTTTGGCATTTGGAGCCTCTTAACTCAGCTCTGCAGCTCTTAATTTGTACTTTTCATCTACACTGTCCTTGACACCACACAGACATCCCATGCTGAAATCTTTTTTTTTCTGAGTCTCGACCTGTCTGCTAGACTAAACAGAGACACGGAAACAGGTAATGACAGGATTGAAACATAGTTTGGGGATCTTGGGAGAAAAAAATGAAAGTAAGAAAAAAAATTGATGAAGAACATAGTCACCCAAGCTTGTGGTGCCTCATCAGAACCTCTCAATGTTTGGAAATTTTCCCAAGACTTGCCCTAGCGAGACAGAAAAGCCTTATTAGATCATTGTGTCTGCTTCCCCACCTGGACAGGAAGGAGTCTCCCATACGGAGAACATATGGCCTGGGTTTAGATTAGCAACAAAGAATGTCAGTTGGCAGACAGATGGAGGAGAACCAGAGGGTTGTATGAGTCTTGCTAGCCTGGACCTCACAAATGCATTTGCAAAATTATACTCTGTAAGTTTAATGATGGAAATACACTGACTGCTCGGGCAGAGGAAGAGGAACTGACCTGTAGCGGACATGTATGAGCATCTAGGCACAGAAGTGCCTTAACGTCAGTCTTCTTTTAATTTACAGAGGAAGAAAGAAAAGTTCAGAAGTATGGAGTATGGAGCCACTGCCCAGGTCAGGGAATCAGCCAAATGGCAAAGCCCCAGGTATCCCAGCACATCTATTTGAAAGCCCCCCAGTTTTACAGCAACAACAATGATGTCATAGGGTAACATTTTAGGTACTTTTATTTTAAGGATTTTTGGTAAAGGGATGAAGGGGATCTTGTTGCCCTTTTGTGAAAATTATTCAATATAATGAACTTGTTATAGATTTTTCCTTATGTTTTGAATGTAAAGGTCTTGGCAATGCACAGATATGCTTTGGGTAACAAGAACGGAAAAACAGGAAAGAAATCAGGGTGGGAACCATGACTAGATGCTCTTTATCCTTGTCTGCCTCCTTAGTCATCCTTCTCTTTTAAGTATTAAGAACTTTTCTTCTTTTGGAGACCCAGTCATATAATGTAACTCGGGTTGGTCCAGACATATCATTATCTTACCTCCCTCTCCGGTGCGCTGAATTCAGACCTGTGTGACATCTCACTTGTCTTACTTCTTAATAAAGGGAAATGTTTACTTCCTGATTTAGATAGAAAGCATTCAACTGTGGGACAGACTTTGAGCACAGACTGTGCTGAAGTCATCGTCCATGGAGAAGAAGGCAAGAAAACGGAACGCGTTCTTCCAGTACAGTGATTCTCAACCCGTGGATAGGGACTCCTTTGGAGGTTGAAGGACCTTTTTACAGGGGTCACATATCAGATATTTATATTACAATTCATAACAGTAACAAAATTACAGTTGTGACCCAGCAACAAAAATAAGTTTACAATTGGAGGGGGGGTCACCACAACATGAGGAACTGGATTAAAGGGTTGCAGCCTTCGGAAGCATGAGAACTGCTGCTCTATTGCTTGTGGAGGGTGAACAATGTGGAGTTGTTTAATGGAGGTTTTCTTCTGCGTTTCCATTACGTTTACCTTTTAGAGAAATGGCCAGAGAGTTGCAGCTAGACTTGCCATATCTGTCATTTACAGGAGATGGAGAGATCTGGGGATACAAGAGGGGTTGACTGAGGGGCAAGAATTATATTTCATATGTTGTAATTATTTAAATCCTCATTATAATACACATGATGTTCCGCAAAGGACACTGATGAAGAAATGGTATCTATCATCTAAATACCCCGTTGTTTAAATTCCTGTCTGTTCTTCCTCCTTTTTCTTTTCTTCAAATAATAACGTTTCTCTCTTATCCAGTGGTTCTCAACTTTCCTAACGATGCAATCTTTTAAAACTGTTCCTTATGTTGTGGTGATCCCCAACCATAAAATCATTTTCATTGCTACTCCATAACTGTAATTTTACTACTGTCGTGAATCACAGTGTAAATAACTGATATGTGGGCTATCTGATAGGCTATCCTTGTGAAAGGTTGTTCAACCTCCCAAGGAGTCATGACCAACAGGTTGAGACTCACTGCTCCTATCCATTTCATCCATCTATTAGGATCCTTCTGCTATTATTGAACGGACTGCTCTCGAGTTTCTCATGGGAATCCTTGAAAGATTAGAAAGTGCCTTTGGACATCTCAGTCATTTTCTGAACAATATCACGGATATGGGACCTTTTTACTCAAGTTATATCCTCCTACCTTCTGCCTACTATGGTATCTTCACCAAAATTTTAAGTTATGTCTATAGGTAGACACACACATATTGGATGCACACATATATATTTATTAGTGTTGTGTATTTTGTAAGGACACATATGTTTAAACTACAGCAGACATTATCAGAGGTGGGGTCTCCTATGGGAGCATATAAGGTCAAAATATGAAAGTGTGTGTTCAAGGGCAGCCAGATAATCTGACTTTATTTTTGACTATGGAGAAATAACCATGTGGTTGGAGAAGAGAGGACAAAAAATATCTTCATTGTTAAATTAATAGAATGGGTGGAAGGGAAAGGCACTGTGGCTGAGATATTCAGGAGGGAGGCTCTTACACTGATGGTAGATGATGATCGCCAACCCCAAATTAAAGACTTTTAACACTGATAAAACCTCGACTGTAGGAAAAGATAGAACTAGGGAGCTACAGGCAACAAAGGAATGCTTTTCTTCCCCAGAGGAGAAATAGCCATTCTTCCCCAGGAAGAGCACAGTATTTGCTTATCCAACTCCTAATAGTCAGCCGTGTATGACATCATATGTCTACTACCACATTATCCAGATCGAGAAGATTGTATTTGTACATCCAGGAATGTGTAATGTGCATCACAACAATTAAAGAAAAAGGAGGTGATGAACTGAGAGACAGTTGGAAGGCTTGTACATGGGAGTGTTTGGGGGAAAGAAAAGGAAAGGGGAGAATGATGTAATGGTATTGTAATCTCAATTATTTTGAGAGGGTTTCTGAAGTTATGGAAGAATGAATGTGTCAGACCAGGAATGGTAGAAGCCTTAGGAAGAAAGGGAACAAACTACACATAAGGGCGGCCCTCATAGGTAGGCGTTCTGGTGTTGACTGAGATCTGTAGGGATGGAGTCAACAGAGATACCGAGAATACATTGCAAACAACCAACACACCATGACCCTTGCCTGTCAGAATTGGCAACACTTCGCCAAATGCTCTAACTGTAAGCAATGAGTCATCAATGCTCCTGATTGAATCAGAACGGTGGTGACAGACTACCTTTTCATAAAAGTTCATTTTGGGGGTTGTCCTTTGAGGTCTAGCCTTAGGCTCTTCTTGTATACTCTCTAGTATGTAGCTCTAATGATTTAAGAAAAAAATGGACTCAATGTCTGAAAGCAATAAAGCAAGCCTTGATTTTTACATGGTTATTTTGAGCTTTAAGGGCAATATCTATACTAGGCCCCTGGTCTTGGGTGTGTAATGACGAGATAGATCGGATTTGGAAGTCTCTGAGATCTAGGTGTCAAGGACTTGAAATACAATTTAGGATTTGCTTATAAACTTCTGCTCTGTCTGTGTTTCAGAGGAGGTGCCTTTGCCATTTCTCATTTGTACTCAGTCTTTTGATAAATGTTCCTTCCATTAAAATGTCCCTAACTATGAACAGGTTATCTGTAGTCTGTGTGTGATGATATTCTGGTTATGTGAACAAGCACACAGTCAGACACAGATACACACACACACACACACACACACACACACACACACACACATACAAGCCCACACACCTGAACTTCCATGAACTTTGTTTCATCTTTTTCCTATTCACTTTCTCACTCTCTTGATACTCCAGGGATTTCTTCATACTTTTCTGGCAGAATTTTTTATTTTTCCTAGTTCCTATCTATACATTTTCCTGAAAGATTTTTTTTAAGTTCTTAACTGTTCAGTAAATTTAAGCTATATAAGTTTTAAAGAGTTAAAATTTTCTCCTTTGTGGTTGAAGTGATGGAGGAAAGGCATGCTGGGAGAGAATCCGTGCTTTGCCTTTGTTCAGGGATTTTCAAGGGGATTGGATGTGTTATTGAAATTTCATCTTTCCTCCATGCTGCTTATCTTGCTGGTCTTTACTTATTCCATGGCAAAGCATTTCCTAGTCCAACTGCTGAGAGTTTTGTAGATGATACAGACAGAAGTCCACTTTCATGACTTTCATAAAGCGCAAGAAGAGAGTATGTGCTACTTACTGCTGTACAGTCTCCGAGTCCCCATCTTAGCGTCTCACATTTATCTTAGAGTTTATGGGGCACTAAGAACAGCACAGATCTGAATGGATCTTTTATGTCAGGAGCAAAGTAGAGCTGAAATCTACAGCATTGGGAGACTCATCTTGCAGCCAGAATAGTGGCACACCTATTTGCCAGGTCATTTAGTAGTTGTTAGCATCATTCCATTTCTTGTACTGTTGTTAGACTTGGTGTCTTTGTTCCTTCCTTTCTGGTATCTGAAAGCTTGCTATTCTCTGCACCTCACCCGCACATCAGCCTGCTTCTTCAAAGCATGAGAGCCCACATGCCAATAAAAGAGCATGCCAACAAGGCATAAGTCAGAATTTCCTGTCATCTAATTATAGAACTGACATCCCAACCCCCTTTGCCTTCTCCTGTTTACAAGAAGCCCACATTGAATGGGAAGGAATTATTTAGCACAAAGACATAATTACCTTAAAACTAGAATAAAAGTTATATCAAAACATTCATCTACCTATATAATTTAAAAGGGAGAGTGTCTGAATTCTCCAGGAAACAATAGATTCAGAAACAGAAAGCATGTTGTTGGATATCAATTTCTTTCCATCACTTTTACTCCTGAAAGTCCTAGAGTTAACTTTCTATTTTATAGTAGCTTACAAAGACTATAAATATTGATTTCACTCATTGGACATTTCAGAGGGAAGAGACCGTTTCCTATTAATTGTGCCCAAGTCATGGGCTTATTATCACTGCTCTAGTCTGACCATTCTGGCCTTGTGCTTCCTCTCGATGCTGCAAGACAGTGTCTGCATCTGAACAGCATGGGCGGGAAGGTGTGGGGGTGGGCACCACCCGATGTGCCTCCCACCAGAGGCTCATAATCCTGCATGTAAACAGATCAAGAACCAGTGGGTCATGGTGTTGTAGTTGCAAAGAGGATGAAGCTAAATGGAGCAGGGAAGGTGCAGGGCTGCCAGAGGTTGTGCTATTGCACGAGTCCCCAGAGCTCCGGCCACACCGTCACTGTCATTTAGGGGCAGAGCAGACATAAGGACCGGGTGCATATGGTGTGTAAGGTATTATGCTTTTACAGTGCAGAGTCGTGGAAACTTCCAGGGACACTCATGAGCTGGTGTCGTCTTATTTTCATGCAGAAGTTGATACATATTGATATATGATTTCTATGAAAGCCACATTGACTCCAAGAACAGTGTTTAGATGGCACAATGACCCCTGCGAAAATATACCAGTTTATAGCATGTTGGGTTGTGTACCATATTATAAGAATGGGAAACTCTTTGTCTTGTACTTGTATTATGAAGTATGAGTTACTATCTAGTTTGGACTTCAGATTGAAATAAACTTCCATAAAGAAACCTGAAATATTAGTGTAGACATATGTACTAAGACTAAATAAAAAGAATAAAAAGGGGGAAAAAAACCCAAGGAAGCGAAATCTCTAATAACTGAACTGAGCACCAAGAAATGTAAATACTATGACTTCTCTTTTTATTTATTTTTACATATTTTGTGGGCTCCTTAAAATGGTGACTATGGGAAAAATACTGAAAAAGAGACATAATTTTGCAATTGTTAACACATGGTAACATGTAATTCCTGTTTCCAGATGAGAAAACAAAATTCTACCTCTTAATTGTTCTTTATTCTTTTGCTAAAGAAGTCCATAAATTTGAGAGTCTGGCAATCAAATTGCCTTAAGTTTGGAAATTGCCCATGAAGGCCAAACTTCAGAGACAGATTGCGTGCCCAAGACACTTGTCACCATCTACAAAAATATTATAACACAGACTTTCAATGTACCAAGTGTACTCAAGGGAAAACTTAAAAAATATAGGTGTAGCTCAACTTCTCCTATAATTTTAAGGCACATAGCACTTTTGTGAAGAACAAGGAAAGAGTAAGACCTGAGCTATGTGAAGACAACATGCCTAAAAATCTCCCTGGATATGGTAAATTGTTTTTGAGTGGCTGATCAAAGCTATGCTGTCAGAATATGGTGACTTTTGGATATTTTACCTGATTCTTTGATTGTCATATGACTTTCTTGTAGTAAGAGACTACTTGTTCCTTTCTTGGCTGTCCAAACTCCTGAAATAATCACACAGAAACCATATTATTTAAATCACTGCTTGGCCCATTAGCTCTAGCTTCTTATTTGCTAACTCTTACATCTAAATTTAACCCATCTCCATTAATCTGTGCATTACCACGAGGTCACGGCCTACCAGTAAAGTTTCAGCATGTCTGTCTCTGGCAGCGACTCCATGGTTCCATGGCTCCTCACTCTGCTTCCTTTCTCCCAGCATTTAGTTTAGTTTTTCCTGCCTAGCTCCACCCTGCCCTATCAGCAGGCCAAGGCACTTTCTTTCTTCACCAATGGTACACAGCATACAGAGGGGAATCCCACATCGCTTTATTATTATTTTGGTATCTCTTCAAGAATGGATACTCCAGCATCAGAAATTTCCTTATTTACTCACCGTGATGCATATATTTATCCAAAAAATTTTGTAAAAAGTCTTATTATATATAGTGAAAATTGGATAATATTTTGTTTGCTTAAGGATATTCTCCGTTCTTTTGGTATTAGAACAAGACATAGACAGTCTTCATATGAGAGATCAAAGTGCTGCTAACTGATTCTTTGTCTATCTTGAAGTTTGGGTATGGGATGTGATGTGGATCTTAGGTGGAATATTGGGCCAAAGTTGGAGGCAGAGAAGCATCTGTCCACCCAGAGAACCCAGGACCAGAGTGAACCAGGACCAGAGTATCTAGGAATAGAAAGAACAACTTCCTCTAAAGGCCTAAGGAATGTATATTTTAGTGAGAGGAGGTCCGAGTATCCAGGGTTCCATGAGCAATGGGACATTTAGCAGATATAAAGAAATATGTTAATGTGTTTTCCCACAGACTATATAAAAGATGAACAAATTAGGCCCAAGAGAGGTTAATTTTTAGTACTAAGTTGCACATTAAGAAGCAAAATCAGTGCCTAGAGGCTGTCTTCCCACCCTAGGCATCAGGACACCACTGTGTGTCCTCTTCTAGGTTGCTTTGAGCTATGTGTTGCAATTTTGTTAAAGTTATCTGCGGTCAGGTGTCATGTTCTCTTGGATTGCATTTCACATAGCACAAAGTTCAAAGAGTTGTTTCTCATGATGAGTCATTCTAACCATAGTTTTATTCTTCTTTGCTTCACCCTCCAACACTTGACTGAGTATCCTAGTAGGACTAATTAGTCTCGATTTAGCTGATTCTGTAGCTCTTTAATATATATATATATATATATATATATATATATATATATATATATATTTAAAAAAAACAGAATGTTAAATCACCTGTGCATTAGAGATTTTCAACTAAGGAGACAAAAAATAAAATTCAAGTTCATATTAAAAAGCCATATACGTAGTTAAAATCATTCATGGCTTTCAAACACAGACACACACAGACACACACACACACACACAATGAAAGGTCAAGCAACAAATAAACTAAAGGTCCCTAATGAAGAATTAAATGCATCTTTATTGATAATGTACCCTCATAACAGACAGGTGATTAATTTATATCATTTTTAAAATGCAATTATTAAATATTCATGATATACTTTACAAGACTTAAACACTCATAGCAAAATCATATGGTAAAGATAAAATGCAGACAGAGAGTCTGAGTTCCCACAGCCACCGACCCTCAGATGACCTATTAGTAAATGCCAGATTCCCATCTTGTAAAACCCCTGTGGGAGGATAGCAAAGGACGAAATTTTTCCTCAACATTTACTTTATAAAACAAGCAAGCACTCTTAGTCTTTCTTCAAGAGAATCATGTTCCTACTCTGTAAAAAGTCTGTGGCCTTTCATGAAAATGTGTACCTTGTGTCACACAGCCACGGCCATAAATTTGGGTAGTTACACACAGAAGTACAGACATCCAGCCTACTCAATTTAGAGGATTCAAGTAAAAGTTGTTATTTCCACTGTATTTTCCTATTCCTATTACACGAACTGGAGGATGCTATAATTGTTCATTTTACTTGGACCATGGTTTTGGTTGTGAAATTTTAAGAAATAATTTATGCAGATTCGGAACAGAAACAGAAGTGTGGTGCGGATGGTTATGTCTGTGGGTAGTTACTGCTGTAGGACACAGATTCTAAAATAATTTATCCGGGGTATGTGCAGAACTCTGGGTCTACCCACAACACACGGAAAGTACTGATGAGGTGAGGACCAAGAGAAATAAACTAAAGCAAGTATGGAAAAAGCTGCAGATCAAAACTAAGAGATCAGTGGTTTGGGTGGCAAGGAGCCTCTGGTGTCACAGCTGCCCTTAAGGAAGAGAGCAGTGGGAGTCTCTCGAAGAGGAGTTGTGCATGCTGAGAAAACCCACTCATGCTGTTAGCATGACTCATAGAGGGGTTTATCCAGGAATCCCAAGGCCTAACCCATATGTAGATATTGAGGGTAAGATGAAAGAGAAAAGTCCGGTCCTAGAGACTATCTGTTCTATAGAGGTTCATTGTAAATTTGCTCAATTGTATTCTTCTTGGGAAAAGGGAATTCTAACTGCATATTAAAAGCCAAATAAGTATCATTCATGGTTCCCTTTTTCAGGTTCACTATATAATTGACTGTATCTCTTATGCTTTCCATCTTGGGACACAGAGAGTGTTTATATGGACAATGGGAAGATCCACGGTTGCAAGAGGGGCTGTTAGTTTGTTCCCGGCCGCTCAGCCCCGAAATAACTACACAGAAACTGTATTAATTAAAACACTGCTTGGCCCATTAGCTCTAGCTTCTTTTTTGCTAACTCTTATATTAATTTAACCCATTTCTCTTAATCTGTGTATCACCACGTGGCAGTGGCTTACCGGCAAAACTTCTACATGTCTTTCTGGTGGCAGCTCCATAGCTTCTCCCTGACTCCGCCCTTCTTTCTTCCAGCATTTAGTTCTGTCTTCCCTGCCTACCTAAGGTTCTGCCCTATCAACAGGCCAAGGCATTTTCTTTATTTGTTAATGGTAATCACAGCACACATAAGGAACTCCCACATCAATCCACCACCTACTTCCTATCCTTTTTACCATCATCTTATGATGAATTCATTAGAGGGTCTCACTGAAAGTCTCCCCAAAGAAAATTGTGCCTGTTGACAGTAGTTAGTGATGGAGATGGTGGGTGTATGTGTAGCATTAAGTGTAGAGGACAAAAAGGTGTGTGGAAAGAGAGAAAGATGGGACTCTACAAAAATAATGATTTTTTTTCAGTTTATTTTACTGAAGAAATCCACATGTTCTAAAACCACATAAAACTCACTGAGAGATGCTAAACAAATAAAATGGGGGATTTATTAGAGGCATAGAAAAAATAAAAAGTTATAAAGCTTATATATATGTATACACACACATATATATGTGTGTATATATATATATATATATTATATATAATCAGATCCTCAAAAAATTAGATGGAAAAGTTGAATAGGCAGAAATGTTGAAAGATGTGACTAGCAAATAAAAATGATCAATAAATGAAAAAATACAATTCTAAATGAATTGATTACAAAAAGCCTGTAGTACAAGGCTGAATGGCAGAGGGGAGCGTGGGCACTAACAGTCTGAGTCCATGGTGGTGTTCTCTTATTTTATCTGTGTGACATTTATTCAGAAGACATCACGTCTCTGTGTTTTGGTATTCTCATCTACTACAAAGAAATAAAACCTTTTCTTTCTCAAAGGTTATTATAAGGATTGGTTAGGTAATTGTTTTAAAGTACTTATAATAGCAGCTGGAATATTATCGATCTGTAAATGTTAGCTATTATTCCTTTTTGTACCTGCTTTAGTCAGCTTTTCCATCACTATGACAAAATCACCTCAAAGAAGTAAGTGAAAGAAAAGTTTAATTTAGCTAACTGTTTCACGGGTTTTAGTGCAGGTCATTTAGGCTCCATCATTGGTGCCCCTGATGGGGCAGAATATCAAACATCATGTAGGGAATGCTCAATGGATAAGGCCTTCTCTATTTATCATGACTGAGAAGGACACATACACACACACACACACACACACACACACACAGAGAGAGAGAGAGAGAGAGAGAGAGAGAGAGAGAGAGAGAGAGAGAGACAGACAGACACACAGAAGGACAGAGACACCCAAAACAGCCAAAACAGACAGATTGAAACACACATGAGAAACAGAGAGAGAGAGAGAGAGAGAGAGAGAGAGAGAGAGAGAGAGAGAGAGAGAGAGAGGGAGGGAGGGAGGGAGGGAGGGAGGGAGGGAGGGAGGGAGAGAGAGAGAGAGAGAGAGAGAGAGAGAGAGAGAGAGAGAGAGAGAGAGGGAGGGAGGAAGAGCCATTCAGACAGAGACAGGTAGAAGTGAGGAAGGAAAGACAAAGATCTTAGAGAAAAGGAGGAAAACAGGGAGAGACACCCAGGGATATAATGCACCATTTAGAGCACACTCCTAATGACTCACTCCAGCTAGGTCCCAGCTCTGGATAAGCCATCTAGCTATAAATTAACAATGAATTAATGTAAATGGAGTTAGAATGTTCATGTCCTGACTGCATTGTCCCAAATAATCACACAGAAACTTATGCTAATTACCAACTCTTTGTCCAATTTAGGCTTATTTTTAATTAACTCTTACATGTAATGGAAACCATTTATATTAATGTATGTATTATCACACAGCTGTGGCATTACTGGCCTTTTGGAATCTTGCTTCTTGGATGGATGATGGTATCTGCCCATGACTCTGCCCTGCTTCTCCTATCTCTGCTTGGATTTCTCCCTTGGCTCTGTCCTTCATTGCTACACACCAAAGTAGCTTCTTTATTAACCAATGGTAATAAAACATATTCACAGCATAGAGAGGAGTTATCCCATACCAAATTAATTTACACTAATTCACTGATGATATCAATCTCCTCATAAGCTAATTCTCTTGAAAGGACCATGAGCTTGGAAGCCTGCTGTTAATAGATGAGTCTTAGGGGAGGATGCTTCATACACAAATCAGAAGAGGGTGCTTACAATAGATCACAGCAAAGAATTGTGGCAAGAAGTCATGGAAGTGGAGTACAACAATGATTAAATGATGTCATTGGTCATGAAGAGATGGCTGAATAGATAAAAAGTATAGGAACCTGAATTCAGATCCTAAGCACTCATCTAATCTGAGGTAGGTATGGGTAGCCTACCAGTAATCCCAGCAATCAGGAGTTAGAGTTGGGGTTCAATAGCAATTTGGCTAGCTAGACTTAGCCAAATTAGTGAGTTCTGGGACCAAGTAGGAAATTTCTGCCTACGTAAATAAGGTGGAGAGTGACCAGGATGACACCTGATGTCAACCTCTGGCTTCCTCACACAGATGCACACACTTGCATGCATACTTACAAAGACACACATGGATACATATATGTACAAACATGAATACACATGTGCACACCTACCACACACATGCACACACACTCACAAAGATTTAATTTGTTTAGTCTTACAAATTTGAAAACATGTTCTAAAGATACACATTATAAAGTACTAGTTTTATTAGAAATTAAGATTATGAGCAAAAGAGGAAAAACTTGAAGTAGTTTCTTCACTTACAGAATAAAAAGATAATGTTTTTATTTATGCGATGATAAGAAAATATTAATGTTAAAAAAATTAAAAAATAAAGTAGTGCATGTACCATAGAAACAATAGAAGAAAAAAATGTTAGAAATAAAGATAATGGTATAGCTGGGTTTCCGCAGTCTTCTGAAGAACCACCATGCCATATTGATTTTCATAGTGGCAGTACAAGTTTGCACTCTTTTGAGCAATGGAGGAATGTTCCCCTTGCTCCACATCCTTACCCACCTAAGTTATCACTTGACATTCTGACAGGTGTAATATGGAATTTACTTGCATTTCCCTTATGACTAAAGATGTTGAGCAGTTCTATAAGTACCTTTCAGCCATTAGAGATTTTTCTATTGAAAATTCTCTGTTTAGATCTGTAACCCATTTTTTAAATTATTATTAATTTTTAAAATAATATTAAAAAATTATTTGGTATTTTGATATCTAGTTTCTTGAGTTCTTTGTATATTTTGGAGATCAGCCCTCTGTCCAACATGGGGTTAGTGAAGTATTTTCCCCCCATTATGTAGGTTGTCATTTTGTCCTATTGACAATGTCCTTTGCCTTACAGAAACTTTTCATTTTCATGAGGTCCCATTTATTGATTGTTGCTCTTAGTGCCTGTGCTATTGGTATTTTATCTATTCAGGAAGTTATCTCCTGTGCCAATGTGTTTAAAGCTACTCCCCACTTTCTTTTCTATTATGTTCAGTGTATCTCGTTTTATGTTGAGGTTTGTGATCCACTTGGACTTGAGTTTTGAACAAGGGGATAGATATGGACCTATTTGCATTTTTCTACATGCCAAATCCAGTTAGACAAGTACCATTTGCTGAAGATATCTCTTTTTTATTAGATATTTCTGGCTCCTTTATCAAAACTCTTCTGTCCATAGGTTTATGGGTTTATGTATGGATCTTTGATTTGATTCTGTTGATCCACGTGTCTGTTTTTTTTATGCCAATATCATGTTGTTTTTAGTACTATATCCCTGTAGTAGATCTTGAATTTTGGTATGGTGATACCTCTATAAGTTAATTTATTGTACATGAATGGTTCCGCTATCCTGGGTTTTTAGTTTTTCCATATGAAATTGAGTATTTTTTTCAAGATCTGTAAAGAACTGTGTTGGCAGTTTGGTGGGGATTATACTGAATCTGGAGATTCCTCTGGGTATGATGGCTACTTTTACTGTGTTAATTCTACTTATCTATTAGCATGGGGGAATCTGTCTTCTGAAACATTCTTCAATTTCTTTCCTTAAAATCTTAAAGTTTTTGTCATACAAGTTTTTCACTTTCTTGGTTAGAGTTACTCCAACATATTTTATATTATTTGTGGCTTTTGTGAAGGGCAATATTTCATTGATTTCTTTCTCAGGACTTTGTCATTTGTTTATAAGAGGGCTTCTAATTTTTTTTTTGAGTTAATCTTGTACCCAGGTACCGCACTAAAGGTGTTTATCAGCTTTAAGAGTTCTCTGGTAGAATTTGGGGGTTTGCTTACATATACTATCATACCATCTGTAAATAATAATACTTTGACTTTTTCCTTTCCATTTTTGTATTCCCTTGATCTTCTCAGTTGTCTTATTTCTCCAGCTAGAACTGTAAGCACTATATTTAATAGATACGAAGAAAGGGGGCAATTTTATCTTGTTCCTGATGTTAGTGGAGTTTCTTTGAGTTTCTCTCAATTTAATTAGATATAAAGCTTGTTATAAAATTTCCTTTATAATATACAAGTATGTTCCTTGTATCACTATTCTCAGAACTTTTTACCAATAATGGGTGTTATATTTTGTCAAATGCCTTTTCTGCATCTAATGAGATGATCATGTATGAATTTTTTCAGTTTGTTTATATGGTGTGGATTATACTGACTAATTTTTCTATGCTGAAATATCCCTTTATCTTTGGGATAAAGCCTACTTGAACTTGATGTGATGTGGGATTCCCCTGTGTATGCTGTGAATATCACTGGTTAATAAAGGAACTTCTCTGGACTTACAGCAGAGCTATAGGAGAAGAGAGTAAGTGGGGAAAACTAAGCTGAATTCTGGGAGAAAGAGGAGAAGGAGTTGGAGAAGCCGCATAGCCCCACTGGAGACAGATAGAACTTTATCTCGTAAGCCACAGTCACTTGGCGATACACAAATTAAGATATAAGAGTTATCAGCTAAACAGCTAGAGCTAATGGAATAAGCAATGATTTGAATAATTTAGTTTCTGTGTCCTTATTTTGGGGCTGAGTGGCCAGGAACCAACAAGTGGCCTTCTACAACTGATTGGTGCCAATGTGGCAACTAAAATCCACTTAAAACCTGAGAGAGATTGGGAAGAAATTCTAGGAAATAAAAACAAAATAAACAACAACAACAACAACAAAGAGTTTAGCAGGGCTTTAACCTTGTAGCTTCTTTAAGAGAGGTTTTCCTGACTCAGAAGAAGCAGGAAAAAAGCTGTGCTGCTTTGAAATGCCAGCTTTCTGGGCCATGCTACTAGCATGAACTCTGGCTCTTTCAGGAGGTCAAGCATTTAAATGGTATTTGTGAACAATGTAATACAACTTGCTTAATGGCAACATAGACCAGCTATATGCCTAAAACTAAGGCAATGTGCAAGACTAGCAGAGGTGATTAACAGGCTTCCACCACACTAAGTGGCCAGGAACTAACTAGAGGCCTCCTTACTACACTGATGGATGATCTTCTTGGGTTTGGTTTGTGAGTATTTTATTGAGTATTTTTTTCATCTGTGTTCATGTTGAAAATTGCTCTGTAATTCTCTTTCTTTGCTGAATCTTTGTGTAGTTTGTTTATCAGGGTGACTGTGACCTCATAAAATGAATTTGACATTGTTCTTTCTGTTTCTATTTTGCTGAATAATTTGAGGAGTATTGGCATTAATTTGTCTTGGAAAGTCTGGTAGAATTCTGTGCTAAAACCATCTGGCTCTGGGCTGTTTTTATAAATGGAGGACTCTTAATGACTACTCCCTTTTTTATTTTTCTCATTTTTTTTATTCAAGATTTCCATCTCCTCCCCTCCTCCTCCCCCTTCCCTCCCCTCCCTTCCACCCATACCCCCACTCCACCCCTCTCCAAAGACAAAGAGCCATCAAGGTTCCCTTCACTATGTTAAGTCCAAGGACCTCCCAGCTCCCCCTAAGTCCAGGAAGGTGAGCACTGGAACAGGGGACCAAACCGGACTCTCTGAATGTGGCTGACGGTGGAGGAGGACTGAGAAACCAAGGACAATGGCAATGAACATGAACTCTACAGCATGGACGGGCTCACTGTGAGCCTTGTCAGTTTGGTTGCTCACCTTCCTGACTACTCCCTTTTTATGGGTTATGAATTTATTTAAACTTGTTTAACTTTGGTAGATGGTATACATCAAGAAAATGATCCATTTCTTTTATATTTTTCAATTTTGTTGGATACCAGCTTTGAAAGTAGGATCTAAGATTCTTTGGATTTCCTTGGTATCTGTGTTAAATGCCCTTTTAGCTTCTGATTTTGTTAATTTAGATATCTTCTCTGTGTCTTCTAGTTAGTTTTGGATTCTCAAAAAATAACTCTTTGTTTCATTGATTCTTTGTATTGTTTTTTACCTGTCTATTTTACTGATTTCAGCCCTCAATATGATTATTTCCTGTCAACTAATTTTGGGCATACCTGCATTTTACTCCTGAGCTTTCTGATATGCCTTTAAGTTGCTGGTATGCGACTGCTCCAATTTCTTTATGTAGCACCCAATGCTACAAACTTTCATAGTAGCACCACTTACATTGTGTCTCATAGGTTTGGGTATGCTGTGAAGCCATTTTCATTTAATTTTAGGAAATGTTTAATTTCTTTATTCTATTTTGACCCAGCATTCATTCAGTAGAGACTTGCTCAGTTTTCCACAAGTCTGTAACTTTCTGTTGTTGTTGAAGTCTAGCTTTAATCTGTGATTGCCTGAGAGAATTCAGAGGGTTATTTCTATTTTTCTTTATCTGTTAAGATTTGCTTTGTGACCAAGTATGTGGTCAATTTTGGAGAAAGAAGCTCTCAACTGAAGAATGGAAAATTGGGTACATTTATACAGCAGAGTATTACTCAACTGTAAAAAATAATGACATCATGACATTTGCAGGAAAATGTTTGAATTGGAAAAGATCATTCTGAATAAGGTAACCCAAGCCAGAAAGAGAAACATGGTATGGGCATTAGCTGTTAAGTAAACGATAATCACAATACTATCTACAAATCCAGACAAGTCTTCTAGGTATTGGGGGATATTGAGCCCCATTAGCCATCTTATGTAACTATGCAAGATTCCCAGAAGTGGGACTGGGACATCAACCCAGCCATAAAACCTTCTACCTACAATTTAACCTGCTGACAGTATTGCTGGGATAATGGTGGTATGCAACTTGTGGGAGTAGCCAACTGGTGACTGATCCAACTTGAGACCCTGCAAGGAAAGGGATCCCACACCTGACACTGACTGGATGGCTAGGAACCAGAGAAAGCACAGCCCAGAGACCCAGGACAGAACTAAACATGATTGTCTAAAAAAAATCAATGAAATGATTCCTATTGATACTTTGCTATACACATAGATTTGTGCTTAGCCTAATTGTCATCAGAGAGGCTTCCTCCTACAAGTAATGGGAGCAGATGCAGAGACTCACAACTAAACACTATGTGAAGTCGGGAACACCACTGAAGAGTGGGTAGAAGGATTGTAGGGGCTAGAAGGGTAGAGGGCACCATGAGAACATGGTCCACAGAATTAACTAAAGAAGCTTGACAGCGGCTCACAGAGAATGAAGTGATAAACACAGAATCTGTGTAGGTCTGAGCTAGACCCTCTGCCTATATCCTATGGTTGCATAGTTTGGTGTTCTTATGAGACTCCTAACAGTTGGAGTAGGAGAAGTCTCTGACTCTTGCCTGTGTTTGGGATCCTTTTCCTCTTACTGGGTTTCTTGTCCAGTCTTGATATAATGGTTTGTGCCTAGTTTCATTGAAACTTTCTCTACTGTGTTTGATAGATATCCGTGGGAGCCCTGATCTTTTGGGGGTTAGGGAGAGGAAGAGAAGAGTGGATCTGGGGAAAAGGAGAGGTGAGGGAGGGTCTGGGAAGAGTAGAGAGAGGAGAAAATGAGGTTGGGATGTAATGTATGAGAAAAAAGAAAGAAGAGAGTGCTAGACATTAGTAAAGATACATTGGTGGTCAAGGGTGCTCACCATTTCGTGATGTGATGTTGTCTTTCCCAGCTTCAATTAATAAACATGGTACTACAACACATGTTTGAAAACAAAGATTGATACTTCAAATAATAAAAGTCTATGCCTATGCAAACCTTTCCACAGTATAAGGAGATAATTGGCAAAACTACGATTAAAGTGTTTCAAACCTTCACACTTTCTAGAGAATGGTGGTCAATATTTTCCATTCATACTGTGTTTTAAGTATCTTTAATTAGCAAAAACTTTAATAAGCAAACAACTTGTTACTAGTTTTAGCTTTTGTTAATTGATTTCTGTTTAAATCCACTATGAAACTTAAAAAAGCACTTTACAAAATAATTTTTAGTTCAAAGGAAGATCAAACCCACATTTGTAGAGGATTTAGAAATTATTAGCTGTATCAGAAGGCAGAGGTAGCGCAGAAGCTATATAATTCATGTTTTAAATCTAGAATAATCTTGTGCTAATGCCATAAAAAAGAATACCCCCAGAAAATATTGCATGTTAAAATAGACAGAAAATTCTAAATATAGTGCTAGGAAACAGGGCACCACTCACCCTAATCAGGTAACATTTACCCCACAATTAAAAGGAAATTTTTATTTCTCTCATGTGTAATAACTGCATCAACAGTTGAAGCAAAATGACTCACATGAGATTTTTAACAGAAGTCTTTTTAGTAGAGATTTTAACAGATTAATAAGATGTTAATTGACACATGACCTCTCTGCACTTCAACTTCTACATCTTAAAATGCATATGATAATGGTTTGTACCTCAGAGGTTTGTTGTGTGGGTTAAATTAATTAATTTAGCTAGCATGTTAACAGTGACTGGAAGTGTCAAATAGCTCTTAGCTACAGTTTTAAGAGTTCCGTCCTTTAAAATTGAGATCACTGTGGCTGTATGCACCAATACAATTAAGGCCTTTTCTTTTGTTTCTGGAGCCAATGTGATATTTAGCTGTAGAATTTTACTGTTGTGGATCACTGTTACCCGAGTAAAAATACACTGCAAATGAGTGCGGTTTCATCCATTTTCCATAGAAATGCAGGCAACACATTATTGTAAGAGACATAATGATTGCTTCCAGACAGCATCCTTTTAATTTCCATGTAATTTGCTTACATCGAATGAAGACTATCACATTCAGGACATTATGATTCACTCAATTCTAATAAAGCAAAAGATATAAAAACATCAAAGCAAGTATTCATGATTCTATAGCTTGCCTTGACAGCAGAAACTAAACAGAACATTTGAAAAAAGAAAGATGAGCTTTTTCCTCTTAACCATAACAACATAAGCCGAGGTGATGACTTGACTTATGGCCATGAATTCAGCACCCTGGAAAAAGAGACAGGTAGAGCTCTGTGAATTCAGCACCCTGGAGGAAGAGACAGGTAGAGCTCTGTGAATTTAAGGCTAGCATGGCCCATGTGATAATTCCAGGGCAGCCAGGGTTGTATAGTAAAAACATGTCTCAAAACAAATACAGAACCCTACCCAACCCAACTAAATAACAACAAACCCAACTAAACAAGCAAAAACCCCAACCCCAAAAGTAACATAAAACAGTGAAGGAAAAATCTTAATGAGATCTGTGCTAGTATAATAGAAATAAAGTATTTAGTTTCTTAGAAGCTACTAAAGAATGGAGTCAATGAAGGAATAAGCTGGAGTCCTTGCTAGAAAATTCTTTTCTCTAATATTATTTTTTTCTAATTTTTATACAATATATCATATACAATTGATCATATACTTCCCTCTCCTATCTCACGTCTAATTTCGTGTTCTTTCTCCTTAAAATAAAACTAAACTTTATGAAGTTGAGTACTGTTCTTTTGAGGCCTGTGAAGAATTTTGCTGGGATTTTGTTGGGCATTGCATTGAATCTGTAGATTGCTTTTGCCATACTGCCATTTTTACTATGTTAAGTCTACCTACCCAAGCGCATAGGAGATCTTTCTATTTTCTGATGTCTTCTTCAATTTCTTTCTTCAAAATTCTAAAGTTCTTGTCATACAGGTCTTTCTCTTGTTTGATTAGTGTTACCCCAAGATATTTTATGCTATTTTTGGCTATTGTGAAGGGTGATGTTTCTCTAATTTCTTTCTCAACCAGTTTATCATCTATATAAAAAAGGACTACTATTTTTTTTGTGTTAGTCGTATCCTGTTACATTACTGAAGGTGTTTATGAGTTGTAGGAGTTCTCTGTAGAATTTTGGGGGTCTCTTAAGTATACTATCATATCATCAGCAAATAGTGAGAGTTTGATTTCTTCTTTTCTTTGTATTCCTTTGATCTCCTTTTGTTGTCTTATTGTTCTAGCTAGAAGCTCAAGAACTATATTGAATAGATATGGAGGGAGTGGACAGCCTTCTCTTGTTCCTGATTTCAGTGGGATCACTTTGAATTTCTCTCCATTTAGTTTGATGTTGGCTGTTGGCTTGCTGTATATTGCTTTTATTATATTTATGTATGCTCCTTGTATCTCTACTCTCTCCTTTATCCTGAAGGGGTATTGCATTTTGTTGAAGGTTTTACATCATCTAATAAGATTATCATGTAGTTTTTTCCTTTTAGTTTGTTTATGTGTTGGGTCAATTTGATAATTTTTCCTATATTGAACAATCCCTGAATCTCTGGGATGAAGCCCCCTTGGTCATGGAGGATGATTTTTCTGATGTGTTCTTGGATTTGGTTTGCCAGGATTTTATTGAGTATTTTTGCATCAGTGTTCATGAGTGAGATTGGTCTGTAATTCTCTTTCTTAGTAGTGTTTTTGTGTGGTTTGGGTAACAGGCTGACTGTAGCCAGCTTCATATAGAAAGCAATCCTATACAATAAAGGAACTTCTGAAAGAATCACAATCCCTGTCTTTAAACTCTACTTCAGAGCTGCAGTGATGAAAACAACCTGGTAATGGCATAAAAACAAACAAAAGGACCAATGGAATCGTAGACCAGAATATCAATCCACATATCTACAAACACCTGATTTTTGACAAAGAAGATAAAAATATGACATGGAAAAAAGAAAGCATATTCAGCAAATGGTTCTAACACAACTGGATATGAAAATGTAAAAGAATGAATATAGATCCATATCTATTGCCATGCACAAACTTCAAGTCCAAATGGATCAAAGACCTCAACATAAAACAAACCACACTAAATCTCAGAAGAGAAAGTGGGAAGTATACTTGAGTGCATTGGTATAGGAGGTACATCCTAAATATAACCTCAGTAGCACAGACACTAGGAGAAACAATTATTAAATGGGATCTCTGAAACTGAGAAGCTTCTGTAAAGCAAAGGACATGGTCAACAAGACAAAATGGCAGCCTACAGATCTTCACCAACCCCACATTGGACAGTGGGTTGATCTTCAAAATAAACAAAGAATTTAAAAACTTGACATCAAAAGAACAAATATTCCAATAAAAATGGGGTACAACAACAACAAAAAAATTGGGGTACAACAGACATAAACAGAGAACTCTCAACAGAGAAATCTCAAATGGCTAAAAAACACTTAAGAAAATGCTCAACATCCTTAGCCATCAGAGAAATGCAAATCAGAACAACTCTATGGTTTCATCCTACACCTGTTAGAATGACCAAGATCAAAAACAATGATGACAGCTTATGATGGAGAGAATGTGGGGTTAGGGGAATGCACCTCCATTGCTGGTGTGAGTGCAAACTTGTATAGTCATTTTGGAAATTAGTATGGGGATTTATCAGAAAATTAGGAAACTACCTCAAAACACAGCAAGACTGCTGTTGTATATATACTCAAATGATAATCATACCACATGGACACATTCTTGACTATTTTCATAGCAGAATTACTTATAATAGCTAGAACCTCGAAACAACCTAGATACCCCTCAACTAAATTATGGATAAAGATAATGTGGTACATTTACACAATAGAAAACCACACAGCCGTAAAAAATAATGACATCTTAAAATATTAGGCAAATATATGGATTTAAAAAAATAAACATGTTGAGTGAGGTAACCTAGAACCAGAAAGACAAATATAATGTGTACTCATTTATAAGTGACTTTTAGACATAAACCAAAGAAAAACCAGACTAGAATCCACACCCCAGAGAACCTAGACAACCAAGATGCTCTAAAAGAGACATACATGGATCTACATAGGAATGTGAAAAAGACAAGATCTCCTGAGTAAATTGGGAGCACAGGAGTCACAGGAGAGGGTAAATGGGAAAAGGGGAGGAAAAGAGGAGAGTGGAGAAAATGTATAACTCAAAAGAAACAATAAAAGGACTAAAACAAACTAAAAAAATCTAAACACCCCTCCCCCACACATATCATAGAGTCCATTCTGTGTTGGCTAAGTAACCTTGGCATAGGGACTGCTCTGTAGTGTGGTTGACATGCCCAGTCATGCCATTCTATTGGAGAAAACTGATTTTTCTTTCACAGAAGTTACCAACTGCAAGTGGCTAGAGTTTGTGACTTTGTGTCTGTTTTCCCTTCTCTGTGGTAGGATCTTGTCTGACTTGAAATTGTGTGCCTTGTGCAAGTTGCCCCCGTCTCTGTGAGTCCCTATGTGTATCATCCATTTCTGGAAAACTCTGTAAATAGTATAAAGATAGTCCATTTATTTTAATATGTTTATACTTCTAGAAAGTAAGTAAAGATGGTCAGGTAAAAATTTTAAGGATGTCACTCATAATTTAAACATGCCATTATCAACACCTTCTTCCCAGTCCAAATTAAACCATATTGTAACTCAGAGGTTTTCTTTTATGTCACTCAAAAGTAGGTACATCATGTTCAACCTTCCATTTATAGGTAAATGCTCAGGAAGCAATTTTATCTGCACCATTCTGAGACAAAAAGTAAAAGTAAGTTTAACCTAAACAAACCACAAGTTTATTTCCTATTTTTCTAAAGGTTTATATACAAATGAAGATGAAAAATAGCATTATGGGTCCCTCATGCCATCAGTATTCCTTTTTGCTTGTATGTTTTATCTTTTCTCCTCTTTTGGAGGAGGCTTCATCTTTGAGATCATTCCTCAGCCTGTTTGGCTATCAAATATAATCTCCTAGGTTGGTAAGGGTAGAAACTTCTAGTCTATAAATGCATGGAAAAACTTTCAAAATCTGAACTGAGTAGGAAAATGTAATTAGATATTAAGGACTTATTATCACATGTTAGGTGAAAATTTCAGTCATTTTTCTGAAAAAACATTTTGCACATTCTTATATACTGCAGATGCTGGGATAAGTTTTTTCTAGGTGGCTTCCTAGACACGCATGTTATGAGTCTAGCATCTTTACTTTTAGGAAGCTATTCTCCTGGATGAAGCCAGACTATGCAGGCCCAAGATGTCTTCAAACTCACAAACTTTTTATCTACCCTTCTTGTATTCATTATTAAAGCATCTGCAATCAATCGCACCCAGCGTCACTTTTAGTAACACGTGATATGAAACCAAATGACCAATTCAATGGTTCTCACTGCCCTCATTTAATACCTAAAGCCTAACTGGGTGTGGTTGTGCACACCTGCAGTCAAGTATTTGTGAAGTGGGTGCAGGAGCATTGGGACTTCAAGTGATCTCTATTTCACTACTCAAGGGACCTCTACTTGTAGTTTTAGTTCCTCTCTGTATCATTATATACTAGAAGCAGGATACAGGCTGGATATAGACTCCATCTATAATATGTTGATTGAATATACAGAAACCTATAGACTCCATTTATAATACGTTGATTGAAGATACAAAGACCTGTAACACATACAACATGTATATAATTAGTGAGAAATTATAAAATATCAAGAAAGATCATCATTATTTATTGTAATTTATATTTATTCATTTATTCTTAGTTATCTAACATTTTATTTTTGGAAGAGGGGCAGTTTTTGAGATGTTCTTATATAACTGAGGCTTATTTTAAACTTGTTAGGTAGCCAAGACTAACTGTGAAGTACTGCTCTTCCTAGCTCCACTTCTTAAGTGCTGGAATTACTGACATGCTCAAACTTCATATATGGTTATTGCATTTTCTAGAGCTGGAAATTACATTTAAATATTATAATAGCTACAATTTAAAATACTTACTGACTTTGCAGTAGACAAAATATTTTATGTTTAAGTAATTTTGTATCTGCATGTTTTGAAACTGTTTCAAGGCTTGTGGATCTATATTAAAATAAGAGATCAGTATTTTACATTTTTACATTAATGTGTTTATTCAGCGTATATCAGATATTTCTTATTTTGAATAAATTCACTTCTCAGTTTATTGATTGCAAAGAAATAGTAGAAAAGCACAGCTTCACTGTCATTCTGCCTCTGCCTGGGGAGAAGGCACTGGCTTTTCTTCAGGTATAAGAGATCAGACTAACATGGATTTATAGTGCTGTGAAATTGACAGTACTCAGAGGGACATTAAGAGGTCAAAACTTCAAAGTGGATGCTTCTACCCTTTCCTATTCTGAAAATGCAGCATAGGAATTCTTAGTGACTGACTGCAAAAATACAGGAGACAATAGGTTTGATCCTGAAACGTACTAGGAGTAGCTCTGCATGGACTGTCTAGTGTTCCACAGTGGAGATCTTGCATAAACAGTCAGGAAGTTTGTATATGAGGGATATTTGTGAGCAATTCTAATAACCAAAACTCAGTTTCCTACTTCCTTTCCAAATGGGGCTCAACAAATCTGCGGCATTGTACATAATATAGTTATGTTCTTTCTCTCTCTCTAGGTACTTTTTAAAATGCAGAAACACATATTTACATGGAATGATTGTCTTGATTTTTAAAGACTTTTCTTTAACATTTCTTGCAAAAGCTCCTCTTAACTTTTGTTCCATAGTCATATGTATCTTCAAATTTTAATATTTTTGTGTATATTTTGTTTATAAATAAACAAATATATTTGTTATTTATTCATATATTAAATAAATCTATTTAATTAAAGCTTCGAGAGAAAGACTATAGACAATGAAACTAGACATGACACCACGGGACGGAGAACAGAGATAGAGCTGCAACCCTTAAAGATATGTAAGCATCATTAACGGAATATTCTCAATCCTGAGACCAGGCTGCCCCATGTGTCTGTTACTTGGATTTGAATTGCTTATCTCCTTCACTTTGCTCTACATAGTGCATTCAACAGTCATGGCTGCCTCCCTCCCATCCCCTCTTCCTTCTGTCATCTTTCCCCCCTCTCTTGTCTTTTTTCCTCTTAAGTGCACATTCACCTAGCATCAAAGTCTTTTTATGCACTTACTTTTCCTATTAAGTTAAATGCTTCATTAAAATATTTATGTGATGATCCTCTCATTGTCAAGTTTGAATTCAAATGAAGTTATTTCCATAGATATCTTCCTGTCATATTAACTGGTTTCTCTGCCCCTTTTCTCTGACACATCACCCCCATTCTAAGTCATCAGAGCTCTTACAACGTTAGCCATTATCTTATTTATTCATTATTGATCTATGTCTTTCTTAGATTATAACCCAGGGTCAAATAGAGTCATTATCATTAGCACCCATTATTTCTTCTGAGTGTCTAGGACCGTATGTGGCACCTATGACCTACTCAATAGTTATTTAAAGAACAAAAGTATACACGTACATGAATTGTAAAAAATTTGACACAAGATTCTTATTGAGGTTTTGTTTTTTTTTCTGCCATCACCTCTCTAATGACTTTCTTTTAATATATCTAAACATTTTTTTACATAATGGTTTTGCTTTTTGTTTTGATAATTTGATCTACAGGCTGATTGCAGAAAAGAGAAAAGCTGAAGCGAGTGCTGGGCCATGCATGACCAACTCTGGCTCTTTCATGCTTTTAAAGAAGGTAACGGAGACACGGAGACAAGAAGAAAAGGTTGGTTTTGGCTTTCTTTATATGTGGCATGCTAACTGTGTGTTTGACTTTTTGTCAGCATTTGATATAGCAAGTGTTCTCCGATCAAGTCCCCACTGTGTTTTATGAAAACACATAGCTTGAGATAGCTTCCGTGGCCATGGTATATGTTCTACATAATTTGCAAAGGGACATAGATACATTTTGAGAAATAGTTATTTGTGTCATGTATCCCAATATTTCTAACACATGATCTGTAAAATATTTGAATTCTTTTGTGACTTAAGGAATGAAAGAAAATAAATGGATATTAAAGTTTAAAAAGTCTGTTAGAACTTTTACATCAAAAGCTATGGATTGGCTTAATGATGAATTTTGAATAGGTATAAGCCCTCCTGTAAAAAGCTTTCATGTTAAATATGCAAACATATAAGAAGAAAAATTTATTTCTGCTCCCAGAAGTTGCTTCTTTCAGTTTTTAAGCAACAAAGATAAAAAATAATTTCTGTATATAATATATTACATCAGATATGCTAATGTCTATCATTTCCCTTAGAGTAACATTTAATATTTAATAACATTAGTCTTTAAGATTATTTTATTTGTTATAATTTGAACTTGCAGTTCACAATTTGAAATATAAATGAAACGGTTTATGTGTGTGATCAAAATATACTTCTGGACTTGCACTAATTTTTTAAACTGTCTCCAATGTAATAACTATTAAATAAAAGGGATCAATCATTTGGAAGTTCCAGATATATTGAATATGAGGCCTCAACAGAAGTGTGACGCTCTTTTTTAAATAAATAAATATGTAAGGAGACAAGTCTGACCTAACAATGCTATTGATTTTAAAATCCTGTTGGAAATGGAGCTAAACCATGGGAAAGGCCCTGAGGCCAGTGGAAGTCAGTTAAGCTGTATACACAAATTTGCTGACAGATGAAAGAATGAATATTTCTCATCCTCTTCCCCCTGTGACTGCATTAAAAAGGCCTTGCAAAAACTTGCGGACTCAGGTTTCATGCTCTTTGCAACTGAATTCCTTTCCTTTTCATATTTTAAATTTGTAACATGTCCTATGTAGACTTTAAGTGGGCGTCCTGCTTTCAGGACTTCTAAAACGCCATCCCTTTGAACAGTGTGCCACATGGCAGTTCTACAAACATGAAGGGACCAGCTGTTAGGACGGAAAATACCACATAAATTACTGTAGAAGGATCTTGTCTGACTGCCTTGGAGAACCCAGTAGAGTACTCTAAGGAAAGGAATACTGGCTTTAAAAGCCTTCCTATGACACTGTCATGGTTCTTTGGATTTTCAGATTATAATCTCAGACTGACGTTTGAAGGGAAGGTTTATATTTACCCTGTTGCCTGGATGAAGAAATACTTTTCCAGTAATTTTTTTGTGGGCCCTTATCCCTGACCTCCTGTGTATGGTTTATGAGATTTGAAACTGTCATAGTTAATTCTACTTACGTAGTCACCTTTATGTATAAAGTTCATTGAAATGTTTTAGTTGTATCTGCTTCATCCTTAACAGCCTAAACAACTGAGGTAGTCTACTTGTAGCTAAGACCCTTGATGGCTTTTCCCCCAGCAGTCTGCATAGCAGCTCTTTCTGGTACTATAAAAGCAAATCAGCAGGGCGGATGCATCTTGGTTAGTAACAACTTGATTTCTCCATGTCTGGTGACCAAAGTGTGTTTGATGTCTTCGGCAACAAGATCTTTACATCAAGTTCTGGTGGGCAGCTAAGAGCTATTGCAACTGTCTGTATTGTTTGATGTCTCCACATAACTCCTGACTAACCACTTGAAGGGAAGTATTCTGTACCCAGTGCTGGGATTTTAATTTGATTGCCTATGACTTTGGGGAGGAACGTTAACTCCTGTGTAAGTTAATTCCAAATATACACTCTTACATACCTAAATATACATCTTACCAAGTTGTAGGTTTCCTCGTTCTGATTGGATTAAGGCCCACATCACAGGAGGAAACTCATGCCTGGTTCTGTAAACCTGGCCAAGAACCCATGGTTGGGGAGTATACCAGTTATAGTTGTAAAACTATTACTATTATTTTGCAGGCCATGTTTTGCAACGGTTTAAAACTTCCCCTGAGTCTATATCCCTATCGTCATATATTAGACCCGATCTTCAATCTCATCAGAGATGTTTCTTAACACAGAGACTCACAAGCAGTCAAGGCAGAGATTGCCTGTAGTCTTCTCAGTCACAAACAGGGCATCTGTATAACCCACCCACTGCAAGCCCAGGAACCATTGCCTAAGAAACATGAAAAGGTTGTAAGAGTGTGTGGTTGGTGAGGACCAGAGAAATGGTGTCCTCTGCATATGAAGGACTGCCACGCTCATTACTCACAGCAGCTGTTACCTGCACAAGGGCTACTTCTCTAATTTAGGATCCATTGGCGATTGATGACTCTGGGGACAGAAAAGTTTCCTTTAAGGGTGTGGGTCCTGGTAGGTCTATTATGCTCTACTGGATTGGTCCATACCCGTGAGTATATGGACAACATAAATTGTATTTGATGAGTTATTTAAAAAAAAAGAGGAGCCAAGGACAATGGCGATGGGCTTGGTCTCTACGACATGGACGGGCTCTGTGTGAGCCTTGTCAGTTTGGTTGCTCACCTTCTTGGACCTGGAGGGAGTTGGGAGGACCTTGGACTCAACATAGTGTAGAGAACCCTGATGGCTCTTTGGCCTGGAGAGGGAGGGAGTGGGGGTGTGGGTGGAGGGGAGGGGAGGGAAGGGGGAGGAGGAAGGGAGGAGATGGCAATTTTTAATAAAAAATAAATAAACTGGAAAAAAAAAGACACAAGGTTTGGATGGGTAACTGAAGAGAGGAGTTGGGGGAGGGATAGGTGTAAATATAATCAAAGTACATTGTATAACATATAGAAAAGTCTCAGATAACCAATAAAATATTATATTTGTACAAAGTAAATATAAAGGCCTGGGTGAGTGTTTCTGAGAACCGAAGCCTCTTCATTTAGAGTGACCCTAGATTTTTAGGAGCATTCTGAAAGAATAGGGTGATGGGCAGCATCTTCGTGCTATGAGTGTTTTTGTTCCTCAGAATTCTGAAGTGAGGAGATGCTTGGCATGCATATACTGGTAACTACAGTGAAGTCAGAAGAATGCTGGTTATGCAGTTGAGTGTGCTTTTTAAGCAGCATTATGTCTGATGTTAGTTCCTTCAAATTCTAGGCAAGGGAGCTCATTAAGGTTACCTATGGCCTTACTTTGCCTCTTCCTTTTCATAGGGATTCTTCGGGGGTACCATGTGAGGTACTTTTCAGGATGTCCTCAACAATCTCCATAGATCAAGGACAACTGGAAATGAGATCCTAAAGCATGTCACAGTGTGGTTATTTTGAAATCAACTCTGTTTCCTTGACCTCCAAATAAGACATGCAATTACCCCACTTGCTATCAGCTGTCTCAAAGGCTTGGGTGAGCTCTCTTGTTTTTCAGCATTGCCTGGCTCTCCAGGCTGACTGAGAGGGGAGAGCGAATGGAGATACGGATTATTCTTCAAGGTTCAGTTTCCAGTGGTTGGTAAACTAACCTGTGTTCATCACCGTGGAGGCTGAATGGTAATGCCTTTTCACCGTGTCTGTGGAGCATGGTGAAATCTCTGTTAGGGATTTAGCATATTGCCTCCCCAATACAGGCAGTGCTGAGACAGGGATGGATGGTAACTAGAACAACCTAGTAGGATTTGTATATTTGTTTAATTTGATTATTGTGGGTTGAGTAGAAATTTAGGGTTGAGTAGAGATTTAGAGTTAAGTGTATGAGATGAGGCAACTTTGGCATTTCTCCTGTGAGATACTGAGGAGTTCAGCTTCTCATCGAATATTTTTAGTCTTTCCATGTTGACTGAGGAAAAAGGGATTGTGGAGTAAAGCGTGGAGGAGATTGTTTCTGATGTTTTCATTCTGTAGACATGGCTATGAGATTTCACAATAGCCATCTTTGGAAAGAGTAAACACATTGAACTTAATAGTCAAACAAGAATCTCACCTGCTTATTTAACTCATAAGAAAAAAGAACCAGCAGGATTCGGTGTAGACATTTGCAATGTTATTTTAAAATATAATGTAAAATTGGATGATCCATTGCCTATTATAGAATCAGGTTACTGCTTGCTGTGTTCGGTGCTTCGGCACTCGACAAAGAGGAACTTAGCGTCATCAAATGTTAAACACATGGCTTTAATGGTTCATATTAGGAGAATTCCTGTGGGAATTGTGCTGGTTGTGAGATTGTATTCACTCCACTTATTTCTTTCCTGTGGTTCTCTTATTTCCCTATGGGATGTATTTCATGTGTCCATTATTGCTTTGAAGATTTTTCATTTCTGTCTCATGCTTAACACTTGCCATTGACTTCTTGTGTAACTTAAGAGAAATGAATGACATTCTTCCCCCTGGGTACCTGTCTTTATGAGGTAAATCAGCCTGTGCTATTTGGAAAAAAAATCTATAGTTTTGCTTCTTTTATACTGAAAGGAAATTTTACTTTTTGGCACTAGAGTTTTGGAAACTTCGTACTTTGATTTTTTTTCCATGATGGTTCTCTAGTTTGTAGAACAAAGTCAAATAGGATAGTCTGTGCTTTTGTTTTTAGATATTTTTAAACCTTTGAATAAAATGATAATAGAGACGGTAGAACACGGCCTTTTTTAGAGGGACTTTTGGTCCTTAGCTATCTTTACATTTCTGAACTTCATCATTTTGGTGGTGAACAGAGGAATTTGAGCTCATATAACAATCCGCACTTAGCTGCCCGAGAAAGAACCATTTTAGGAAGTATTGAAGATGTGCTCATAAAAACTTTACTGACAATTATAAAGAGATTTATCTGGATGTTTTTGGTTAGTTTTGTGAGCTGATAGATAAAAATGTGGTATATTTTGAATATAAATTGATCAGCATTGACAACAAGATTCAGAGAAATCTATATTGGTGAAGGTGGTTACAGAATGAATTATGGGAAGTGTTCAGTCTTTTATTTCAGCCGGCACCTCTATTCTTTTTCTTTTTTTATTAAACTTGAATGGTTAATCAGAAAGCACATTAAAGGGAAATAATACCGTAGCTTGAACCAAACTTACATCAAAGGGAAACTTCTTATAATTGTCAATGAAATCTTCACAATACTCTTGGGTGGAGTATTCTTTCCTCACAATTTTTGAACCCATTTTCAGATATACAACTACCACGCAACTTCATGGGTATTTTAATTTCTGCTACACTCCAAACCTTTTTCCCCTGTAAATTGGAAAGAAAAAAAGTACAAATAACTTAGTCTTATCAAAATTATTTTAAAATTATAAACAGATGTCTTGGTAGATAAAAATGCCTCTTTAAGGGAACTTGGGTAGATATTTCAACAAGTAGCCAATGGGAGTAGTGATTACTTGAAAAAAATAATCTGAAGCCATGTCTTTTTTTATGTCCTGCTTTTGATTTCTTCCAAAATGATTTCATTGATTTAAAGTGATCCAGAATCTATTTGGAAGCAACTTTAGGCTTTATTATTTGCATGAAGAAAATATGTAAGACTAATTTTTTTCCAGGACGGGAGAGTCCCCAGCTAATTCTATTAGAATAGAAATAGATGTCCATCCTGGATATTTTCATTTACCCTAAGTGTTAACTTCTGGCAACCTAAGTGATAGAAACTGGCCAGCTTCCACTTGACTTGCATTGAAGAAAAGTGAAGGACAATTTTAACTTGGCTGAGACTTGCATCATTGAAATCACAGGTTCAGCTTTTGATCATTTCTGTGCATTCTGAGATGTATGCTTCTGCTGTTTGTCCTATGAATCCTGGATAAATGATGAGAATATGGTACTCACTATAAAACAACTGACGTATAAGTGTCTTGTGGTATAAACTTCATTTCTGACCACTAACTCTTGTGGCAACCTGAACTAGCTGTGGATCCCTTCCTCCCCTTTTCTCCTATCTCTCAGCACAACGAGTGCCAGGCCTCAGTTTTGATATTTTTCTTTTTGAAATTCCCGACTTTTTCATGTTTCTTTCAGCTAGCTTTAAAATTATATGGGTTTTGCATATGTACGCTAAAGACACATACATACGCATGTTTACACATATAACAAACTTTAAAATTCTCTTTAATACATAATAGACATTGAGATTTTCCCTCACAATTCTTTCCTGAATTTTACACGTGCATATCTAGTTGGCTCCTCGACACCTTCAATACTCTGATATGAATTTCACAGTTTGTGTTTCAAAAGTAAAATACCGAGCTGCATCATGTGCCACCATAGCCTGCCATCTCCAATAGACCATCGCTTCTCATCTTATGGGAAATGCCATTATGGAGGGGGTCAGACATACATCACCCTTAACGTTCTTTCCTGTCTCTCCTACACCGCCCTTTACATCAGCCTTGGTTCTGTTAACCTTTCCAATGCAGTCAGAGTTCAGCTTCCTCTTGCCACCCACACTGCTTAATCCTGAGACAGCAGCTCTCCCGGCTCTGCAACACTGGAGCATCCTGCTAACATTGGCCTCTGCTTCTCCCTTACTCTTGCAGTGTCCCTCTACTCTAGGTGACTTGGAAGCAGAGTCACCACATCACTATTGTTTGCAAATTCAGTTCAGTCTGTGCACTCATCTGTGCGGAGTCCTCTCTCCGTTCTCAGGTCAACTGAAAACAACAGCAAGAAAGAAAGGCTTTACTATGACTTACACACTTAGAAGTACTCTGGTTTCCCATCATCCTTTCCCTCTTACTGCACTTTTTTTTCATAATTTTTATTTAAAATTTACATTTCATTGTACATTCAACCTCAGTTCCTCCCCCTCCCCTTCTCTTGGCCCCTTACTTCTTCTCAGTGCCATACTCCCATCTGCTCCTCAGTGGGGCTAAGGCCTTCCTTGGGGATTCAACAAAGTCGGGCAAACCAATTTGAAAGAGGACTAAGCCCTCCCTGCAGTATTTGCAGTACTAAGGCAGAGCAAGGTAGCAAGTTATCCAATCATAGGAAATGAACTCCAAAAGCTGGTTCATACATCTGGGATAGGTCCTGGTGCCACTGCAAGGGCCCCCCACCCCCATGTCAAAAGATCAAGTTATACAACTGTCACCACGTTCTGCTGCACCGTCTTTCTACATGTCTGTTCTTAAAGTAAAATCTAATGAATGGAAGCACTAATAAGGCCCGGAAATTCTGATTTATTTATTTATTACACCACTGTATCTTCCGTGCTTAGTATGGAGCTTGGCAAATAGTACATGTCCATTGAGTATTGAAAACAGAGTAACAACAAAAGAAATAAAGTAACCAAACTATTGTGTAAGAGAAGAGTGGGTGCTTGGTGGTTCCTGGCTGCTCAGTCCTGAAATAATGACACAGTGTATTAGTGAACTCACTGCTTGGCCCATTAGCTCTAACTCCTTATTAGCTAACTCTTACATCTTAATTTAACCCATCTCCATTAATCTGTGTATCACCATGAGGTCATGGCCTACCAGCAAAGTTTCATCACGTCTCAGGTGGCAGATCCATGGCATTTCTCTGACCCCGCCCTTTTTTCTCCCAGCATTCAGTTCCATCACTCCGCCTACCTAAGTTCTGCCCTATCAACAGGCCAAGGCAGTTTCTTTATTCATTAATCAAGAAAAGCAACATACAGACAGAAGGACCTCCCACACCAATTGTGCCTTCCTTTTCTTTAGTGAGCTGAAAATGGATATTAAAAAAGTTATGAAAAGAGCACCCGACTAGATGCTTGGAATGGCAGCAAGATTTATTAGAAATGTGAGCATAAGTAAGTCTCATAAACCTTTTAAATTTCAGGCATCCTCAGTGTGATTACAGAGCTTAAATGAGATAACGTGTGCGCAAGTGCTTGTCAACTGTTTAGCATTTTACTAGGTTATTAATGCTTTTCCCCCGGGGGATGAATTCATTTAATCTTATAAATGCTTTCATTTGATCAGTACTAGATTAACCTGTCTATACTTGTTCAAGTCATTTTATCTTGAGTCTGGTGATTCCCTTCTTTATATTAAAATAAATACTTTTAATTGGTAAGCATTAAACATTTACTAAATGTTTACTAATGGGATCCATGCTATAATGTTTATAATATAATGAGTAGTACATGTATTTGATAGAGTAATCAAAATGTATTTAAACATAGTGATTTAATTTCTACTATTTATTAGGTTCCATGCATTTTTCTAAGTGCTCTACAAATGAAAATGTTTAATAATTTGAACAACATAATGATGCAATGTTACTTCCATTTTTCTGATGAAAAACTGAGATAGATTAACTGATTCAAGGTCATTATTTATAATATTTGTGATGTTACATGCACACAGAATCCATATGTTCAAAGTTAAAATAAATTTGGGGTTTAAAAATAGAACCACTTTGTGTGAATGCTACCCAAGCGTCTCATTAGAATAGGCTTTGAGACTTTAACTATTGATTGACTTCTAACATGGCCTATGGCACTGACAGTCACCTTGATATCCTTTCTGAAGTGTTTTTGTGTCCATCTTCAGAATAAATGTTTAAGAGTAGACCACTGAGTGCTTTCAATGTCACTTAAAGCATTGGCCTTACAGAAACATTTCTATATTTTGTTGACAAATATATAACATCCTAAATTACATTTAGCTATGGAATGGGTCCTTGCTACCCATGTTATCTTTGCCTTTGTTTCTTTCTTAGGTTTATCTCAGTTTTTTTTTTTATTGTACTCGGGTCTTTAACATGATTATATTATATGGTTATATCTTAAAATTGCTCAGAATAGGTTCTCATTTATTTTTCTTCTTTTTATTTTGGTTGTTCATTTCCATACTTGGGTGAATCTTCATTAAGAAAGTTTCAGAAAAATCTGACATGGTTACATTGGTCATTATACATACTAATTCATAGAACAGATAGTATTGGAGGATGGATTGTGCAGCAAATAAATAAGCACAATCCTATCCCTAGAATTTAATTAAAGTAGGGAACACTGCACAGCTAAGGAGAGAGGAGAGCAATGTTTGGTGCTTAGCCATGGCGTACATAGCTAAAGGTGTTAAAATCAGAAAGCAGACTGTATCTGTATTTGGCATCATGGACTGAAACAGAGATCATTATGCTAAAGGAAATAAGCCTGGCATAGAAGGGAGGACCACATCCTGACCATAGGTAAAATGTAGAATTTTGATCTCAAACAGATGAGAGTAACTAAACAGACACTACCTATATCTCAAAGCAGCAGAATAGAGGGCGAAGGAAGAAGTCTTGATAAATGGATACTGACTTATAGTCATGTAGGAACAAGATTTTCTGGTGTACTATTGCATAGCACATTCACTATAGCTACCAATAATTTTCATTCATTTTTAGAAGCTAGAAGAAATATTGAAAGTTTTACCATAAATATATGATAAAATGATTGAAGGAATAGACATTTAATTTGATTTAAACATTACAAAGTGAATACCTACATGGATGCATTATGTTGATACCCTACTAATATATACAATTTTTATGTTTTATTGTATCTGATTAAAAATTTCATAAAAGGAAACATGGTGTGGTTAGGAAACAGTTAGAAAGGGTAGAACATACAGCATGAATGCAGAGAGGTAAACAGGGCTCAGACAAAAGAATCAGAATTTATTTTCAGGGAGAGCAATCCTTAGCACAGTGAATGAATGATGTACGTTCAACCATTTAAAAGTCTATCCTGGCTTTAGTGTGAGGAGTAATACCTGGAGCCCACAGAAGGAATCTTTGCCTTTTATTTGGGGCAATTGTGTAATAGACAGCTCCTTGGCTGCTTGTTTAGTTCTCTCTCCTGTCACGAAAGGGTCCAGTCCCTTGTGGAGGGGAAGTCAAAGCTGAAAGAATGTGAAGCAGCTTCTCACACTGCATCTGGAAGCACAGAGCTTTGCTCTACTTAGGCTTTCTTTCTCCTACAGTCCAGGGTCCTAGCCCGAGGAATAGTGTTACTAACAGTGGAAGCGTCTTACCAACTCAGTGACCCTAACCAAGTGTATGCCCCACAGACATGCCCAGAGGTCAGTTTTCCAGGTGATTCTAGATCTCATCAAGTTGACAACTGAGGCTAACTATCTCTTCCACACTCCCTTTATGAAATGGACTGGGTTTCACAACTCTGAAACACGTGCTATTTAAGTTCCTTTCCTTTCCTTTCCTTTCCTTTCCTTTCCTTTCCTTTCCTTTCCTTTCCTTTCCTTTCCTTTCCTTTCCTTTCCTTTCCATTTTTTTCCACATAAGGCATTTTAAATTCAAGTAACTACAAGTAGGAAATCAGGCTTGAGACCAAGGCTGGTACAAATGGCCACTTTCTTCACAAGCAAACAAGGAGAGAAGGTATGCCCCTCACTCTGCTACAACACCCAAGGTTCATCACCCTTCCCCTTCTCTGATACTGGGTGGTAGATAGTCCAACCTGCTATCCCCAGATCCCTTACCCATGAAGAGGACCTTGGGGAAAGAGATGTGAAAAATGTGGAGACAGTGCGGACAGAGGCTTTGTTAATTACACTTTTACATGCTTTTACTTAGTCAAAAATGAAATTGTATCCTTCTTTCACAAGAAAATAGACACATTTGATTGTTACCAATTACTTGTTAGAGTCATGTTGAGATGACAGTTTTTCAAGATATGTAATATTAGATCAAATAATAGCAAGTGATATTTTAGGGGACATTCTGATATGGTAAAGTCATGACCTCTCTAATGTAATCAGCATTTGTACTTGGCATCTTTCCCAACAATAGTTTGCAGTTGTAGCAAAGGGGTAGACAGTTTCCTGTAGCCTTATTTGGTACCACACTGGTAGGTTATAAGATCATGTTTTGAAGTCCAGGAGTATAATTTAACAGGCATTTTCCTGTTTCATCTGACACCGGTTAGTGGCCTTGTCTGCTGTGCATTCCAGAAAATGTAGTGTGATTTCTCAAATTCCAACCTGTTTCTATTAATCTCAATCAAAATAAGAAAATATTTTATCTATTATCACATGCTTTCTACTTTTATTTAACTTGGTTTTATGAAAACCTGTTTTGCTTTAGGGATATTATTAATAATATAGTGCTTTAGTATTGCAAAAATGTTCTGGTGAAAAGCCCTAGCACGGAGAAGGAAGGTAGACACAAAGTCCCACTTTTAACCAAAGAGCTGTTTACAACTGATACCTGCTAGGAAAGGGAAGACCAGTTTTCTCCAATTGAGTCTCATTGGATTTGCCAACCACACCACGTTCATACATAGGAATAAGTGGCCAATACAATAAAAAAACCTGACATGTGTTTTCATTTTTAAAATTTTATTTGTTTATTTATGCATATTGATTTTGTCTGTTTTGATTTTTGTTTTTATTTTTGAGATGGAATCAGAAAGCATGAAGTTGGGTGGGAAGGGAGATGGGAGTGATTTGGGAGAAGTCGCAAGGAAAAATGATGGTCACATTATATGAAAAAAAATAAAGAAAGAAAGAAATATATTCTGCTATTTTTCTATACCCTTTATTCATTGTAGTCTTGACGAAGAACACAACAGCCACAGCACCTAGGTTCTGGCAATAACACGTTTATTTGGAGTAAAAAGCATGCAGATATTTTTCTACAAAGCAGTTCTACGTAATGCTTATAGAAAATATTTTCACACTGTGTTTCAAAATTTGGTATAGAGTTGGGAAAAAGATTCACATATCTGATGATCACATATGTGATGATATGTGCATGAAAGCATATCCCCTTGGTCTGTGCTCACAATGAGATGTAGAACATTTGAATGCGGATTCCATGGAGAGCTAGATATCCACATCAATATTGAGGAATAGAAAATATATCCACAAAGTTTAGGAAGAATATGAGTTATTAAAGGATGTCGTATCTTTTCTTGACTTGTACTAATGCGTTCAGTTATAAAAAGGAACATAAAATATCTGCTTTCTGTAATATCAGTTTCATTGTCCAGCAGGCTAAGGTTTTAGACAATGTCTAGGTTGTTCCCTAGAAAAGACAGTAGATCCTTTGATAGACTGCTTTATGTGGTTGTGTGTTACACTCATGCAGACAGACAGATAACCCGCGGCTCTCTTTTCACCCTACCTTGCTTTTGACATCAGGTCTCCCGTGAGCTGTCAATGCTGGCAGAACAAATAGAAGTTCAAGACTGTGTAGCCAACGTGCTGATCTGTTTGGACAAAAAGGCTTGTGATAGCTACCGCAGTGCCTCTGTGTTGGGAGCTTTTGACTTGTTGACTGTTTTGTGGGCACCACAAAATGCTACCTTGTGAATTACAAATACTACAAGCCCGAGAGGTGTCTGGAATCATCCTAACAGGAATGGAAAGGCTGCAGAGAAAGTTTGGAGCAATTGTTCCATATGATAGAAGGGCAGAAAAGTATAACTTCAAGAGAATAACCGTTAAGTTTCATGTGCAAACACATCTATCAACTCTTTTTTTTTTTTGACTGGACGTGGCGGTACACACCTGTAATCTCAGCTACTGGGAGACAGGCAGGTAACAGATTTCTCGCCATACTGGACTACATAATGAGAACCTGGGTTAAGAAACACACAGAAAGTAAATGAAAATAAGCAAATATTTTTAATATGTGATTATTCAAGTTGTAAATATATAGAATTGATGTTGAATCTCTAAGAATATAATGATCAACTACTTAACTGAATAATTTTATATTTCATATAGTTTATACAAAAGGCTATGTTATAAAAAACACAACAAAATTTAAGAATCAACTACAATATATTAATTTAGGAATATACTTTTAACTATTTTATATACTTCTGACCAGTAATTCAAATTATATTTGTTATATTAAATATGCTCCTATTTCTGTTTATAATATTTATACACCTATGCAAAGTTATTTTGTCATATTGTATGCATGCATCTTTCTACCCCTGTTTAAGACATTTTGTTTATTAACACAATTTTAGGATATATTTATTGTATTGCACTATACATTTCTACCTCTGATCAAGATACTTATGCATTGTTTACATTTCGAGGTTATTGTCCTCATTTGAGGCACAATTGTTTAAAGACTTTAATATTCTAATATGAAATCTTAGTCTTTAAGTTATACAGGTATTAAGTATTATAGTTCAATAGTCATCCATGTTTGTCCTACTTATAGTTAGACTACTCAGGTTCTTTAGATACATAGAGACTGTATTCTGCATAGATAGGTAATTTTCAACCACTTCAAAAAACTGTAAAATATAGCACTTAAATAACTTAGAGTTCTCTTGATGTGAGACATGATCTATTCCCAACACTAATCTATTCCCAAGAGAATGCTGAGCGCTAAAAATACTCCACTTGGAGCTTGTTTACTTCTTGACAAAACTGGCCTTTGGGTGAGAAACTGCCGCTGCCTCAACGACTGACAAAAAGCATGGTGTCTGGACAGGACAAGCAGGATAGAAAAAAAAAGATTGCTAAACCTTGCCAAGACATAAGATGGTTCTAAAAATTTTCTTGCCTCTAAAAACGGTCTGTCAGTTACTCTAGGTCTTAGCCAAAGTTACTTGCTCCAATATTGCAAATGAGACTTGGGGTGATTGCCCAGGTATAGCCAGTTGTCTCTGTCATTTTTTGCATATTTTAGAAGTTGCTTGATTGTACTTCCTGTTTACTTAATATTATTTCCCTTCTCAGGTATTTGAAGGTGTTGAAAACTAGATAGTCATAGTTACTTATCTTTTATGACTTGACCAAGCCTTTTCTAATACAAGACTTAGGTTCCTTAGGATAAAATAATTGTTAAAAACATTTAACATGTGTTTCTTGCTTAATATTGTTTATGCTAGTTGTAATTCTAATTTTTATTTTTATACATAATATCGATTCTTATTGCATATAGTTTTATATCGGGTTTGAAATACTCTTATTTAGACAAAAAGGGGAAGTAATGGGGGAACTTCAGCCAATGGCCTTTGAGGGGCTGGAACAGGTTGGGTGTGGCCTTGGGTACCAAAAAGGTACTTGCCTGCCTGTTCACGCTCTCTCTCTGTCTCTTCCTCTCTCTTCCTCCCTCCCTCCCCTCCTTTCTCTCCCTCTTAACTGAATGCTGGATGTGGTTCCTGTTCTTCATTCGTATAGAGGACTGTCATCTGTGAGTTCCTCTTAGATAAAGAATCCTTTTATTATACTTAATCCTGAGCTAGTGTGAGATTAATTTATTTGTGTTTGCCTTAACATTGTCATATAAAATAAGTAACATATACATTTGTAGGTAAACATACCTTTTATATAAGGCAGACAATAGGGTGTTGTGTAAATAAATTTGGTTTGGTGACATATGCTAGACTGGAAAAATCAAGAAATAACTTTCTTCAGTGTGAAAGGTAAATTATGTAACAAGAATTCTGAAACCTGAAAAAGGTACTTTATAAATACGAGGCATTACTGTAGTCATGGAAACATTGCTGCCAAACAAGAAATTGCTATTTGATAGCTATTGAAGGCAATAGGCAATCTAAAGAGAACTAAAGTAATCTCTCTAAAAGTTTTAAAAGAAAATTCTTGAAATAATAACAAAAAATTCAAGGTAAATGATAGGCTAACGTACAATTTAGGGAGGAATTAAATCATGCATTACACACACACACACACACACACACACACACGTAGTTTCAATATAAAAGTCTGTAAAGCACAGTACTAATGATAAATAACAGCTCATCAGTAGAATGAGTGGCTGACACGAAAAAAGACCTTAGGGTCCTAGCACCACAGAAAGAGGAGCACCAGAAACTAAAATCAGGAGAACTGTTGCATGTTTGAGTCCAGCCTAGTTCCCATGGTGAGCTACAAGACAGCCAGGGCTTCATATTTAGAATCTGTCTCAAAAGCCAAAAGCCTAAATTCAAAGCAAATCTTCTTATACACACACACACACACACACACACACACACACACACACACACACACACACACACGATAACAATAAATTGAGTTTACTAGAAGTTTCAAAACCGGAGGTGGTAGTTGCAAAGCATGGTGAACACATTCAATGTTATTTCCAACCAAGACAGATATATATATCCCTAAAATTCAGGATTCCCTTTCATTCTTGAACTTTCAGCTTCAGGATCAGATCCAGGGTCCAAAGAAGATTAGAACACACCAGAATAAAGATTTGATGATTTATTCTTTATAATTTACATCTGACATGAGTGGTCTGGAAATACTGTTTCATCAATGAAAGTAATCTTTTATGTTTGTCTGTTTCTTATAAGCATGTACCACATTGAAATATTTGTGTTATGATACTGGAAGAAAGTGGGAGAATGCAGAGTTACATGTGATATGATTTCAAAAATAGGTGAGGAGATGCAATTTCCAAATATGTATTAGTTATAATTGTCTAAGGTAATACTTGCATTAATTTCTATCACCTTATACTGCTATCCCCACTCCCATATTTTCCTACTCTGCCTTTTCAATGCATACTGTACATATCTAATTAAAAGAAATGAAGGCAGGCTATTTATTTCCCTGATACCATGCTCTGTGTCATTTTTTTTTAACCTTGTGCCCTAGACCAGCAAGGGGTGTGCTCTAGCCACAAACATGGCTTCCCCTGAACACAACAAAAAGCAGAGCTGAGGACACATTTTCTGTAGGCCAGTCCAATATGATGAGCCCAGCACATATTTTTGCAGGCCACCAGCAGCTCTGTGTCATCTTAACCGTGACTTTGGTGAACCAGTGGCAGGTTCTGATGTTCAGTAGTTAGGTCTCTTGCCAGGTGACAACTGCTTATGTGTAGAAAAATAGGGTAAAAGAAAAAAAAAAGAGTTTCAAATATGTGGCTCCCATCTCAAAAGTGTCATACTCTTCTTTTATGAACCAACATTGAGAGAAATTTCAGATTAGGGAAAAGTGGGCTGTATTTGGGGTGACACGGAAAACTTAGGTCTATAGTTAAGCTGAGGTGGTAAATATGGGGAAGTTTCTTTGGAAATAGCTTAGCTTATGGGAAATGAGAGGAAAAAAAAAGTCAGCAACTTCTTTAGCATTCCAGAGAATAACCGCTGGATTCCTACTAATTGCCTTCAAAGTTCTGGGAAATTTTGATTCCAGTAATTGATCTGGTGATGTTAGGAAAGCACAAACAGCAGCTGAATCCTCTGTTTGGCTGGTTAGAACATGCAAACTATCTAAAGAATTTCTCATTGACAGGACTCTCCTAAAGGCCTGTGCACCAGCATTGATTTAGCAATGAATTTTTGCTTAGTTTTACATTCTCCAGTCTCATGTAAATTACATTATGCTACACCGTAGGATGCTGGTTCATTTTTGGATCAGTTCCCCCTTCTGAGAGAGCTTCTTAAGACTGTATCTGTTTGCGTTCTGCTTCATGTGAAGTTTGTCTTATAAACCTATCTCTAGAATTATCCCATTTACCTGGAAAACAGGTCCATCATCATTCCTTTAAGCTTGAGTTTCAGTGGAAATGAGCTCACAGAGCAGACATGTAATGCTGAATTTCAAACTCTACCCATTAATATTTTACCCTTTAATGCAACAGCCCTCAACCTGTGGGCAGTAACCCCTTAGAGAGTCGACTAAGACCACCAGAAAACACAGTACGATTCATAAAAGGAGCAAAATTACAGTTTTGAAAGTAGCAACAAAAATAATTTTACGATTGAGGGTCACCACAACACAAGGAATTGCACTAAAGGGTTGCAATGGTAGAAAGGTTGAGAACCTCTGCTTTAATGTGCATCCCTTCAAAGGAAGTAGCTGTCCACATTTTCTCCAGTTTTTATGTTCTGTGATGTTAGCACAGAAGGAAAACATGATTCTTTTATATTGTGAGAGGATCCTTGAAAAATATAATTTGCTTTTAGATCACCAGTTTCTCAGAATAATCAAAGTATATCCTTAAGGAATACATCAAGTCATGGTTGAAAAATTTAAATATGACAATTTCTTCACTTTGAAGACTGAAGGTTGACAGAGGCCAACGGCTTCAACTTCAGAAAGGATGACAACAGGCAATATTAATTATTGGTAAACACTTAGACATATCCTTTATTCCCCATTGAGTTATATCTGTACAACCAGGGCTTTCACAGCGAAGCTGTTGTGCACAATAAGATGGAATCTATTCTGAGTTATCTCAGGGAATACAGCTATAATAATTCGATCCTGATCAAGGCAATAACTAGTAGGTTTATTAGCTACCAGGTTCTAAGACTCGTTTATTTATGTTAGTACTTTCTTTTAGTCATTTGTGGGGGAACAATCTTTCCAAAAATACATCTTGGGGTTTCTCTGTATGCCTTTCCAAAAAAGTTTATGCTAAATATAAATATTTCTGCCAGCACAGTTAGATTCTGATGAGCTGGTATCTTTAACTACCCAGGGTCTGCATGGCTATTATCGCTAATGCACTGTCTGAACCACATTGTAATAACTCAGTCAGCATCATTCTTTTTAAACCAATCCTCAAACCTACTCCATCAATTTTTGTGCAACTAGCGTTGGTTTCTGTTTCTTGATAAAACTGCATGCTTTTCCTGTATCTAGGTCCCAAGCAGTCAGGGCTGTTTGTTAAATCTGCACTGAGATTTAAAGTATTGGTTATCAATACTCCGCAGTTGTTATTGCTAAAGAATGAGATTTTTTATTGTCAGGCTAGTTTTCCGGCTCTAAACCAGCAGATTTTGAAGGAACTGCAGAGGACTCCAATGCTCCTGGGAACGTTTGTCTCGCCGATCAACATACCAAGAGCACTATAGAATGGTAGAATGCTACCTAATGTTTATATAGGAGCAGTGAGTTCTTTTCCTTAAAACAGGGCCAGTAGAGCTTTGAGATTTTACAAGTAACCTAGTCCAGAAGGATCATGGGGAACAGAGGACACTTTTAGGCATGGAATTTTAGCCTGACACACACTTTTATTTTGTTTTAAAATATTAATAGTTAGTCAAGTATACTAAGAGAGACAGATAGGTGAATTACTGGGTCTTTTCTATGTTTTGAGGATTAAAGTGATACAAGGAGAAGAGACAGAAAAATGGACTTTTTAGCAGGGGAAATAGGAGTGTAAACAGAAGGTTACGATTTGTATGCTAATGACTGGGAAATCATATGTAAGAGACAGAGTGCCTGTTTTACTCTCTGTTCTTACAGATAGATGACTCATTTCACCTGGGGAAAATAGAATCAAGGAAGAGCCATAACAGGAACACATGTTAGATTTGGAGCATGAAGAATTTCTGCAGGTGGAATTGATATCAATGATTCTGGAGACAAAGGGGGTTTAGTTTTCAAGGCGCAGGGGTTGGGAGGAAGCCTATGCTTTCTTCCTCTTCCTTTTCCTCACCACTCCGGTGACAATGTTGACTTTGATCGTTAAGGCAATACACACACACAGCTTACAATGCACTGTCAGGTTCACAGGCGAAGAAGAGGTTTGAGGACTAGCATTTGGTGCCCAAAGCAAAGAAATAATAAAGTCATATGAAAAGGCATAATTTTATGCCTGAATCATAAATTATGTTTTTTGTTCTAGAAAAAAAAGTCATCAATATTTCCTCAGAAAGGAGAATATGTTTTTATGGGTATGAGTACCAACTTTTACAATTGTACAAATATAAAGAGAAACTATTAGCCCAGAGGAAGTATTATGTCTTCAAAAGTATCCAAGTTGTTTATCTAACTATTATGAGGTAATTAGATAAGCAAATAGATAATCAGTACCAATTCTCCAGGAAAATAATTAGATCATCGTCTGCCACTGTATTAACAAGATGGTCCAGACTTTCAGGTCCATCAGAACAAGATAAGAAATGATGTCAAATATTCTATTCTTTTCGAGTAGGAAGTAAGTCCCAAAAAGAGTAGATGTGTGGAGAGGAATGGCTATATGAAAATACTTTTGTGATTCATCTTAATTACTGTGCTAGTTATAGGATTTCATTTATTGTTGTTTTAATGACTCTTTTGAAAAAGGCAGGTGTTGATTTGAAATGGAAGGTGTTTTGATGCCTCTAGAAACAAACAAACCTACCTATGGTTTTCTACTTTCATGATGATTTTGAGGTTTGTGATTATTAAATGGTCCTTTATATTTATGATACCAACAAAGTCATTTAACAGCCTCAAATTCCTGATGAGATTAGTTATTCAACAAGCACTGTCCTTTTTCTGCCCATAAACTCCACTCTTCTGCCAATAACTTCTTTCTTATTTCTGCCATTGTTGTTAAAACTGATTTTCTTTAACATTCTCCTATGACACAGACCAACAGGGGAATCAGTTCTATTAAAGACGATCTTTAGGATGAAATCAACTGTGGAATGTTTTACAAATGTGGTTCAATAAACTCCATATAATTTCAAAAGAAAATGATGCATACAGGAGCATCTTGGGAATTAGCATAAAAACACTGTTTCACTTAGACTCATGCAAGAAGGACCTTTGGGAGAATAGGACTACTTTCAAATAGCCTGACTGAGGGAGAAAAAAAAATCTCTTACTGGGGTTCTAAAGAACAAAATTTGCATATTAATAGAAGATTAAAGTGCCCATCAAGTATTCTGAAACAGTTACTTTCTCTTGTCGGTTTTGTTCCTCACATAAACATCTTTCATAATAAAGAGAAACTTGTGCCTTTGCTATTTCAATGAGTCTCCAAGGTTTCCCGTTACAATAGGACAGATTTTTTTGAAATGTCTAAAACCCTTGAAGAAAGCTCTTTGGAATTTTATTTATCAGTACAATGAAAGGGTTACTTTTAGGAGAAAAAAAAAAGAACAATTCAGAAAGACATATCAGAAAATGGTCTGCAAGGAAGACTCCCTGTGCCAAAAGAGAAGTGGGGAGATCAGAAAGAAAAATAAGTGCACACATTAATCAATAGGTACGTAAAAGCCAAAGCCCTTCTTTAGTAAGTAAAACGTACTTTAAAATAAGAATAGAAATATGGACAAGCAAGAGGACAAGGGGAGGGTAAGGGTAGTTTAAGGTGGGAGATTGTTCTGCAGCGTCCTCCAAGAGCCAGTGTGCCCCAAAGACACTTGTCACCACTTATTTTCCATGTCTGGTTCTGAGAACATTGTGGGGTACAACAAATGGTAGGTTTGTTCCTCATGGAACCCCACACAATTTAAAATCCAGAGATGTCGTCGAATTAATAATACAAAACAAAATTAATAAAACATTTGTAATGTGAGAAAATTATTATATCGGGCTTCAGGCAGGAACTAAAAACCAGGATTTATTTAATAGTTGAGTATAATGTCTTGTCTTATAAAAATAATGAACACTTCTCGAGTTTTTCTATTCCTGCACCCACTCCCCTATTTCCGTTTTTGCTTTGTTTGGTTGTTGCTATTTTAGTTTTCACCATTGCCCTCAATTTCGAAGGCCTCAGATCATTGCCTTTCGGCTTCTGGAGTTGGACAAGGAGCAGGCATAAATGGTCACAGGGAACATGGGTCCCCCTCCCCCCACTGATTTTAATATAAACGAATGCTATTTTTTAGATGAATTCTTTAAGCTGGACTTTTTGAAGAATAGCGTCTGTCGCTCTCTTCTGTTAAGAATGTGTGGGATAAAAATGAGTCCTAGGTAGCTTAGCTTTTCACGCCGTCTCCGGGTCTTAGGCGTGAGGTAACCACTTCCATTATGATTAGGCTGCAGTTCTCTTTCTATGACTGCATTATGTGCTCCTGTAGCTTGAAACGATACATCCCACAATGGACTTTTGTGTGTCTGTGAGGTCCCGCTTTCCTGCACGCAGTTAGCAGGCTCTCTAACCTCAGTGACAAAGAGGCGCAGAGAAATGTGAGGACAAACGGGTTGCCAGAGCTTTGGAAAGTCCCCTCACGTGACAGTGTGCCTTCTCTCCCAGGCTGGAGATGCTCGCAGAACACAAGGTGCTTAGTCTTCCTAGGCCTTCCTCAGCACCACACTACCAAGGCTTGAGTCTGGAGCCATCAGGTGATCTGCAGTTCCTGTGTGTTGGTGTCAGCCTCCAGACCAGCTGCAAAACTTTCTTCTTAAATCTCCTGTCTGCCGACTGTTTTGCCCTGGTACAAATATCTGCATAAGTACTCTGGTTTCAGGACATGAAGAGCTCTCAACTTCCCCGTCATAAAACAAAAAAGAAAAAATGAAGACGACAAGAAACATGTTTCCCTTATATTTAGCTTCCTAATGTCTTTCTCTTACCCTGGATCCTCCCTGCCGAGAGATTCCATTGAACTGAGACTGAGAATTCATCGTGTTCAGCCATCATAGCCAAGGAGAAGGAGACCTACTATGTATTACCATGAAGAAAGGGACAAAATTATGCCCCCCCCCCCATGGCCCTAATTCTTCAAAGTTGCTTGGCAGAAATACTATTTTATTTTAACCACCTTATTTTAATAAAATTGTCATTATTTCTTCAAAAATAAAATGAATAAACTACAATATAAGATGAGAAGAAATAGGAATTTTAAAATAATGGCTACATATCAGATATAATTAGTTTGGCAGACACTGCAAATGATTTCTGAAACACCAAGGGGACTTGCATGTTCTCATCTTACTGGGGTTTGAGACTGTTGGTCACTGACAGCTGCTTGGGCATGACTTTCTTTTCCTTGCACACATGATTTTCTCCTAGTATTTTCTCCGTTTCTGATAGCTTGGTGTCTGTCTTTCTGTATATACCGCCTAGCATGAAGCGGACGATGACCATTAAGATTAGTTTGTGTCCTGAGCTCTTCATGGCGAAGACATACTATAGCTGATAGGGCATATGGCATACTGAAAATGAATTTACTTTCTGAGCCATATTTGCCACATGGGACTTGGGCTACCTGCTAACAGGTGAGGCTTTCCAGGTTACTAAGCTGTCTTACTTTTTAAGAGATTTATCTTGCAGCATTATCATTAATTTGGTGATTTTATTTCTCTCTCTATGCTGGCTTCTCAAGCGACAGCACTCTCACACTTAGTATACGATTTTTTTGTACCAGCTTTCCCACTCACTGGACACATCTATGAAGATGTTCCCACAAAACTCCAAAGAAACAGGAGTTTAAATATTATTTATGAAATCTGCTCAGTTTTATAAATCTCTCAGTTTTTTAAAAAATGATAACTTTAGGCCAAATCTTCTTCATTGTTTTTTCTTTCTATGCCTTCGGTGCAAAAACAAAAACAAAAACAAAAAAAAAAAAAAAAGAAAGAAAAGAAAAGAAAAAGAGGAATCCTATAAAATAACTGGCAATTTTTTCCTATATGAATATCTCTAGATTACCTCCCCATATCCGTTTCCTTAGCTCTGGTTCTGTTTATTGCAGGGCTGTGATTCTTCCCAGTTTTATTATTGTAATATGCCCCAATGTATGTTCATTGTAGAATATCTGGAAAACATAAAAAAATCAAAGAGAAGAAATGTAAAACTACTATTCCACCATGAGCAGAAAAATCATGGTTTAACACATTTCTTCTAGCATATGTCTCTTGTACATTAAAATATTAGCATCATGTTCTACATACCATTTAATAATTTTTTTCCTTACTAGGTCATCAACAGTTTGCCATATAATGATGTTTCCCTACAATATGGTGTCTAACATCTGCTTGGGGCTTCATTATGAAGATATTCTTCAATTTGATCACTCCCTCATTGTCTACAGAAAATGTTTTGAATCTTTGCATGCTTAAGTCAGATTGTACATGTAATTAGCTTTTGAGGATATATTCCTCAGAGTACTAGCATTTTCAGAATCCATTTTTGGAAATATAAAGTTATATTTTTATAAGAAAATGAATAGGAATTTTAAAAACAGATTAGGAAGACATAATTCTATCATCATTTAACTTCTCTGCCTTCTTAGCAAAATTGATTCACTTATTTATTTTAAATTTTTAACCAACACTCTTAAATTGAAGTGTAAATTACTTTGGATGTTTTTCACACAATAATTAGCATTAATTTTTATTTCAAAATTAATTGCTTCAGTGTCCATTTAAAATTATGTTTCTTGTGCTGTTTTTCTTTTTTAAATTCTTTTTGTTTTTGCCTGTTTGTTTTCTAAGAAGAGAGAAAAAAAGGCATGGAGTTGGGTTTGTGGGAAGTGGGAATGATTTGGGAGGACAAGAGGGAGGGGAAACCATGATTAGAATATAAAAATAAATCTTTAAAAAACTCATATTTTGCCCTGCAAAAACATAAAGTTGTACTAAAAATAATGTTCCTATTTAAAAAAAATTATGGATTATTTCCAGAAACTTCCCTAGGGTTTCCTTTTTTGACTCATATTTAATAGTGCACATCGGTGTAGAACGTTATGCATCTGAGTCACTCTGCTTGCAGTTTGCCTTCACTGTATATTCATATTCATATGAAGTCTTTTGTGAACTGAGATGAATGAATCCTCATCTTTCACCTTTACAATAAAATATTAATAAAAGAGTTGCTCATCTATAACAGAGTTGGAAAGAATTGGTGCGCTAGACTTGCAAGCCATCAAGCTGTTCGTCACAATTTCATGAATTCTGGTAGAAAAACAAGTCTCCTGCATCAGAGGTCTACTCTAATGATAGAAGTGACTAACATTTCAGTTGGTGGGGGCAAGACTGTCCCTCAAATTGAGCTGGCTGCATTTCAGGTTAGGAAGGGCATCCGGAGCCTGTATCATAAGTCGTTTGAATGTCCTCTGCTATGTGGGAAGGAGATATACCTTTCGGGACTAAACAAATCTGCCCTTTATAGGGGGAGAAACTCTCTCATTATACCACATTCGTTGTACAAACATCTTGTAAAAGATATCAATGAGGTTGAGGACAAATATGGCACTATGTTATTTGAGAAAACATTCCTTTCCTCCTTATCCCGCCCCTAGAATAGCCAGAGAAGAAATATTCCGATCTTTCTCTAAAATAGATCATATACCCTCATGTGACAAGAATCCTCCCCAGACTAAAGAAAACATTCTTTTCTCTGAGAACCAATGGAGTCAAAAGGTCTTAGGAATTTCCCATCTGTGACCAATAACAGCTCACCAAACTCTGTGTAAGGTATGTGGCCCTTTTCATATCTTTGGGTCTTAATATCTCACACCTCTCATGCCATAGAAGCCATAAACTTGACATATTGGAGAGCTTGCTTTTTTCCTGTTCATCTTTTGGTGTTTTAAGGATCTCATGAATCTAGTGACAAAAGTATTTTCTCCCTTCTGTTAGGCTCTAACAAAAGTCAATCAATGCCTTGCTTGTTAGATGTTGAAATATATGTGCCTAGAGAAGTTTAACTTCCAAAAGAGAAAATAGTTATCAATCAATTTATACATAGGAAAGAAAAAAAAATCCATTCTTCTACTGACCTTTCCTTCAAATCCTCATTTTCAGGCAACAATCTTTTGCCCATTAAAGTTCCTTGACTTTCTCATATATACAAGAAACCTTCATATTTCCTATCAGTATCTTTATAAAATATTAATTTTAATAATCTAAAGTGTCCTGTATTGGCAAATTTATTAATCACAGTAGGTTAAAAAATTATCTGGCTATTATCTGCAAAGAAAGAGTTTTGCTTTTGCTTTCAAATATTCTTTTCATAATTATTTTCTAGTTTTTGGTGTCTGTGACATCAACATGCTTTTTCATCTTGCTGTAGGATTCTTTTTCATCAGTTAACATTTAGTGTGGATTTACTCATTATTTCTCTAACGCTCAGCATTTCTTTGGGGAGGGGATACCTCTGTTCAATGGGTCCTAAGCGACTGGTTGAAATAGCTGCCTCACAGAAAAAGCTTCTGTGCTGCAGTCTGACAGAGACTGAGGGGATTAAAAAAACCTCCAGTTGTAGCTTGCATCTATTTTCTTTAGTATTAATGTTTCCATACAATGTAGATGGTTTAAATTGCCAGGACACAGCTATATTTGCCTTGAGTTACTAGATTCCTTGTTGATATATTTGATTCCTGGCCACATTTTAAATATTAAAATATTATGATTGTGTGTGTGTGTGTGCGTGCGCGTGCACACGTGTGTGTGAGTGCATACTCCCATGCCATGGCAGGCATAGGAAGGATGGAAGACGGCTTTAGGTGGTTCTTTCAGACTCTCATTAAGACAGCACAGAATGCTAAGTCATAAAAACAATGCTAAGAGGCCAAGTAAACGGCCCATCTGGATATGTTTCTAGAACCTGTGTTGGGTGGAGAATGTTCTTTTCCATCTTAGATACAAGATCCCACACTCCAGGATTTCGCTGAATGACCTACTTAAGTGTGCATGGTGCTATAAGCCAGGAAGAAGATCCAGCTATAGAGGAGGGAGCCATCTGCTCTCTCCAAACAGCTTATCTCTCTGTTTAAGACATCTTCCATTTTATATATATATATATATACATATATATATATATATATATATATATATATATATATATATATATATGTATTTTGCTTCTTTGCAAAAAATCAGGTGTTTATAGGTGTGTGTGGATTGATACCTGGGTCTTCGATATTGTCCCATTATCCCTCCTGTTAGTTTTTATGCCAATACCAGGCTGTTTTCAGTACTGTTAGTAGAGTTTGAAGTCTCCAAAAGTTCCTTTTGACTATCCCATTTTTTCCATATGAAGCTGAGTATTGTTCTTTCAAGGTCTGTGAAAAATTTTATTGGGCATTGCTTTGAATCTATAGATTTCTTTTGGTAAGATTGCCATTTTTACTATGTTAATTCTACTTATCCAAGAGAATGGCAGATCTTTTCATTTTCTGGTGTCTTCTTCAATTTCTTTCTTCCAAGACTGGTGCTGGCATAACTGGATATCAGGATGTAAAAGTATGAAAATAGATCTGTATTTATTGCCAAGTCCAAATGGATCAAAGACCTCAACATAAAATCAACCACGCTGAACCTCATAGAAGAGAAAGTGGGAAGTATACTTAAACACATTGGCACAGGAGGCCACTTCCTAAATATAACCCCAGTAGCACAGGCACTGAGAGAAACAATTAATAAATGGGACCTCCTGAAACTGAGTAGTATCTGTAAAGCAAAGGACATGGTCAACAAGACAAAATGGGAGCCTACATAATGGGTAAAGATCCTCACCAACCCCATATCAAACAGAGGACTGGTCTTCAAAATATAGAAAGAACTCAAGAAGTTGTTCATCAAAAAAACAAATAATCTAATAAAAAATGGAGTACAGACTTAAACAGAAAACTCTCAACAGCTGAATCTAAAATGGCTGAAAGACACATATCTATTAGAGAAATGCAAATCAAAACAACTCTGGGATTCCATCTTACACCTGTCAGAATGACCCAGATAAAAACTACTGATGACAGCTTATACTGAGGAAGATGTGGGGTAAAGGGAATGAACATTCCTCCATTTCTGGTGGGAGTGCAAATTGTTACAACCCCTTTGGATATCAGTATGGTTGGTGATTTCTCATAAAATTAGGAAACAACCTCCCCATGTAACACAACCTACCTCAAGACCTACCAATACTGCTGTTGGACATATACCTAAAGAATACTCAATCATACCACATGGACATATGCGCAACTATGTTCATAGCAGCATTATTTACAGATATGCAGAACCTGGAAACAATCTAAATGCCCATCACTTAAGAATGGATAAAGAACATGTGGTACATTTACACAAGAGAGTACTACACAGAGGAAAAATATATAATGATATCTTGATGGATATAATATAAATAAAAATATAATGCTATCTTGGATGGATCTAAAAAACATAATATTGAGTGAGGTAGCCCAGAAACAGAAAGACAATTATAAGAGGTACTCAGTCATAAGTACCTTTTAGACATAAAGCAAAGAAAACCAGCCTACAATTCACAACCCCAGAGAACCTAGACAGCAAAGAAGACCCTAAGAGAGACATACATGAATCTAATCTACATGGGAAGAAGAAAAAGACAAGATCTCTTGAGTAAATTGGGAGCTTAGGGATCATGGGAGAGGGTAGAAAGGGAGGGAGAAGGAAGGGAATGGGATAGAGAAAAATATAGCTTAATTAAAAACAATAAAAAAATTCTTTCTAGAAATTATATTATTCCTGTGGAGAAAACAAAACTCCCAGTTAAACAACATGGCATCTTCATTAACACACCTCATAAAAGTTGCATATTTATGCCAGAAAGAGAATAGATAAAGAGACAGAGAGAGTCATTATTGTATTTATACATGAATGAAGAAAATGGAAAACAACTTGAAACAATACTAAATATTATTACTGTATTTATGTTCTCTGTATTTACAGAGAACATAGTATTGAATAAAAATAAGGGAAATTATTTTAAACCAATAAACGTAAACTTTAGAATTGGAATGTACAAGAAACCAAAATACCTCTTGCTAGGGCTGTTACACAGAGAAACCCTGTCTCAAACAACAAAACAAAACAAAAATGAATTTCAAAGATTTCTCCCTAGTTGCTGAAGCCACTATTTTCGCGGTCAAATTTATGTTTGGCTTTGTGACTTATGTGCAACTCTGCCATCTCCACAGCAGCAACAAGGTCTCCTGTGCACCACACCCTGGGCAGGCCCAGTGTTTGCGTTCACTTTATCTTCATTTCTTTCCCTTACACATATTTAATGTCAGCCGCTGGACTTTATGAGGCAACCATGTAGCGCAGATCACCAAACTGGGTGTTGGAGGAAGATGACAAACTGTTTTCCTTTTGCTGTTGTCTTTAGTTTTGTTAATATGTTTGAGACAAGTTAAATTCACAATCAAGCATTAATGTAAACTGCATTTTTTATGGTGTCTATGACCTGTCTTATCCTATTTTTCACGACTTTAAAAAAAGGACCTGCTTGGCGTATAAAACTTAAAGTACCAACAAAACAGGGATGGGGGCCTGACTGCACTAATCTCAAAGCCGTGATTTAGCACACTCTTGAGTCACTTCCCATGTAGGAATCCTTGACCTTTGGCCTCCCAAGAAAAGTTCAGACAGTTCAACGCTATGCTCCCCCTTTGACACATATGCATATATTTTCTAACTCAAAATTTAATTTTCTTTCTTCCTTTTTGTCACACTTTCTAGGAACACATTAAGTCATTTCATTAAAGGAGATTAGCTCCATTATTTAAGGATCTAAAATTACATTTACATACATCCTTTTGCCTGAGCTTTAGCACTTTTATTTGACTATTTGAGCCATGCTTAATGTTTTGCAACTGTGTAGCTAGGGAACTACAGAGATAGAAAGTTTTTGTCTTTGTGGCATATTTGATGTTTTCCTTAACAAAGTTTATTTTTAAAATTCTGAGTGTTAATGTAGGGTGTAAAAACTTACATTGATCATAAAGAAGAGGGAGGACTTTTGCTCATATGTATCCCAACAATCATGTTTCTTTTAAACTTATGCATTTATTTTATGTGTGTGTTTGTGTGTGTGCACATGAGCGTATGTTTGTACAGGAACCTGTGGAGGTCAGAGGGATCCCATTGGAACCGATGGGAACTGGAGTTAGAGATGGTTCTGAATCACCGGCTGATGCTTGGAACTGCCTGAGGTGATCTGTCCCATCAGCCTCAGGTTTCCATTATAGTTTTTTTTTTATCTGTTTCCTATGAATAGGTATAAATTTGTATCTGTTAAAACTGAGAGCTTCTAAAAGTTTCTTTCTATAACTAGCCTCTTATATTCCAACCATTTTTCCTTGTGATCCTTCTTGTTTTTTCCCTTCTGCCCCCCCCCCTTGGACATCGGTTTTAAGGGAGGCATGACATTTCATTTAACTACTTCCATATTGAGTATATTTTAGATTCTTTCCATATTTTTCTTATTTTAAGCAAAACTTTCATGGGCATTGTTTTTAGACACAGCTGTAATTCTTTCCTTAGGGTGGGTTTCTTAAGATGGACTTGCCGGATCAAAAAGAATAACGTGTGACTTTCGTTATGTATTGCTCTTACCCCTACTGGACAGATGCAACAACCTTCTCCCCCACTCCCACCAGCAGCCGCAGGCTGAATTGGACAGCACACTGTAAGCTTCTTCCCAATGGTGCTCCTGTATTTGGAGCTTTGAGGTTGTAAATTCCCAAGGACATCATGCCTGGTATAGAGAAATGCTCTCTGTTAGTCCTGGTGAGCTCAGGATGATCCATTCTCATTTCATTTTCCAACTATGTGCACCTCATAACACTTATATTTGAGACGCACACAGAGTTGGCTACTTTTACATCAACTTAACACAGGCTCCAATCATCTGGGAGAAGAACACCTCAGTTGAGAAAATGTCTCCGTAAGATCAAGCTGTAGGGAGCCAGTCCTTTCCTTAAATCGTGGGTTCCTAGCATGGGAAGCAAGAACTTTCCAATTCAGAGCTGTCTTGGTGGCCTTCCTTATCATCGGGGCAAGAAATCCTTTGGACATATAATACAGTATTTTTTTTAAAAAAAGTATTGATAGCTGTCACATGATTTCAAGGTGTCTTTTCTCTGTTTTCTGCATCTAATATGCATTTCTATTCTTTCCTGAGTATGAATTGTTTATGTTAAGATATAGTTAGATTCTTTGTGATTCTCAGCAGGGTTGTGTTAATACTCTGAAAAACCAATGATAGGCTTAATTTCACTCAGAGAAGAACTTTTTAGTGCTTGTCTATTTAAACAAGATATCTGAAACTCAAAACCTTAGTTTCGGTGGTATTTTAGAAAGCAAGAAATTTGAGCTTTAAGTTAAAAATTTTGGCACCATAGTTTTTATCATTTGGTTTTAGAGAAAATATTTGATTCAAGCTTCTGAATTTCATTGCTAGCTCTGCTTTCTAAATGACGCATAGCCTTGTGTTTCTACGCAGAGCATTGTTGTGGTATTTTCAACAAACTAAAAGTGTTCTCAATGCAACACAAGTTTCCATTAAGACCTATCCACACAAGCAAAGATGAATAAAACCCTGCCCAAGGATATCTAGGCACCAAAGAACTTGCTTTAAATATTTAGGTATGTGAAGCAATACAACATACATCTACTAATCAGAGTAAACTCACAAATCTGCTGATTTTGACTTTCTGTTTAAAGCGTAGGACACAAGTCTACCTTTGCCTGACTATAAAGATGCATACATTCCTGGCTAATTTGTGATTAAACTTTTAAAACTTGAATTATGCACACAACGTGTTTAGTTCTTCACTGCCGTTTTCTTAAGATCCTGGCCCCATTTTTACGTAGAAGCAGCAGCTTCTCCAGGACATCTGCAGCCTGAATTGGGAATGCTGTTTTTCTATCTTGAGAAACTGTGAAGCCTAGATTGGGCCTTCTGAATATAGTGTGTCATGTGACTCAGATCCCTGGGTGTTAAGCGTCCTACCTTTCAAACTTGTTATGTTCTCAGCATTCACCTTCTCTCTCCTGATTTGAGCACCTTCCAGTTTATTCTGTACTATTGGTTTTTCTGTTCAGTTTAGTTCTGCCTAATGTTCTGATTTTTTTTCTTCTTCTTCGGGACCAGAACTAATGATCTCATTCTTAGGACTCAAGGACCATTTTTGCTCATTCTTCATCAAAGATTGCACTATTCAAGTACTTTGCTTCTTTTAGATGAATGCCCTAATTTGTTCCTGTTATCCAGACAGGGGAATCTTAGTTCTATATTTAAAAGGTCTCATCACACACTGCAGACACCTTGGAATATAGAATACAAAGAAGGTAACATGGAATGAATGAGTCTTTGACTTTAGGATGAAAGCCCGTAAGATAGAAGGTCAAAATGAGCCGCTTTTGAATAGGCAATCACAGGGGATTTCCAAAGGTAAGCTAAGTCGGCCCTTTAGTGTCCAGTGGGAGCTGGAAATGAAACTACAATGGGCTAAACTCTCCTAAGTGAATAAGAGGAACTGTTTGGAAAACAAAAGATGCTAATAAGTAGATACAGTCAATGATCTAGGTAAGCATTTTTTTCCTAGGTCATCAAATAAGCTTAGAAAGCCATAAGCCATATTGTAACTAGCAAAACCACTCGTAGAGTCAGCATAGTGATGAGATAACCAGCTGTCTAGTGTCAGAGCTTCATGTGAAAATTAGACCATATTGGATTGAAAATAGTGTCAGATGTGTTCTATCTGATAGCTTGGGATAGGGCATTTTTATTCCATATGCATAGGAACTGATAAAATTTATTATTTTTTTCCCAGTAGTGATCAGTTTCTGAGGGCAATCACTGAGTGACATTGAAGGAACGAGGGGCATGTTGAGTAGAATAATTGCTTTTTTGTTTGCCAGCTTAACATATGCTTAGAAAGCAGGAGCTACATTTCTAATATGAACAATAACTTATTTGAAATTTTTTAATGAATGACAAAGTATGCAGTTATTAAAATTACATCATGGTGAGTAGACGTCTAGGGTAGTCACACCGTCACCAACTATGAGATATTTTATCAGATAAAAACATGTATGTTCCATTCTCAGTCCCTTTCCCCAGCCCACAGATGCAGTTCCTGTCTGGTTTCTGTATTTATCTTTGTTTTTGTTCTGTGACAAAACACCCGAGAAAAGCAAGTCAAAGAAGGAAGGGTTTATTTTGGCCCACACTTTGCAAGTATGGTCCATTATGATGAGGAAGGTATGGTGGCAAGCACTGGTTTAGTTGTGGCACTGGTCACATTGTATCCACAGGGGGTAAGCAGAAAGAGATGAACTCTGGTGCCCAGATTGCTTCCTCTTTGTTCGGTCTTGGACTTGAGACTTGTGCCATCTGAGTTTAGGATGTGCCATCCCTCTTTACTGAAAACATCCTGTTAGTCGCCATCAGAGCTGTGTTTCTCAGCTCAATTTAATTCAGTCTAGTTGACAATGAAAATTAATCATCAAAGTGGCCACAGTTTAGTTCGCTGTTCTAGAGTTTCCCCCACATAGACTCATGTGTTCCACACTGTTGTGCCTATGTAGTTGGAAAGACCGTTGCTGAGAAGTAGTTTGTTGTTTGATTAGAACACAATTTGCTTGCTAATACGTATGTAACACAGCTTTAGGATTTTATGAATAGAGATGCCAGGGATGTTTTTACATCTGTCTTGATCATGAGTATCAGGTTTATTGCTTTCTGGTGAACAGCAGCGAATGAAACTACAGAATTCATGGCAGCTGTATGTTTGACTCTAAGAAGCTTCCACGCTGTTTTCTAATGGTGTTTTGCAAGTTTCATGTTCAACACCAGTCAGCAAGAGCTCTATTTCCTCTTCATTCTTACCAAACTTAAGGGATTTCAATACTAAGTAGCCTACTCTAGCGAAAATCTAGGGACATTTTTATTACATTTCATTAGAACCTCCCTAATGTCTAATGATGTCTGGGATTTATTGATTCATTCATTGTTATTCATTTTTGTATCTCCCTTTTGTGAGATTTCTATTTCATGTTTTATTCATTTTCAAATCGATTCTTTGTCTTTATTAGTTGTTGAAATTCTATACAAGAGGGCTTTTCAAAATGCAAGTCATATAAACGTGACTCTCCATTGCTCATCATTCATTTGGTAATGATTTATTTTGAGGAGCAGAATTCTTAAACTTGTGATGAATTTCATTTCATTAATTGATTATTTATTGTATTTTATATCAGAAAACTTTGGCTGTCCAAAGTTAGGATGGTTTTTTTTTTTTGTTTGTTTCTAGTGGCATCAGGGTCTTCTATTTGTATCCCAGTTTCTATTTGATTAGTAGTCATAGTCCTGGATAGTTTCAGTTCTCTTTTTTTTTCTAGCACAGTTTGTTAAAAATAATTTTCACATTAAATTGACTTGGAGTGCATGTAAAAGATGAGTCATACCTATGAGAAACAACAATAACCAGCTTGGCAGGCTATCTCTAAGGGTACAGCATAGTAGTGGTACACTTAGCTCGGGGTTAACAAACAGCTCTCTAATTGGAATTAAGACCCTCCCAGCAATAAAAGAATCATGTGTTGTGTGTGGAAACCTAATCAGCTGCTTGGGACTAGTGAAGTTATAGACCATGGAGGGCAACTAACAGCTACAACATTATTCAAACAACACACTTCCTAACTACATTATTAAATTTAATTCTTATAGTCACAGGTCCCTCAACCCTCATCAATGAAACTTATTTTTACAACAAATGAAGGCAAGTATAGAAACCCTAACTAATCAAAATGGAGAGTTGTAGAACCTAGTCACAAAATACTCCCACACCTAAGGCACAGAAAACATTGCAAAAGAGAGGGAGGAAGTTGTAAGAGTTAGAGGATCAGAAAGTAGGAGAGCGAGATTTTGTCTTAGGAAGAGCAAACTTTATATCCAGAAACTACGACCAACATGACTTGCAAAAATGAACTGAACAATGACAAATAAAAATGTTAGACATGATAAAAATTTGGGAAAGCCTACCAGGCCAAACCCACATAAGGAACTACAGGCATTTAGGGAATGCTGAGATTACAAGAAAGAGTTTTTTTTTTTTTCCAAGAGACAGACACAACAATTGTTTTTCTAATACCAAATAGTCTTGAAAACAGAACACACACACACACACACACACACACACACACACATATGTACATACAATTAACATTTTACAGACAGAGAAGAATGTATTTATGCATTTAGGAATATGTGTGTGTGTGTCTGTGTGTGTCTGTGTATCAACAACTAATGAATAAAGAGTTCACAAATTTGAAAGACTAAAGAAAGGGTTTGAAGTGAGGAAGTAAAAAGGAAAATAATGTAATTGTACTGTAATATCCTCTGAAATAAAGGAAATTATAAAGAAGAAATCTATAACCTTGATTGTATTTACAAAGACTCTAAATCAAATTTTCTTCATATTTCTGTTTAATGAAATTCTAGGTTGCAAGAAATAATTGTCAACAAATTAAATTTTGCAGTTTTCAATGTGAAAAAAGTGGAGTCATTTTATAAGTACAAACATATTTCTATATGTTTTCTTGAGTTTTGCTAAATCTGTCTGACTGTCCTTAGGCTGCCACCAACTCATGGTTACAACAGATTTCAGTGTGAGCCCTAAACCAAGGCAGTGAAAAAAACACCAATTCAGTCAAAGCTGATTTCTGCCATTAGGATTTTGGATTTTCTTCTTTTTTTTTTTTAATAAAATAAATTATCAGCTACATTTATTATTATTTTCTTTTTTAATTTATTTTTTTAGTTTATTAAAAATTTCAGCCTCCTCCCCGCCTCCCATTTACCTTCCCCTCCCTCCTTCACTCCCCCTCCCTCTCCTGTCCACAGAGCAGTAAGGGTTCCCTGCTCTGTGGGAAGTCCAAGTTCCTCCCCCATACATCCAGGTCTAGGAAGGTGAGCATCCAAACACGCTAGGCCCCACCAAAGCCAGTATGTGGAGTAGGATCCAAATCCGGTTCCATTGTCCTTGGCTTCTCAGCAGCCCTCATTGTCTGCCATGTTCTGGGAGTCCGGTTTTATCCCACGCTTTTTCAGTCCCAGTCCAGCTGGCCTTGGTGAGCTCCCTTTAGATCATCCCCGTCATCTTGGTGGGTGGGAGCACCCCTCACATTCCTGACTTCCTTGCTCATGTTTTCCCTCCTTCTGCTCCTCATTTGGACCTTGGGTGCTCAGTCCTGTGCACCAATGTGTGGCTCTGTCTCTATTTCTATCCATCGCCAGATGAAGGTTCTATGGTGATATGCAAGATATTCATCAGTACGACTATAGGATCTGGCCTTTTCTGGCTCCCTCTCCTCAGCTGCCCAAGGAACTAGCTGGGGGTAGCTCTCTAGATACCTGGGAACCCCTCTAGAGTCAAGTCTCTTGCCAACCCTAAAATGGCTCCCTTAATTAAGATATATACTTTCCTGCTCCCATAGCCACCCTTCCTGTATCCCAACCATCCCATTCACCCAAGCTCTCCCCATAAGAATGGGGCAGACTACAGTCTAATGCTGTAGACAATTTTGCTTCAGCTTCAGTGTTCTTTAGATATGAATGTGGCAGAGAAAGCAATGATCCAATGGGTTGTTTGAGGTCAGAAAAACATGATCAGAAAAAAAAGTGTAAATAAATGCCAGTAAACACATACTAAATATTGACAGAGCTGCCCTTTTCCAGAACTTTCTCAGGATAGACCAATTCATAAAACAATTGCCTGGTATGTACTATAGAGTGAATCTGGGGAAAAATGAAAGCAAGGCAGAAAGTCATATCCAGACTGGGTACGCTGAGGACAGCACTCAGAATATCCTTTCATCGGATTGGGTTCTATAGCTATGAACCAACATCCAGTAAGAATAAAATGAATGTAAATATTTAACACAGGAGGCAGATAATTACCTCCAAGAACAATTCAGGGAACAAAATTCATCTGAGGTAAAATACCCTCTGGCTTTTTACATGGTGCTTCTCTCACGGTTTCCAAGGCAGGTTTCACCACGTGTAATTTTTTTGACCATATTCTGACAGCTATTATTAAACTATTTTCCTAGAACAATTGAGGTAAGTGTTTTTCTTAGAATTCTTTTAATGTAGTAAATTTTGTTAGTAAATCAATATTGTTTTGAGCAAATTTTTGTTTATTAGTCTTATTTTCTTGTGTAGTTTTAAATCCTTTTTCTATGTTTTTGGTTTATTTTATGCTTATTTTTTAATACTTGCACATATGTTTATTTCAACATAAAGTACTTTTAATTTGGCTCTACCAATATGACTGTACAAAGAATGAACTTGGCATAGTGACATATGTCTGTTATCCGAACACCTGAGAAGAAGAGCAAGAAGTGTCAGAAGTGTCTGACCCACGACTCAGAGTCAGTCTGCTATTCTTAGTGAGTTCCAAGTCAACCGTGGCTGGGCCATGATACCATTCTTTAAACAAACCAGCAAACAAACAAGAGGAAAAATTTTCCCTTTTTATATCTTGAGATAATATCTTGTATAATACTTGTATTTCTTTACTGAGGTTTGGATGGGATTTACCTTTTTAATCCTTTTGCCTTGATACATTTACTATAGGAATTCTTCACTTACCAAAGCATTTTACAGGGTTGTGGTAGCTCACTGGTAATAAAATTGGCTTAACACATGAAAAACCCTGAGTTTGACACCAGGATCCACAGTAAGAAAACAAACAAACAAACAAACAAACAAACAACAAACTATTAAAATATTCTCCACAACACACATTGAAATATATAAATTTTCTACTTCCTCTGATGTCAGTTTGATGATCTGTTTTGATAACTTGTGTCTTACAAATTATCATGTCCATTTTCTGCAATTTTCATCTTTGTTGCAAATATAAAACTGCTCAATCTTGGTAGCAACTGTTCTAGTGCCCCCTTTAGTGGTTTATAATTGATGATCTATTTTCTTTCTGCATCTTTAAAAAAACATACCATGAAAACATTTTTTTTTTAAATGCAGGCAATCATGTTGAATACCCAGTGATGGATACCATGTTGGGACTAATGAGTCCTGGCCTTCAGCTGGATGTTGGGACTAATGAGTCCTGGCCTTCAGCTGCTCTTCCCTGCTAGAACCTTCTAATTGAAGTTACTAGAAGCTGTGCCTAGCTTAGAGGATCAGAGGAGGATGGGATTTTCACCTGCTGGCCATTAACTGCAGTGTATTTAAGCCTCCATGGTGTAAATAAAGGGGTTTTTTGGTACCAGTGATTGAAGGTCTGCATGTTGGTCTGTCTCTGCGTGTGTATTCTCAACCTCCAGCCCCTTGCCCGAAGCTCGCGAACTGGGGTCTAGCGCATAGAGCGCAGACCGGGGCCGCGGTGTGCAGCATGCCCAGGACACAGCAGCAAGTTCAACATAGCCTACAGTCTCTCTGGATACAAAAGGGTAAGTACATCATCTTTTCCCTCTCAGATTTTTATGAGTCACATGGCAATGTGGCCAGTGTTGTCCACAAGTCCCTGAGAACTGGTCCTACCTTACACTATGGTTACTGTGACCAATTTGATGGCCTTCACACCACTCATGACAAGATGGTGGAGAGCTGATAACTTCTTTCTGTCTCACGTTAACTTGGCATTTCAGCTCCTATAATTAATTACTTTTCATTTTATAATTTGAGTTGAACTTGGTTTTTTCATAGCTTCTTAAGGAGAATACTTATTTAGCATTTTTAACTTTTTGTTAAAATTTCCAAAAATTTTCTGTATTTTTCTCATTTCATTTTCTGGTTCTATAGGCAGTCAGGGTTTTCGTTTTCTTTAATTTTTAAGTTATTTATTTTGAATAATTTAATAATATTTAATAATATACTTAGTAATTTCTTGGATTCATGGCTACTTCTGTGGACTGTTTTTGATTTCCAGTTTTTGGGGAGCATTGGATATAGTTTTCTTAATTTACATTTTAATTTCTTTGGATTAGACAACACATGCTATGATTTTAAATCTGTAAGTGGTGTGTGTGTGTGTGTGTGTGTGTGTGTGTTATATGCATACATATGCCAGGGTATGGGGTAGAGGTGAGAGGAGATGAATTACCATGTCTGATTTTGCATGGGTTATTGGAGATTCAGAATCCTTGTGTTTATGGATGAGTGCTTGAACTTCTGATCTGTCTCTTTCTATTACCATGCTATATGATTTTAATGTCAACACAATATTGATATTTGTTTTATGGTACAGCTTATGGCTATTGGTAGTTAATATTTTCTTTATATTCAAAAAGATGATATATTCTGTCTCAATAGGTGTTTTTGATTTTTAAAAATTCCAGTCAATTGGTAATATTTTCAAGTAATATATCCTTTATTATTTTCAACTATTATATTAAGTAATAGAAGTAAGTTGTTAAAACCTTGTAATTTTATGTTCACATCTCTTCCCTCTAGAGAGTAAAATATTGTTCCTTGGGTTGCAAAGGTCTGATGTTATTGTTAGAGACCAGTACCCTCTTCCTGTTGTAAAACCTCTTTTGAGTTTACATTTTTATTTTATGTCTTAACTCTTCCTGCCTAACACTTAAAAATTATAGAGAATAAATATTTTCTATCTCAGATTGTCAGTGTTTCCAAGTCTATATATTTAAAATTAGTTATTTAAATGCAGTCTGTATTTGCATAATTTTAAAAGAGTACTGCAATCTCTGGTGATGTGTAGAGTGCTTGCATAGCATTCAGGAGACCTCGGGTTGGGTTCTGCTTAGGATGAAAAGGAAAAATTGTCACGACAACATCTAACTTTAATTTTTTTAAATATCTGTGTTTCATCAATTCTCAGGAATATTAATATGTAAATACTGGACTTTTATTATGGCCGGATTTTTATCCTATCATCTTTTATTCATTTTCACTTATTTTTGAAATGGAGCTTTGGAAATATTTATTGCCACCGCTGTGTGTGCAGAATGTATGGGTGGATGTGTGCATGACAGTGTGCTTGTGAGGTCAGAGGACAACTTTGTGTGGATGTGTGCATGACAGTGTGCCTGTGAGGTCAGAGGACAGCTTTGTGTGGATGTGTGCATGACAGTGTGCCTGTGAGGTCAGAGGACAGCTTTGTGTGGGTGTGTGCATGACAGTGTGCCTGTGAAGTCAGAGGACAACTTTGTTTGGATGTGTGCATGACAGTGTGCCTGTGAGGTCAGAGGAGAACTTTGTGGCGTCGGTTCTCTTCTTCCACCTCTACATGGGTTTCATGGAGAATTCAGATCCCCAGACTTTTGTAGGTAGCACATTTGACTGCTAAGCCCACATTTGAAAGATGTTTTGCACTGCACTGGCCTTGCAATTTTGATAATGTTGATTACTTCTGTTATTGTATTATTATTGCTATATTGTCCTTTTCTCAAACAAATTGTTGAATAGAACCCTTTAGACTTATAAAGGACTTTGTTAGAATTAAGAAATAATCTTTTTGCTGGTTTGCACTCATGAGCTTTACAAAGTTATTACTGAGCTAAATATAATTCTTTTGGGGTTCATTATTTTATGGCTTCTTGAAATTTTTGGTTCAGTTTGTTCCAATATTGGGACAGATTTAGGTATTATTACTTGTGTTTGTATTTTCTTTCTGGTTTAAAAGCCAAAAATTTCAATTGTGTGTTATGTTAAACTACTTCATACTGTTTTACAAGCCCGTTATTATTCTACCATTGTGTTTTCTTACAAACATTTTTTTCATTCCCGATTTTGCATTTTATTTTTTATTGATTTTTGTTGAGCTCTACATTTTTTTTCTCCCCTCCCTGCTTCCTCCCTTCCCTTCAACCCTCTCCCAAAGTCCCCATGCACCAATTTACTCAGGAGATCTTGTCTTTTACTACTACTCGTGTAGATTAGATCTATGTACATCTATCTTAGGGTCTGCATTATTGTCTAGGTTCTCTGGGATTGTGATTATGGGCTGGTTTTCTTTGCTTTATGTTTAAAACCACTTATAATTGAGTACAGGTGACAATTGTCATTCTGGGTCTGAGCTACCTCACTCAAAATGATGTTTTCTAGCTCCATCCATTTGCCTACAAAATTCAAGATGTCATTATTTTTTTATGCTGTGTAGTACTCTATTGTGTAAATGTACTACATTTTCCTTATCCATTCTTCGGTGAGGGGCATTTAGGTTGTTTCCAGGTTCTGGCTATGACAAACAATGCTGCTATGAACATAGTTGAGCACATGTCCTTGGGGCACAATTGAGCATCCTTTGGATATATACCCCAAAGTGGTATTACTGGGTCTTGAGGAAGGTTGTTTCCTAATTTTCTGAGAAATCATCACTGAAATCCAAAAGGGCTGTACCATCTTGCATTCCCACCGGCAATGCAGAAGTCTTCCCTTTACCCTACAGCCTCTCCAGCATAAGTTGTCATTAGTATTTTTGATCTTGGCCATTCTTCCAGGTGTAAGATAGAATCTCAGAGTTGTTTTGATTTGCATTTCTCACGTATATTTTGGATCTGTAAAAAGCATTGCACAGTGTATCTCTGATACACTGCTTTGTTTGTCAAACAGAACTCTGTACCAACCTTGAATCCTTTTGCTAGATCCTAGATTTTCCCTTCTGAAGTGGAAATATGCAACCATTGGCTTACCATATCTACTACCATTGACTCATAAATTAGAAATGATCTTCCATTTTATGTTGTGTTTTCCTCTTTGTACATTCAACTCCTCTTGCTTTGCCTGATTTGTTCATTAAGAAATCCTAAAGTATCATATTTATCTAACTCAAAAACCAATTTATTTTAGATTGGGGCAGTGTTCCTTAGATTCTGCCATACCACTGTCAGATAAATACCAGTTTGAGCCCTTGTTTACAATCCATTTGACTTTAGCTTATCATTGATTGACTTCGTAAGTTACAGCATAAACATATTCTTGATACCTGAGAATATTCTTTCTCACTCCTCATTTTGTCCAACTTCTAAAAAGAATAGCATCTATTTCTACTATTTTGAAGTAGTCACTTCCTTTGCCCTACCTGCAATTTTGTATTTCTTTGATAGAATACTTAACTGTGTGTAATTTTCCCTTTCTTCTTCCAGAGAAGCTATTTTCAATAACATTTACTATAAATTATACATACACTCACATCTACATTTCCTGAATTTCTCGGACCTTGTGGCTGTGACCACTGGACTTCCGACTTGGCTGACTTGTATCCTAATCAGCGTGAAGTGGAGCTCTGGATGCCTCTGCTTATTTCCCCATTCTTCACTTCTTTTTTTTTTTTTTTGGTTTTTCGAGACAGGGTTTCCCTGTAGTTTCTAGAGCCTGTCCTGGAACTAGCTCTTGTAGACCAGGCTGGCCTTGAACTCAGAGATCCGCCTGCCTCTGCCTCCCCAGTGCTAGGATTAAAGGCGTGCGCCACCACCGCCCGGCTCTTCACTTCCACTTCTATCTCTATGCATTGCCCTGTCTTAAGACGCTCATTTTATAGAAATCACCCTTTCTTTCAGTTCTTATAGTTTTTATGGACTATTCTTTTAAGTCCCCACCTTATTTTTAATTTTTTTGTTGTTCTTTGAAAGTTTCATGCAACCTGATTTGATCATATTCATCTATATTATTTTTTAAATGTTTAAAATTAGTTAAGTTGATTTTCAAACAGTTTTGTACAGGTAGACATGCGTACCAACCACCCTCATTCCCTTCCTACCAGTCCTATGTACCTATTTTGTCTGTTCGTTTTGTTTTGAGATCCACTGAGATGAATTCGAGCTGTTTGTGTGACCTTGGTTTGAAATCTGATAGGCTCACCAGTGAGGACACAATGAAAGACAATAGTTTCCCCATGAATCTATCAATAGCCTATAACTCAAAAGCTAAGGGTAGAGAAGTCAATGATTTTTTTCCCAGCTTCTCTGACTATCTTCTTGATAGGCTGAGTCTTACCTGGGTCCTGTGCAGGTAATTATAATAGTTTATTAGTAATTTCAGTATTTTACTCAAGTATTGTCTATGTTCCTCAAAACCTGGCTTTTCAATCTTAAGGTAAAATTTACATTTTACACTCTGTCTAGAATTCCTAAATTATTTTCTCAGCTTGATTTGTTTCCAGAGTCAGTTTTCTAATCCTGATTGACTTTTCTACTGTCTTCTGATGAGTCAATGTACTTTAAGTGTAATCTGTTCAGTTAAACGGAGCTATGAATTCAAAGGAATTATAAATGGCTATACTAATTGCTCATGATCATGTATTACCCAGTTTTTTTCTCAGTTTTGAAATTATGAGATTTTATCTAGATTTTTCCCATATAACTATATATGACATAATCAATATGGCACAATATTGATTATTTTCCTTTCAAATACTTGTTGATTATTTAACAAATTAATGATTTCAGAATTTGTCCTTATTTTTCTAAATAAGTCATTTACTTTTATAAAATTTCCACATATAGTTATCTATTTTAATTAACATACAAAATTATTTCTATTTGTTTTCCAGTATAATATACATACATATTTTGAAAAGAATAGTTTTAACTAATTAAAATATACATTACTTCATATTACTACCATTTTTGTGGTGAGAACATTTAACGTCCTTCTTCCTGACACTTTTCAGTCATTTTTTTATTTGTAATTTTGTGTCTGACCAATATCCTCCCAACTCCCAGTGACTCTCCCTGATCATCCAATCACTTGTCTCTGCTAATGACCATTCTACTATTAAACTATAAAAAAGAAAGAAACACTGACATTAGAATCAACAAGGATAAACCAAGAGGGCATTATATCAAATGAAATAAAAATTGTTCACAGAAACAAGTCTTATGTTATTTTATTCCTACGCGAAATGTAAAATGGATTGTCATAGAAGTGGAATATGTAAGGAACTGTATATGTGACAGAAAGATGACTGCCTGTAAATGACTAATCACTCACCTAGAACCAAGATTGCTGCTTTGTTCTCCATGCAAACAGTTTGACAGGGTCCTGATGTCTATGAGAAGATATAGAATGTCACAATAATAATGAGCTTATACAAACGTATCTCAGGCTTTGAATGATGTCTGCAGCAATTGCCAGATATAGAATTTCAGTGAGAAAACAGTCTACGAGATTTCAAGCCTGTTCTTGACTTTTCTGTCCTGATATATATGTTAATAAATATTTTTATAGTAAGAAACTAGCACATTTAACTTCACATATTTATTTTCTCTAGTCTTTATCTCTCTTAAAAAATAAATGATCTATTATTGAATCAAAGTATTTCCACTCTTCTTTACCCAAGAGAAGTTTCTGTGTTGATAATGATTCTTCTTTCCTGTTAACTTTCATTTCTTTTTTTTTTTTTTTTTTTTTTTTTGAAAAGCCCTTGATTGTTTGATGTGGTTAAAGATTCCAGTGTGGCACATGTTTAACATATGGTGAAGTCTTACTGATAGTGCACCCCAAGACAAAGGAAACATTGTTGTGATCAGCTACATCGAACAGTTTGGCCTTCTCAAGAGGACTGGTAGGGTAGTCTTGGTGTCAGCTTGACATAAGCTAGAGTCATCTTAGAGGAGGGAATCTCAGTTGAGAAAACGCTTCTATAAGATTAGGCTGTAGGCAAGCCATTACTACATTTTCTTACTTAGAGATTGCTGGGAGAGAATGCAGATCAACCACTGTGGGTTGTTCCATCCCTGGGCTGGTGGTCCTGGGTTCTGTAAAAATGTAGTATAAGCAAGCCAAGAGAAGCAAAAAAAAAAAAAAAAAAAAAAAAAAAGCTCCCCTCCGTGGCCCCTGCATCTGCTCCTGCCTCCAGGTTCCTGCCTTGTTTGAGTTCCTGTCCTGACTTCCTGACTTCCTTCAGTGATGAACTAGGATGTAGAAGTGCAATCAAAATAAACCCTTTCCACTCCAACTTGCCTTTTGGTTGTGGTTTTTTGGTTGTGGGTTTTTTTTTTCTGTGATAGAAGAAGCCCTGAATAAGTACACCAAGTGTATTTTCTGTTTCTAGAACTGTTGTCAACTAGGAAACCAGCACGACATTTTGAGTGTATCCAGTGACTGTTGTAACATCCCAACAGGATGCTCTATTGCACAACAAATTAGGTTACAAATATACAGCAAAGTTTTTATAGTTAAATTGTTGGGGTTATTAGTCAAATTCAATAAGTAGAATAAGATGAAGGTCTAAACTTAATAAGAATCAGCAACTCTTTGAGAGGTAAGCCACTCATTTTAGAAAAGTATTTAAAGCAAGTAGTAATATTTTTTAAAAGTTACTGAGTACTACTACTTCAACTATTGTATATCGTACTTCCTCTGATTCCATCTGGAAAGAAATGATTCAGAAAGATTCAAGCTTTTCTTGCCAGGTATTTCCTGTAGTGGTTAATTCATGCTCTGATTCCATTTTTCTTGCCTACGAGGTAAAAACAAATCTTACAATTTTCTCCAGCATGAAAATGACCAGTGACGCAGTGTAAGAGCCAGAGGGTATGGAGGATACCAGGAAAACAAGACTCTAACCATAGCATGTGGAATGCATATATGAACTCTCAGAAACAGACTGATGCACTGGATCTACATGGGTCTGTACCAGGCAGAGTCCTAGAGATGAGCAGAGACGTGAGCATGTGTCCCCATAAACCCAGAAGCTATCTCCAATTGATTAGCTACTCAAATAAAAACAGTTTTCTCTAAGAGAGTCTCACTAGGGAAACAAATTACTCTTAAGGGCAGAACCCATCCCCAGTAGTAGATGTTCAATGCAAGTGAACTCAATGGCATCTTCGGAAGGCCTTTGTATCACAGTGCTCATTTTTAATTTTAAAGTTATGGCTTGCGGTTTTGTGTTTTAAAAGGAATACTATGTGTGTGAAGATGTGTCTCTCCAACTGTGTACATTTCTTGTGCCTTTTCTTTGTCTCTTTTGTTTGTTTTGTCTTATTTCTACTGGTTTGTTCTTTTGGTCGCAGGAGACCAAAAGATTATGGGTCCATATGGGAGAGGATGTAAGGAGGAACTAGGAGAAGCAGGGGGAAAGGAAACCACATCAGAATATATTGTATCAGAATTATTGAAAAAACTGTTTTCAATAAAAGGAAAATATAGAACAAAACAAGGAAAAATGATCAGCTAAAATAAAGGGGTTAAAACTTTAATATTATAAGGAAATAAAGGCTAAAATATTTTTGATATTGCATTTATTTTGAGATACTATAAGTAACATATTTAATTCGGAATTTTAGTTTTATCTAAAGACATGTCTATCTGTGTAGAATTTTAAACACAGGAATATTCTTTAGCATAACATGGATAATAACAATTCTATAAAATATCTCTTGTAAAATGACCCGAAAGACAAATAGTGTTGTCCTTTACAATATGGCTATAGATAAACAATATGAAATACATATAGGGTAATCCATACTCTGAGTTTTGATCAAATTGTCAAAATCATTTCATAATAGATCCTTCATTTTGGAATTATGCAGCTTACCAAGGAGAGTTCTGGGGGTAGACATAGTAATATATCAGACTTGGAATCTGATATGAATGTGGGTACCTCTATTTTCTTTGTCTGACCCTGTTTTCATTTATAAAAATATTGGCTTTGGCCGGGCGGTGGTGGCGCACGCCTTTAATCCCAGCACTCGGGAGGCAGAGGCAAGCGGATCTCTGTGAGTTCGAGACCAGCCTGGTCTACAAGAGCTAGCTCCAGGATAGGCTCTAAAAAAGCTGCAGAGAAACCCTGTCTCGAAAAACCAAAAAAAAAAAAAATATTGGCTTTGTAATACTGACCATATCCATATATGATGCTATAAAAGTAGGCTCTGGGCATATCCTACCATACCTCACACAGCCTTATGTAATTGGCACTCAATGAGCACTTTTGGAGAGCATATGGGAATTATCCATCCTTTCTGTTAATGCTGAGATCTCAATCACTACTAGGGACTTATGCAGTTCTAATTGGCATTACTGTTGTTCCTGTTGCCCTTTTGGCAGGCTTGCTAATTTACTTTCATAGGAAACGTAATTGGTTCAGGATTTATTCAGTACCCCACAGAAATTTATAGTTCGACTTGGGAGATGAGGTTTTGAAAGGCAGGGAAAGAAAAAGGAGATATGATTTTCCAGCTTTATGAACAGGGCTGTTTTGTGATGTGGCTTTATTCCCTATTTCCCAGTAGAGGCATACGTTTGCTGCAGAATTCTGTCCTCTGAGCATAATAGCTATTACCATCTTAATAATAGCAACTGTGATTGTATACAAAATTCTCTCAAGATCAGGCCTGTTCACCCCCATAGAAGGATGGGTCTACAGAGTCATTAGACTCTCATCTGTGATGACAGCCACTATCTACTGCATGTAAATTCCAGGTACATGTAATTCCACTCAAGTTACACATGCTAGAGTATGCAGGGAAGGAGGGGCTTCATCTATGAAGCTGTAGAGGAGTCACTATACACACTGGAGTTAGACTTTGGTGATCGGAGTGTGTGGGGTCAGTTAAACTCCTATTGGTCACCCCCACCCATTTTCCTGTCAGCAAGCCCAATAATCTCATAGATCTAGGAAAATGGATTTGGCTGGAATCATCAATGATCCATTATTTACTCATGACCTATCTAGGGAGGGCATTCTTTGTTCAAGTCTCAGGAAAAGTTAAGCAAGCAATTATGTAGGATTCATGACTGGAAGTAGCTGGCAGTATAGACAATGATTCCTGTGAAATCGAGTTGTCTTAATATGCAGGGACCAAAGTCTCGTGACTGTAATCCAGAAGATGTGCAAATCTTTTGTCTCACACTATTATTAAGAATGAATATTAATGGCAGATGCAAAGGTTTTAGATTCATTTGTTGAGATAAGTTAACCATCCTTACCATTTTCAAAGACAGATCTCTTTTTGAACATTCCTCTTTTGTACAAACATCACGATTGGTTACACACCCTTGCCATCACCTCTCCTCCCCTCCAAGTTTCTCTGTTTGTTAGTAGTCAGTCATAGCTATGTCTTTCTCAAATCCCTTGACAGCTGTCTACTTCCTTCCCTAGATTTTCCTATTTTATATAATTCATATAGAAGAAATCACACATGTAGTTGTGCATTTAAAAAATATTTTAGCCTAGCCGGGCGGTGGTGGCGCACGTCTTTAATCCCAGCACTCGGGAGGCAGAGGCAGGCGGATCTCTGTGAGTTTGAGACCAGCCTGGTCTACAAGAGCTAGTTCCAGGATAGGCTCTAAAGCTGCAGAGAAACCCTGTCTCGAAAAACCAAAAAAAAAAATATTTTAGCTTAAAGATTTAACAATTCGTCCCCGTTGTACTTCTCTTGAGTGCTTCCTAACTTTATACGGGCATATAATATTCATTCATTAAAAATAAATTTCTCAGACTGGGTCTCACTCTGTAGCTCAAAGCTTTCTCAAGCTCTCAATCCTTCTGACTCTGCCTTCTGAATACTGGGATGTTTGACATGTGTCACTGGCCTAGGCTGTAGACAGAAGTTTCTGTCCTGCCTGGTCCCACAGCCATTCAGTCCCAAATAAGCACATAGAGGCTTATATGAATTGTAAACTGGCCTATTGCTCAGGCTCATCACTAACTAGCTCTTACTAATTAAATGAATCCATAATTCTTATCTATGTTTAGTCACGTGACCAATGGAGAACTGTGAGAACATAATGATGACAAAGGTAACTTTCAACTGAAGATGTAGGTATCAGCGGTGGAGTTGCCTCGATCCTACAGCTTCGAGCGTCACAATGCTGGCACTATTGATAGTCATGGTGTTTTTGGAGGTCCCTGTGGTGGTTTGTATGAGAAAGACCCCCATGGGTTGATATATTTAAGTACTTAATTCCTGGTTGGTGGAAAAGTTTGAGAACAATTAGGGGGTATGTCATTATTGGAGTAGGCATGTCAGTGGAGTGGGCTTTGGCATTTCAGAAGACTTTAGAAATTCTCTGTTCTCTCTCCCTCCCTCCCCACTTCATTCCCTTCCTCCTTCACATTCCACTTCTATTTGCCGATCAAGATGTAAGCTCTCAGCTATTGCTGTTGCCATGTTCTTGCTCTACCATTTTGGATTCTAATTGTCTGAAATATTATGATTTCAATTAAATGCTCTTTTATAAGTAGCCTTGGTTATTGTATCTTATCACAGCAACAGAAATGTAACAAAGATAATCCCCATGAAAGCCTTTTATCCACATTGGTAACCAACCCATTAATAATACCCTTTACTGGCCTCCTTTTCTTTATGTCCCATTTCTTACTTCCTCATTTGCCTCTTAGAACTCTCCTACCCCCAACTAAATGTCATGGATCATGTTTAGGCTTGGTTTCATGTTTATGCCGATAGAATCAGTATAACTATAGTTTATAAGTGCCTGGCTGTTAACTCCTATAATATGTATTCTAAGTAATAATCCCTCCTTCCTCTTTCTACTTAGTTATGAAGACCTATTAATTTTTCTTCCAAATATCAATTTTCTACTTCCAGAAGCCACCTCAAAGCTGAGGCCTTTATCATACTGTCCCTGAGGTATTATGTTAGGCTTCTTGTTAGCATACCCTCTTCATTCATCTAAGACTTCCTGCATACTGATGCTTCGTAAATTTTCTTCCTGTGTTAGTTTCATCAGTCACTCCCCTACTCCAAAACCTACAATTACTATGAACAATTTATCACACCAGTCTAAATTCCCTCCCTCCAAGTTAAGATGCATTTTTTTTCCCACAAGATTCTCCAAGCCTGATAAGCTTTATTGATTTTCTATGTGACTGAATTCTTACAGCACCTATAATCTTGCCACAGAATTTAACACGTTTATTATCTTGTATTAGTCCCATATTTTATGTTATCTCAGTCCACTAAAATTTAAGATCCTTGATGCTATATTTTGCATTTTCTATAACCCAGTAGAGTTCAAGGTAAACATAAAAATAATCCTTGTTAATATTTTTAAACAGACTAGTCACTTATTCTTAGAAGCTTCCTATATAAGGCAAATTCATACCTGATTATGCGAATGTATTTCATGAAAAAAAGAGAATGTCAGAAAGCATTTAATTTTTCCAAAGTTTCAGGATAAACAAATAAATACCATTTCTTTTGACTTGAAGTTCTAGAGTATGACCAGCTCCAAGAAAAAAGAATTTGCATGTTTCCAAATATAGGGTTATTGTTAAATATTTTATCATAAAACATAAATAAAAGAAAATGATTTGGGGAAAGCAACCTCTTGAAGACTTAAACAAATTGCAACAAATTACTTAGGCAGGATATTACTATCATTTAGGTAGTTGTATGTCTCAGTAACAGCAAAGAAACCCATTATGATTAATATCAATGGTCAGAGAAACATTCAGTTTTTATTTCTAAAATCTCTCTCAATTTTCCCAAAGACACATTGTTTGGGGGGGGAGATTTAACTGTCTTTCCAAGCCAAATTTAAGTTATTTCAAAATGCACACAAAGGGCACATATTTAAAGCTCTACAGTATGCAGTATTGATTTCATAGCAATAAAACAATATAATACAAAAATAAGATAACATTCCATACTTAATGTAGCTGTTTGTTATTGACAAAGGAGTTGTTTGTGCACATGAATACATACATGTGAATATATATATATATATATATATATATATATATATATATATGTTAGTGTGGATATTTAGAGGATAATTGGAGAAATGTTTCTAAAAAATCTGAAGCTTGAAACCAAAAGATCAATTTAATTCCCTTAAGAGCCTGTACAGGTGTTTTTCCAGGTTGGATTTTTATAATTACTTAAGTATGCTCCATTGCAAAGGTCCTAATAGAAGCACCTAAATCTTACTGTGCAACCTCGGGGAACAAAGATATTCTCTTAAAAACTTGATTGCTTTTCTATGGAAGCAGTTAGCTTTGATTTATATGACTTCTGAAGGGAGCTTCGTGGAGGCTTTGAGTAATCCAATAAGGATCATATAATATACTCCCTTTTACATCTCGCAGAGTTGCTGCGTACAGGGCTCTTTGTTTATGATTCAGGAAATGGGTTAAAAGCTTCCTAGGCTCATCTCTGTTCACAAAATTTGTTCTGGGGGGAAGTAATGGCCTCCCACATTTTAATATGCAGTAAATCTCAAGGAGTGCAATGCTCCAGCAGCACACTGGCTTGGCGGAGTAGGCCTTTTGCTGAGGAAGATTGCTTCTATTCAGCAGTTTGCATAAGAAGGTGATGCTTAGCTCATCGCTGAGCATCTACTTGAGGACATTGTTCTGTGCGATGTTATATATGGCATGTGTGTGTGTGTGCGTTTCTGTACATAGCTTGAGAAGATTATTACTTACGAACAGTCATGTTAAACATAAAGAAATGGCATCATGATTGGGCACTCAATTAAAGTTTTGTAATTCATCTAAAAGGCAGTTCTGTGTTTTCGTTTCTCCTACAAAAATAATTACCTAATTATTTCTTGTGCATCTGAAGATTCTGTGTAATGTCTTAGACCCTGGGAATGATAGGGAAGGCTTACAAATGCTTAAGCAAATCTTTACATGAATGGACTTCATTGGATTCCTTCAGAATGGGCCCTATTTGCCTTTCATGTCATTTGTGACCTTCTAAGTAAGTTTCCCGGGAAATTTATTTCTTTTATGAAAATTGTCTCCAATGACCTGATATATAAAAGCTCAATTGAATTCTGGTCTGTTTGACCAATAAACTGCCAGAGATGTGGTTTCTATACACATTAGGAACTTCAAATGGGATTTCATAAGGAGAGAGCTGTTTTTACTTGACACTTAGGTTGTTTCTGTATGACCTTAAGGCCTACTTAGGGTGGTGGAAGGGTCTTGATTTTTCTAATTTGCTCTGATCAATTGTTTACCAATCAATCAGATGGTGGTTAATTTGATATTCTTAAACAGATATATCTCCAAATTCCAATTTAATGAGTAGGTTCAGTTCTTTATGTGAAAAAATCTCTAATATTATGTGATTAAAATTGCTGTTTAAAAATATTATGAACACTTAAGCAGCTTAAGACTATGGGATATTATGATGATTTAAAACAGAGAATAAATATTCACATAATATTGTAAGAAGATCGGATACAGGAACAGGTATTTTCTGGGCATATTAAAATGATTTCCTATTTCTCTTGGGTTCAGGGTTTTCATAAATATACTGGAACTAGGAAGTATAGGTAATCCTGTAACTCCAGGCTGAATTGCTTTTTATAAGGAAGATGAAGGCCCTTGGAAGTGAAGTGGTATGTCCAACAGAGAGGCAGATCTGGCAAAGGAGCTTTGGACTTCGAACTTAATTCAAAACAAACATACTGACCTCATTATTAGGTACATGCTATGTGCCTAATATTGTTTTTATGAGGTAGTTTTTTATACCATATTTGAAACTGTATGTACTGTGAGCAGTGGTATATGTTCCCTGCTTGCTTTCCTTCTTTAAGTATTTATGGAGTGACTATTTCTTGCTAGACAGGAATGGAGATACAGATAACACAGCAGTGAATAGAAGACAGATGGGGGCTCTGCATCATAGAACCCAACTTCTATAGGGGGGAAATAAATAACAATGAGTGACTAAGTGGCATAGGAGGTAGCTGTCCATGTTCAGAAAATTTAGTTGAATGGGAGAACAGGGGGCTCTGTGTAGTGGCTATACTTTGAGCGATCTGAGAGATGTAGCAGGGTTTAAGATATGCATTTCAAAATCCTACATGCTGGAATTTGAGAAATGTTCTCCTTGCAGCAGGTCATGAAACCTAAGAAAGATTGATTCATAACCTTTTCCCTCCGTTTTCCCCTCAAGACCCTAATATACAAGCTATCCTCCCTCACACCCTATGGAGAAAGAATGTCACCATAAGGATGCCAAGAAGACTGAATAGAAGCCCCTGCTGAGGTCTCAATTTTCATGCAATTAGATCTTAATGTTTGTCCTCTAATTATACATTTGCAAGACTGCCTAGAAAATACACAGTTCCTGTTTGCCCAAGTCTTCATTTCCAAAGGCTCCTTTTGACAGAACATTTGTGTTAAATAAATTGTGATTCTTTTATCTTATTCATTTGTCTTTTGCTATGGGGTCTCAGTCAGGAACCTTACAAAAACCACTACTTTTTTGGGTCTCAACTGAGATATCAGCAAAGAAGAACTGTATACAGATTGGAGAGTAGAATCTAGGAGGAAAGAAGAAGCACAAAAGCTTAGTGATGAGAATAAACATGGCACTCTCAAGAAACAGAGGGGGGCGAGCTAGTTTGTCTAAGGCATTATTCACCAGAACTGTCTTTGATTATAGAAATGAAGCCAGCATGTCAAAGAGACACCTGCGCTCCCGTGTTTATTGCAGCACTATTTCCAATAACTAAGACATGGAATCAACCTAAATGTTCCTCGATGAATGAATGGCTAAAGAAAATGCAGTATAATTACACAGTGGGGGGGGGATAGTCATCCATAAAAGGGAATGAAATCCTGTGACTTGTGACAACGCAGATGGAGCTGGAGGACATTATCCTAAGGGAAGCAAATAAGGGACAGGAAAACAAAAACCACATGATCTCACTCGTATGTCAAATACAAAAGAGCTGATCTCAGAAAAGTTGAGCACAGAATAAATGACTACCAGAGACTGGAAGCATGAGGTGGAGAATGGGGTGGGGGAGCTTGGTCGGTGGGTACATGCTGTGTTCAAGGGAAGGAATCAGATTTTGAGTTCCACGTCACAGTATGGTGAACACAGCTACAGGCAGTGCGTTGGGCTTCTTGAAATAGAAGAGAGGATTTTGGATGCAGGTGTCAGAGAGAAGTAGAAAGTTCAGGTGATAGAGATGCAAGTTACCCTGATGTAAACATTACTCATTATATGTTACACTGTTACTGATAAGTTGTCCAACCTTGTGCCTAGTAAACCACCTGAGCAATGCAAATGCAGAAAGGTTTCCTCGTGATTTTACTTTTGTTATGAGAAGACACCATGGTCAAGACAAGTAATGAGAAAATAATTAATTGGGGCTTCTTTACAGTTTCATAGGTTTAGTCCATTGTCATCAAGGAAAGGAACATGGTGGCAGGCAGTTATGGCACAGTAGCTGAAGGTTTACACCCAAGTTGATGGTAGGATCGAGAGAGAGAGAGATAGAGATAGAGAGAGAGAGAGAGAGAGAGAGAGAGAGAGAGACTGAGACTGGGCTTGGCATGGGCATTTGAAACCTCAAAGCCCACCCCCATTGAAAAGCCTCCTCCATACCTTCTAATCCTTCCTAAAGAGTACACCAACTGGGAACCAACTATTTGCAACTTGTGGGCTCCATTCATATTCAATCCACAACATTTCACTCCCTGGTCTCCATAGGCCTGGAACAAGATGCATTTAATCCAGCCCCCAAAGTTCCCAGATTGTTTAAAAGTCCAGTCTCTTCTGAGACTCAAGGCAATCTCTTAAGTGTAAGACTCTGCAAAACCAAGAAGCAAATTGCATATTTCCAACATATGATGATGAAAAATATATATTACAATTCTAAAGGGTGGGAAAAAGACATAGTGAGAAAAACAAGTGGACATAGTGGACAACAACAAGACCCCAAACCAGCAGGACAAACTCCAGTTCCTCCAATGTCATGTCTGATGTTGAAGGGCTCAGTTGATGGCCCTTGCCTTCCAGTTTTGCTGACTGCAGTGCACGTGTCTCTCCCATCTCTCTCCCGGGCTGGTTCCTCTCACCTTGTCTGCAGCTCTCCTTGGCAGGTATCCCATGGCTCTGCTGTCTCCAACATCATTGGCCTCTAATGCATTCAGGGCTTTACTTTCACAGCTTCACACAATGTTCTCCTTGGGCCTCCCAATGCAAGCAAGGCCACCCCTGCTACATTCCTGGTCTTGGCAGTTTTCCTTAAGCAAAGAACAACCCTTTATTTTTCTTTCTTTCTTTCTTTCTTTCTTTCTTTCTTTCTTTCTTTCTTTCTTTCTTTCTTTCTTTCTTTCTTTCTTCCTTCCTTGTGGTTTTTTGAGACAAGGTTTCTCTGTGGCTTTGGAGCCTGTCCTGGAACTAACTCTTGTAGACCAGGCTGGCCTAGAAATCACAGACATCTGCCTCTGCCTCTCGAGTGCTGGGATTAAAGGCACACGCCACCACCACCCGGCTACTTTATCTTTCTTTCTTTTTTTTTTTTTTTTGTTTTTTTTTGTTTTTGTTTTTTTTTTTTTTTTTTTTTTTTTTTTTTTTTTGGTTTTTTGAGACAGGGTTTCTCTGGCTTTGGAGCCTGTCCTGGAACTAGCTCTTGTAGACCAGGCTGGTCTCGAACTCACAGAGATCCGCCTGCCTCTGCCTCCCGAGTGCTGGGATTAAAGGCGTGTGCCACCGCCGCCCGGCTTACTTTATCTTTCTTGACCGGGAATCCTGAACCAGTTGGTCAAAGCTCCCAAGTTCTGCTGGTTGCTCTGCATATCAGTGATCACTACTAACCCTATGAAAGTCAGTACTAGACAATCTTAAAAGTTCCTGCACCAATTATTTTAGTCCAAACCCTTGAGTGTAGCCCCTGGCAAATATTTTGGACAAGGAAAGAAAACAGTTCTATTCTTTGCCCAAACTCCTCAAGAACGGGCTCTGATATTATTCTTCCCTGGGCCTCCACTCTATACATTTCTCTCAGCACTACTGCCCTCCAGACTCCTACTAGGATGGATTGGGGCTCTTTACAGCTGCTTTTCTAATCCCAAATCCAAAATTCTTCCATATAATTCCAAATAACAGCATAGTCAACTAAGTCACAGCAATACCCCAGACCATAGTTCCAAGTCTGGTCTTAGTTACTGCTCTATTGCTGTGAAGAGACACCATGCCCAAAACAGCTTAGAAGAGAAATGCATTCAACCGAAGGCTTGCTTCCATTTTCAGGAGGTTAGTTCATGATCATCATTGAGAGAAGTGTGATATTGGAGCAGTAGCTGAGTGTTTACATTGCTAATCAATAGGCAGGAGGCAAAAAGAGAGAGATACTTGGCATTGGCATGAGCTTTTGAGGTCTCAGACCGCCACCCCACACATTCAGTCTTCAATCTGCACATCTAATCCACCTGAAATCATTCACCAATAGGGAACTAAGTTTCTGAAGCCATTCTTACTCAAACCACATTAAGGTAACTCAAGGAACTGGGTTTTTGCTAATTTAGTAAAATGAAATTCACACAGCAACATGTTCTTGGTGGCTCTGGATAGAGGTGGGCAGTGAGAGGAATGTGAGTGTGGAGTCAGAAATTTAGAAAGAATCAGATCATGGAGGACTTTGTGGGGGAAAAACATAAACACTTGACGAGTATTCTAAGTGGGTTACAAATTATCTGAGTATTTTAATAGGGTAATGGAATATTCTGGTTTTTACCTTAAGATAGTGTTTCAATTCCTCTGTAGAGAATGAACCATAAACTGTGAGAATGGAGAAAGAAGACCTGCAAGAGAGTCATCATAATAACCCATGAGAGAGATGGCTCAGCCGTTAAAGGCTAGACTCACAACCAAAAGTATTATAGTGGCCATAATTAGAATTTGGCACATTTGCTACAAAATTAAACATTTACATCTAATAGATATATGTACACCCCTGACACAGTTTTTTTTTTTTAATTCAAGTAAGTGCTGGGAACCAACCCCTCATGTATGTTAGGAGAGCTCTTTATTGTGAGCTATATCATTAGATCAAATGATCATGGTCTACTTTTATATTGTTATTTGAAACATGACTCAGTAGGCAGTCCACCTATGTTCTAGTGATTCTCCTACTTCAGGCTCCCAAGTTTCTGGGACTATAAACATATACCACCATTTCTAACTGAGAGCGTTTTTTTATGTCTTGAGTGTTAGTATGTGATAGTAGACTGGACGTGGAATAAAGAATACAAAGAATCAAGAAAAACATTTAATATTTAATTAGATGAATTGTCATTATAACTAAAAAGGAGTATGAAGTGATATTTATGTTTTATTTCTTTATTATGAATTTTATATTTCTCTGGCCATATTCTTTGAGTTACTTTTCATGTATTGAAGTAGAAATGATAGGCACACTACAGTTCTACCATGTTGCTCCATTAAGAGGACAGAATTGAATAGATGAAGAATCTTAATATATCTTTATCACTTTATTTATTGGTATATGTTTGATTGTTATACTATACATATGTGATCCACATGCATGTACATAAATATACCCATTAAACTTGAAGGAGAGAGGAAAACTGCCTTCTTTTCTCTGTACCTTGCTTGTGTATGCTTCATAACTTTCCCTTGTATTTAGTTTCTTTTCTTTTTCCTTCATGATTTTAACAGATGTGCTTTTTTTTTTTTTTTTTTTTTTTTTTTTTTTTTTTTTTTTTTTTGAGCTACTTGCATGTAGGGACTTACTGCAGGAAGGTTTCCCCGCCTACTGGGGCGTGGCCTCATAGACTATTTACCTGGATAGTCTAGCCCTCTTCTTCTCTCCCCCCGCCCTTGTTTCCATTAGCTTGTTGGGCTTGTTTCAGATGGATCTCCATCCATCATTCAAGCAGAGAATCTTGATTTGTAAGTTTCCCCCCTAAATAAGTAACTGTCTATCTCTCAATTCTGAGCCAGTGTGAGATTTCTTTTAAGCGCCCGAAATCTCTTAACATCAGGGACTCTCGCTGCTTTCTTCAGCGTACCTCAGCACCCAGGACAGTTCTTAGCACAAAGTAGGTAGTCTACAAATGTTAGCTGATTGAATTAGTAAATTATACCCTGCATTTTGAAAAAGAATATCCAGTTGGGAAGAAAATGACATTACGTCGTTATAGGCGAGACATGTATCATCCTTTCAAGGGAACAGAGGGTCTTAAACTTGCATTTCACAGTTACCTTGAGGGCTGGTCCTCTTGCATGTAGTGACTTGCTGCAGGAAGCTTTCCCTGCCTACTGGGGCATGGCCTCATAGACTATTACTTGGATGGTCTAGCCCTCTTCTTCTCTCCTCTCCCCTTGTCCCCATTAGCTCGTTTGGCTTGTTTTAGATGGATCTCCATCCATCATTCAAGCAGAGAATCCTGATTTGTAAGTTTCCCCCCTAAATAAGTAACTGTCTATCTCTCAGATTGTTGAGTTAATGCCTTGAATATCTAATACACTAGAAGTTTCCATTTTGACAAGTTCTTTGCTAATGCAGATGTTAATCCAAAGGTGAAGCTCTGAGAACCACTGTCCCAGAATAGGCACTTCCGTCTCAGTCCCAAGGCACATGCAGCTCCTGTGCATAATATCTACAATCTGCATCCTGCTTTGTAGTTAGGAAAAGAGGCTGTCAATCACTTCTGAAAGTGTACAGTAGATTCTATCAAGTGCTGTTCTGCAAGAGTTCTTGAATTCTACGATTATATGTAAATGTTTCAAGAGAAAGCAATCTAGGAACCATGAGATGTCTTCAGAATGTTGTCTGTGATGAAGCTCTTTTTTAAAAAATTGGGGTGATACCCGTAAAAAAAAATTCTAAAACTCAACAAAAAACTTCTTTCTAGCAGAAGCAAAATTTAGAGGTTAAAAGTTCTGTGCTTATTGAAACTGGCTTTTGATTTGGTGTTAAAAGCATATCTAAGTTGCTCTATTTAGAAGTTTCAAAACATGCACATTTATTTATATGGAATATTAATTATTTAAAGGAAACTGCAACAAGATTGGGTGGCCTAGAGACAATATTTTCCTTTAAAGTATTTAAAAACAGAGCATGGTGGTGTGGGAATCCATCCCAATCCTTGGGAGGCTGAAGCCATATTCAAAGGCTGCCTGTCTTATAAACCCCAAAGGAAAGCACAAACAAAAACTGTTTAACATTATGTTTTATCAGTGATGAAGTAGGTTACCTAGAACAGACCCAAAAATCAAAAGGAATTAAAACGGTGGAATATCAATCTTCATTCAATTCAAACTCTGTCATCCTCAGTAATGATCATTTCCAGCTTGAATAAGCCAGGCCTCCTCCAACTCAACCCTGATTCAAGTAACCACATTATCGTAGTCTGAGTTTGCTTTGGGCGGGAATGGAGACACGCTGCTCTGTTCTCAGCGGCTGGGAGGCTCTGTACAGTGGCACCAATGGAATCTGTAAGGTTCCTGAACCGCCGGTTACTGGACAGTATTGCAGCGATTCTGCTTAGCACATCCAGGTAGGGCTGACACACCTACCTCATCCCCCCCAACCTGTTGTGGTGTGCTGAGAACCCTCTCTCTGTGCTGCTGGGGATGATTCTGATGGGACTTGCAGACATGAGAAGACCCTGTCTTCTCCAACTGCTGAGAGAAGGTAAGTGCTCCAGAAATTTGATACTTTGCTTACATATTTCTAGAACCACTTTCTCTTAGCATTCCAGCAACCCCTGAAACATTTTCAGGTCTTATGCTAGTACTCCTCGGGTGTAGACTACTTCCTACGGCGTCCTTTGTTCCATACCTGGACTGAGGCACTTCTTTACTTATAAGTTCAGGCTTTATGCCTATTTAAATTCTCTTCGTATTTTCATAATATAACCACCGTTCTAATCCTTTATTTTGTTCTATCTTTTAAAGTTCATTGTAAATTCTGAGGTGTCTATCTTGCTTATAAGCTTATGAGCTATATTTTTCATAGCCAACAAGTATACATTAACACATACTGATGAAGTGTTTGAACTGCCAGTTTTACCATGGTAACCAGATCATTTCAGTCCATCCTTGGGTCCACTTTTCACTGGGGAATTGAAGACAAAAAAGACTGACTGAAGTGTATTAAGATAGACGTAAACGTATCTTAGGACAAAGGTCAAATGGAAAAAGCCTGTTTCAATTAAGCAGGGAAAAAGTTAAGAAAACAACCACAGTAAAAATCATCAGACTTTAATTAGTGTGGAAGGAGCTTGAAACTTTAAGCCTGCCTGTGTTCTTGCATTGTGTGGGACTCAGTGGTTTAGACTCTACTTTAATTGCTTTAATTATTAGTGGCCTAGATCTCAGGTGCTCTTTCCGAACTGAATGTTCCTTGTGGGTCTCTTAAATTCCTCTCTTGATAATTCTTTTCTTTGACATAAGTGTAAACCGAATAGTGATTTGTTTTTGTCTCTGTGCAACTCGGTGTTTGTGGTTTTTTTTTTCTTTCCATGAAGTGGGAGAGAAAAGACAAAGATGTAGCTGTCTTTCATCATTAGTGAGGGTCAACAAATATTATGTCAAACCCTAGAATTATGTAAGTGATGGGTACATTTTATCTGTTCTTTATGTTTGTCTAGTTTGTGTTAGGCCAGGAATATTTATAACTAATTTGACTTTCTTATACTTTAGTTTGTATTGGCCAAATATAGCTTTATTTTATTAAAGTGACCTATTTATTATATATATATATATATATATATATATATATATGGATTAAGATTTGCTGGATTTTTGGAATTTCTTTTGAGGTTGTTTTAGTTTCCCTTTTGAAGTTTTCTTGGAATCCTTGCAAGCACTGATATAATTGTAATTCAAAATTACATCAATGCTCATATCAAGACAAGGTTGAGGCTCAAAAGTGCTAGTGAGAAAGGTCTTTGGAGCTCCCCATTGTGTTTTCCTTCTTTTCACTAAATAGGTGTTTTTCCCTTTGTCTGTAAGATTGATGATACTGTATATATTTGCAATAAATTAGTTCATTTGTTACTTTCAAATATAAAGAAAAAAGTTGAAGTCAATGAAATTATCTCTGTATCAGTCCAAACTTAGGTGACACACCAATGATATGGATCCTTATGAAACTGTGATGTATGTCTAACTTACCATGCTTCATGCTATTTAGTGTTATCATCATCATCATCATCATCATCATCATCAACATCATCATCATCATCACCATCTCATCATCAAAGATTTTGTGGTAGGTAACTTTGAATTAAATCCCACAAAAGCATTAGACAGGGACATGTATTATTTTCTAAGGCATGAATGTTCCCTTCCTTGAGGTTTCACATTGGCCAGAGACTATGCAGATTTTTGTTCTAGGCTATGATCACCAAGGTATGCAAGTATAAAGTGCTCTGGTGTTTTGGAAGGGATGCTGAGCAGTTTCGCTCAAGGCAGAGAGAGTTCTGAGTCACTCATGGGTTTTCGAACTTTGTCCTTACAGTCTGAATGATGTTGTTTCAAGTATTGGAATATTTTGCATTGTTTCTTCCTCAAACTCCCTGAAAATGGAGTAGTCCCTAATAAGATTTTCAGTTCTGTGCTGCAGGTTGTTACACCCTTGTTCTTTAATTGCCATGAGCATCTAAACTATAGAGATATTAAAGTATGATTCTCTTTCTTTTTAAATCTGGGAACAAACAAACAATTTGAAAGTCAGTGATGACTGCCACGGAACTGAGGCTTAGTTGCATACTGGTTTTCGGGAACAAAAAGAAAGTTCTTGCCTTTTCACTGGAGGGAATTTGACTGACTATTTTGCTAAGAGTCGGGTTGCTTAGAATACACAGAAGTCAATTCTAAACAAACTTCTTCTTCTTCTTTCTTTAAGAAGACAAAATCTTCCTGCATCTGTTTAGCTAGCAACCTGCCCCACAGCAATCAGTCGGCTCTGAAAGAAACTTGCCCTATTTTCTTTTCAGCTAGAAAAGAAAATGTAAGTTGCAAAAGTATAAAAATTTCAAGAAAATTATCTGGCCTATACTGAAATAAAACCAAGACATCCCTACTTTGTCTGTACCAGCATGTTTGCTTCTTGGATTATTTATAAATTCTTTTATTACTGTCGTGAGAGGCTTACAGTGACAAATCTGTTGTTTAAAGAATAATTTCCAGTGCAGAGAAGGAAAGTAAAGAGTAAAAATTCGGGGAGGGGGGATTTTTTCCTGTTTCCCAGGTCATACCAAATGCCAGGACCTAGACTATTTCAACATACATGGTTCAGAGAAAGAAGAATAAAGATCTATTTTATTTTCACTTACATGTATGTGTGTGTGTAACCACTGGGACTAAGGGATGTTGGACTCCCTGGAGCTTGAGTTAGAGGTGGTTTTGGACCACCTGATAGGATACCTGGAAACCTAAAACTTGCACTACTGAAAGAGTTCTTAAGAGCTGAGCCACCTCTCCACTATCAGAGGAGAACTTTAATAGCTACCAATTAAATAATAAACATTGATTTTGGTTTTTTTTGCACCATTCTTTCATAGAATATCAGTGATCATTTCCTTTCTTACATATGCAACATATTTAAGTATTAACATACTAGGAACAAACAGCTTGAGTATAATCCTTAAATCTATTTTTTATATCAACACTGCTATAAAAGAAGTCTGAAGAGGAGGCATTTTAATATGTAAATGCCAAGCATGGTGTGATCCTTTATGCTTCTGATTGTAGGTCTCTACTCACTGTCTTTATGGTAACACACTCATCAATACTCCAAGATTAAATTATTTCCACTGGAGCATCTATTAACTGATATCACAGTTTTATCTAGAAATTTTTTTGAGAATTTGAAACTTTGAAATATCACACCATTTAAGTTATCACAGTAGAGTTTATTTAAATACTATCTTGATTCATGTCTCTGGAACATACTAATAGGAAAAAGCTTGGGAAGGAGAGCCATCATATGAAGCTAAGAAATTTGAACAGCAATTTAGAAAAAAACTTGGATGCATAAAGATTAACAAGGTAATAACAGTATGTGGCCTTCAGGTCAGAGCAAAGACAATACTCTTGTAAGGTGAATACATTAAAATAATATTAAACTTTGTTTGGATAAAGAATATCATGTGTATTAGAATAGGATACACATGCAATATCTTTATTTTTCTACAAATAATTATCCTTCCTAAGGTTCACCTCATTTTTTATTTTTTGTTTGTAGAAGACATAGAATTATGAAGATATGATTTCATAAATACCAATTCGTAAAGTTTGCAGCTCAAATTAAAGAACTCACACACATACGGTCAAACTGTACAAAGACAAGGCCTGCTTCCCCATCCCATTTCTGGCTTACATTTGAAAACTGCTCTGTGTACTTGCCCGTCCTTTGGAGTAGTATTAATCTTCCCTGCAACATCCATTGATATATATATGTATATATTTTTGCCTTTATATAGTCCACAGTCATGCAAAATAATTGCTCTCTTCACTTGAGACCTTCTGCATGCTGAATGTGGAATAATTATGCACCGAATTGAAGTCATTGTGCCCAATCTATTTCTAAAGAACAGAAGCAAATAGTGACAACTCTTCAAAGCCGAGTAGCTGGTGAAGAGTTTGATCTCACTCATTGATTTGCATTTAATTATTAAAGACTTTAAGACACATGTGGTCATCATATGCAGAAGCCTCTGAATTTGAAGCGACTCACTGGTTTTTAAACTTCAATCGGGAGGAAACATCTTCCTGGCGATTTTGCTCAACTGTGAAACAGAGGGAGATCTTCTACCCATTTATCTGCAATCCTGACATCTAAGAGTCTAAGAATTTCCTAGCCAACAGCTTCTTCTCGTGTGGTATAGCCTTTTCGTCTCTTCCTTATCTTCTTAGTTACCTTATTAGTTATCATTTGTAATATTTGTATACATTTTGGGTTTCAGACATTTGTGACAATTCACCGTGTTACCTGTTTATCAACTTCTTGCTCCCTGGCGTGTGTTTCACTGTGTTCTTTGCTATCTCTAGCTGGTTGTTTGTTTACGGAAAGTTTTTACATAGTGGATAAATAAGCATTGATCACTGAAAATTGTCCAGGAGTGACAACATTGGGGAATAATAGGGAAACTGAACTCCGGAAGTAGATCACCACCACACTTCAATTCTGTCTTCCCCACCTGCCGCCCGCTCAGCCTTAACCACCAAAGCTCATTTGAGCCTCAAGGACTCGCTACAAAGAGCTGGGATGATGTAATGCATGCCTGTTTCACTGCTCCATGTGTACTTTTGTTCTTCCTTGTGTTCTCTTCTGTAATTTACTTCTGAGTAGATAAATTATGATAATGGACTTATGAAAATCTGGAATTTTAACTTCCTGACTTCAATATAAAACATTGGCATTGATACCACATATCTTCATATCATATTTCTGTACAGCAAATATTTTTTAACGCTGAGTGTTCTTCTAACTCTCATGTATGTGATCTCTCTTTCCATTTGATGTGGAGTTCTGAAAAAGTTTAAAAACTGTTCATTGCTAAAAATTTCCTGTTTGAATCCTGATGAGAGAGAGAAAGAAGTCGTGTGGATTTGGGTGGGTGAGGAAATGGGGGGAATGTGGGAGGAGAAACCATAATCAGAATATATTTTAATAAAACTATTTTAAATATAAAATGAAATAGAAAAAAATTCTATTTTCATAACTCCGTTTTTAATTAGAGGCTGTCAAAATCTTACCTATGATACATGTTGATAAATACCAAAAGGAATAAATTCCTCAAGGATAGAGAATGTGTAATTGGAGAGGAGGTAATTGCTCAGTGTTAAAATATTTAAAGGAGGTCTTAGGTTCAATGTTCAATGCCCAAAATCCCGTGGCCACCTCCACACACAGCTCAAGTGGAATCTTGTCAGTCACTTTCTATAAAGTTCTTGAAGAAGCTATGCATACAGGCACACTAACAACAGTGGAAAATGAGTTGGCTTGTGCTGATTTGGGGGAAGGTGGCCACACATCTGATGTTATAAAGTGGGACTCTCTGTTCAACTTTACTAGAGTGCTTGCTTGGGGTCTTGTATCAAAAATCTTACCACATGACATTTGATCTCATTATTACTTACCTGTCCATTAAATATTGGTGAGAATTCCCAGGAGGTCAAGTTTTCATGTCAATTGAGTGAGAACAAGGCAGTTTGGCATTGAAGAATCTTGTCTTTGTTCATTAGTTCCAATTCCATAGAGTGTTGTATGTTGTAGCCCACTGGTAAATGTACTGAAATATGGCTAACTAGAATGGTTCTCTACTTTTCAGAAGGAGAAATGGAGCAGAAAAATAGGGGATGAGAAGGAAACCGTCTCTTGCTTGGAAACTGAAAGACAGTTTCTTCCCAATAGTGACCAAATGAATATCTTCTTGAAAACAGTAATCCAGGCCTTAGATATAATGCTGCTGAATTATGCATGTTAAATGACCAAATCATTAGTATGCACTTTAAGGAAATTATGAAGATTTAAACTTTCTTTTGTAATTTCTAATAATATGTATATTTTTAAAATGTTAAGTTAAAGAGAATCTTATATAATTATTAATTGGAGCTAAATTAAAGAAGAGTATACTTCAAACTCAGCAACAGCATAGAGTAAATATAAGATAGGATGCTATAAAAGACTTCAAGTTTATTTCATAAACAAAACTACTTTCTGTCCTCAACACTCTTTTATGAAGTTTAGGCACCTTTTCTATATTAGATGACTATGGTAGTTTGAATGTAATTGGCCCCCATAAGCTCACAGGAATGACAGTATTAGATGTGGTGTTTTGTTGCAGTAGGTTTGACTTGTTGGAGAGAGTGTATCTCTGTGGGGATGGATTTTTGGTTTTTTTTTGCTCAAGCTTACACTCAGTGTAACACTAAAACCACTTCCTGTTGCCTGCTGGTCAAGACATAAGAACTCTCTGCTCCTTCTCCAGTACCGTGTCTGCGTACATATCACCATGTAGAAAGATGATAATGATGGACTAAACTTCTGAAACTGTAAGACACCCGATTAAATGTTTTTCCTTTGTAAGAGATGCCGTGGTCATGGTGTCTCTTCACAGCAATAGAAGCCCTAACTAAGACTACAATTAAGTAACTTATCAAAACATTTAATACGTATAATTATCAGGATGTGAAACCTCTTGGGGAAAGTTGCTTTGAAATAGCTCTTAGCAGAAGACATGGAAGAGCAGAAAGAGAAAAAAACTAGAGGATGCTTATAACCAGGATGGCTTGTCAAAGCTGTCTAGCCAAATTATCTATCACTTTCTGATAGGACTGCTTTATTAAAAATGATGGACGTGGTGGAAATACCCTCAGTAAAGTTCAAGAAGATTATGATTTATATTAGAAAGGGGTAAGAGTCAAAATGAGAAAAAGAGTTAAAGAAGGAAGAATATTGAGAAAGAATTTTCTTGACAGTTCTTATTTTGGCATGCAGTATCCAGGCTAAGGAGTGAAGAGAAGTGTATCACATGTCATTTCAACAGTCCCACCAGTGGATTTAGGACCAGAATCGTGAACATGGCTCACAGATGATTAAAACCAAATGAAGTAAGTCAGTGACATTCTTGGAGCAGCCATGATAAATCTGGATGCTTTGTCTTGGGCCATTTAAATTTTTTTGTGCCTGATAGACTTAAGCTAATTTTGCCTAGATTATTATGAGCAGATGTTCTTGTCATGTATTAGCTATGATAAATTCACTTGTCCCTCTTTCTCTTCTGTTTGAAAGGATTCTAAGCAGTACTGACAAAACGTAACAAGTTTGCAGCATACAAATGACTATGGGCTTGCAGGTGGTAATCCCAGTGTTATACAATAAGAGCTGTTTCTAATATAAGCATTTTGGGTCAAACCTTCTTCAGAGGAAGGAATATATCCATCACATACAGCATTTTTGAATCATGAGTATGTTAATGTGCATAATGGCAACCACCTTCTCTACAGAAGAACATATGGGTAGATCTTCTTTTACCCAATCAATAATATGGCATAAACAAATTAAAAGTGGTGTCATATGACTTCACAGTCAACTAACCAGGATGTAATTAGTTTGATTTAATCTGGAAAGCAAATTCATTATTGCCAAGACAGTGATTCAGGGCTCTGTGCTAAATGAACTGGCTGTGAATGTTTGACAGTCAATTTGCACTGTGCATTTTTGTAAAAAGAAAAAGAACTTAATAAAATAAAGACAGAAAACTTGTAAAAAAAAATCTCCTTAAAAATTTCAGAATTAGTTTAGAACTCTTGGCATAAAGAAAAAAATAAAAAAAATGGATTTTGCAGTAATAATGAGAGCTGAACACTTACTCTGTGGAAAGTAACTGTCCTTGTAGTAGAGTTGTCTGTCACCCTTAGTTCACAGTCTTCCTTGCTACATTTAGGAGACTAATGATTTGGCTACCATGTTGAAGAATTTAATGAACTACACATGTTTAATGGAAACACAATCATTATAAACCTTAAGTATTTTTGAATCTCTTCTGGAAACTTTCCACTAAAAATCTACTGTGAAAATACATGTTACAATCGAACAAAACAAAGCACTAAAATTTCACATCTCCTCAATAAAATATGACAATAAAACATTTTTTAAAATCTGTAAAGCTCTTCCTATTTTGATTGCATTTTCATGTTGATACATTTGACAGTTGTTATATCAGCCATAGCCTAGATAAGGACAGAGAATTAAAGATTAAATATCTTGATTATGATCATTCCAACAAATATTGGGAAAAGGAATGGAAGAAAAATTTCTGGGTTAGGGGAGAATAATTCCTAAAGTATCCTTTATTGCTTACTCTCTGTGGAGTGAAATATATCTTATGTTTATTTTATTTAATCACATAGAAAATATTTATGAAAGAAACATGTAAAGTTTGAGACAGAAAATAACTAGGAACATTTTAAAGCATGAGGGTCATACATTTCCTAAAACATTGCTAAACTTTCAATATTGCTTTTGAACACACAAGATACATTCCCAAAAGAATTTTCAATATAGGAACATGCATGTAGCAACAATTAATGAAAATAGAGGTCATGAATTTGAAAGACACTAAGGAGGGGTACATGGGAGAATTTGGAGGGAGGGAAGAGAAGGTGGAAAGGATGTAATTATATTGTCATCTCAAAAATAAAAGAAATAACTAAGAAAGAGATAAAAATTTTAATATAGGCTTTAAACATATTTTAAAATCTAATACCAATTTATAGATTCTAAATTGTAGATTGTTTGATTACTCAGAGCAAACCAAAATGTTTGCATATTTAAAACAGGAATGCAAACTATACAAAAGCAGCTTTTTCTAGAAGATTTCAAGGCTGGCTCATCATATCATAATTAGGTAATTGCTTTACAGAAACAGAAGCAGAACACACAGAAGCCAATCTATACATTACCACAGCTTTGAGGGGGAAAGTGATGTTTCATGTCAGATAACTTGTGTGATCTGACATCCATGTTCAGATGATATAAAACAATGAACCATAGAAAATTTAATCAGAAGGTACTTCGAATCAACAGTTTCTTAGACTTCCTTCGTGTGACTCCTAATGATGTTGACAGGATTTTCATTTTACAGCAGTAAGTGTTCTAAAAGGTTGATGGTGTATTATGACAACAACCAAGATGCTGTTATTTAAATAGAAATTTAATTGTGTTGGACTTAGAACATAGAAAAACACTTTCTGTAGAAAGTTACGGATTTGATCAATGGTCTTGTATTCATTTTAAAAACATAGCTTGAAAATATGGTTGGCAGTTTGTAAAAAAGTAGTAGGGTAATTTTGGAAAGTTAGACTTAGGAATAAATAAAGTAATTTTAAGGACTCTTAAATATTTTTTTTCTCATTTTTTTATTAAAGATTTCCATCTCCTCCCCTCCTCCTCCCCATTCCCTCCCCTGCCTTCCACCCATACCCCCACTCCCTCCCTCTCCAGGTCAAAGAGCCATCAGGGTTCCCTTCACTATGTTAAGTCCAAGGTCCTCCCAACTCCCCCTAAGTCCAGGAAGGTAAGCAACCAAGCTGACAAGGCTCACAGTGAGCCCGTCCATGCTGAAGAGTCCAAGCCCATAGCCGTTGTCCTTGGTTTCTCAGCCCTCCTCCATCGTCAGCCACATTCAGAGTCTGGTTTGGTCCCCTGTTCCATCAGTCCCATTCCAACTGGACTTGGTGGTCTCCCATTAGATCTGTCCCACTGTCTCAATGGGTGAACGCATGCACCCCTCATGGTCCTGACTTCCTTGCTCATGATCTCCCTCCTTTTGCTCCTCATCAGGTCCTTGGGAGCTCAGTCCGGTGCTCCAATGTGGGGCTCTGCCATTTTCTCAATCCAAAGCCAGGTGAAGGTTCTATGGTGATATGCAAGATATTCATGAGTATGGCAATAGGATCTGGACATTTATGGCTCCCTCTCCTCATCTGCCCAAGGAACTAGCTGGGGGCATCTTCCTGGATAACTGGGAACCCCTCTAGAGTCAAGTCTCTGACAACCCTAGAATGGCTCCCTTAATTAAGATATATAATTCCTTGTTCCCATATCCACTCTTCCTATATCCCAACCATCCTATTCCCCCAAGGTCTTCCCATCCTCCACTTCACAATTTTCTCTCCTCATCCCCCCATTCGCCATCCCACCCCACCCCCAAGTTCCCATTTTTTGTCCGGCAATCTTGTCTACTTCCAATATCCAGGAGGATAACTATATGTTTTTCTTTGGATTAACCTTCTTATTTAGCTTCTCTAAGATCACGAATTATAGGCTCGATGTCCTTTATTTATGGCTAGAAACCAATTATGAGTGAGTACATCCCATGTTCATCTTTTTGGGCCTGGGTTACCTCACTCAGGATGGTGTTTTCTATTTCCATCCATTTGCCTGCAAAATTCAAGATGTCATTGTTTTTTACCTCTGAGTAGTACTCTAATATGTATATATTCCACACTTTCTTCATCCATTCTTCCACTGAAGGGCATCTAGGTTGTTTCCAGGTTCTGGCTATTACAAATAATGCTGCTATAAACATAGTTGAACAAATGCTTTTATAGTATGATTGGGCATCTCTTGGGTAAATTCCCAAGAGTGGGATTGCTGGGTCCTGGGGTAGATTGATCCCGAATTTCCTGAGAAACCGCCACACTGCTTTCCAAAGTGGTTGCACAAGTTTGCATTCCCACCAGCAATGGATGAGTGTACCCCTTACTCCACAGCCTCCAGCAAAGGCTATCATTAGTGTTTTTGATTTTAGCCAATCTGACAGGTGTAAGATGGTATCTCAATGTTGTTTTGATTTGCATTTCCCTGATTGCTAAGGAGGTTGAGCATGCCCTTAAGTGTCTTTTGGCCATTCGAACTTCTTCTGCTGAGAATTCTCTGTTCAGTTCAGTGCCCCATTTTTTAATTGGGTTAATTAGCATTTTAAAGTCTAGTCTCTTGAGTTCCTTATATATTTTGGAGATCTGGCCTTTGTCTGTTGCTGGGTTGGTGAAGATCTTTTCCCAGTCAGTAGGCTGCCTTTTTGTCTTAGTGACAGTGTCCTTTGCTTTACAGAAGCTGCTCAGCTTCAGGAGGTCCCATTTATTCAATGTTGCCCTTAATGTCTGTGGTGCTGGGGCTATACGTAGGAAGTGGTCTCCTGTGCCCAAATGTTGTAGAGTACTTCCCACTTTCTCCTCTAACAGGTTCAGTGTGTTCAGATTGATATTGAGGTCTTTAATCCATTTGGACTTGAGTTTTGTGCATGGTGATAGATATGGATCTACTTTCATTCTTCTACATGTTGACATCCAGTTATGCCAGTACCATTTGTTGAAGATGCTTTCTTTCTTCCATTGTGTACTTTTAGCTCCTTTATCGAAAATTAGGTGTTCATAGGTTTGTGGGTTAAGATCCGGGTCTTCTATTCGATTCCATTGGTCGACTTCTCTGTTTTTATGCCAGTACCAAGCTGTTTTCAATACTGTAGCTCTGTAATAGAGTTTGAAGTCAAGGATGGTAATGCCTCCAGAAGTTCCTTTATTGTATAAGATTGTTTTGGCTATCCTGGGTTTCTTGTTCTTCCATATAAAGTTGATTATTATCCTCTCAAGATCTGTGAAGAATTTTGATGGGACCTTTAAAGGGATTGTATTGAATCTATAGATTGCCTTTGGTAGAATTGCCATTTTTACTATGTTGATCCTCCCAATCCAAGAGCAGGGAGATCTTTCCATTTTCTGATATCCTCTTCAATTTCTTTCTTCAAAGACTTAAAGTTCTTGTCAAATAGATCTTTCACTTCCTTGGTTAGAGTTACCCCAAGATATTTTATGCTATTTATGGCTATCATGAAAGGTGACACTTCTCTGATTTCCTTCTCTGCTTCCTTTTCCTTTGTATATAGGAGGGCAACTGATTTTTTGGAGTTGATCTTGTATCCTGCCACATTACTAAAGGAGTTTATCAGCTGTAGGAGTTCTTTGGTGGAGTTTTTCGGGTCGTTTATGTACACTAACAGGACTTTTTAGATTGTTCACCTGGTCCTGGTTTAACTTTGGTATATGGTATTTATCTAAAAAAAGTGTCCATTTCTTTTACATTTTCCAATTTTGAGGCATACAGGCTTTTGTAGTAAAATCTAATGATTCTCTGAATTTCCTCTGTGTCTGTGGTTATGTCCCCCTTTCATTTCTAATCTTATTAATTTATTTGTTCTCTCTCTGCCATTTGATTAGTTTGGCTAGGGGTTTGTCAATCTTGATTTTCTCCAAGAACCAGCTTTTTGTTTCATTGATTCTTTGGATTGTTTTCTATGTTTCTATTTTGTTGATTTCTGTCCTCAGTTTGATAATTTCCAGTCTTCTACTCCTCCTAGGTGAGTCTGCTTCTTTCTTTTCTAGAACTTTCAGGTGTGGTGTTAAGTCTCAAATGTGTGCTTTCTATGTTTTTTTAAGTGGGCACTTAGTGCTATGAATTTTCCTCTTAGCACTGCTTTCATAATGTCCCATAGGTTGGAATATGTTGTGTCTTTATTTTCATTAAATTCAAGGAAGACTTTAATTTCTTTCTTTATTTTCCTTGACCCAGGTGTGGTTCAGTAGTTGACTGTTCAGTTTCCATGAGTTTGTGGGCTTTCTGGGGGTAGCATTGATGTTGAATTCTAATTTTAATCCATGGTGATCCTATAGGATGCCGGTGGTTATTAATATGTTCTTGTAACTGTGGAAGTTTGCTTTGTTACCGAGTATGTGGTCAATTTTCGAAAGGTTCCATGAGTCGCAGAGAAGAATGTATATTCTTTCGTATTTGGGTGGAATGTTCTATAGATGTCTGTTAAGTCCATTTGGTTCATTACCTCCATTAAGTCTCTTAATTCTCTGTTAGGTTTCTGTCTGATTGACCTGTCCATTGGTGAGAGAGGAGTGTTGAAGTCTCCCACTATCAGTGTGTTTGGTTTGATGGCTCCCTTGAGTTCTAGTAATGTTTCTTTTACGTAAGTGGGTGCTTTTATATTAGGGGCATAGATATTCAGGATTGAGACTTCATTCTGATGGATTTTTCCTGTAATGACTATAAAGTGTCCCTTTCCATCTCTTCTGATTGATTTTAGTTTAAAGTCAACTTTGTTAGAAATTAGTATGGCCACACTTGCTTGTTTCTTAGGTTCATTTGCTTGATAAACCTTTTCCCAACCCTTTACTCTGAGTAGATGTCTGTCTTTGTGGTTGAGGTGTGTTTCTTGTAAACAGCAGAATGTTGGATCCTGTTTTTGTATCCAATCTATTAGCCTGTGCCTTTTTATAGGTGAATTGAGTCCATTGATATTTAGTGATATTAATGACCAGTGGTTGTTAACTCCGGTTGTCATTTTTTATTTGATAGTAGAGATTGTGTGTTTCCTTTTTTTGAGATATGCTGGTGAAGGGTCGCTAGATGTCTGAGTTATTTTGGGCAATGCTGGACTCCTTTGTTTGTGAATTTCCTTCTATTACCTTCTGTAAGGCTGGATTTGTGGCTACGTATTGTTTAAATTTGTTTTTATCTTGGAATATTTTGTTTTCTCCATTTATAGTGAACGAAAGCTTGGCTGGGTATAGTAATCTGGGCTTGCATCCATGGTCTCTTAGTTTCTGTAAAACATCTATCCAGGACCTTCTGGCTTTCATGGTTTCCATAGAGAAGTCAGGTGTTAGTCTGATAGGTTTACCTTTATAAGTTACTTGACCTTTTTCCTTTGCAGCTCTTAATATTCTTTCTTTATTCTGTATGTTTTGTGTTTTGATTATAATATGGTGAGGGGATGATTTTTTTTGTTCCAGTCTATTTGGTGTTCTGTAAGCTTCTTGAACCTTAATAGGAATATCTTTCTTTAGGTTTGGGAAGTTTTCTTCTATAATTTTATTAAATATAATTTCTGGACCATTGAGCTGTAATTCTTCTTCTTCTACGCCTATTATTCTTAGGTTTGGTCCTTTTATTGTGTCCCAGATTTCCTGAATGTTTTGTGATGAGAATTTTTTGGAATTGCTGTTTTCTTTAATCAGTGCATTTATTTTCTCTATGGTATCTTCAGAATCTGAGATTCTTTCTTCTATCTCTTGTATTCTGTTGGTTGTGCTTGTTTCTGTAGTCTCTGTTTGTTTACATAGATTTTCCATATCCAGCTGGCCCTCGGTTTGTTTTCTTCCTTGCCTCCATTTCAGTTTTCAAGTCTTGTACTGTTTCCTTGTTTTTTTCTTGGTTTCCTAGGATATCGTTTATGGATTTACTGAATTCTTTAAACTTTTTGTTATTCCTCTTGTCCTTTTCTTTAAGGGAGTTTTTCACCTCCTGTTTAAGGGACTCTATTACTTTCATAAAGTCAATTTTTTCTACTTCTTCTTGATTAGTGTGTTCAAGTCCTCCTGATATAAGTTCGCTGGGTTCTAGTGCGTTCATGTTGTTTTTCAAGTTGTTGGAGGAATTCCTGCATTGGCACCTGCCCATTTCTTCCTCTGAATAATCCCCTTTGGGTCTTCTTTTAGAAGTTTAATTCACCCCAATGAATTCAATTCACTCACCCCTATGAATGATGGATCTTCTGGTAGACAGTCAGGTCTCCTTGCTGGCCAAAGGGCCTACCTTGCTGCAAGCAGGCTATTGAAGCAGGGGACCTCCCACTGGCCTGGGTGCACTCAATTCCTGGTCCTGGTGCCCAAAGAGGCTGAGCTGTGAGATTTTGTGGCCCCAAAAGGGAGGATGAAGCGGGGGTGGGGTGGTTCTGGGTGCGAGCTGGGAAGGGACAGGAAGAGAGAGGCAGTATAGGGGGAGAATAACCTTTGCAGGAAGAGCAGGAAGTGTGTGTGTGGGGGGGTTGGGGAATGTCGGTGGTCCCTCTTTGGGCGGCTGCCACGGTTCACGGTTCAGGCACTCACTCACCCCAATGTAGTCTGCTTATATTCTACATAGGACACAAGGTATATGCAGTGTCATCAGATGCAGGACTGTCTAATTTTGGTCTTAGTTATTTTCCTATTGCTGTGACAAAAACCCATGACCAAGGCAGCTTAGAAAGTGTTCAACGGGGCTTGCCACTCCAGAGAGTTAGAGTCCATGTTAATGGAGCAAAGACATGGAGACAGGAATAGCCTAGAGATCACATCATGATCCACAGGCATGGGACAGACTGACAGAGAGACACACTGAGAAGTTTGTGAGTCTTTTGAGACCTCAAAAGCTGCTCACAATGATGTACTTTTTCCAACTATACCTATTAGTCCTTCCCAAAGAGTACACAAACTGTGTAGTAGTATTCAAATATATGAGCTCTTAGGGCCATTTTCATTCAAACCATCACACTTTTTGATATATATTTTTCATTTTCCATAATAAGCACCAAGTAATAAACCTGTGAAAAATTTTTAAACATAGATTATTTAAAAGGTATGAATTTATTAATGTGTTATTTACCAAAATTAAATCAAATTAAACAGACTCATTAGCCCTAGTGAAATAGAAACATTCAATGAAAAATATCTTAACCAAAATAAGCCAAAAACAAGATGATTTCAGTCCAGTGTTCTACCAGACCTTTAAAGAAGGATTAACACCAATACTCTTCAAATTATTCCATAAAATAGAAAGAGAGCAAAATATTGCCTAATTATTTGCATGAGACTGCTGTTACCCTGATACTAAACCACACAAAGGCCCAACAAAAACTATTATTAATCCATATCACTTATGAACATTAATGTAAAAAATCTCAATAAAATACTTGCAAACTGAATTTAAAAACACATCAAAAGCTTTACCCACTATTATCAAACTGGCTCCATTTTAGAGATATAAAGATGGTTCAATATATGTAAGTCAGTGAACTCAAATGATCAAATAAACACATTGAAAGACAAAAACACATGGATTATCTCATTGTATGCAGAAAATACCTTTGAGAAAATCCAGCACTTTTTTAGGAAAAATGTAAAAAGATTAAATGGAAATGTATCTATGTCTATCATCTTGTTCAAAACTCAACTCCAAATGGATCAAAGACTTCAATATGAGACATACTAGCTTGGGACAAGAATGGACTTTATCATTTGGACAAAGCAGCAGCTTATAGAATGATAAAAATATTTACTTGATAGAGGTAAGTTCGTATTTAGAACATATTAAGAACATCAAAAATAAAAGTGAAGAAACCCAACCAACCAAACAGTAACAAAAACAAAAAAATAGACATCAAGAAAACAAATAACTCAATTAAAATGGGGTATAAAATGAAGCAGAGAGTTTTCAAAAGATGAAACATGTGACTGAGAAATTTAAAATAAATATTTAACATCATTAATCATCAGGAAAATGCAAATTAAAACTACTTTGAGATTTCATCTTACCCTAGCCAGAATGGCCAAAATCAATTAAATAGATGACAGCTTATGCTGGTGTGGATGGGGCGTAAGGGGAACACTCACCTATTCCTGATGTGAATGAACACTTGTACAAATTATGGAAATCAGTGTGGTCATTGCTCAGAAACCTGGGAATCGATTTACATCAAGATCTAGCTATACTGCTCTTGGACATATACACAAAGGGCACTCACTATACCCTACTTCAGAGAAACTTATCCATCCATGCTTATTGTTACTCTGTCCATAGTATCCAGAAGTTGTAAACCATCTAGATATCAATTAACTAATGAATTGATAATGAATATGTGACACATCTATGATGTGGGATTTTCTTCTGTATGGTGTAAATATTGTCTATAAATGATTATTTATATTTAAAGGGGGATATGCTATAGAGATTTGTATTGGTATTGATATTGGCTTATTGATACAAATTTAAGGTCAGTTTTGTGTATAAGTATTTCTGCTCTTAATCAAGGTATTGTGTTTGTCCACCTCATTTAAAAATGTAATGTATAATTAAGAAATATAGCTTAATAGATAATCATCTAATAGTCAAGCTTGTCATGTTAATTAGGTTTTCTAGATGTACAGAGATATATTTTAGTTAGATAGGTATTTTTCAAATCTTTCAGAGACCTTCAGAATATGGCATTTAAAATGTTTTAAAAACTTAGGACTTTTCTTGACAATGAGACAAATATGCTTCTGGCAGTAACAATCTACTTCAAGAGGATGATGGGCATTGAAGAGGCTCCTTATGAAGTTTGATAGTCATTTGGGCAAGAAACTGCTCTTGCCTGGACTTCTTGATGAACTGGACATGCAGGACCCACAGAGAAATGAGTGCTGAACTTGTCTAAATGTGAGACGATCTTTCGGGGTTCCTGCTTCATGATAGAGTCTGCCAGACATTCTGCAGTACACAGAAGAAAGTAACTGACAAACTGACAATATTCTGTATAGATAATACAGAATTATCTTTGAAATTTCCTGCTTTGTGGAAAAGTCTTCTGGGTGTTATGGGCATGTAGGCTGAAGATGGATGCCCCAATTGTAAAGAAGAACTTTGAGTGACTGTCCAGGCAGCGAGATGTCTCTGTCAATTCTAGAGTTTTGGAAGTTGTTTACAGTGCACTTCCTGTTTACTTAGGGAATATTATATCCTTCTGGAGTCTTTGATGGAGTTGAAGAATACATAGTTATAAATATAGTTCTCCTTAGATATGATAAAAGATAACGTAGATGTAAATATTTAACTATAATTCTTGCTTGATACTTGTATTGTTATATGTAATTTTACTATGTTAAAGTTAAAACCTCCCTTTTTTATTTAAACCGAAAAGAATAGGTGATATGGGATTCCCTCCTGTATGCTGTGAATACTGTTGTTTACTAATGAAACTGTCTTGGGCTTGTGTAGAGCAGAATAGAGGTAGGCGGGAAAAACTAAACCGAATGCTGGGAGAAAGAAGCCATGGGGATGCTGCCAGAGACAGACACAGTGAATCCTTGCTGGTAAACCACAGGTCTCATGGTAAAGATATAAAATAATGGAGATGGGTTAATTCTAGATGTAAGAGATAACTAGCAATATGCTTAAGTAATTGGCCAAGCAGTGATTTAATTAATACAGTTTCTGTGCGGTTATTCCAGGGCTGAGCAGCTGGGAACAAACAAATTGCTTCTTACTACACATTTAGAAAAGGGAATATTATCTAGTTGTTTAGAAACATTAAATTATGAAATTCACAGATAAGTGGATAAAGCTAGGAAGAAAAGTCATTGTGAGAGCAGTAATCCAGCCCCCAAAAGACAAATATTTTATATTTCCTCTTTTATGTGGATATTAGCTTTTGAGCTTTTGATATGTGTTTCAATCTGAATAATAGCAAGGTATTAGGACGGAGAATTGCCCAATGAGAGAGATATATAGTATATTATTATGGTGATACAAAGGGAAAACTAGAATGGGAGAATTAAATTCTCCTTTAGGAAGGAATGGGCAAGAAGTATATAGGGAGTGAATTTGAGGTTCATTCCACCATATGGAACCCATAAATGACACTTTAAATGAGACCAAGAACCTGAGAGTACAAACGTCACAGACCTAGGACAAAACCTACTATTGTTATTCTGCTAAAGAAAGAAAGAAAATAACCTAACTTCTAATGACATAATGCTGTACCCAGATTTGCTTCACTAAGAGAAACTTCTTCTGGAATTAACCCGAATCCACAACAGAACAATGTGCAGACACACCTTGGAGTGCTTAGTCCTATAGAGAATGTTCTCATCAAGTCCCTCCTCTCAAAACTCAGCGATGCACGCAAAGAGGAGGCAGGAGCACTGTAAGTATCAGAAGTGATGGATGACTTCAAGGAAACAGTGTCTTTCAGAAACAGCAGGACGGGCGTCCATGTGCACTCACAAAGACTATGGGCAGTGTGCCCAAGATGTGCACAGATATGGTCTTGGAACTGAGGTGGGTGTGGCGGGGGGAAGACATGGGTACCCAACCCTAGCCAAGAAGGGATTGATTGGCAATTGTATTTGTTGGCAAACTGAAAATCAGTGGTGCCTCACTGGGTATATCCCCTGCACTCCAGGACCAGTTCCTTGCCCAGGAATAGTTGGTAAAATCCCAAAAGAATTCAGTGGTATTTCTGTGGACTTTTGTTGAATTTTTGTGTGTTTTGGTACTGTTTGTCCTATTGGCCTTTTGTTTGTTTGGCTTGGTTTTCATGTGTGTGTGTGTGTGTGTGCGTGCGTGCGTGCGTGTGTGTGTGTGTGTGTGTGTGTGTGTGTGTGAGTAGGGTTTCTTTTGTTCTTTTACGGATTGGGATTGAATGAGAGAGATATAAGTAGACAGACAGATGGACAGATAGGTAGGTAGATAGATAGATAGATAGATAGATAGATAGATAGATAGAAAAAGTTCAGTGGGTAGAGTGGTAGAGAGGATCTGGGAGAAACTAGGGGAGAGGGAAAGCACAATCAAAATATAATGTATGGAAAAAAATCTTAAAAATTTCCTACTCATTCTTAAGCATTTCTAAGAATGAATTTGGAAACATTTTTTGTTGCTGTTTGTTTTTGTTTATGTAACAGGGTCTCTATTATTTATCATTGGCTATTCTGTAACTCCTTATGTAAACTAGGCCGGCCTTGAACTCATAGAGATCTGCTTGACTCTGCCTCCTTAGGGCTTGTCATTAAAGGCATGAATCATTATGACTGGCAGCTCTGATAATTCTTATTAAAAAGAGAAACAAAGAAACAACCAACCAAGCAAACAGAAAACCATGTCTGTGTTTGTGCTACCATATGCCAGGGCACTAGGTTTTCTGTAAGGGGAAATGTGAGGTGTTGAAGTTGCAGTTTGAATCAGCAAGGAAGAGATGATGATTTAACCTGAGTCTGGTTTCTGTGCTAAGTACACTTGATTGCAGTTTAATTTTTCATAATCAGTGATTTATACATGGAATTAAGTAGACTAATAATCTATTAGCCAGAATATTTGATTAAGCAGAACACATCATTTCCTGATACCCTAGATAACAGAGTTATTTATAGGGAAAAGCAAACAAATTAAGCCTCGACTCGAAGCTGCTTTTTGTTACTCTTAATTTCTTGGAGGATTAGGTACTAAGTCAGCAACCTGCAAATGTACTTTGAAGGCACAGAACTCTGTCTCTCTTTTTTTTTACTTTCAAGTTATAGACAGTTATGAGCTACCCCTTTCCTACTACAGTACATTGGGGACTGGGAATTGTTATTGTTTTATGTCTTGTTTTTGTCCAAGCTTCTACCAGTTCATTTGAAACAAACTAAAATTATACAAGGCCACACAAGTAATTATAAGATGAATACATTAAATAAATTATAATTATTAAATAAATATAGTTTTATAGATCAAATAACACAGTGATTGAATTGAATATAGTTTTCAGGGAGAAAAATAAATATTTATTTTAAGTATGTATGTTCATAGGCTCAAAGAACCTTATACTGCTAAATAAGCCTTAAGAGCATACATCTTTAAGATACATCTATATTATTAAATATACAAAAATACATAAAAATTTACCTGCAAGTGATCATCATATTATCTATCCCCTGCGAGGTAGCGGCAGTAGAAAATAAGATTCCTAAGTTGCAACATAGGCAAACACTCCATCTATGTGAGGTGAATTTATTGTCCTGGTTAAGTTTTGTTATCAGCTTGATACAACCAAGAGTCTTGGGAAGAGAGAATGCCAATGAACCAATTGCCCAGGTCAGATTGGCCTGTCACCTTATCTGTGTGGAATTGTTTTGATCATTGAGTGGTTGGTCCTGCCCACTGTGGGTGTTGCCATCTCTGGGCAGATGGTTCTGGGTTGCATAAGAAAGCTGGCCCAAAACAAGACAAAGGAGTGAGTCAGGAAGCCCTAGTCTCCAACGGTTTCTATTTCAGTCCCACCTGAGCTCCTGCCCCGACTTCTGTCAGTGATGGACCATGGCCATGATGATCAAGCCAAATAACCTCTTTTCTTCCCAAGTTGCAGCATTTGGTCATGGTATTTTATCATGTAACGAGAAAAACAAGGTAATACAACAAAGAAAGCTAGGGAAATGATAAAATATTCACAATAATGTTATATCAGACAAAAGCAAAGTGTTCTCTATTTTATGAACTGTTAATTACTGCAAGTTGAATTTTGATAATGTTTTACTGTGGTTGACAAAATGAAGTGCCAGTAATTCCATAATGACCTCCTTCTGGGAATTGTTTGAATCCATGGAATTCACCTCCTGCAAGTGGTTTGGTGGGATTAAGGGTGGGCTTAATCTCTTAAGGATTAGAATTGATTCCAGTATACCAATCAGTAGTGAAATATTTTTGCCTGTCCTTAGCATCAATTCCCTCATTTGTGAAACATGTCTAGGAGAAAGTGCATAGACAATAGAGCATTAATAGCAAAGCATTTGAGTTTCTTCCATACAGGCTATATCTTCTTACTTTATCTACAAAGACTTACTTCTGTAACTACAATAACATTTTTCAGGAGATTGAATCCCTTCACTGCCATACTTTTGATTTCAATTTACTCAAAGACAACTGAGCCTTTCAGAGCTAATTTCCTTTTTAATCAGCTAGTCTTTTCTATGCTCTTATCAAAACAACAGAGTTCTTTATCTCCAACAATACTATACTATGTAATATTATTTTTATCACTCTATTGTATATCTAAATTCTGCCTTACAGTTATTTGAGTGACAGTGCACTTCACTGAATATCAGCTCACAAGGATTAGAGAGGGACTGTACACGACAGAAATCATAAGTACTGAAACCCTGCAAAACTTTAGTTAAGTAGAATCTAGAACTCTGAAGGAGACTTCAAGAGGAACAACCCCTTAAAACTGAAAAGAGAACAATATTTACCTTCACATTTTTCTAACTATAAGGCCATTACTTATAAATTATCCCACAAAAGAAGAAAATTGATAAGCTCAACATCACTTTTATTGTACAATCTTTCATGTAGAATGTCAGCTTATTATTGGATATGTGATCTTGTCAAATCTAAAATCCTCCTATATGGTGCCTTTAAATTTCATCTTTTGGCATGTCAGGAATTCTACTAGTCTTTTAAAATAAAATATCTACCTAATAATGGAAGCATTTATCTCCAGTTCAGCATTTAAATTACTACTTTGAATGACTGCCAAAATTAATTTAATATCAAGTATATATACCTTTATAATTTTTTTATTTTGACAACATGGCTTCGTATGCTATGATTAGTTCAGGGATTTTGTGGGCGTAATGTACAAGATAAGCAGGTTGAAAAGTTTTTGACTTATCAAAGCCACAGTTTGAGAAGCAAAGAAGTGCAGCTCTCTTGACTGGCATCTCCATAATTATTTGCACAGTTTTCTGAGCTGTTTGACAAGTTCCCATTTGTCTTTAAAATGAAAGGGCTATAAGGAGAGCAACTTTAGACCTTTGAGATATTTTCAAATTCTTTCATGAACAAACAGTATTTTAGAGAGAGAGAAAGAATTGACACCTTCTTGGTTTTTAGGTCATGCCATAATGCTACTATTGGAAATCCATGAAAATCTGGCTTCAAGGGACACTTTGACATCATTCTTACATACTCTGAATTAACATTTAAATATTTATGCAGTTTCTCGGTGTGGAAGAACCACAAGACTTTCCTGAAAGAGGTTAAGCAAAGGTTATGATGTTACAAATTAGAACTAAATAGGACACTGATACAGAGAAACTGAAATCCTGTTAGTTAGACTAATAATGATTCAAGTAAATGAGACAAAGGGTCCCTCAAGGTGAGGTTTGCTGGACTTGGAATATAAATGGCTTATTATTATTAATACATATATTCATGGAAGCACTGTAATACTAGTTTATTATGTCTTGAAAAAGACAGACTGGTCTTTGTGAAAATGTAGATAAAAGAATTATTCACGGCTCTCCATAAAGAGTTTAATAAAGAGTTAAAAAAATTTCTCTGCTTTAAAAGGTAGTTCCCCATAGTATTTCCATGCAGAAATAGAATATGTGTTTCTTCTTATTTCTTGTGGGCTGGTTATGTTAATGTATTTTATAATGAACAATTATAAAAATGATGTTAAAAATTCTAGAACCAATCTTATGGCTTTAAGTAGTAATATACCTTATATTTTAAAAGTTATATTAAATACTCTAATTGTTTTGGTAAATTTCTGCCTATGAAGGTAGAGAGAGTGAAATAATGTAGAGCATAATGTTTCTTCTATTCCAAGTTTTTATGTCTGCTCATAGGTGTAAGTGAATATGCTATTTTCCAAACTTTTAGAGATTCTGTAGAAATAAATTTCAAGCCGGGCGGTGGTGGCGCACGCCTTTAATCCCAGCACTCGGGAGGCAGAGGCAGACGGATCTCTGAGTTCAAGGCCAGCCTGGTCTACAAGAGCTAGTTCCAGGACAGGCTCCAAAGCCACAGAGAAACTGTCTCGAAAAAAAAAAAACCAAAAAAAAGAAATAAATTTCAGTATGTTCATCACATTTAAATCTGTCACCATTGTCTTTCATGCCCATATTTCAAAGAATGTCTCTGTGCAATTAATCATTATAAAAATAACATATACTGATTAAGCTGCATATGTAAGATTACCACTAAAGAGAAAATCTGGCAGCTAAGAGGACCAATGTTGGCATAGTGTATTGAGTGAAGTAATTTTATATAAAATTTAAAATAAAAACAAGCCTGCATAACCTTCCAAATTTGGTTGTCTGTAGAGATGGAAGAAGTCACACTGTGCTGAGAATATTGCTTCACTAATGTATAATGCTGTTTACTGAAACCTGAAGTTAAAAATTGAATTAGATTCACATTGTTCCACTTTGCAAACTTTATCGGTAATATGATGCCACTAAAATATCTACAAATACCCACTTTCTGTTGTTTTTGTAAACAGGACTGGACACATGCGAATTTTAATATGTATCATACTGTTATCAAGTTACTCTCAATCTTTCTAAAAAAAAACAATTAAATTTGTTTAGTTAGAGTGAAAATGTCCATGTAAATGATCAGGGTAGATGAGTCAGAAACTACAAGTGTTCATCATGTACTTATTTCTCACCCCTCTAGAACTGGGTTCTGCGTCATAGTCTATAAATAAAATACTCTGCTGAAGATAGAAGCTTTCTTTCTCCAGATAGAACACTGTCTAATATTATTGTTGAAGTTTCACTTAGATATTTTGTTCTAAATAGTATCCAAAATGTTGTATATTCTTTATAATTAAAAAAACCTTTATATTTTTCTTCCAATGCCCTGATTCTTTGAAAAAATAAAAGAAATCTCCATGTTATGAAAAGCCCTTGTCAAGAGTATTCTCTTTGCAAGAGGAAGAGACCATTATAGAGAGCTACAAAAAATCAAACTGCAGAGTTGAGGAAGCCAGTCACTCAGATATATCTATAACACATTTCCTGCATCTCAGGGATCATTGTGCAAGAAGACCTGGAAAGCTGTCAGAGCCAGAGAAACAAGACATGTGCTTTGAGATTATGTCTCCAAAAATTCTAAAATCTATACCCAAGAAGCGTGCCAACATGATCTGAACAAGGACAACATAGACATGTTAACATGGTGAGGATAAAAGCTCAAGTCAGCACTACACAAAGAACTCCAGGCAGGGGAGGAATGCTGAGAGTGGGAGAAATAGTTCTGCCCTAAGAAGGAGAGCACCAATTGGCTTTCCAATACCAATGGTTAGTCCTGAAAGCATATGTATTTACGTACTTACATATACATATGTATTACGTACGTAGGAAAATTATGTGTACACACACACACACACAAACACACACACACACACCATTAAAGTAAAATTGCCATGAATTTGAATGGGAACAAGAAGTAGGTGGGTCCAAGGAAGAAGTTGGAGAGAGGGAAGGGAAGGGAAGGGAAGGGAAGGGAAGGGAAGGGAAAGGAAGGGAAGGGAAGGGAAGGGAAAGTAGAAATGATGTTATTTCATTACACTCTCAAAAACATAGTTAAAAAAGAATATCTAAAAGAACTCTGCTGGGGATAGTGTATAGTAAATTATATTCTTCTAAAAATGAGATTTCATTATTATAATGATCATTTTTTCAGACATATTAAAATTGATGAAGTATTTTATTGAACAAACTTGTTTTTATGTATTTGGAGGTTATATGTAAACTTCAGGCATTGAAATATCCAAGTACTTTGGGTAAGTTCTCAGCTTTATTGAGAACTGACACTCAGCTGTTAATAGATATCTTTATAACTTTCAGAACTTTGTTTTTTTGATAGAAATCTTGCTTCTCCTAAAATCCTTTACTTCTCTCTCAAATGTTCTCCAATATTGCAAGAGTATAACAGATTTCAAGGAAATATTTTCCATTCCAGCCCTTTGTGATCAAATTTGAGTTTTGATAACAAGGAATAATCCCTAATCTTTTGAAAATCTCTTTTTATTTGAGTATTTTGCATTCCTTCTGGTACTGGATTGAACATAGAGACTTGCAAAACAAGACAGATGCTCTTCCCCTGAACTCTACTGGTCCCATTTGAATAATTATTTTCCCACATTCATTACACTATTCGTGTGTGTGTGTGTGTGTATTTACATATGTAGTGGTATGTTCATGGAGATCTAAGTATAATCTGATGGAGTTGATCTCTTCTTCCATCATGTAGTTCCCAGAGATAGAACATAGGTCACAAAACTTTGCAGCAAATATTTTGAGCTATCTTGCAGACTCTAACTTTTTTGAAGCATGAAATTTTACCCATCCCAACCTCCTACAGCATGTCAGAGCCTGCTAGAGATATGGAAGACTCGTGGGACAAGGAGAAAGATTGATTTGATAGAATTGAAGTCTAAAGTTCGTATAAAGAAGACACATTCTTCTTAAATATAGAAAAGGATCCAATGTTGATAGTTTTTTTCATCCTTCTAATACTGTCATGATAGCATACTAAGAGTTTCTAGAACCTTGAAACTAAGAATTGCCTATGAATTTTTCTGTCTATGAAAACAATGTACAAGGGCTCACTTCTACATCTCTAGCACACAGCATATAAACCAGGACACAACAATGTTGTCATTAAGCTTTGCTGAATGATTTTTTTTTCGAGACAGGGTTTCCCTGTAGTTTCTAGAGCCTGTCCTGGAACTAGCTCTTGTAGACAAGGCTGGCCTCGAACTCAGAGATCCGCCTGCCTCTGCCTCCCGAGTGCTGGGATTAAAGGCGTGCGCCACCACCGCCCGGCTTGCTGAATGATTTTATATGCTGATCACTACTGTAACCCTGAAACAAACTGAAATGGGGCAATAAACATGGAGACCATCCTTATTGGTAGAAGATACTTTTTGGTTTATCCCTTATAAATATGAGTGTTCTAAAAGAAGTGCATCTAATCAAGACAACTATTTTAACACAACATAAATTTTCCTTTAACTCTGGGCTTTGTGCCTACAGAACCCTTGAGGGTCTAGCTGAACTCTCACTATAGGAGGAGTAGAGTGGAATACTGGCTATTTAGGAGGGTTAATTATCTAATGAGTTCTTGTGTTCTGATGTGACAATCTACGTTCCTCACTAGCGATTCGTTGAAAAACTTCAGTCACATGTTTTGAGTGGAACATGTGTTCTGATGTGACAATCTACGTTCCTCACTAGCGATTCGTTGAAAAACTTCAGTCACATGTTTTGAGTGGAACATTGCCTCTCTTAGAGCCAATTTCCTATTTCTTTTATTGGGTATTTTGGTATTTGTGGTCATCCCATGTGGATTCTCAAACATTCTCTAAATGTGCTCAAGTATTTCCTTCCCTCTTTGTACATGGTTGTATCTGCGGCATTGCTAAGTAGTTTTTACTTCCTTCTGAGAACTGTACTTAGCTCTTGGTCAGGATCAACTTTGAGCCTTCTGCTCTGTTCTTACATGGTTTCTTTACATTGGCACAAGGGGCCATTTTTAGCCTGGAAGAAAATGTAATTTAATGATCATCTGCATAAGAGTAAAGATGAAAGGGTCCTTCCATTGGGCAGAAATGTAAGTCTCTGCTTCTGCCTGCTTCTGCTGGGGTGACTCAGAGCCTATTTCTGCAAGTGTAGACTTCTGTCTGTCTGTCTGAGGCATACTATTTGACTTTCCTCCTTCCTCCATCGAGTCAGTAAATGGTAAAGGAAGAATTTGGGAAAGTTAAAAATGGGTTGCAAGTGGAAATAGTAAAATGGCTACGATGTCTCTCCTAGGTCCCAACACTGAGTAATGAGCAGGAAGTTAAAGGCAGATTTCACCAGAACCTCTCCCCTGAGAGACTTATCTGTTAGTATTCATCTTGTGCACCTTAATGGTAGCTAAAGCCAACATGACTGTTCTTTTGTTTTTGGCCTAGAATTGTACACACCTTCTGCTCACCCTTTTTCAAGTTTGTTTTTTCTTGTCTTATGTACAATTAGAAAACAGTAACTGTACATAATAGGGAATGTGAAGTGGTGTGCAAATGGAGGGCACTAACCTGAGAAGAGGAAATAAAGAACAGAGAGAGGGGACGTTGAAACAACAGAGCAAAATTTATACAAAAACACCCAGGGGTTTGTGGGGTGATAGGTCAAAGATAGACATGCATTTCAGGACAGGAGATTTGGTTATACATGTTTGTCAACTAGCAAGGAATACACTTTAAAGATGCTTTATACCTTAAAATAATTACTGGGCTTCATTTTTGTCTCATATCCCAGTTTTTCTTCCTCGACTTTTACTCTGTGCATGGACTTGACCACTTGGAACTACGTATTATGTATGTTTCAGTTAAATAAAAGGGTAGGTAAAGAATATGCCTCTTGTTAAGAATTGAACTTCATGGAGTCAGGCATAAGAATCCCTGCTTTTCTTCTTACCTGCCCGAGCTCTATGAGTTAATTGTCAAAGTTATGGATTATTATAGAAGTAAAACAGAATAGAGTAGAATTGGGGTACGAACCCCAACTGGCAGATTCATCCCTTCTACTTAATGAAGGAACACCTAGATATAAATCTAGGTCTTGGGATACATTGCTTGGAACTCACTTGAACATCTGTGATGTCTACAATCTTGCTTGTCCACTTGACTGTGTCTGAAACTAAGAAAAACACAAGCTGCTGGACATGTCAGTGATGGTTTTTCCTCACAAAAGCTCTGGCAGCACCTTCTGGTGGCATTTCAGATAAAAGAGGGGAGGACTCCTGGCTTTTTCCTCTTTGCCCTCACTCTTGCTGGCCATTCCATCTATCTATCCTATTGCTGCAATATTTCTTCAGTGATCTGAGACCCAACTTCATTTGCATTTCAACACGGACTACAGACCAGAGGCTCTCCAGGACCCTCTTTGTCCTTTAGTGCCAGTATTGCAGAGACAGTCAGCTTCGCAGACTGAACAGCTGCCAGGCTCTCCATATCTGCAGCATGAAGCAGCCATTGTCCAACTACCCAGGCCACATCTTCTTATACACTAATAAATCTCCTTTCAATCAATCAATCAATCAATCAATCAATCAATCAATCAATCAATCAATCAGGCAGGCAGGCTATTTCTCTATCATCTATTTATCTATCTATATCTATATATCTATCATCTATCTATCTATCTATCTATCTATCTATCTATCTATCTATCATCTATCTATCTATCTATCTATCTATCTATCTATCTATCATCTATCTATCATCTATCATCTATCTATCATCTATCATCTATCTATCATCTATCATCTATCTATCATCTATCATCTATCTATCTATCATCTATCTATCTATCTATCATCTATCTATCTATCATCTATCTATCTATCTATCATCTATCTATCTATCATCTATCTATCTATCTATCATCTATCTATCTATCATCTATCTATTATCTATCTATCATCTATCTATCTATCTATCTATCTATCTATCTATCTTCATTTAATCAGTTCTGTTCCTGTACAAAAACTCTGACTAACATAGCATCATTGGAAACTGCTTCTCCAGAACATTGACTGGCATCCCCAAATTTCTGCAAGGATTTATATTAGAGATGGAGTACAATTTATATCAATTATCAGCCTAAACAGCGTGCTAAGTCCTTCTGAAGAATAGCTGCATTTGTGCTGATTGACACTTGACACTTGCGAAATCCTACCTTTCCTCACCAACTGTGACTCTAGGACCAGTCACTAATGTGTAGAAATCCTTCATAATTTTCAGCCTGAAAATCAACCACTGGCTGTGATTTGTAAGTAGAAATTCCTTTTCCACACCAGAAATAGGAATTTGTCCATGAAGATGATGGGAATCAGGCACTTGTCTTCAAAGAGCTAATTGGAAATGCTAAATAGCCTTTGTCCTTATTTGATCTTAAATTTTGAAAGCGCTGAATTTCCCCAAATGGCTCTCCATTCCTGGGTATAACCGTTTTTGGCCACAGTTAAATGTACTTAAATAGTGTTGGAATAGTAATGCATTCTGGTGTTTTTATAAGTATTACTTTAATTTGCATCTTTTTAAAAACCAAATCAGCTGACATGATTCAGGACTGTCTGGAAATACAAATAGTGGGCAAACCCAAAGAATAGGAGCCACCAGGAAAAAGAGAGGAAAATAAAGGAAGGAATGTCTGTGTGGGGTCAGTGAGGAAGCAATGGGAAGAAAGAACATTTTCCTAACTCGATCTGGGATTAAACTCACAATTCAAAACAAAGAAGTGGAAAAATATCTATTTTTTTCATTCCAAATTAGTGACACAGAAATACTTTTATCTTACATACTTTTTAATCCAAAAATTTTGTTTATGTTATTTAAGTTATTTCAAGACAAGAAGAAGATAGGAACAAAACCCACTCCTCCCCCCCAAAAAAATTTCTTCATGCTCATAGTTGGTATATTGAGAGAGTTTAAGAATCTATTCCAGTAGTTTCTTACATTTTTGAAATGTCTGAAACTAGTTTCTCATGTTTTAGTGGAATGAATGGCAAAACAAAGCATATATTATGTTATTTTTTTCACACAGAGTTCATTTTACACACAGAAATTCAATGTTAAGCTCTGGTATTCCAATTGAAAATAGCAACTTAGAATGCATGGAAAAGAAAGCCACACATTTTATTTAATTTGATCTGAAATCCATATGCTGTCATTTAGGCAGCTCAAGTCTGAGAACCTGGTGGGTATAAAATGTGCTCCACATGGACTTATTTAGGAAAGACGCCTCAAATGTGAGTCTTCACAAGTTTCACAAAGCACATTGTCACACTGAATTTGATACAGACATGTATCACAAAATTCCCCTGTTGCTTTTTGAATATAGAATGGAAAGGGTATCTCTTGTGTTTGTAAGTGTTTCAAGTATACATAGGGGAAGTAGGCGTTGTGTTAACACCTGGCATTTGAAGCTGCTTGGAATTTAGATTTTCTAAAAGCTTGTACTTAGGGATATGAATTTCATTAATGTACATCCAGTGGAAATTTATATGTAAGAGAGTCTCTAATGGGTCCTCTCATGAATGCCCTGAATAAAAGTGACTTTTGTTAGGTGCGTATTGCTATTAGCCCCAGTAAACAGGGTCAGGAGAGCATAGGGGTGAGTCTTGTACCAATATAAACATTTATTCAAGTTGTGCAGTTTTAAGGAACTGGAACCTATGTGACCATTGGTTGCAGCATATACATAATTTAGATTATATGACAGTGTATGAAGAGTCTCAGCTATTCTTGGTTGAGTGCTGGCAAGCCCAGGTCAATAAATGTGTTCCTACACTAGCTTGTCTTCACTGACATGGGCTGTTGGTATGGATTTTCCGCAGCCGAAGCAGTTGCCGGCACTACCTACATATATGTTGTTGAGATTACATAAGAAAACACTGATTTCACTTTTTGTTTTACATGTTGAGAAAGAGTTACCTATATTAATTTACTCAAAACACATACAACATTGAGGTAGCCCTGGGTGTGAATGTGAGGATTTTCTATGCATCTTCACATACTTATAAATTATTTTACTTTTTACAAAGCAGATTTTAACATTTAATGCTTAATAGGCTACACATTTTTATCTTCCAAAAATCCTGGTCTAGCTCTGTTTGGAGCTGCGATAGAATTCTGTCTTGTGGAGAAATGCCTTTGTGCATGTGACTTTTTGATTAACACAGCTGTGTGTAGAAGCAATACTCTGATGTGGACATGACTTTGGTGTTTCAGCGATAGCAGACACTGACATAAACCAGTTAGAGTTGAGGGTTCGGGTGATACAAAGCATGGGATTGAGTCATGCACAGGCAGGTTCCTGTGAAATCACGAAGCTCTCCGAGGCATCCTGGAGGAGAGGTAAATCTGTTGCGGTGTCTAAGGTTTCTTCAATGACATCTCGGTTAACTAGTCAGTAATTCAGCAAGTAGTAATTTAGCATTCACTAGGTATCAGGAGAAGAACTGCCTGGCTGAGAGCCAGACTTGTATGTGGTTCACCCTGCATATTTCTCGGTGTTGTCGGTAACATTTCCCTCAAGATGGAGACGAACATGATGTCCAGCCAGACAACTGCCTCCTCCTTCGTGGCAAGTCAGCTGTCGTTCCAGTACAAGGTCCAAGTCGCAGGCGGCGAACAAAGGAAGCTGCTTCCAGCAAAGCACTTAGATATGTGTTCAGACTGTTTTTACACTGAAATAGTTAAGGGCTTCAATCCATTATGGTCCCATCAGTTTGCACTGATAGTCCGAGTACTACCAACTCAGAGAGTTTAGGTTAGTCTCTTATCAAGGATGTGATTTAAATATTTGTTTTTTATATTGTGCATATACCGGAAAGATCAGATATAGTAGAACAAAGATCAGAGGTCATTTCTAGATAAAAGCAGTTAATTTACTGTCTGGTTTTCCAGAGTATAAAATAAAACCCAATCTTGCCTATAGCATGGTTTTAAATATAATGAATCTGATACTGTAAATATTATCTACATAGTCCTCTTCTCTGTATAGCAGGCCCTCAGTTTTCTTTTTAATAATATCAGTGTTTGTCTTCTGTAATACTGAAGTTTACAGAGATTCAGTAAATTCAGTGGTACCGGAACTGCTAGCCATGCCCTTGCCTCCTAGAGGAATACAAAGTGATAACTTTTAATATCAGGTAGTCCTTGAGTCTAACCAATTTTGTAACCTCTGAGATGAAAAACATTCAAATTCTTTATGCATTTGGCAGATCCAAATTTTTTGCATTAAAATGCATATATATGCATTACATATATATATATATGTCATGCAGAGGAGAGGACTATGTAGGTAGTATTTACAGTATGATACTCATCATATTTGAGACTAAATATGTTATAGATGGGAGTATGTTCTATTTATAGTCTGTAGAACACACACATATATTACATGCCTATGTATTATTATATATGTATATATATAATATATACAAAGCTATAATGTAGGGGCTGGAGAGATGGCTTAGTGGTTAAGAGCATTGCCTGCCCTTCCAAAGGTCCTGAGTTCAATTCCCGGCAACCACATGGTGGCTCACAACCATTTGTAATGAGGTCTGGTGCCCTCTTCTGGCCTGCAGACATACACGCAGACAGAATATTGTATACATAATAAACAAATAAATAATTAAAAAAAAAACAAAGCTATAATGTAATGACTTTTTCATTAATTTTATATTTGGTTTTATAAGCAGCCAAAAACCCCTATGTTTACAAACCAGGTGGGCATATTCTATCCTGCAGTCCTCATATCCAAAGCTAAGCCCATCATTAGCCTGAATATTTTTCAGAGTAGAGTTCATTCCCCCTGGGATTTGGTACCTAGCAGGTTAAGATTTCCTAGGGTTTATAGTTTCTTTTTAATCAGTAGTTAGCATAATAGCTATCTTTGCGCTTTTTAGTAAGGTATATTTATGCGACATGAGCATGCTCTTTACCTATTCAGACAGTTTCTCTAGTCTGTTCTCAAGGACTCCGTGTTAACGGATTGAGAAGAAATAGAGAGAATGCTTTTTCTTTGATCCTTAGGTGATGTTCATATTGAGAGCATAGACATTCACATGATGGAATTTACCTTTGCTTGTACTAGGATTGGCAAAAACCTTATGTAAATAGGCAGGTTTCCTGGATCCACGCTCCGAATCTTCAGATAAACGATGAATCCGTGTCTCTCCACTGCTATAAATCACTCATTCCAGCAATATTTGTGTGGCTGAGGTCATGACTCCTTCTCTTTTGTTCTTGATAGTTCCTGTTCAGTTGACCTGTAGCAGCCATCCTCTTGGCAGACACAGTGTAATCAGATTTATTGATGCATATACCTTTCCACATATGGAGGTAAAGCATACAGTTAAAGCCACATACTTCACATATTGGTTCCTATCCTAAGTACTTGGTACAGGTGGTCTAACTTGCTACACAATTTGAAGTGGATTCTATCACAGTTTGTACAAAACAACCCCAGACTCTTTGGCAGAACACACACAGCCCTGAGTGATGCTTCTCTTTGCAGTCTGTCTATCGGTGACGAAATGAGCTTGTTCAAGCAATGCTTTAAGTTCTGTGTCAACTTAATCCTCACAACTTTGTAACTGCTGTTAGGATTAGTCCTTCATGCACATGATGAAGTTGAGACTCAAACAGGTCACACATACAACACATACAATAACTTGCTGACAGAATGATTCAAACTTTTAGCAACTGTTTGGAAGAACGCATTGCTAATCACAAAACATTGTGGTGTTTTTTCCCAATAAGGTCAGAATGTCACACAAGCCAGGGTGACCTCAGGGCTGTTTCAGCAAAAGCAGGGAGAAGAAGAGTCCTGTGCCAACCCCATGGTAGCTGGCTGGCAATTTGAAGTAGCACATTAAAGAAGTCATTGTGTGGATGGACCCAAATCTTGTGACTATCAGTGCCGTTATTTATAGGATGTGCCTGTGGTTGTGATGTACCACAATGATTCCAGTGGCAGTGGCTTCCAAAGGTTGGTTGGACTCTGCTGTCCCCTTTCATGGTGCACTATACTTAGACTGAGGAGAGATGAAGAAGAAATCAAGCGACTGTCAAGTCATTTTCCAGAGTAAGTAGGATTTTGTTAAGAAATTTATCTTTTCGAACATAGTGCAAAAGAAAGTGGAATTTTACACTTTTTGAAGCCCTTTAAACAGAAGAAATCTATTATGACCTTCTATATGGCATACCTTGTTACATCATTGTTCTCAAATAGTCTACTTAGTTAACATCAAACAGCTTAATCATGTATCAGGAACATCTAGATTAAATACATTTATGATAGTTGCAAGAAGAAATGTCTTAAAGATACCTGTGGAGTCTGAGAGTAAAGTATTAGCCATATTTGTTGAGAAACTCTATTTTATGCTGAAATTAATGTGATAATAGACTTCAATCACATTTATTAGTGAGCCAGACCTGGAAACATTGCTGATTTGGGTTAACAGAGCTCAGAAGTTGAATAAAATAACTCTAGGAATCTGTCTTAAAACCACTCCATAATGCAAAAATTGACAATGCTTTTCTAGAGGCTAAACTTAACAATTTCACTATTTTTGGCTATAATAATACAAGCTCAGTGTTTTGTTTGTTTGTTTCTTTTTCTTTTCTTTTTTTTTTCCAAAACACGGTTTCTCTGTTTAGTCCTTGCTGTCCTGGAACTCACTTCATAGACCAGATTGTCCTCAAACTCAGAGATCTACCAAACTCTGCCTCCTGAGAGCTGAGATTAAAGGCATGTGCCAACACTACCTGCCTACGAGTTCAGTTTTAACACATGAATAAATGGAGAAAAGCACCTATGATAATATTTTATTCTGATCAGGTAAATCCTGTCCCATGAGCAATAAATCTGCATAAGTGATTTTTAATCTTACAAGATGGCATCAGAGCAATTGCCCTGGTCCTTCTTTATATTCTTGGCATCTTTCGCACCACCAAAAATTCTCCTTTAAATAATTTTAGCGGCTTCAGAATCTGCTGTGTATTTCACTTTTATTTTGATAGCGCATGTTGTTGAGTATCTAATTGTTTTCCTAAACTTTTTCATTACAATGAAGCTTCAATCAACACTTTAATGGAAAAATTTTTATGGCCCTTGTACATATTTACTAGCAATGAATTGGCTGGATCTAAATTTATGTATATTTTAAAGCGTTTGAATTGGCTAAACTTATACCATAATTCTTTGTCCTATTATCTGAATATGATTATGTTCTATCAAAAAAGAATAAAATTTTATAAAAATTGTACAGAGATTATGCTAAAGTGGAAGGATATCAAAGTCATGTTAGAACTCTGAGTGTCTTGGTTGAGTACTGTTCCTCAGGTACTTACCATGTGTTAAGCACTATGCTAGTGCTTCAAGGTTGCTACTTTATTAGATCCAGCCATCAACCTATGAATCATGATTATTTTTGTATAGATGAGATACTAAGTCACAAGTTAGTGGATTTTTCTGTTGGAAAGCATATCACTTCACAGGTACGTATACTATACTCTTCACAATGAAGACAAATTTCATCAGTATAAACCAGTGCCACACTGACCTTTGGATGGGAAATGGGACACTAAGACAGCATTGCCAACTACAACATAGTTTTACTAAGGGCAAACCTGAACCTGTGTGAGACAAATCAACTCTTCAATGCTCACATTCATAGTCCATCAACTCAACTGTTCATTGCTTAAATTTGCCAATCATTTTGTGTATGCATGATGCATAGGCTTAATAAACCATAAGCAACTAATTCTGTTCACTCATTCTAAATATACATCTTAACACAAATGAAGTATCTGAGGGGCTCCCAAGAAACACTTACGCTTACATCCATGTTCTGTTGGTCTTTTCTGGGGTAATGCTTAGAATGGAACACTTTAAAAAGTAATTTTGGGATCCAACATGCTTGATAATGCATGATTACTAGCAGTGAAAATAAGTTCTTATCATACTTTTGTCTCCTGATTATGACTATTCAGTGGGGAAGTAGTTTTCTCCATCTTTCTTCTCTTCTGTAGCCTCACTCCTCTCCTGTCCGAGTGATATATTAGACTCTTTTGGCATAATATACTGTTTATAATGGAAGATGAAGTTTTGTGTTTGGATAAAGTTTGAATAGCCATATGTAAGTGTGCACCTTTAAGAACATCATTTAGGTTGAGTGCAAACTTGGCATGTAATGAATGTTTTACCCAAACCACACATCATGTTTCCTTATCTACTTTGACTTGATATGCTTTCAAAATACAAACCAGACATGCAAAATGAAAAATTGCATGACTCTAAAATTGGTTTTGGATATCGCTCCCAGAAGATAATCTGTACTCATTTAGCTTTAAACTTGTTAAACTATAGTTTGAAGTTTGCTATTATTTTTGAGCATTGCCAGTCATTAAATACTTTAGTGTAAAATAAAGCCATGTCTTTGAAACTTGCCATTTAGTTCACTAATTATTTGGTATGATTTGAATACAACAGCCTTAGGAAGAAATATTTGTAAGTATGAAATAGTTTAGTATGCATATTTTATATGAGTGACTATGATTTTGTGTGGACTGTAAGGCAAATCTGTCTCTGTGTAATTTTGTCATTTGGTGTTTTCATAAACAATGATTGTGCTGATTTGGTTGACATTTTTTTAAAAATAGGGTCTTTCTTTGTAGTTCATGCTGTACTCAAATTCTTTCCAACCGAGAATGGTTTTGAACTTGGCATTCTCCTTCCTTCTCTGCCTGAGTGCTATACTTATGGGTAGGTGTGCATCATTATGCTTAGTTTTAGCTGATGCTTTAGTGATTGATTATATCAAATTAAATGGAATCAGGACACTCCCACTGCCTGGTTATCAACACTCACAGGCTCATTCTTCTTTCTAGTGATCACTACAGGTCTATGCTCTTCTACACTGAATGTCTTTCTTTCTTTTTTCTTTCTTTCTTTCTTTCTTTCTTTCTTTCTTTCTTTCTTTCTTTCTTTCTTTCTTTCTTCCTTCCTTCCTTCCTTCCTTTCTTTCTTTCTTCCTTCCTTCCTTTCTGGACATACTATGCTACACTTATCTAAACATGGAGAACTTGTAATGTTCTATAGTTTTATCTAGCAATAGGATGTGGGTATGTGAACGCTAGTCTAGTAGCTACTTAGCCTAGATATGACAAATGCATGGAAACTCTTTGAGACCAGTCTCATGGACAAGTTTTAATACAGTAAAATTTGAAGAATTTTTTATTCCTTTTGCCCTTTTAATTGCTCTACTCAGTACTGTGTGTACCACTTGATATTTATTTGTGATCAAAGGAATTGTAATTTATATAATTATACTGTATTCTTTTCGACTCTTTCAATTAACTATACAGGTCCTAGTAGCAAGAAGCCCAATTATCTTCTTTTTAATGCCTTCTCATGAAATTCTAATTTGTTTAAGAACTTCTAATTTGTTTAAGAACTGCAGGAGCATATTTAATTGGAGGTAAGTAGGCAAAATTTTGCCTTAAAAAGCCAGTATGGTAATCAGAATCACATTGAAGCTGCACGGTTTCTGCAAATGCATAGTGTATGAAGAGCGGTACAGTCTGTGGGTGCTGGCTTGTTCTGTTGCCACTCTCGCACTGTGGTGTTTCTCACTGTAGACCAAGGATATAGCTCACATTGCCATGTTAAACTATATCTCTTACAACCAAAAACAATATTCCAGGTTCTTGACATCTATCAGAATTCTATCATCAGATGCCAAAATGAACCACTGATTTACATGAAGACACAACTCCAGAATTTGCTCCTCTTCAGTCTTTTTGTGTTTGGGGTCCCTTTATGTGAGAACAGTCTACTCAGGCCACTGTGACCTGTAGGTTGGTGTCCTTCACTTTAGTCCCTGGAATTAGATCCCTTTTCCTGATGGCCTCATGCCATTCTCTAAGTCAATCCAAGGCCATCATGCACCATCTTGCCTACCATCTTTGTCTTACCATGGCTGGTTTACTCTCTGAACTTCAGACAAGCTTTATTAAAATACAAATGAAATATTGCTACATTCTGAAAAGAGCATGTCCTAAAAGCGTCCTAATACAGTGATTAACAAATATTTTTAAAGGTGCATTTGGAAGTGTTACCTTTTTTTAAAACCAAGTCTTTCCTTTTATTACTATCTGTATCCAGTGTTTTCTTTGTGTATCTTTTTACTAGCATCTCAGTTTCTTCAACATTTTCACTGTTAAAACTTACCCTGAGGGGGGAAAAAACCTAGCCTGAGTATAAGGCATCGTATTAACGACTGCTGTCTTTGTGTATTTCTGCAAGTATTTCTTAGGAACCCAAGAGGAGGGTCCCATCAGGCTCCTAGTCTCTTTGTGTTTTTACTATAATTTCCGACACTCAGAAGGCACTGAAAATATACTTATGAACAGTGACTCTCATGGCATGTTTGATACATTTAAATGAAAAAAAAAAACAAAACAATGGAAGATCCGTAGTCCTTCTCCAGGGTTAACACAACTTGTGAAAATTTTCATAGTGGTATGGACAGCATGCCAATTCGAGGATGCTGATGAAAATGTCTAGCCCTGTTTATTCTGCCGCCTGCAAGATGCAAATATGTAAGATAAATACTGTGTAGTCGGTTGCAACTGGTCCTTTTCAAATTACAAGCTGTTCCTCAAGAACATTATCAACTTCTGAAAGTTTGATAGAAAGCAGAAAATCTTAGGCCTATCCCCTACTTCCTGTGTCAGTCTCAAATGTTAGAAAACTCTCTCATGTTTCCTATGCTTCCTAAAATTGGCCAAACGGTTGTGGAAAAATCCTATACACATCACTTTATCAATCTTGCATACATAGCTGTTGGCCATCTTCAGTGCCTGATATTTGGGGGATTGATTTGTAAGAGCTCTATCTTCAAGGAAAATGTTTTCTGCCTGTCATTTAAGCACAGCATGTATATTTCTAAGGATTCATTAGGATAAAAGAAGAAAAATGAAATGCGATATAGTTCAAATGATGTAAAAGAACATTATTGTTGCTCATACTGTGTTGCATTCTAGAATTCAATATGTTACTCAAAAGGTCAGAGAATATATCTAATACATTGTCTAATGTTCTGAGGGATGATAATGGCACTTGCCAAAAACCAATTCCAATATTCTCTGGTGCCATTTAATCAAAGAAACTTAGATAAGGTAACACTTTGTATAATGTGTAGGCAAAGCATTTCATATTAAAAATTCATTATCTGTTCAAATTAACCAAATGTCTTCATTCATGCTTTTTAGCATTGGTTTAACACCTTATTTTAATAGTAATTTCCCAGAGAAAGGTGAAGTTGCAGCTTCTCATTATCTTTAGGGGCACTGAATTGAACTGTTTGCCTTCCAGTCTCTGCACACAGTACGGCTCCCATGTTCTGATCTTCAGCCACACTTAGTAACATCCCCTCTAAATCAAGTGTCTGCCTTACCGAAACCACTAGAATTAGAAGGACGTTAGTTGGAACACAGTGTTAAAATGTTAAAAAAAATTAAACTTGTTGCTATGACTGAGTTTAAACGCTTTGTCCACACCAGTGAGCTTTAAGACGAAGGTGTTTTAGACTAAGCATCAAGAGCATTGCTTCTTAAAAGGCACTACCCCGCCTTTTTGAAAAGTGAACATGACTCATAGTAACTTGATTTACCAGAGTCAGAATATGTAGACCTAGAAGGATATTGTAAACGTATTGTATTCATGTAAGATTCCTTTTTATTTTTCAGTAAATAAAGTAAAACTTGATGTCTGTTACCCAGTTTTACTGGGTGTACCTTAGGCATAACTCAGTTTGTATGTATTTTCTTTGATAGTTTTGCAAGAATTCATCAATGAAAGACTGTTGTTCAAGCATTGTCTTCTTTTCTAATTGCACATAAGAATAGAAACGTGAATTTTATGTGGCTGCTTAATGAAAGGTTTGGTTGTGATTGTTGTGGGAATGATTTCAATGCTGATTCTGAAACAAATGGGACTCTTAAAGTAGTTATTTCCTTCCTAATATGTTCACACTATATGCCAGAACTAGCTGTTGAAGCAACATCTGAGCTCTGTGTTCTGGTTTGGTGACATTGTGAACCACATATAACTGGGGTGTTGCTTCTTCAAGAAGTTTTTACTTCACCAGAATGCCAGAGTTCTACTTACAACACTACTTAGAAAAGGCTTGCAGAAAAATACATCCCCACTCCTTACCACTGATACTCAGTTAAACATATCAGTACACCTTGACAGCATTTTCTTTTGTTCAGTGTTTATTCTTTCCTCTTGCTCTATTTTGGAATAACATTTCCTTTCAAATCAGTAAATATTTGTTTTCCTTAACTTATTATAATTATTTTACCACTCACCAGATTTTACTTGTTATGATTTAATAGAATTGTAGATTATTATATCAATGATGAATTGTATTTGTTCTAAAAATCTCACATTGTTTATTATGCTTCTTGACTTGCAAAATTACATAATATTATAGTATTCTTTATTATGCATGTCTAGAAAGGACAGTAATCTCTTAGGATAGTATAAGAACCATTTACTATCGGAAGTTCTGCTAGAATTGAGATTTAGATACAATTAATTGCTTACCTTTTCCTTATTTATTCCTGTTAGATCTCGTCATTATGCAAATATTATATTATAAACACTCTTTAATAATTCATGCTAATACTAAGGAAATAAAAGAATGATCTATTACTAAAAGGTATAAAATGATATATTAAAAAAGTTAGATGAGCTGCTGAGATGTTTACTGGGTAAGGGCACATGCACCTAGCCTGTCTATCTGACCTCAATGCTCATGTGCCCACACAGTGGAAGGAGAGAAATGACTTCTGCAAGTTGTCCTCTGCTCTCCACACATGGCATACTAATGCCCACAGACATACAGATACAAATGCACACACACATTGAAACAAACAAACAAATAATAAACAAATAAAGAAATAAATAAAGGAAGAAATAAAGAAGGAAAAATAAGAGAGAAAACTGTATTTTAAAAAATAAAGACAATATGGAGTATTAAAAACTGCTGGTGTGTTATGACCTTTCTAAAGTAGCTGCTTCAGTAATATAGGAAGAGAGTTACCCAGATTTCTTTCTGTTAGTCTATAAACTAGATGGGATTTCAGTGATATTATCTTTCATCGCTGCCCACTCTGAATACACATAATTAATGTAAATTTACCATTCTATCCTTCATTATCTATTACTTAGATTTTATGAATAAATATTTGGTGATAATTTTTTCATTTTCTGTAGTTAGGTGTCAGTGCTGAACATGTTATAGCCTTGCATGTGCTCAATTTCTTCTAGGTGCTGACCATCACCTTTTTATGATTATTGCCATTAGTTGAATATAAGTAAAAAAACAGTGCAGGATTTTCTAACCTTCCTTATAAGCCACTAGCTCAATGCCTGAATATAAATAGGATGCATTTAGTGGGTATTATGAATTAATCACCAATTATGTTTGTCATGTCTTTTTTCTTGATGAAGAGATATGCCAGTAAGTTCAATAGACATTGAATAATTTGACCTAATTAGAAAAACTATGCCATCATTTAAAAGTGAATTATGAAGTTGACTGCAATTTAAGGTAGGTGTGAAACTCATCATATGGATTCCAAACTAACTTCTAGAGTATAAATAAAACATAGGAAGAAATTTGCAATGAAGCAAAACTTTAGGAGGTGTTTGGGTGGTGCAACAGAAGGTGGTGTCTAAACTGATCATTTTTTAACATTTATCATTTATTAAGGATTCAAAAAAGAATCTGTGAATAGCACATTGGAGGAACTTAACAGCTTGTGCTAAATAGGGAGGCGTTGCAAACAACAGTTAATAAGAACTGTAGCTGACCCAACATAAACAACATAAACATAGGAAACTTTATGATCATTATAATGATGTACATGCCAGAGATAATAAAGGCTAGCTTTTACATAAACAAAATGCCAAGAATGATAAACAAATTTTGGAGAGACAAATGGTATTTAATATTCCTAAGGTGAGGGTTCAATGGTATTCATGGTGCCTTATCCTTGTGCTTCTGTTTTTCTTCCTGGCTACCTACATGGTAGGGATGCATGTTTTAAACTACCCCCTTCGTTATCATCCAGTAAACCAAAGAGGAATAAAGATTAATATGTTAGATGTATTTGTAATTAGATAGTTATGATGTAATACAGTTTCTGGAGCCAAGTCGTGCCTTTAATTCACAGCCCCACACTTAGATGTGCAGTTTTGGCCAGATTTACTCAATTTCTATGTGACTCAGTTTTCTCATAGTCACAGAAAAATACTAGCAATGTCTGTGAGACTGTAGTGGAAATGTATGAAGGACCTGACACACAGAGATGCTGTGTGGTACTGTTAATTTTGTTATTACACATTCACGTTCTCGAAAGAAATTGAACAAACATCATTTGTCAGAAGTTCACATCAATAGAGGGGTGATTTGACAAGTATTAATTTTTCAAGCTTGGTGAATGGTGTCCCCTGTGTACTAGACTTCTTTAGTGATACTTTGAATTATATGCATGCAGTTACCTCTGGTTGAATTAAAATTCATTTTGAAATTACAATATGTTAAACATTAAGTTCTCTTTCCCAGTTAGATAAAGCTATTATTCAAGTGAGTATTGGGTCATGCTTTCAGGATAAATGTCAAAGTGTTCATGTTGCTTTGAAGCATGGCTGACTATAATATAGTGTGCTATAGCTCAGGCAGGCATGTAGTTGCCCTGACACCATACTTTCAGAATGGGTGGGGAGGTAATATCCCTTTCTCATGAGCATTATAAACAAAAGTATAATGATTTATCCTATTATTGCTGCTGGTAGGGTAGTAAAGTAAAAACCTATAATGAAATCACAGCTAAGTAATAAATAATTACTTGTATTTATATGAATATTTATCCTTAATTATACAGTAATATAACTACATATGTAAAATTTCCAGTAACTTTAATATAAATATGAACCAAAACTATCATCTCTTTATATGACTGTTTATTTTATAACCTCATAAATACTTTCAAAAAGTAAAATTTAACAACTGTCAATATGCTCTCAAATGATTCTCTGAAATCACCAGTGTCCTCATAGATCAGTACAGCTCTCAGAATGCATCAGAGAAGTTACATTTCTTTAATAGAATATCATTGATTCAAAGACTTACAGCTGGTTACAGAGCAGAATAGGTTTCCATTCATCGCTAAGACACAAGTGTGATACCTGTATTACCCTTCTCTTCCATGGCTTGGGGTCCATTACAGAAAATGGTACAGAAAGATTATAAGAGTCAGATATCAGGAAATACCAAAATGAAACTGTGTCCTCTGGATATGTGAGGACCACTATACTGGTCTGTTTCCATTTGTGGAAATTCTTGAATTTCTTATCTCCCCCACCACCACCTTCCACACTTCTTTCTGGCATGAAGCTATTTTCATTTCCTCCAGCTAAGTTTTTAAACACTAACTCTGTAGTTGGACCCTAACATCTTCCTCAAGGGAGGGGTTGAGAAGGTGCAACATCAATGACATAAAGGCTGGGAGTCTGATTAAAGGGATACAGCAGACTCATTTATTTAGCAACTAGGAAAACCATATATATATGTTGCAAGAAGGCCACTTGTTTCATACCCAGTTGCTTATCCCTGTGTGAAATAATCACACAGAAGTTGTATTTATTAAATCACTGCTTGGCCCATTAGCTCTAGTTTTTTATTGGCTAACACTTATATCTTAATTTAACCCATATTTAGTAATCTGTGTATTGTGACCTGACTATGGCTTACTAGGTAAAGTTCTCAGCATCTGTCTCCAGTGGGGCTACATAGCTTCTTTCTGACTCTGCCTCCTTTCTCCAAGCATTCTGTTTAGTTTTCCCTGTCTGCCTAAGTTCTGTCCTATCAACAGGCCAAGGCAGTTTCTTTACTCACCAATGGTATTCACAGCATACAGGTGAAAATCCCACATTACCTTCCCTTTTCTGTTTAAATAGAAAGGAAGGCCTTAACTTTAATATAGTAAAATTATATACAACAAAACAGGTAACAAGCAAAAATTACAGTTATAATATATTATCTACTTTGTCTTTTATGATAACTAAGAAAAACTATAACTACATATTCTTCGACCCCCTCAAAGACTCCAGAAGGATATAATATTACCTAAATAAACATGAATTGCATTGTAAACAACTTCCAAAACTCTAGAATTGACAGACATCTCACTGCCTAGACAGGCACCCAAAGTTCTTCTGTACCATTGGGGCATCCATCTTCAGCCTACAGGCCCATGGTATTCAGCAAACTTTTCCACAAAGCAGGAAATTTGAAAGACAGTTCCGCCGATGTTGACAGTTTGTCAGTCACTTTCTTCTGTGTCCTGCACAATGTCTGGCAGACTCTTTTTCATGAAGCAGGAACCCTGAAGGATGGTCTCACCTTTAGGCAAGTTCAGCAGTCATTTCTCTGTGGGTCCTACATGTCTAGTTCATATAGCATATCATCAAACAGTCCAGGAAAGAGCAGTTTCTTGCCCAAATGGCTAGCAAACTCTGTGAGGAACCTCTTTAATGCCCATCTTCCTCTTGAAGTAGATTGGTTCTGCCAGAAGCCGATGTGTCTCATTGTCATGAAAAGTCCTATGTTCTTAAATATTTTAAATGCCATATTCTGTAGTTTTTAGAAAATTTGAAGAATGCCTATCCATCTGGAATACATCTTTGTACATCTAGAAAATCTAAGTAACATGACTACAAGTTTGAATATTATAAATGATTTTTTGTTAACCTATATTTCTCAATTATACATTATATTTTAAATGAGCTGCACACACAATAACTTAAAGAACAGAAATATACATATACACAATATAACAAAATTGATCTTAATTTTGTATCAATAAAGCAAGATCCATACCAATGCAAATATCTATAGCATATCCCCCTTTAATTGTAAAGAAACATTGATAAACAATATTTTGGAATATGGGCATAGTTCTTCTCCAAGCTACTGATTGCTTTTTGTTGGACAAAGTAATTTTGGGAATGTTCACAGCAACCTTTCAGGGGATCTTGGTGCATCAAACCACCTTAGTCTGGAAGCATTCCACAGGTTTTCATCTTCTTTGGAAACAAAAGAAGAACCTCTTTCCCAAAGCAACATATCCTTAGACTCAGATTCTGAAGTCAAGATACCCTTATAATATACATGCTAGTTTAGCTTAGCAGCTCATACAATGAAGTGTCTCTCTATACTTAGCTATTTCACAGTCAAAAAATTCAAAAGAAAACACAATAGTATGCTAATCCAGATTCTCTGTGAATCTTCCATCTTCATGTGGCTTATTTTTTATTGCACCATTTACTCTGTCCTTTTAAAGACTTTGTTTTATATTTTTTCTAAACCCTTTACTTCCTTTTATGACTCTTTATACTCTTTATCTTCTCTCTTCCAAGTATACATATTTTAAAAACATATTGTGTATTACTTGGAGGTTTTTCATGTCTGAATCTGTCCTATTCTGTATCTGTAATTCTTTACTGTCCAGAAGTGCTTCTTAAAATGCTATGTGCTTCTTAAAACTTTATGTTGCAGCATTGTTAGGTCAAATACTACCCTGCCTGCTTACTTCACCAAATCCAACATGGCAGAGGAGGTCTGTTCATGGCCTCTGAGCCAAACACACTGCCCCAGGTCCAAGTATGCAGTGGGTTTATGTTGAGCTATTAAGCAGTTTGTAACATTCTGCTTACAAACCCCATTTAAATGCTAGGTCTCATGAGAGAGTCAGAGTTTGTGCTGGCAGCCCAGTCCAGGAAGGTGCAGTTTTCAAAACAGCGTGGCTTTTTTCTGCTACTGCTGAATCTAGAAAACTTCTCTTAAAGTGGCCATGCCTCTGCTTGCTCCTAGTCAACAGAGCCCACCCAAGAAAATGTCACTACCAAACCATGCTTAACTCTGTTCTTTTGTGTATAGGATTGCTTTTTAAGCTTTCTCAGGTTTTATATAGATTTAGTCAACCATGTTGGCATGCCAATTTGTTGTAGGGGAGCAGCTTGTTGTTTCCCATCTGCTCACCCCTGAAATAATCACACAGAAACTGTATTAATTAAATCACTGCTTGGCCCATTAGTTCTATCTTCTTATTGGCTTATATCTTAATTTAAACTCAATTCTAGTAATCTGTGCATTGCCACATGGCTGTGACTTACTGGGTAAAGTTCCCAGCATCTGTCTCCTGTGAGACTACATGGCTTCTCTCTCACTCTGCCTCTTTTCTCCCAGCATTCAGTTTAGTTTTTTCTGCCTACTTGAGTTCTGCCCTATCAATAGGCCAAGGCAGTTTCTTTATTTACTAATGGTATTCACAGCATACAGAGGGAAAATGGGGAGGTGATATGGGATTCCCCTCTGTATACTGAGATTACCATTAATGAATAAAGAAAACTGGATTGGCTTGATAGAGCAGAATAGAGCTAGGCAGGACAAACTAAACAGAATTCTGAGAGAAAGAAGTTTGAGTCAGTGAGAAGCCGTAAAACTGCCACCAGACAGAGACATGCTGAAACTTTGTTGGTAGGCCACGAGCCTTGTGGTAAAATATAAAATAATGGAAATGGGTCAAATTAAGATGTAAAAGCTAGCCAATAAGAATAGAGCTAAAAGCCAAGCAGTGATTTAATTAATATATTTTCTGTATGATTATTTTGAGACTGAGGTGCCAGAGACAAACAAACGGCCTACTACAACATATAATCTCCTAGCACCCAGCTGTTCTGATCTGTTGACATTGCATGGTTGCTCCTCATTGGCTCAGCATGATCAGGACCTCTTTCAGCACCAGGCAACTTCAGGCTGGCTCCTCTTCGCCTGGTAGGCCTTAACTTCCTATACTTCTTTGTGGTTTCTTGTCTCTCTAGAGATATTTTTCTAGCAAAGGTACTATTAGACAAATATAATGCTTCCTGAAAGAGTACTAGGCAGCACAAAAGCTAGGAATTCCTTTTCTGAAAATGTCTTTTTTTAAATAGTAAAGCTATCAACTACTTTTTGTTTTTACTTCTGGAATTTCTTTGTTATTTTCTGTCTATTATGTCCTCCTATCTCTTATATTCTTTAAATACTGACATTTTTGGTTTTTGTCCTTAGCTTCTCTTCACTTCCTTGCTTTCGTCTGATGCCAGTTATTGTCTTTTACTGATTCACATCATGACTTACTTATGTCAATTTTAAACTCATGACAGACTGGATTACTGAAAACCATTCCAAACTCCATTTTGAGAAACTCTATTTAGAGGTTGAATAGCTAAAAACTGTATTTCCCAGCTATCTTCACATACTTGGCATTTGTTGTACCTTCTGAGATGCAAATACACACAATACAAGCTTCAAGGTCAAGGTGAGAAATAGTTTACATGTGTTCTCCGTCAAGGCTGCTGTACTTCTAATTAACTAGTGGTAGACTTGGTATTTAGTTCTTAACTTTGGGGATGTCTAAAGGTAAGAAAGAGAACACCTGCTTTCAAGTACTTGCTTTATTATGAATTGGCAGAGTTCTTCATTTCATGTATATTCTGGCAGCTTCCTCTCTCTATTTCATCCCCATTTTAGGAGATTAAGCAGCTCCATTGGTCATCTCTCTTTGGTTGTCATTGAGTGTGTTGATTTTAGAAACTCTGAGTATTGGTTCTTTTGTACATTGCACCAGTTCTCTGTATGTTCTGGAATCCTATCCAGATGTATGTTTCTGTTTCTAATTGTCCTAGCCTAGTTGGATTATAAGGTCAACTAAGAATCCTGTGCAGCTTAACTCTTCTCATTTGTAGCCTGTATTTGTTTTTTTTGCTTCTTGACTCCTTATGTATTATTGACTATAAAGTACTTCACCTTGATATATCTGTAACAATGCTAGAAACAATGAGCTGACAGCTAAGCATATTGTTTTTCCCTCACACATCAATGCAGTTTTTCAAATTCTCAAACATTTGATTGATACCCGTATCTTCTTAGTCATGGAATACGTAAACCTATGGGACAGACTCCTTTTTTCTCATTGTCTAAATTTTCTTTGTCTTCTGAGTCTATATAAAAATTGCTGTCATATTCAGCTCCCTATTTCTTATCCTTATTATTACTTTGTTTCATGTTCTGATCTTCTTTGATCTTCAAGTTCCTTTTACTCTTACTGTTCCCTTCCAATCTAGCAGCCTCAACACTCTTAATATCTATAGACTAGAGTTCTATTTCAAATAGGGAACAATACTCTCATTGAGTCAGTTTATTACCATCTCCCTAGAGCAATCCTTGGTCCCTAAAAGCTCAGCTCAGACTATTATAACTAACGACACTTCTGCAAAAACACAAAGCCTCTCCAGTACCCCACTTGCTCTTCTATCTTCCTCTTTTCATCACCTTGTTTGAACTAGGAAGTTGAAACTTTAAGACTTTAGTCATATCCAAATTTATTTTTAGGCAAATGGTTAGCGTTCCTTTCTAATGATTAGAGGATTAAGTATCATTTCAACAAACAGTTACCAAGAGTTATATTACCAGCATTAGAGTTTTATAGAGTTTTTGTGACTCTCTAAGATTGGAAGTATGGAAGGGCTGGTATGAACTGTGAGTTCTGGATTTCTTATTCAAACTCAGAATGTCTCTTGTTAGAGGAACTAAATGTAAAGGCAATGGAATCGAGGATGTATAAGCCTTTCTAAATAACATATTGAATATGCATTAAACTCTCAGGATATATAAGCTCTTGAAATATGTAGCCCTTGCTTCTTTAAAATATTCTGGGTAGACGTTTCTTAATTGCATATTATGCAGGTGTATATATTCCCCAAAATAAAGACAAACTCTTCTTAATATATTATCATAAAGTTTTCTTTTAATAACTGATGATGTTTTAATTCAAGGACAGATCAACAGTATCTTTTTGCAGAGATGAAGAAATTAAGAGAGGAAAAATGACTTCTTCAAGGTTATAGAGGTAGTGTAGACAGTCAAATTACCTTTCTTCAAGAACACTTGTTATTTGTTTTTTTTTAAGTGAAATCAACAACTTCACATCAGCCACTTATCAGGTACCAGATGGCAGAATCTCTCCATTGCTACCACCTAGGGCTATGTTCAAACCAATGAAAGGCCTGTATCTCATTATCCGTCCCCTGAGCGCTTCCTTCTCCCACATGGCACTGTCCTTTTCAAGTAGAAAAGTGACATTATTTTAAAAACTGCCCTTGTTTTAGGTAACCAAAAGATTTGATAATTTAAACAGGTTTGTCCTTTGAGTTTTCCTTTTTATCTTCCATGGCATTATTAAGCTCATATTCAATACCATTGCAACAGAAATTAACAGCAGAATGCCTCAAATAAAACTCTACAATATCACCCAAAAATCTTACTTTAAATCAAGGATATGATGAAAGTACAATAAATAAAATATAGAATATTCACTGAATTTACAGTCTAAGCAAACAACATTTTTATTGTGAGTATGGCTCCAAACAAGTGAATGTCTTTTAACAACTCTCTGGATATAGAATGGATACCTCAAAAAATTTAGCAAAGATGAAAGAACACCAAACTATAAGTTGGTCATGAAGGTGTGTTATGATGTTCATGAAGCCATCTATGCAAAATAATAATGTCTCACCAACATTCTAAATTTGAAAATCCATGTAGGACATAAGAAAAAATCACTACTGTTAAAAATGGGATTGCATTTTGTTTGGCCAGCATGAAAAGGATTTTGGCTAAAAGAAAAGAATTGTGGCATTTTTCAGTCCCTGCTATAGAATACATGCAAATGATCTGAAAGAGTTTTATGCTTTTAAAAAAATCCATACTCACCTTAGTTAGGAAATAACTAGGTAAATTTTAGGTTCAGCAGGTTTGCTCACTGAATAAACAACTCAGAACTGTTATGTTTTTAGCTACATTATTCTCTATCAGGCAACTCTGTAAGAGAAATATACATCTGACCCTAAAAATATTTCACATGAATTTATAATCAAAAACTGACATGCAGATAAAAGAAATATATATATATATCTATATTCATTGAAAATAAAATTTTTCATACAATATACTTTGATCATGATTTCTCTGCTCCTAACTCCACCTATATCCTTCCCTTCTCCTCATCCAAATGTGTGCCCTTTCTCTCGGTCCTCTCTCTCTCTCTCTCTCTCTCTCTCTCTCTCTCTCTCTCTCTCTCTCTCTCTCTCTCACACACACACACACACACACACACACACACACACACAGGCAAATAAACAAAACAGACAGAATGGCAGCAACAAAACATACAACACAACACTGTAAAACACAAAAGAAAAAGCCACAATATGTAAGTAAAAGAACAAAAAAATAACCAAACAAAGACATATATGTGCTGTGTGATATTCCTTTAGACTGTGTAGATATATATCATTGTGATTGGTTTAATAAAGAAGCTGACAGGCAAATAGCTGAACAAAATAGGGTTAGGCAGGCGAGCCAGACTAGGAGATTGCTTGGAGGAGAAAGGCTGGAGTCTGGAGATGCCAGCCAACTGCTTAGGAAGCAGAATGTGTAGAAAACAAGCTGTGAACCATGTGGCAAAGCATGCATAAGAAATATGGGTTAATTTAAATGTAAGAGTTATATAAGCTTCTTTGTGGTAATTTGGAAGGGTTTGCTGGGATGAGAAAGCTCTACCTACATATATGACAAAATGTCTGCAAAAGTATTGAGTTCATTTTGTCCTGACTATCTACTACTGTGCTTAAGTGTGGTTTATATACTCAGTGATATTCCTTTGTGAAAAAAATAGTTTCCATTTGTAAGTAATTATCAGTTCGAGATACCTTCTTGGTGATGGATGGGAGCCTGTGTCAACCTCCTTCCCTCGTCACTTTGAAACAGTCTGGCTCGAACCTAAGCCAGCCAAGTGCATACTGCTACAGGCTCTGTGAGTTCATATCTGCATCAATCTGTTGTGAATAAAAGACATTTTTCTTGGTGTCTTCTATTCCCTCTGGCTTTTAAAATCTTTCTACTTCCTCTCCTGTGTAGTGATATTTCATTTGTATTTTCTCAAATAAAACGTCCCTGAAGATCAGAGACTAAAACAGCCTCCCTTGTTAGCCTTACAGATCAGATGGTGGTGACACACACCTTTCATCCCATAGACACACTAATTTGCCATAGAAACTAGGTGGTAGTGGTGCCCGCCTTTAATTCCAGTAGTAGAGAGGAATATATGACGGGAGGAGACAGCTCTCAGTCAGCCTCATTCTGAGGATTCCTGGAGGCAGGATCGTCATTTCAAACAGAGGGAGTGATGAGTCAGTTGCTAGCTATTTTGATTTTTGATCTTCAGATTGAACCCCAATTATCTGTCTTTTCGTTTTTATTAACCATGCTACACACTGCATATCTCTCTGAGCTCCAAGGAGAAGACTTTGATGAAGACATCCCACTTAGGATGGAGTATTCCAAGGTTTCTCACTCTCTGAACACCGTCCAGTGTTGCATCTTTGTGTTAGTTCCTATTTGCTTGGAGAAGAAGCTTCTCTGATGATGGGAGTGGTGTTTGCTCCCACAATGTTCGTGCCACTCTTACACCAGCATATCACAAAGACTGGTCATTGTTGGAGATTGTAGGTTTTGAAGCAAGATTCTTAATCTCTCGTCTCTGATAGTGTGAAGAGTACCTTCCAATACCATTAACTCTAGTCAGTTGAGTGGAATAGGCACCAGCTCAACTTCTATATATTCATTGAGATATGTAGACACTGTCTTCAGTAATGGGCCCTGATTATCAGTTTGTATAGAACAGCCAATATCCTTGGCAGTAGCATGAGATATTTGGTGGGGTCAGCTACTGAAGTAGATGCAACCCATTTCTGGCACTGGAGGTTTTACTTAGTGGCAAAAGATGTCTAGTTGGGGCTTTGACTCCCTAGTTATTTGGAGACTCAATTTATATTTCTTTCATAATGCTTATATCTTAAGAAACTTCTAGAATAATTTGTTTATATATGACCTCTCAAATGGCCTTTAGTGTGAGCTGTTCATCACCATATTCTTCCCTTTATCCTTCTCTTCCATCTTCCCCATTTGCCTTCTACTTCATCTCCCAATCTATCCACAAATATATATTCTATTAATTCTTTCTTGGGAAATAATCCCTTTCTCTTACTCACTTACTCTGTACCTAAAATTTCTGGTTATTCAGATAGTATCAAGTATGGCAAAAGTTTAAAAGTTAACATCTACATATAAGAGAATACACAGCATATTTTTCTTTTAGAGTCTGTGTTAACTCACCTAGGATTATTTTTCCAAGTGCTGTTCATTTACCTTTGAATTTCATTATTTCATTTTTATTAATAGCTGAATAATATTCTATTGTGTAAATGTGTACATTTTCTTTATCCATTCGTCCATTGATAGATATCTAGACTCTTTCCAATTTCTAACTGTTATGAATAGAGCAGCAATGAACATGGATGAGCAAGAATCTCTGTAGTAGGATTTAACATCCTTTGAGTAGATGCCCAAGCCTGATCTCAAAGTAGATCTATTCCCAGATTAACTGCCACACTGATTCCCACAGTGATTGTAAAAGTTTAAAATTCCACCACCAATGAATGAATGTTCCATTTACTCCATATCTTTCCCAGCATGAAATGTCATTTATTTTATTGACCTAGTTTTTTTAATTAATTGATTTTATTTTTTATCAGTATAAGATAAAATCTCAGGATAGTTTTGATTTACATTTTTGTGACAACTAAACATATTAAAAATTTCTTCAAGGGTTTCATAGCCACTGTGTTTATTCTTTGAGAACTCTTTGTTTAATTCTGTATTCCATTTTTAACTCGGTTATTTGTTTTCCTGATGTCAAGTATTTCAGTTTCTTATATATTTGAGCTATTAGATGTATAACTGGTACAGATCTTTTCTCTTCTGTAGTTTGCTATTTTGGCAAAATGATGGTTTTCTTTGTCATACAGAAGCTTTTCAGTTTCATGAGGTCATTTTATTAATTTTGTTCTTAGTGCCTGAGCTTTTGCTGTTTTGTTCAAAAAGTCTTTTCCTGTGTCAATGAGTTCAAGATTATTCCCTACATTCTTTTCTATATGATTCAGGGTATCGGTCCTTATGTTGAGGTCCTTAATTTTGTCCAATTGTAAATGTAATATTTAATTTTTGATAATATTTCAAGAGCAATGTAAGGAATTACATGTTATCTCACTTCTAATACATACATATGACTCAAGGTCACATAGACATGGTAAGAAGTACAATAATAGTAATTATAAAAATACATTCGAGTACTCTTTATACTTACATCCTTATTTCTATCCACAGAGATTTGTGTGGTGTGATGTCTTTCTGTATGCTGTGAATGTGTGTTGCTCTGTTGATAAACAAGGCTGCCCATGGCAAGGCAGGATAGTGGGAGGTGGGAAATCCAAGTAGAGATACAGGAGAAGAAGGGCAGAGTCTGGGAGATGTCAGCCAGCTGCCAAACAAGCAGGATGTGTTGAAAATGAGGTAAAAAGCTTTGAGCCACATGGCAAAATATAGATAAAAATAAGGGTTAATTTAATTGTAAGAGCTAATTAATAATAAGCCTAAGCTGTTGGCTGAGCATGAATAATTAGTATAAGGCTCTAAGTGATTCTTTAGAAGTGGCTCTGTGGGACAGGGTGGGGCAGAGAAACCTCCTTTTATAGATTTCGTACCTATAACATGCTTTAGCTTTGGTGAATATAAACTGGTCACTGAAGAAAGAGCATCAACCCATGTAATTCAAGATATAAGTGTCCAGACATGTAGATGCTTGCTTTATGAAACCAACAAAAACAGATGGAGCATTTAGGGGAGCGGACATGTTCTTAACCCAAGATAATTCAATCTGGACAGCAAAAAGATTTTGAACTTAAGCGAACCGTTTTACTAATTGTTGTGTGAATATAGCTCCTGTGCACTACGCTAGGCAATAGTCAAATATTAACTCAGCAGATATGATGAAACTGACGTTATTGCATTGTGGTTTTCACTGTTGTTTTGAAGTCCTTGAGGGAAAACTTTTGTTTGATAGACATTTACTTATCTCTGCATGTTTTTGACTTCATACTTTAAGCTAACTGTTTTATTTGGAGATTAAATAATTGGATTTATATCTGTAAATAAATGCTAATATCTTAAAATTGTATTTTCATTAAGGCTCTGAGAATTTTGCACATGCATACAATTACCATAGTGGTCTGGAAGCTGAATCCGATTGAGTGGCTTATCACAACTGGGGAAACAGAGGGCACAAGGGAAACTGTCCCTTCGCCATTGCTTCTCTGGGCACCAGACTAGCTTGATCAACACTGCACATGTTAATCTGCATAGTCATACCAAGAGGAATTACTTTGTTTCCAGAACCTCTTGTTGTTTAAGGAATCAGTGACTTTAGGGCGATGGAACAGGAGGTGGCAAGGATTTGTTTTGTTTGAAACTGCTAAAGAACTAACGATGTGGTTTGAAAAAGCATCTGTTGTAACATAAGCCCTAGTTCAGGACGTTGTTTCCTTCCGCCTGTTGTTTTCTTCTCGTGACCTTGCCTCTCCACCTTCTAACACAAGATGACATCCTAGCAAGATACTTTCCATATGACAGTGATCTTGGCCATCCCAGCTCCCGGAACTGTGAAAAATAAATCTCTGTTCTTTATAAATTACTTAGTCTGTGCTGTTCTGGAGACAGCCATCAAAGCTGAATCTTCTGTGACATGTTGCTGAGGCTGAGAGGAGCCAGGATGGCAGGACTTCTATGCACACTTCAAAATAATGAAAAGCAGTTATTGGGAAAATGTCATGTACTCACATCTCACTCTGCATGATGCTTTTAATCTTATTTGTACAAATACAGGGGAAAATTCACTCACAACACATATTGTCTCTTTGTTTGTTACAATTTAATATTGATTACTGAGCAGGAGGGCTGACATGAATCCCAGAATGAGTTTAATTACAAGTGTACACCGAGACGTAATTGACAGCATGGGTAAGTTATTAGTTAGGTTTAGCAGAACCACAATGTACTACTTGACCGGCAGTAGTAATAAAAGTGAAGAAATTAAAAAAAAACAATAGAGAGTTTAGTTCCATTAAAAATTCAGCCCTCCCCTCTCCCTTCACTGATTTCCTTCAAGCAGTTCGGTGGTACCCCTATTATCTCAGTATACATCAGTACTGACTCAATAAATGCCTAACTGGGAAATTAAATTGAATGAGTCATGGGAAAAGGGTGAACAGCATATGGTTTCTCACTCAAGTCATGAAGAGGCTGCCTCACCAAATTTATATAAGTATGCCATGAAGGGTATTAGAACAACGAATGCTAAGTAATATTATATATAATATGTTAATACATATAACATATGTATTATAATATAACATAATGCGTATAATAGCAGTATATATTACATATATTTTATATATATTGCATTGGTGATAGTTTTCAAACAGTACTTATAGTTTATCTCAGTGATACCCTCTCGTACTGATGGTTTTTATATTGTAAAGAGTGTACATTCCAAAAATAAGAATCAGAAATCTCCCTTCCCAATGTTTCTTTCTCCCTCATTGGTTGGTTACCTCTCCACCCTCTCACTTTCTTCCAGGGATGAAAATTGGTTTCTTGGGTCATGCTGTTATTAATATGATTTTTTAAAAATAATTGAATTTAACACCAAAGTCAGTTGGGAAAACAAACAAAATGAAAATGATAATTCTCTGCATGAAAACTTCAAAAAATGAAATAAAATGCAGTGCTCTTTGCTTACTTCAAAATTTCCTTCGCTATTTTGTGCTTACTAATGGTATAATAGAACCAAAGTGGGGCTTGCTGAGGTGTTACTGTCCATGGGAGCTGTTCATTAGGAAATACGCTACGAGGACAAAGAGTACTTCATTAGAAATATTTAGTTTTCATTTGTTTCTAAGCCCAGTGTTTTCTTTCAGCTACACAGTTATTTTCTTTAATAAATTAATGTAGTACTTTGTCGTAAAATCAATGAGTCTCTCGCTCTTGATTATTATGTTTCCCTCCTTCTGCCTGCGTGTCCTGTGGCATTATATGAAAAGCCCCCTTTTCCTGTGAACTTAACAAGTCATAAATGACAAATTTGGAATAAGTGATTATAGTCTCCATTTTGCTCAACTTACACAATTTGTGTATCCTTATAAAGAGCGAGATCAGAGTTTCATTGAGGTGTTAGATTTCATTGAAAGCACACTAAGCATTTGGCAAATGCTTGATTTGCAAGTGGTAACAATGGGGAAAAAAGGACCTTTAGTTGAGTTTTACCTATGTTGATATGATGACATGGGAAACAGAACATGGCAGCTACTAGATATTTTTCTTTGGATACATATAAACTTAAAGAAAATGCTATTTCTGTATATAATTAAAATCTATTCCATGTGTGTATCCATTGGGTTTTGACATATCCACGCATGACCTCCTTCCCTCTAACTCATCTTGTCCTGTTCCCCCACTTCTCCCTCCCAACTTCATCTGCTCTTTCTATTGAAACACTGGCCAGGCAGCAGTGATGCAAGGCTTTAATCCCGGCACTTGGGAGACAGAGGAAGGCACATCTTTGTGAGCTCAAGGCCAGCCTGGTTTACAAAAGCTAGTTCTAGGACAACTAGAGCTGGTACACAGAGTAAGACTATCTCAAAACAAAACAAAACAAAAAAAATCCAAAAAAAACCCAAAACAAGCAAACAAAAAACCCCAAGCAAACAAACAAACAAAAACCCAAAAAGAGAGAAGGGAGAAACACTTAATCCATTTAGTGCTATCAGAATGTGTGTACCAGCAACCGCTGGAGAATGGACAGTCTAACAGAGGATGTGCCGTTGAAGAAAACTGACTTTCCCTTCCCCAACAGAAATCAACTGCTGGCAGCTCTTCAACTAGGAGTGGGACTTTTTTTTTTTACTATCAAGAAAGGGTTTCTTTGTAGCTTTGGAGCCGGGTCTGGAACTAGTTCTGTAGACCAGACTGGCCCAAGAACTCACAGAGATCCACCTGTCTCTGCCTCCCTGGTGCTTGGATGAAAGTTATGTACCACCACCGCCCAGACAGGAGTGGGACTTCTTAAGATCCTTCTTCATCTGTGCTACAATTTTTGCCAGCTTGACCTTGGACATATCTTGAATATCCAGTCACAGCTGCGGGGAGTTTCTGTGTATAACAGCCCTGTCATGTTCAGAAAACATTATTTATAAGCCATCCTCTACAACATTTGGCTCTTACAGTCTTTCCATTGAACTGGATGTGTAAGTAGAGCAATTTAACTTTGAAAAGGCTCACCTGTGACCCTCAGAATAATTGAGAGTTATATTCACTTATATAATTTTATTCACTTATATAATTCACATAATATATTTATTATAGTCACACTTCAAATGCAGATAAATCTTCTCTGAGTTTTTTTTAATTGTTTTTTTTTGATGTTTTAATTTAGGTCCAAAATCTTTACACTATGATCCTTGAGCCTTTGGAAGAAGAAAGAATATTGGCTATCTAGGGCTATCTAGATCTATCTATCTATATTAAATTTGTGGCTTAATGCTCCATAATCCCTCTTTCTCCATACTCTGGGCAGTTGTGAGTACAAAAAGAAGCCTTTCTGATATGGGTTGAAAGCTACAGTAATCTATGTATAAAGGTAAATCTTTAGATGGTGGTTTGATTCTACATACATCCATAGAATAGTAGTAGTAGGTTCTCTGCTTATGACATACCCAGCTGTGAATTCTTGGTACAGTTAACAGTATCAGACAAGCGTTCTGTCTTGTGGCATGAATCTTAAATTCTGTCCAGAAGTGAGTCGTTACTCTCACAGCTTGCACGTCACTAATGCAGCAGTGGGTATACCTTAACAAGGCTGATGGTTGGAGCTCACAGGATTCTCAGCTGAGTATGATTATTGGTTATTATTTTCCTCTAGCATCCTTATGACACATCCTGGCACTATAAAAGCTAGCTGATAGGGATAAAAGTCTCTGGTCAGCACCAACTCGAATTCCCATTGTCCTATGACTCGTGTGTGTGGAATTTGCAGAATATTGTCTTACCGTCATGTTCTGCTGGATAATCAATAGTCATGACAATAGATAGCCTATATTATTTGGTGGAAGGGTTTATGGGACCACATTCAGCACTTGTCCCTTCCTCTTCTCTGATTCTCTCCCCTGCCTCTAATAGCCTTCTTTCTGCTTTCAGATTGTTTTTGTTCTCTAGATGACAAGTATGGTTCTTATATGTTTTATATATGGTATATATAAAACTTTTGAAAGGTTTATATATATAAACAAAAATACAAATAATGGTGTATATATAATACTTTGTTAAAAAATAAAAAACATCACTATACAACCCTGAAGTGAACATTCTAACTAACACTGTGGAAAGTATTAACAGACTTTGATTCAAAGAAATCTGGGAGCAAAAGGGCATTTTAGAATTTGGGGCACTGAGAGAAAAGAAAGCAAATCACATCTACCCTGTGTGATTCAAATCAGTGAGATGAGATTCTTCCTGGTGGAGCACTCAATGCTATAATGCGGCACAATTAAAGCACAAGCCACTGTCTGATTAAACGGTGAAAAAAAAGGCTTTGAACTAGATGTTTGTGTTAGAGTCGACATGTGACAGGAGAAACTGTAAAGCAGTGTCTGTTCTTCATATTTAGGACAGTGATCCTGCTGCCTGTCTGCCTTGGGCCTCCTGTGAACTTGGACTACACGCTTGGGTGTGGCATATTCAGGCATTAATTCAGTTTTACACAGGAAGATCAAAATGCATTTCCTAAATTCAAACCTGCAAACGAAGCCTGAACAAAGTAGCCTTCTCTGAAAGTGTAGCAGTCAGATATTTTAACAGCGTAATCTTAAGAGAATTTGGGTTATATCAAATGACAACTTCCTGAGTTGATTAGAACAAGGTAATTTTGAAACACAATTAAGGAAAACATGATTCAATCTCATCCTTACAGTCCAGCGTATTTACAGTTCTCCAGGTCTTGCACTGGCCAAAGGCAAACAGATATGTTACTGCCAGAAATGTTTTTATAACCACTTAGACAATTATTTGGGGATACTCCTCTTGTGCAAAAAAATATTCAACATTGAGTCGTCTCAAAATCCATACAAGTAGAAAGTCAAGATCATTTTATCTAATGTAAATAAAGGTAGTGGAAATGTAATATGTGTGAAATTTTATATGATATGCTTATACAAGGCAAAGTTACTTTGAGAAACAAGGCAGGAATCTCGCTCCTTCCAACTCTCAAGACGTTATTTTGGACATGCTACCTAGAAGAGGTTGCTCTCTGTGGGTAAATTGCATGTCAAACAGTGTTCTAGAATATGGTATATAAATTCATTCTTTTGAAGTACACTACAAAGTTCTGTTTTAAGGCAAAGAACATACATGTAATAGCTATAATATTTTCCAAAATTGTAGGATGTACCATGAATTCCAGTCTCTTCTGTGGCAGTAAGCAGTACTTAAGACTACGTGAGTCACAGGACAGACACACAGAGCCAATTTAACCTGATAGTTTTCCTTGAACATTTAGACATTTAGAAAGAAGCCAGTGAGTTTTTTAATTCATTTTTCTCAAATATTATATTCAACCACAGTTTTCCCTCCCACCCTCCTCCTATCCTCCTAGTTCTTCCTCCCTATCTCCTCTCTTCGCAGAACCACTCAGCCTCAGCCTCCCTTTTCTTTAAAAAAGAAAAAGAAAAACAAAAACAAAAAAACAGGCCAGGCCTCCTAGGGATATCAACCTAACATGGCATAAAAATTACAATAAGACTGGGCACATACCTGCATACCAAGAAAGCCAGTGTTCTTTATCATATAAACAGGGAGATTTCCTGCCACATCTTTTTTTCCTGTTACGTGGAACATAGATTTAAAAACTTGTAGAGTTCAAAATGAATAGCAGTGGGAGACAGGATGGAAGTGGGAGGGCGCATCTAGCCAATCAGTGAAGTTCAGTGATATGCACGCATGCAATGGCATGACAAACCCATGGTTGTGCCAACTCGCCACTAATTCTAGGCAAGTCTCCAGAAAGCTTCAAGAGTGAACAGACACTCTGATTGTCGCTTGTGCAAAGTAAGGTTATTCCATTCCTAAAGAGGGGCTAAGTAGAGGGATTTGTCTAGATGCAATGAGGCATACTAAGAAGGCAAACCTTAAACACTTTGGAGTTATGTAGACTCCAAGGATACTTGTTAAAACTGAAATTCGCTGGTACCATTCAAGGTGTGACAAGTAGTTATTGAAAAATTTGAAGAAGGCCAACTTAAGGCTGTGTTCTCATCATGTGTAATAAGTTTGTAGGGATTTGTCCAGTCACAGCCGAGGGAACAAGTATTCTCATATGAACTTTGATTTACCTCTTGGCAAATTCAGGCTTCATGGACTTTTTTTTTTTTTTTTCTGTTATGTGTGACACTCAGAAATGCTAAGACAGAATTCTACATTGTCATTCAGGCAGTGAGTCTGGGCAGGATTAAATCTTGACTGTTTCGGATTAGAGTTGACCCCATCTTTCAGGTTTGTAAACTTCAATTGTCACAACAAGTCTGTACGATGAACATGAGAAAATATCTCTCAGGTTGTTTTGGGGGTAGGGTAGCAGGAGAGCCCACAAAAATAAAACCATTTTCAACATTCTGTGTTTCACTACTTTTTGAAGACAGGAAACTTGGGGAGGGTCAGTCTTCAAGTTCAGCAGTTTATCAGCCTGTAATTGCACTCATTATGACTGTAGCCAGCTCCATATTGGAGTATGATTAATAACGATATGCACTTCAGTAACGCTTCCCATTAAGTGGCCCTAATGGCTCTGTAACTTCTGTTCAACAACCAAGCAAGTGTAACTACAATGCCATTTTTACAGAGGCAGATTCGCTCCTGTGGGTATGCTGATAATGCCAATGTGGAAGGAAGTAACAAAGTGTGGTGGCAAAGCTGTTATTGTTTTAAATCTCACTGACGTAAAAGAGCATGGCATTCTGAGGTTTCCATTTATAAAAGAAACTTGATACCGGGTCATATGAAGCCTATTGAAATGGAATTACTGTGCATTCCTTGCTGGAAACTACTTCCAGAACGGAGAGGTCCAGTTATGATATAATAGCAACATTTGATGGAGGACTGGGGTCAAACCTTTGCCTGAATCTAGGCAAATTACTTATCTCTTTGATGCTACCGCATATGTTAATAATGTTGCTATCATCTCCTGTCTTTGTGATGTTAGCACGTGTGGTCATGGCCAGTTTAGTTCTTTGTCCATAAAAGAACTCTCTTTTTTTTAATGATGGAGCACTGTCATTCATTCCACAGCTCTGGAGTTAAGAATGGACTACTGCTCTTTTTGAAAGCTTTCTACAGGAACCAAAATGAAGTACAAATTACAGATATATACATTCTGAATGTATATTATCAAATAACCTGTGACATTTTACCAGATAATATGCACTTAAGTCAACTTTGGAAGAAAAAGCTGAAGAGCCCCAGGAAGGAGGGAGGCAGTTGACTCCCAAGGTGGGATAACCCAGAAAAGAGGAATCATCCATGTTAGAGAGGGTTAGGTTAAAAAAAAAATGTCATTGGCATCCTAAGAAGTAACCCAGAGAGGGAATGTCATAGAACGTCGACAATGAATTTAAAAATATTAGTTTTGGGGGAATATTATTTTAAGGTGCGTTGCATTTGTTTATGCTGTGGAACATTTGTTTAACGATGTAAAGATGTGTTGCTTTTTGTTTGGCTGCATTTGTGTAACTCTGTGAAGCTGTGATTCCTGGTCTGTTTAAAACACCTGATGACGGTCTAATAAAGAGCTGAACTGCTGAAAAGCGAGGCAGGAGAAAGGATCAACCTGCTGACAGGCAGAGAGGATAAACAGAAGGAGAAATCTTGGAGGAGGAGGAGAAGAAGGAGCAAGATAGAGCAAGGAGAGATCAGGGAGCAAGAAAAGCAGGGGCCAGCCAGCCAGCCAGCCAGCCAGCCAGTCAGTCAGTCATGAAGAAAGAAAGATTACAGAACTGAGATAAGGTAAAAGCCCAGAGGCAAAAGGTAGACGGGATAATTTAAGTTAAGAAAATCTGGCTAGACTCAAGCCAAGGTAAGGCCAGGCATTTATAAGAAAGAATAAGCCTCCCCGTGTGATTTATTCAGAAGCTGGGTGGCTGGCTCCTCCAAAAGCCAAGAGAGTTAAAAGAATAAAACAACCAAAAACATTTAGTATTTCCTGATACCCTTCTGTTCATTGGGTCACCTCCAGGCACATGCCACACAATTCAAAACTAGTAGAAATTTTACTTCGCAGAGCAGGATAGGAATCAGCCCCAAGGAATTCACAGTTTTATTGTTAGTCACGGGATGGTTTACAGATAATGTATGTAAGGTTATTAAATGAATAGTCATAGGTCAAGTGAGTTACATTTCTTATTTTCCAGAATTCGTTAGAAGTGTTTGAGGAGTGGTCAGACAATCAAACCAGGTTCGCCTTATTTTTATGTTTCCCTCCCCCTTGATTTTAGAATTATAAGGAAACTGGCCATTCCGGAGTCTCAGGCCTGAAGAGAGTCACCATCCTTTCTCCTGTTTCTCAGACTGGACCTGCACTGTTGGCTCTCCTGAGTCTTGGCCTCAGTTTCTTGTAGCAAAGAACCAGTTTCTTGTAACAAATCACATCTGCATATGGTATTGGTTCTGTTCCTATGGAGAAAGCAGACCAATGCAACTGTTAACACGGCAGATTTGTAAAAGAAAGTGCAGGGAGATGCTTCTCGGATAGCCTAGACACTATGCAGTCTATTGTCTAGACACTGCTTATACTCTGTCTCGCACCGTCTTAAGAACTCAGGGAGGTGATTTCTGTTTAAACAGCTCTTACATGGATTTTTGGAGTTTTATAGCATTTCAAAAAAAAAATCTAATCTTTCCAATAATACTGTAAAGTCAATTAAATTCCTGTCTCTGGCAATTTGTTTGTTTGTTTGTTTGTTTTGTTCTGTTTTTGTGTTTATTTACCTGGGAATGTAGCTTTCACTTCAGTTCTAGAGAGCGACACTGGGGTCTGGCTAAAGTAAACTCTCTACCAGCTATTACCTAACTCCAATCTGAAGGCCTTGGCATATTGTGAATAGACAATGGACTACCTTCTAAGTCTGAACTCTACGTCCTTGATGGTAATGTGCCTGGGATAAGATTTGCCCAGGAAGGTGCTATCTAGTTACCCACCTTCTATTTTAATCTAATGGATTCATTTTCTATTCATCAATAAAAATGTATTTAAAAACAAATTATTACATGCTATTCCATTGCAAAATTCATGGTGCTACCCACTGTACACCACGTACGCTGAAATACTTTACCTATTTTTGTGGGAGGTTGTTCTTGCTCTGTGCCATTTTCCCTGTTACTGCAGTTGCCCAGTACCTGCTTGTTATACTACCTTTCTGTCTAGCCATTCATTTTGCAAAACACAGTCTTGCCTTAGATGCCCCTGCTTTTCAGTTCCATACTCTTGAATGGCTTCTAATTGTGTTCTCATATTAAGTGAAATGTCTATTTCCTGTGGATTACCCTAACTGCTAAACCTGAAGTATACATTCTACTAGCAATGATCACTAAATGCATATGGAGAAAATAGCAAAATGCTAATCAATGTTTGAACTCAAAAGAATGTGTCAAAATGTAGCAAACAAGTGCTAGGGGAGGACTGTTGAGCCGCTCAAAAGTGTTTGTTGCCAGAGTTCTTTGTCAAGCAATTAGGTTAAAATGCGGATGACAATAAATGGGAATGAGAATATCGTGCATTTCCAATATAGTAGAAGCAAAGTTCTGTGTAAAACATTTGAGTGTTTCTAAGAACAGTTGAATCATTTTCAGTAGCTGACCTTTGAATAAAAAAAAATCCTGTTTTTGTACTTATTGATAACTTTAATATTTGCAAAAATTCTTTTATCTTAAGCACAAAAGATAAATGGATAAAGAAGATAAATTGGTATAAGAAGATAATAATTATTAATAAGTAATTTTAAACTTATTTTGTTTATTTTACATGTTGTTTGAACTAGTTTATGCTATTCCAAGCTAATATTAACCGTATATCCCAACTTCATTACAGCACAAAAATCCAATGTATCTGTAACAGTTGTCACTTATTTATGAATCAGTGGAAACATCTGGTGTCTTGGCCTCTTTTTGGTATTAGAGGGACATAGAGACTCTGCTGGGTTTCATTATTAGTGTCACTCCAGTTATTACATGATGTGCCAATGTTCATGTCACTGGACCATTTTCCATCTGACTCAGGTCAATTGGCTATGAAGAGACTGCCATCTCTAGATACTACCCCCTCTATCTCTTAAATGATACAGTGCCTGTTAGCTAATGCTTATGCTCAGTAAAAACTTGTTACTCTAGCATTGTATTCTGTATTATGAAGCGTGACAAAGAATAGCCTTATTCTAGCAAGCCCATATTCATATTTCCTTCTGTTTTCTTTTTGTTTTCCTGGAGATTGGACGTAGGGACAATGGTGGGCAAGCATTGTACCACTGAGCTACAATTCCCAGTCTATTCATTTTTTTAATATCTTAATCCTTTCCTGTTATGAGATAGACTATACAACTATGTATTAAACTATATATATAGTGTGTGTATTTACACACAAACATTACATGTAATTAAAATCACCATATTTGTATATAAGAAGGAAATTGTGATTACCCATTTCATCTAGTTAAAAAATGAATATTTTGCCTATCAACTTTTCATTGAAAGTAAAGGTTGAGAAAAATGGATGCATAAGACCTGGTAAATATATGTTCCAAAATATGTTCATGATTACATAAGTGAATATTCAACCCATCTCTGACAAAAGGAGCCTACTTAGAGCTAAATAGACATATCCTATCTAGTGGTTTATTACAGTTGTAAGCAATCAACTTATTTGTATTTGGCTTTGTTGTTTTATTCTACCAGACTTCCATTATAATTTATTTTGCTTAAACTCATTTTCTTTCATGGAATATTTATCATGGATTTCCCATGTCTGAGACAGAATACTAGACATGAGAGATAAAAATGATGAATAAGATAATCCCTTGTTCTAATGGGTTTTTGTCTTTTAATGTGGTCTGAGCCCAGAGAAGCACAGCCTCGGGGTGAATGGTTTAAATGAAACTTAAATGAAGGATAAACATACTCATTTAAGTTAAATAATATAATTAAATAAAATCTTAAAGGAGATATGAGAGTAACTGTTCTGTAATAAAAATGGAAATGCAAACAAATAATAAAAATATCTACTCAATGCTTTTTTAAAAATTTATTTATTTTTAATAAAAAATTTCCACCTCCTCCCATCTGCTTAATGCTTAATCCAAATAATCTCCAAGGCATCAATATACATACGTATATGCACACCCTGGTCTTGGAAAATAATGTGTGTATGTGTTTGTGTATTCATTTGTGTGTGCATATGAACATGTGTATTTGTGTGTATGTGTGTGTATATTTCTGTGTGTGCACGTGTGTGTGTATGTGTGATACAGGTTATCTGTGTATATATGCGTGTTACTACGGTGGATCAGTATCAATACTGAAAAATTTGAGGTAAAAGTAACAGAGCAAGTGATGTGAGTACCTAGAAGAGGCCATACAAGGTAAATTTTGAAAATTTCAGTAGAAAATGGACACTTAGGAGAATGTAAACTGATTTGAAGTAAGCACAGAAAACCACAGGCCTTGAAGATGTCAGAGCGTGCCATGTCCCCTGTGCAGAGCAGGATGCATATGCTGTGCCCTTCTCCTCTCTTTCCTCCCTGTCTTTTGCTCCAGATGTGAGAGAGAGGCTACTTTGTCTGCCTACTCCATCAACCACTGACTGCATTATCAATTTGACTTTATAATAATCTTACATGGAAGACTCTGACATGCCCTGGACTGAGATCTCTAAGAGACATCCAAATTCCCAGTATGTGACTGGTCTGTTTTCTCTGTGAGTATTTACAGGTGGCACATAAAGATAGAGGTGATGCCCGGGAAGAACAGTGAGGTACAAAACTGAGAGTTGTATTCAAAGAAGACAGGGTGTGTATTGTGTTTAGTCACAGTTGTCGACCTTGGAAGAAAACTGGGCATGCTTAAGAAGATTATCTTGAGTACTTTAATTGAAATGGGAGAACCAACCTACTGAAGACGGCAACTTTCCCTAACTGGGATGCTCAACTGTACAGATGGAGAAAAGGAACTGAGCACACTCATCACATAATCCCTCCATGTTTTGGGGTTGTGGGTGCCATGTGACCATCAGCTTCCAGCTCCTTCTGACTTAATTTTCACTCCAAGATGGAATGTCCCTTGAACTGTGAACCAAAATAAACTGATTCTTCTTTAAATTGCTTTTCTCAGAATGACGTGGGATTTCCCTCTGTATGCTGTGACATTGGTTAATAAAGGACTGCTTTGGAACTATAGCAGAGCAGAACTTAGCTAGGCAGGGAAAACTAAACTGAATGCTGAAAGAAAAAAGGAAGAGTCAGGGAGAAACCATGTAGTCCTGCCAGAACTTTACCTGGTAAGCCACCGCCTTGTGGCGATACACAGATTAATGGAGATGGGTTAAATTAATATGTAAGAAGCTAGAGCTAATGGGGCAAGTGGTGTTTTAAATAATACAGTTCCTGTGTGATTATTTCAGGGCTGAGCTGCCGGGTGGTAGGAAAATGAACTAGCAGCTCCTATTACTACAGTCAGAATATTTTAGGGACAGGAAAGGAAGCTTACAGTGCTTAAAACATAATCCAATGAAAGCTGTGTAATTAAAAGGCAAAAGTCATTGAAATTTTTGGATAAAGCCCTTCATCCAAGTCAGAAAAAAAGATAAGATTAAGGAGTGTGGCAATGGGGGGGCTAGACTAAGGTTTGGGGTTTAGGCAGAAGCAGAAACGAACTGCAATAGACTCACTTTAGCTTTGGAACTCTGGACAGGGAGCTGTGATACGTGTTTCCATAGGTGCTAAACTTGAAGTGTCCACCAGCCAAGCAGTTAACCTTTTGTGACTTCTCTTGAGGTAAAAGAAAAAAAAAACCATGACCCAAAGAAACTTACAAAAGAGATGATTATTTTTGGATCATTGTTTCAAAGCAAGGGGTGGGGGTTGTTCATAATGGTGGGGGCCAGACAAGGAAGCTAAAGGATCACAGCTCTGTCTTCACACAGGAAGCAGAGAGAAAGTTAATAGGAAGTGGAAGGAGGCCATCAACTCTCAAAACCTGGACATGCTGACTCCAGCAAGACTTTACCTCTTAAAGATTTCATAACCTACCCTGCTCACAAACAGTAACAGGGCCACCGCCTGAGGATGAAGTGGCAAATACCTGAGACACGGGCCGGGGGGGGCATTTCTCAGTCAAATCACCTCACAACCTTTTAAAAAATATTTTTTTGTGTGTGCGTGTGTATATAAAACATCACGTGCAAGAAAGCAATCTCTGGAGGTCAGATAAGACCCTGTGGGAGACAGCTTTTATTTCCTTCCATCATGTGTGTTCCTAGGATTGAAGTCAGGTTGTCAGGTTTGGTGGGACATGCTGAACCAACTTCCTGCCCCAACAACCTTAATTAGAAGAAGGCCCATGTTCAGAAATCCCGCTGAAGGAGAATAATGACTTGAAGCATGTTTTTCTCCTGGGTGTACTCCAGCACATAAGAGAATTAGGTCTTTGAACAGAAGATTAGTCACATGAGACACCCAAATCATTTTTCCTTGTGGAAGATAAGGCCCTGAAAGACCCTTGATTTTTTTTTTTTATCTTGAGAGTGTTTGTATCACAGCAGAAAGATCTATAAATGAAAGATATTGCTCGTTTTCTGTCACAGTAAAAATAAAGAAAAAAAGTAGAGAAATAATCTTGATGAGAATAATGCTCACCACAGGCAACACTGGGTAGGATTTCCTGCCCCTGTAAAGTACCAAGCCCTATGGTAATATTGTTTCTAAGAATCAGGGCATTGGGAGGTGCTAGAGACAAAATCTTTTTCATGGGATCCTACTGAATATCATTTAAATCTCTTTCTTCTTCCTATTGTACCTGCCTCTCTTGGAACTGGATTATACTACAGTTATATATGAAGGAATGCCCGTGTTCACACCTGGGACAAAGGTTTCTGGAAAGAAATGTTACAGGGAAGCTCCTATTTTACCTGTAATAACACCTGCCCAGTGCTTCCTACCAGTCTGACACCATGCTTCTTACTATCTCTCAATAGCTGTCAAATATTTGCCATAGCTTTTCCGTGATCTGTAATCCTGAGGGTGGAGGTGAACCAATGAATATTCACAAACATTTTAGGTCCAGGAGGAAAGAAAGTAGTGCTATGTTGCATCCATTTTTAAGTGAGCTACACGAAGAAAAGAGTTGGGTAATAAAGTTTGGAATTGTTTCTGTGAAAATATGGCAGGAAATCAACTAGTGATGAGTAAGAAAATTGCTCTGTGTTCAAGAGATAAAGGCTAGCATGCGTTATCATAGTGATTTGCAGGGTATTTTCCCCCTTGAGTCATGACCAAGTGTCCTTTGGCAAGAAGTCCATGTATGAGGATGGGGAAATTTGCATCTTGTTTTTCAGCAACCTTGAGTGAAAATTTACATTTCTTTCAGTTGTGAGTTTCCTGCACAAAGCACATTAGGATTAGTATTTCTTCTGACATTTTACCCAATTGAAATATTAGGTATTTTTATATCATATTAGAGCAATAGAATCTCAAAATATCATTTATTGCACTAGGAAGGCATTGCTTTTTTATTTAATATATCCAGTCAGAAGCACATGCATTACTGAATTACTGTTTCAAATATTTTTTGGTAATTTTGTTTTATTGTAATTGGTTTCCTTTGTATTATATAAAATTATTATCTGCTTGAATTTGAAAGATTTTTAGACATGTTTTATGTTGTCAATAGTCATCACATATCTGCAAGAATTCGTGGTGCAAGAGAGGCTAACAGTGCGTGTACTTTGGTTTCTCAGTATTTTTATCACATGTTATATGAAACATGAGACTATGAGAAATATGGTACAATTGAGTGAAATAACATTATTAAAATGGTCAGAAAATATGAGCAAATCCCTGAGTTTGTTGGTTAAAATGAAATGCTGCTTTTGATCATGTCATGGTTTCAATATTATGACTTAAGTTGTATTCTTTTCTAAGACTCTTTGTTAGTCAATCAAACCTGTTTCCTTAATCCTGTCTCACCTTCAGTTTGAACGCACACATAATACAGCATTCATTTTTTTACCACTGTACCTCCAGTGGAGTTATCTAAGGCTGATGAAGGCTTTTCTGTATGGGCTGAATATCCATCGCTGCCCTTTAGAAGTCATGTGGTTGCTTGTGCAGGCATTTTTGCAGATGGATATTGATTGCATGACTTTGGTTTTCTTTTCTTTTCTTTTCTTTTCATATTCCATCTCATTGATAAATAGGTGCCTGGGGGAAGTGACTGGAGAAGGCTGAAATTTTAGCACCAAACCAAGGAGGGGTCATACTCTTGCAATGGCTCTCTATTCTCACTCTTTTAAATTAGAAAAGAAATCAGAATTTTATCCATGAGTACAGCGTTTATGTCATCTTTACCCACTGTCTCCTCTGCCTAACTCCTCCTTTGTCCCTACTCAGTGTTTCACAAATTCATGACTTCTTAATTATTTTATTCACATACAGACACATATTTACATAACATTCTTGGTCTGATTAGTGCCTTGTACACGTGTATCAGGCTGACTAATTGGGATTGCATAAACTATAATAGTGCTAATCTCTGAAGAAAACTGATTCTCTCTTTTGGCTGAAAGTGTTTGCCTGGCCAGGCGATGGTGGAGCACGCCTTTAATCCCAGTACTTGAGAGGCAGAGGCAGGTGGATCTCTGTGAGTTCGAGATCAACCTGGTCTACAAGAGTTAGTTCCAGGATAAGGTCCAAAGCTACAGAAAAACCCTGTCTCGATTAAAAAAGAGTATTTGTGATTCCTCATATGGGGATTGGACCCTTTGAGGTTTCCCCCATTGACATTGGTAGGTTGACTGGTGTTGTCCTGATGTAGCTGTTATTTCAGTAACCATGCTGCTCATGGGTGCTGCTTTCCTGTCATATCTGGATGATACACTCTGGCAGTTCTTACAATCTTTCCACCTCCTCTTCTTCAGTCTTCAATGACCCTTAGGTGTGAGGTTGCATAGTACACGTACTGAAACGGACTGGATACCCCATAGCTACTTCTAGCACTTTAAACCGTTATGCATCACTGCAGTAGCATCCTTGGTAAGAGCTACAATTATTTTGGTGGACTAGCTAGCTCCTGCCATCGCTCTGTGCCTACCAAGCATATGCATTCCCAGTTTCTGTGCAGCTGCTCATGTGACTCTGAGTACTAAGTCACTTTGACATTAGGTGACTTTATAACAAAAAGCATTTCAGAGAGCACAGAAACATTTACCGAACTCTAAATTCTAATTACCCTGAAAAAGGATTATTAACAAGTTATACTTGATTATGAGAGTAGCAATCGTAGGTTCTCTTCTAGGGTTTACATACTTCTTCCCCCTATTTCTTTCTTTCTTGCCCCCTCCCCCGAAAGCTAGTACCGCTTCCTATCCTATATCTGAAAAGAAAACAATTTTTTATTTTTATCAACATGCTCCACCTCTCATTAATTCCCATGAGTCAGATGGGATTGGGCTATTAATATCCACCTTGAGGATAAGCACGTAATCCAGAGCAACCAGAACTCATTTTGAGGACTGTTCACTGCGGCTCATCCATGGTAAGAGCTACAATTATTTTGGTGGACTAGCTAGCTCCTGCCATCGCTCTGTGCCTACCAAGCGTGTGCATTCCCAGTTCTGTGCAGCTGCTCATGTGACTCTGAGTACTAAGTCACTTTGACATTAGGCGACTTTATAACAAAAAGCATTTCAGAGAGCACAGAAACATTTACCGAACTCTAAATTCTAATTACCCTGAAAAATGATTATTAACCATGAAATACTTATTAGTGATGCATGAAACAGTCAAAATAAGAATAACAACAAAATAATTATTTCATACTGTTGGAAATCTTGCTTTAAATTAAGCCACAATTAAATATGTGAAGGAGAAAGAAACCTGAATCTTTTGGGTCATTAATAAACTTTATACATATAGTTACTTATTTGAGTGGAGTTTTCATCTATCTTCTCATTTGCTGTAGTTTCCAAACTGGTAGTTCTTGATCACTTGCGCACTTTGAAATCATTCTCATCAATCTTGCTCTAGGATTTGTATTCATACGGAAATGATGGCAAGTGCTAGAACAGCCAGTATTGCCTGGCCTATTGTCCTAGAGCATAAATGAGTAAGAGTCTTGATTACCTTACAAATAAATCTGCTTAACAGTTATATTAATTAAAATGCCTGCTTCTGCAGCTATTCAGAACTATTTATACGTGATTTAATTCATATCAGCAGCTAATTTGTATTTAATGCAAACTAATGGGTTTTATGTAAATGGAGCATGTGGCAGTCTACTTAAAAAACAAATTATCTCTAGTTTCATTTCAGTTATTTTAATTAAATTTAAAGGGTGTGCATTTGTGTGTGTGTGTGTGTGTGTGTATGTGGGGGATGAAGGGGAAGAGGGTGTGTTATATATGAAGCAATGATTACATCCATTCAAGTCTAAAGAAAGACAAACAAACAAATGTCTCAATAGACATGTTGGCCTTTTCATGAAGTTCAGAGAGGTCAAGAGGGTTACTAGAAAGAAAAGACAGTGATACTCTAGCAGTTGTGATTTTCCTCAGATTATAATTTTACACTATTTACCAAAATATTCTATAAGTCCCCAAACAAATAAGATTTGGTACTTTTTAGAATTTGAATAGAAATTACATGGTGGTGATGATGATGATAAGTTCCCAAACAAATAAGATTTTTTACTTTTTAGAATTTGAATAGAAATTACATGATGATGATGATGATGATGATGATGATGATGATAAATATGCCTTATATTTTCCTTTATTTGGGAATATTGAAAGCTTTGCACATGTTCATTCATATTTTTATTTTACATTTTGTAAATTCCTTAAAACCATAGAAATTAATATTTTTCCCTATAATAACACTTTCTCTAATCTATGGATTATTTTTACAACTAGCCTTTAGTCATAATTTTTAAATTTTGTGTTTACTTGTCAGTATAGTAGTTTCGTTTTATTTATTTATTTTTATTTATTTATTTATTTATTTATTTATTTATTTTTTAACTGAAGTAGTTCAATTTAAGTTATAAAAATTAGTTAAGGACAAGCCTAAACACCAGGCTTTCTTTTTTCTTTTTCATTTTTTCTTTTTTTTTATTAAAGATTTCCATCTCCTCCCTCTTCCCTCCCCTCCCTTCCACCCATACTCCCACTCCACCCCTCTCCAAGACAAAGAGCCATCAGGGTTCCCTTCACTATGTTAAGTCCAAGGTCCTCCCAGCTCCCCCTAAGTCCAGGAAGGTGAGCAACCAAACTGACAAGGCTCACAGTGTGAACTGATTTAGGGATGCTTCTGGAGGTAAAGAATATGTCAGCACAAGTTTCTTCCATTTGGATCTAATTTGGGAACCACTTTTCATAGGAAACATCACATTTGGTCAGCTTATCACTGTTCCCTGTTTCTATTCGCAGCTGTATTAGAAACCCTCTGTTGGCAGGAACTCTGTTCACTTACCTCATCTTTGAAGCAAGGAGTAGCAACAATGGTTCAGACACTTGACGCCCTCTCTAAGTCTTTTTCTCTAAGGACAATGTAACATATAGAATTCCTTCTTCTCTGGTTATATAGGCTACTTGATAAAAACCAAATGGAACAATTTGTTCAATCTATGCCTAATTTCCAATGTTATCTTAAACATTTGCTCACAATTATGTCTGACACTATGTATTAACCTTATGAGAGGATAATATAGCTTCTTAGCCTCTAATTTAGAATGGACACTAAACATAGGCAGAGACTGACATGAGTCTTGAAGGGACTTTCTAGGCAAACATGAGGAAGATTGGCTTTCTATAGGCAGAAAACCACTGTGTTTCTAATGGGATATGATGTAGCATTAGTCCCCAAAAAATTTGCCCTTGAGAAAACATCAAATCATAATCTGATTCAAAACTCTTCCCAGTTGTTCTTTTCTCACACCTCAGTCATTTAAAATCTTAAAGATTCCCTGAAAATGTCTCCTTTGGAAATTTTTTGCATTACTCAAAGGTGGAATATCAAATATTAACTAACGAAGCATTAGAATATATTCAAAGTTACAGATTCTAGTCACAAGCTTGCACAAGAAAACACAATCAGTTTTTAAACTTTATGTATGTCACATAGGACAAAAAAAGCAAATCCTAACAATTGCTGTGAATGTTCATCCTGATGGCACCCTCTCCAATTCCACCGGTCATACGTGGAAAAATGACTTCCCCTCGCATCCTACTGAGTAGCTTCTATTTCAGCATAATGACTGCCAACTTGGAACGATACATACTAGATTAATGCAGCTCAAAAAGTTGTGTGTGTGTGTGTGTGTGTGTGTATGCATGCACACATGAATAAGTGTTGAGGTCTTATGTCCATCATCAAACATGTTCCTCAAAGGGAAACTTGGTTTTTAATTGTTTTCCACTAAACCAGGAACACAGAGATTGACTAGGATAGCCACCAGGGAAGCCATAGAAGACCTTTTCTGTGCCCTTCCCAGAGCTGGGATTATAGACATGTGCTTCCAATTCTAGGCTTTTACATGAGTACTAGGATTCTGAGATAACCTTCCTATGTTTGCAGAACAACAACATTATTCACCTAGTCATTTCCCCACACCCTACAGAGACACTCTGATAAAAGTGGCAATATTTAAAACAGGATTGTTTAGAATGTCAAAATGGTTGGAAGTTCACTTTTGTTTTTGATGCTGGAGTAATATTTTACCAAAACTTACTTCAGAAACATTACAACTATTCATATAGAATAATAAATGCTCGGTTCAATACTATGCGATAAGAGGTACTCCAAATTGGGGTGACCATTATTTAATGAGATATCTTGCAGTGCTGGTGTGTGGTCCATAAGAAAGTAATCACACCATATGTACAACATGTAGCTTATATAAAAGATAAATTCGGGGACATAGTTCAAAGAGAAGTAAGAGAAGAAATGAACGTATTCCAGAGATCTTCATGTTGTATTGTTTTTGCAAAGCAAAAATAAGTCTGTCAGATGGTCTGATTTGAGTAGTTGCCAAGCCTAAGTCTTTTTTCTCTCACCACCTTCCCATTCTGGTCCTTGTCCTCAACTTAGCTCCATTAGTGTTTACATTCTACATCGATTCTACTGGCAGGTGATTTATCAGGCCAGCATTTCATCTTCCTTACAAAGCCAAATGTGCCTGTCCAGGCTGCTACAAGGGGGAAAAATGGATATTACTTTGATGTCACAAGGACACCAGACTGATAAAAATTTCCCCCTGCACTGGACTGGATGTGGGAGTAGAAAACTTTGAGATTCTCCTCTGTGGCTCACAGAATAACTGATGACCCTCATTGATATTCTCACCTCAAATGCAGATAAATCTTCTTTGAGGATTTTTGTTTGTTTGATTCTAGGTCCCCAATCTTTCTTTCTATATATAGCTAGTCTGAAAAATTCTCTACCTGCTGAGTCACTCCTTCCATATAGCCATTTATTCATAGATTTTTAAAATATGTGATGGATGTAATCGCATTAATATTTAAATCAGAATCGCCTGCCTTTCATTCCACTTGTCAGTGGAGTGATTTACGGTGAAGAAAAAAATTCTTTGTTTAGAAAAATGGTAGTATGTCTTCCTTTCTGTTCCCAAATGAGATAATAGAAAAATATATAAGAAAGTTAGATGTACTGGGAGCTTTTAAAGTCACCATGGAAAGTAAAGAAGTAGATCACAGAAGGTCAGTCACAAGTGACTGAGTTATTAAGTTGTACAGGGCTCTGAATTAAGGAGGACCGGAGACTCAGTGCAAATACATGCTGTTTCTACCTAAAAATTCATCATTTTCTTTAAACAAAATACCCATACTTCTATATGATAGTAGATGTATAGTTAGTCACTGTGGTGGTTTGAATAAGAATGGCTCCAATAGGCTCATATATCTAATGCTTGGTCATAAAGGAATGGCACTACTTGAGAAGGATGAGGAGGTGTGGCCTTTTGAAGAAGGCATATTGCTGGGGTTGGACTTTGGGCTTTCAAAAGCTCAAGGTAGGCCCAGTGTTTCTCTCTTCCTGCTGCTTGTGGATCTTGATGTATAACTCTTGGTTACTTCTCCAAAAGGATGTTTGCCTACATAGCACCATGCTCCCTGCCATGAATGATACTGGACTAAACCTCTGAAGCTGTAAACAAGCCCAAATTAAATGTTTTCTTTTGTAAGAGTTGCCATGACCATGTTGTCTCTTCACAGCAATAGAACACTGACTTAAACAGTCCTGAAAAGCCAAATTTCTCTTAAACATAGCTAAAATCTTGAGTTCAAAATTGCAGGATATTGTCAGTAAAATTTCTAAGTTTCCTTGATGTATGAACCTAGTTACCAAATACTACAGACCAACTGAAACAAGACAATTAATTACACCCTGTAAACCTTGCGGTTTTCTAGACTCTGAAGATGCTTTATTTCACAAATTAAGGTCCTCATGCAGAATTAGCACCGATTTAAACAGATTGGAACTACTGTTCAGTGTTATCTCTATGAGCCAGTTCAGTGATCTTCTAGCAGACTGACTAGAATGAAGGTTGCTAGGTAATGTACTTCTAGCATGGATTCCTTTAAAAACCTGTAGTATTTTTTTATTATTACTCCTTTTGTCTAAAGAAGATGCTTTGAGGTCAATATGAATGAAGTTTGAATATGGATGGTTATAAAAATATTTCAAGATAGCTATTCATATGCATCCCTAAGAGATTTAGATTGAGAAGCCTGATCTTTGAATGCAGAATTCAAATGCTATATAGTCTCTCACCATCCTCCCTTGATAGAAAACAATGGCATATCCAATAATAACTAATAGGAGGTTAGAAGTCTAAGGGTGTGTGAAGAAAGTTTTCTTTGATGATATCCACATTTTGCCATTGGATACTGTCATATAGACACATGAGACACAGAACTTACAACATCCATCATGTGGTAATAAATAAAAAGTCATAAAAATGATAGACAAATGCCTATTACAAAGGCATTAGGAGCTATTGTTTTGTTGAACTAATCAATACTAAAACCTCTTACCTCTAGATTTTTTTTAAATTAATGTACTACTGATTCTCAGTGTTCCCCTTCTAACAGTAGTATTGTACTCCTATGAAACACCTTAGGGAAATAAATGACACCCCACTTCTATGATATGAAATCTACACATTTGGGAGTCATACCAAGTGTTCCCTGTCTTAACAGCACCTATTCGAAATCCTGATGTAAGCTAAAGTTAATAACTACTGCTTAAATTCTTTCAGATATATGTTGTCGTCTAGCCCAATCTTTACACTGCAAAGTATTCTGATCAAATGATAAGGGATCGTTATGATCTAAAAGATTCCACATTCATTCGTTACATGTTCATAATACAGATTCCATCAAGATTTTTACTGTTTTGTTCAGAGTACTAAGCTACAACAATTGTTGTTTTCAGAAACAAATTTGATTGTCAATACATATTATTTATCTCATTTTCAAACTCATTACATTTTCATTGCTGTTGGAAGAAGTTTTTTATTTGTTTGGGAAAAGCTGGGGTAAAGAGAAAGTAGTTTGTTTCAACGGCAAAAATTTCATATAAACAATGTTCAAGGATGCAACACTGCTGAATTAAAGTTTAACACTTAGCTATCACTTTTCGTATCTCCCATTCGTACTGAGGATCACTAGATATTCCTGTCTGCCTCCTTGTCATCAACCACAGCTTGACATGTCTTCTCTACAAAGACTCCCCATTGAGTCCTCTCTGTCTACAGAACTCTTCAAAGTGAGAGCATATGGCCTAGCAGATATTTTCAACATATGCGTGGAAGCATAGAGAGGTGCATGAACAGTTCTTGTATTTTGTTAGCTAAAAATAATAAAGAAACGTTTAGTTATAATGTAGCATACAATTAACTGGGGGATACAAATAGGACCATTCATTTGTGTGCAAGTAAGCAACATAGCTGAGAATTATTTAAAAGTCACTCTGAAAATGGCATATTGAACAGGAGAGAATGATCATTTTCCTTATGTTTTTCTCTTTAGTACACTGCACTGGGCAGTTACTTGTGCCAAGTGGAGAGATCAAATGTATCATCCAGTTTCAGCAATAGAAATTTCACATTGTATGAGAGAAGTCAAGTGCAAGTAGAGGGACAGGAAGCATGGCTCTGCAATTAAGAGCATTGGCTGTTCTTCAGGAAGACCCGGGTTCCATTTGCAGCAAGCACATGAGAGCTCACAACAATCACAACTCTAGTTCTGGGATATCTGACATCCCACTTCGGCATTCAGGGACACTTGGGACATATGTGGTATATAGACATGGAGGCAAAACACTCATATACATAAAATAAAATAAATATAAAAAAAAAATGCAGCCAGAAAGAAATTGTAGGTTGAAGGAATCATAAATAATGTACATTCATGTGAAAATAATAGCCTTGATGCTCTCAGTTATAGCCACAAAACTCTTTGCAATTTTTAGAAGATGAGAACATTTTCCAAATACAATACCACAAATTACCAAATCTTTAAAAATTTGATCAATGACATTATCATGAATTGAAGTTATATCAACTCTTTGAAATGGAAACTCTTATCTTGTGTGTATATTTACCCATGAATGCTTAGTTTGTAATGTTTATGGCCTTTACCATTCTTTGTTTTCATAAGTAGCCCACTTGCCACTTTTAAAATTACTTTTAAAGTTTCATCAGTCTTTTAATTCTAATGTTCATTTTAATTGAAAATACTTATTGAGGGTATTTGGTCAAAAATTTGGAGGCTCTTGACTCATCGAATGAGGTCAGAGTTCCTTGGTTTTCCGTGTTTCTGGTGTCTGAGCCTAACTTGATTTTCAATTACAATTTCCCTTTCCTCTTTCTTCACGCTTTGTGAGCTTCCGCTCCATGGAAAGAGCTGCTGGCTCTTTAGCTTGCCCAGCTCTACACACTTTCTGAAACTAATCTCAGCCAGGAGTCATTTCACCTTCTCTGAACCCTCATAATGAGAGTTGATACTTTATAGCCCCTTAAGTTCTTTGAGGGCAGAATTCATTATCCAATTCATTTTATGTCCTCTGTAAGGCATGGGATACACATTCCAAGGAAATGTGTTGAAGGAAGAAATAAAGGAGGAGAAACATCAACTCCGTGACAAAAAGGACATTTTTTCACCTGGGCTGTCTGAAGGTTCGGGATGGTGGGGAGAGACCAAGCTACTCAAATTCATTCTTTTAATAATCTCATTTGAACATGTGCTTTTTGTGACACTACATTTCATGGCCAGAGGTAGCTTAGAGTAGCAGAGTGCTGCTTTTCTGTGGCATAGTAACATCTAGAATTTGACTTCAGTTGAAAGAACATCCTCGGATTCAAGAATGACTGAAGTACAACCAAGAGAGAAACCTGAGAGCAGGCAGCACACTCGGACATCAGTCCCCTGATCTGAAACTTACTGGTGTACATTTGTAGCTTTTCTGCCTTTCCAATGTTTAAAATGATTTTGTGAATTCAACTCAGGGAAACATGAAGAATTTAGGATAGTACCTGGACATAATGAATGTTGTATACATTTCCCATTATTATTAATCTTTCTATTTCATGTCTTCTGAAGGCCTATTACAATAACATATATAAATGTGCCCATCATTGTGCATGTTATTTCAGGTCTAACTAACCAGGTTAATTGATTAACTGTGTTCAAATTATCTTGTGCTCATCCATAGCTTAATAATGTTATGCTTTCTTTACTTTTAATTTTTAAGGCTTTCTAATAAATCACTCCTTAGAATCTAAATTACTTATTTTTTAACTTTAGTTATCTCTGTAATTCACCAGATTGATCAAAGGTTGCTTATTCTGGAAATTAAGCAAAATGTGCATATACTTTTATATAAAAGGGGATACAGTAGAAGGAAAACAGAAAGAAGGGGCAATGTCAAGTAAATAATGAGGAAAGTTCCATCAGATCTGGAAAGTAATCGCAGGAAAATTTGTATTGAATATCAATAAAATATAGTAGGAAAAAGAACCAAGAAACAAAACCACACCACAACACAACAGAGTATAAGTTCATATCCCTCAAACTAATGATATACTTTTAAAAGATCCAAAGGATTCCCCACTCTATGCTAAGACCAAGGTCCTCCCAACTCCCCCCAGGTCCAGGAAGGTGATCGACCAAGCTGAGAAGGCTCCCACAGAGCCCGTCCATGAAGAACAATCAGAGCCCAGAGCCATTGTCCTTTGCTTCTCAGTCAGCCCCCGCTGTTGGCCACACTCAGAGAGACGGGTTTGGTCGCATGATCCATCAGTCCCATTCCAACTGGAGTTGGTGATGGCCCCTTGGCCTTGAGAGGGAGGGAGGGGAGGTATGGGTGGAGGGGAGGGGAGGGAAGGGGGAGAAGGAGGGGAGAGAAGGGGGAGAAGGAGGGGAGGGAGGGGGGAGAAGGAGGGAAGGAGATGGAAATTTTTAAATATAAAAAAAATAAACCATGAGGAAAAAAAAAAAAAAAGATCCAAAGGAATGGAGGATGAAGTTTTGTCAGTGTGGCAAGAAACAGGACACTCATCTATCTCAGTGTTAACTCATATCCCTAAATTCCTTAAAGAATGTATGCCTCAGCAATTCCAAGAGCAGATGATTTTTAACTGAAAGCTGTAGTAAGCCAGTTCGGAGTAAGCGTCATCTCAGACTTGTAAATACTCAGTGATTTTTCCCTCATGTAATTTGCTGTGTTAGGCTTTAAGGAAAACATCTAAGAAAGAAAAATTTTTAAACAACACACACAGAAGCCATGCTAATCAATAAATTCATGCTAGTCAGTGCAGGGTGCTGCTGCGTTTTGCGTTCTGTGGTGAGAACTGTGTTTTAAGGCCAGATAGAAGCCATCCTCCTTGAGAGCTGCCAATTATAGAGACCTGTGTGGAGATGTCCAAAAGTGTTGGCAAGAAACCGGGCATTTTAGGGAATTATCCATATTCACTAGAAAATGCTGAAGGTATTGAATAGATAGCAACGAGGGAATCAAACAAAAGGAACATTTGGAAAACATTTGGCTGTATTTTTTTTAATTTTGAAAGATAGATATGGTCTCAAAAGAAATTATATTAGGATATGGTTTGCATATCAGAAAATAAGGAAAAATTTAATAACAATAGTTATATAAATTTCATTACCCAAACATCATTATGGTTATGTTATGACATCTAAATTTGAGTGGAATAAGATATATTAAACCTTAAATACAAGCTAATAAAAATCAATAGATTTTGTATGCAATTGATACATGCATTTGAAATTTAAAAATTTTATTTACAATAATGATAAAAATCAAAAGAAGAAAAATGAATTTAAAGATTTATAGGAAGACCTCTTCAATGGATAATCTGGTATTGTTTTTCCACATCTCTTCCCCTCCTCCCCAGTCTCCTAGCTTCATAGATTCCTGATTCCATCAGACAATTCCATAGGCTCCGGGTTTGCATGAATGAAGTGCCTGGCTTTGTTCAATTTTCTTCTTTTTTATCTTTTCTTTTTTAAAACTTTATTTAGAAGAAACCTATCTTTTCTGATTTTACATGCCAAATCCTGTTCCCACTCCCTCCCCTCCTTCTGCATCCCCGGATCCACCCCTCATCCTACCCTCCTTTCAATCCTCAGAGAGGGTAAGTGTAGCCCCACATCTGCTCTATGCTGTAGGTGCTAAGGTACAGTTCACAAGTCGGGCAAGGGCCTAGAGATTGAAACACACAGAGACATGGGTAGCGCCAAGAATGACCAAAGATTGCCCATTTATTGTGTCCAAAGGAAGCTTATACAGGGTTCCTTGACTAATGGCAACACCCTAACTCTTAGCTGCAAGCCCACCAGAAACCACTCCCCTGCTATCAGGAACTCCTGAGGGTCTCAGGCACAGAGCAACTGCAAAACAATTTGTTTGCTCAGAGCAGCTGTAAGCATAGGAAAACAAGTTGTTTACTCCGGCAGGCAGGGGGTCACAGGAAATTCAGGGCCTGGAGGTCCACAATCCCAAACAGGTAAGGGTTCCATGGGAAGTCACCAAATTCTAGCACATCAGCTTTGAGGCAGGACCAAGGCCCTCCCCATTATATCTAGGCTGAGCAAGGTATCCCTTCAGAGAGAATGGGTTCCAAAAAGTGAGAACAAGCAGTAGGGATAAATCCTGGTCTCATTGCCAGTGGCCCTACAGTCTGCCCCAGCCATACAGCTGTCACCTACATTCACTGGGCCTACTTTTGTCCTATGCTGGTACCCTCGCTATCAGGCCAGAGTTGGTGAGCTCCCACTAGCTCAGGAAAGCTGTTTCAGTGGGTGTCCCCATCGTGCTCTTGACCTCTTTGCTCATATTCTCACTCCTCCTACTTTTCTGCTGGACTTTGGAAGCTCAGCCCAGTGTTCCCTTATGGATCTCTGCAGCTGCTTCCATCAGTTGTTGGATAAAGGCTCTATGGTGATATCTAAGATAGGCATCAATCTGACTGCTGGGCAAGGCCAGTTCAGGCACCCTCTCCACTACTGCTTAGGGTCTTAGCTGGGGTCATCTTTATGGATTCCTGGTAATATCTCTAGTGCCAGGTTTCTTGCTAGCCCCATAATGGCTCCCTCAACAAAGATATTGCTTTTCTTGTTATCTATCTCTGTCCTTCTCCCATCTCAACCATCCAGTTCCTTCAAGTTCTTGTCCCCCTCTCCTCCCCTCCTCCTCCCCTTCCACCTTCCCTTCTTTCCCCATCCACATGCTCCCAATTTTCTCAGGAGAATTTGTATATTTTCCCTTCCCAGTAGGATCTGTGTATGTTTTAAAAAACCTTGATCTGGGGCTGTAATTTTATTTTTTATTTTATTTATTTTGAGGACTTCATACTTGAATGCTGTATTTATGTAATTTCCACTCCTTTCTATACCTCCTTCAACTTCCTATATCTCCCCTACTTCATAAATTCATGATCTGGTCTTTAATTTTATATATATATATATATGTATGTATATACACATATGTGTATAAATATAAATACATATATTAACACATGGTGTGAGAACTACTTGTATACATGTGTTGCTTTTATTGGTTAGTGAATAAAAAAGCTATTTTTAGCCAATGACTTAACAAAGTATAGCCAGGCCAGAAAAGACAGAGAAAAAAGGTGAAATCAGGGAGATGCCATGTAGCCACCAGAGGGGGAAGATGCGAGCTACCAGCTAGAACCTTGCTGATAGGCCACAAGCCTTGTATTAAATATAAACAATAGAAATGGGTTGATCAAATATATGAGCTAGTTAACAATATGCTTAAGTGATTGGCTAAGCTGTGATTTAAATTATATAGTTTCTGTGTGATTATTTTGCAGTTGAGCAGCTGGGAAAAAACTGACAGCCTTCCTACAACAAAATACATATGAAGTATCAATGGAATTTTCTGAGTACATTTGATTTTGCTTAGATGTGTGTATATTTAGGTCAGACCAACTATAACTGAATAAGTGTGCCAGAGGGTTAATGGAGAAGGTTACAGTTATGGAGAAGACTTAATCTTACCCTCTCAGTAGCATTTCTTGTCTGAAATTCTTCATTTGGGGGAAGGGAAATGGGATTTTTACCATGCATGCTGGCATGTCAGCTGGTATTCTAATTGTGTAGGTCTTGTTTAGGGAGTCATATTGTGAAGAATATATGGATGTAACTTTCCCATCATATACACAAGACATCATCCTTCAGCAAATGGTCTGGACCTCTGGCTCTTCAAATATTTCCATTCCTTCTTCCTTGATGTTCTCTGATCCTTTAGGTGTCTTATAGACAAAAATTAGGCCAGGCAGTCCAGGGGCTGCTGTCCCCTTCTTTTTTTTTTTTTTTTTTTTTTTTTTTTTTTTTTTTTTGTGATGCTCTCCATCTGTTGCAAAGACTCTTCTCTAATGAAGGGTGAGAGCTATACTTATCTCTGGAAATAATGATAAGTTCTTAGAAGGCAGTTACAAATTATATTGGCTTAGGAAATTGACAGTACCAAACAGTGAGTTAAAGGTTTGCATTAGAAATTGGGGGTAACTTGTATGATAAAAAACTTTAAGACACTAGCTAGATGTGGTGGCACACAGCTTTAATCCCAGCAATTAGAGGCAGAGGTAGGTGGATCTCAGAATTTGAGGCTAGCCTGGTCTACAAAGTAAATTTTGGTCAACCTGGGAAATTATGAAATTTGTAGGCCAATGTATGAAACTAGAATAAAAAAATCACCCTGAGTGATGTAACTCAGAAACCAAATATAGTATCAGTTCTCTTACATGTGAAAGTCCAGATGTTAAGAGTTGATAAGTAAGACATAACCACAGAAGTTGGGTATAGAATAAGGGGCTAGATGGAGAGGGATAGATCTCCATAAGAAGGGGAAATAGAACATATGGTTACTGATGGAAGGAGAAGCTAGAATGGGGGGTTAAGTAGGGAGGGGAGGAAAGTGGAACCAGGGAGAAAATACACAAAGAGAAAGATATAACTAAGGGACATTTGGCTACTCATATGGAAACCTAATACAATAGAAGCTTCCTTAAATATATACATTGGTAAAGATGATGTAAACTATGTCACCAAATAATGATGGAAACAGAGCTCCAACTAGATATCTGTTGTCACTAGATACAGCTTCTAGTACTGGAATGGGTTATTTCAAATCTAATTTTAGACCAACATGGTCCCGAGGAACCCTCAAGCAATCCAGGCTCTTGTCAAGGCTCTTAGTAACCCTCCACAGATTAACAGAGATCCACAAACAGTCCATTAGCAGAGAATGCCAGATCTTGGAACACTCAGCCCTAAAAGGGATGCTTCCATCACAACCTTCCCCTCTGGTCTCAGTGAATACTTTACTTGAGAAAGGTGAAAGAATATAGGACATGGAGGATAGCCTAGAGCTGAAAGAAGTAGACACAAAATCCACCCCTAACCTGGAAGCTTTCTTTAATTGATAGTCACTTGCAAATGAAAAATTAGTTTTCTTCTTTGGAGTCTTATTGGGTAAACAAATGACTTTTGAGGGTAAACCCCATGTTCAGCATTAGAAGGACAGCATAAAAACCAAATCAATTGCATATTGAAGGGTGTCTCATAAAGTTGAGTTAGGGCTTTTCCTTCTTCTTCCTTCTTCCTTTCCTTTATCCATTTCTCTCTCTCTCTCTCTCTCTCTCTCTCTCTCTCTCTCTCTCTCTCTCTCTCTCTCCCTTTATGTCGCCTTTCTTTCTTTCTCTCTCTTTTTCTCTTTTTCCTTTTTCTTTCTTTCTTACCTCTTTCCCTCCTTTCTTCATTTTTCTTTTCCTTCCTTCCTTCCTTCCTTCCTTCCTTCCTTCCTTCCTTCCTTCCTTCTTTCCTTCCTTTCACTTATTGTTGGACTGAGATTCCCCTCTGTATGTTGTGAATACCATTGGTTAATAAAGAAACTGTCTTTGGCCTGGCAGGGCAGAATAGAGGTGGGTGGGGAAAACTAAACTGAATGCTGGGAGAGTGCTGGGGAACCTTGTTAGCCAATTATCTTTAAGAGGTGGGTCTTAGTTAAGGCATGGCGTCACTGGGACCCAAGGTAAAAAAAATATATGTGTACCTCTGTGTGTGTGCTCTCTCTGCACCTTTTCCCATGGGACATTGCTGTGCTTGAATTTTTCTCATTTCCTGTTTTGTGAGTTTTCCCATTATAATAAAAATAATTGTTTTATCCTTAACTAGCCTGGTTATTTCAACACTGGGTGCCCAACATGGGGCTTGAATCCATTACCCTGAGATTAAGAGTCTCATGCTCTACTGACCTCAGAATGTAAACAATTTATAAGTATCTTGTTTAGAGCTAAAATAATATATAATACAATATGAAAATATATCATAAAGCTTGTATCAATATACAAAATGTCATAAACATAGGTAGAAACATGTATGTATACAATCTGAAAGAATAACTTTGCATAGATGTACAAATATTGTAAACAGAAATATCAAATATAATTTGAACATGTATTAATATTAAAACTATAAAAATATAAACTATCCATAAATAATAGCTCACAAATATTTACTTGATTACCCACTATTGTTATTCCTTTTTTGAATAATCAAAGTTTTTGAGTTAAACTCACATGTTTGTAAAAATAATAACATTTGTTAGAATCCATTTGTATGACATTCTTAGAGTGAGGAGAGAAACAGGGGATTCTCTTTGGTTATGACAGCACAGTATACATTCCAGAATAAGTATTAGAATCCATGTATTCTGTGTCCTCCGAAGTGGATTAAGTTTGTCAACCTTGTCCTCACTTATGTTAATTGCAAGTAGACATAGATTTTATGAAACGAAATATCTTAAATTTTTCCTGTTCCTTACATTTGTGGTAAGTTTATTTCAAATGAGAGTTAAAAATTAAAACCATATTAAACCAGACAAAGCCTTATGCAGTAGTCTTTTAGAAGTCTTATTTTCAGAGAATAGAAAATACCTTTTCTGTTTGATAAAATAAAAATATTTTGAAAATTTAAGTGCAGTTATTAATTTCGATAGGCAGATTCCTAAAATCTCTGGAGGAATTAATGAACCTGCCTCTTTCTGCTTTTCCTACACTGTTTGCAATGATTCTCTTTAAGCAACTAGCATTCTCCAAAGTACATCAATTTGCTGCAAAATATGTGAATTGAAATAAAATACTAATTCTTCTGGTCTGCCTGCCAGCTCCATTTTAATTACAAGGTCTAACTACATTCTTTTTATGAGACGTAGTATGAATTAATGGGACCCTAATTTAATCCTTATTTTTCTTTATGGCTTTTCCTCTACCAAATTCTTCTATTTTACATAACCATTTAAAAATGAATTTTTACAAGTTCAAACTGATTTAATGAGGATTTTAATTGGAATTATGTTAAATTAGAAATAATCACTGTATTTATAGCATACATAATTCCCATCCTGTACATTTTATGTCTTTATATAATCAAATCCAGCATGTGTTCATATTTCATACTTTATATGTTATACACATATGTATTTTAAAATGATGTTATTATACTTTATAGATTATTATTAATATTTCATTAGGTATACCTCGAATTTGTCAGGTTAATGTTTCTATTATAAATGAATCAAACAAACTTTTAATATCTAATTTTATATTGGTTATATTTTTATTGATTAATTGATCATCAGTTTTAAACAAGAAGATAATTTTGACATATACCTTTTATTTTACTTTCTGGTCCTGTTGCATTGGATAGAATGAAGTTACATATTAACATAATTCTTATTCTGGTCTTGTTTCTTCAATATATTGTTACTTTATCTGCAAAGCTATACAGTAATTTATCACTTTTGTTTATGTTACTATGTTTACTTGAAGCAGATAAAATCCATAATTTTTTTTAAAAAATGCTTATAGATCACTGTTTTGTGAAGTATCTTTTTGGGTACAATGTTTGCATCATCTAACAGTATGATATGATCATATGACTTTTAATCTCATTATGCTGTGATTCACACAAAATGTGTCTTCATTGTTTGAAAAACCCTACTTGGCTATAGTTAGTTATATTTTAAGAAGTTACAGACTTCAATTAGTCATATATATTTGGTATTTTTGCCATTTATTTTATGCATTGACCACAGCTCCCTCCTCTCCTCCCTGTCTCCCATCTTCCCCTCTCCCCATCCACTCCTCCTGATTCTTTTCCATTCAGAAAGAATCAGGCCTACCATTGGTGTGAATACAGCATGGTGCATCAGGTTTAGGCAGAACCAAGTTCCTCCCCATGCAGCAAAGCTGGGTGATCTAATCCAGCAGGGTGAACAGGTTTCCAAAAGCCAGCTAATTACAAGGACAGGTATTTTTATAGTTAATATTATAATTTTTCTCAATGCCATATTTATCTATTAAAAAACATTTTTAAGGACAAGGAATACATAACATTTACCTCACATACACATTTGATGTGGAATTTCTCTCTGTATTCTGTGATTACAATTAATAAAGAAAGAAACTACTTTGGACCTATAGCAGGGCAGAACTTAGGTAGGCAGGAAAACTAAACTGAATGCTGGGAGAAAGAAATGCAGAGTCAGAGAAGCCATGTACCCCTCCCAGAGGCAGATGTCTGAACTTTGCCAGTAAGCCACTGCCAAGTGGCGATGCACAGTTTAAATTAATATGTAAGAGTTAGCCAATAAGAAGATAGAGCTAATGGGCCAATCAGTGATTTAAATAATACAGTTTCTGTGTGATTATTTTGGGGCTAACAGGCTGGGAACCAACAAGCAGTCACCTCCTACACACATTCTGTGCAATTAGACAGAGTGGAAACTATTCAGTTTTAAAAATATTTGTATTAATTTACAAGTAACATGGTATAAACAATAACTGTACTTTATTTTTAATTTTTTAAATTTTCTGTTCTGGAACTTTATACACAGAACAGGCTGGCCTCAACCTCACAGAGGTTGCCTCCTTAGTGCTGGGATTAAATTCATGCACCACAAAAGATTGTATTTTAGAGTTAGTTTTTCGAAGATTTTTTTGTACTGTTTTGTAGTTAACCTTAACATATTTTCTAATTCTTGACTTTTTATTGAAATTGTAATTTTCTTATTTGAGTACATTTACTTCATATGGAAAATATTGGTAGAATTCATGCACACTAAAATTTAAAAATAACTTAAAAGGAATCTCTACTGACACTGTCATTTCTTGTTTAAATGTACCCCTTTAAAGAAATATTAAATAATATTTATAAAATAGGTATATTACCTTTGTTTTATTGTCTGTGCTATCTAATCGTGGTTGAAAGTTGAAACAACTAGAAGAGGAAACATCAGGTTAAAAAATCGCCTTTATCAGATGGGCCTCAGGACATTACTGTGGAGGCATTTTCTCTATTGCTAATTGATGTAATAAGCCCAATATGGACTGTACTAGCCATGGACAGGTAAACTGAATTAGGTAAGAAAGGGATAAGCGTCATTCCTCTGTGAATTCTGCTGCAAGCTGCTGCCCAGGGTTCCTGTTTTGGTTTCCCCTGATGGACTGTAACCTGTATGTCAGATAAACCCTTTCCTCCCCAGTTCGTATTGACCATAGTATTTTATTACAGGAACAGAAAAATAAACTAGACTATCACTAGTTCATTTTTAAAGAATTGAGCATTAATAGGATTACATAAAGTTCATTTGTGTTTGCACTACTGACCTCTTGACAGTTATGGTATTAATAATATGGTTGCATACCTCATACATTCTGTATCTTCTAGGAGTTTTTGTGATCAGTAAGTCATAAATTTATTTGATGTAGATGAAATTTCATACTATATAGGATCATAATACATGTATTAGTGGTTAAACTTTATTGTGCTAATGTTTTGCTTTCTCTCTGTATATAGTTTGTGTATTTTATCATTTTGAAAAGTTGTGTATGTGTGTCTTTGTGTTTGTATGCACACATGTACACATGCATGCAGATACATGGTGGAAGCCAGAAGAGACTGAACTCCCAATGACCTAGCTTTACAGGAGGTGGTGAGCTACCTGACATGGTACTGGAAACTAAACTCCAGTCATTTGCAAGAGTAAACACTTATAACTACTGAGCCATCACTCCATCCCCATATTCTGTCACATTTTACAATAACAAAAATTTAAAAATGACTGCAAGTGCTTTGTTCCAAGTAAAGTCATCAAAACCACAGGTTCCTAATACTTTAGCTTCATAAATATATTGGAAGCACAGTAAAAAACAATTATTAACAAACTTAGAAAGCAGAGTAAGCTGTGATTATTACCATTAATATTAAAACAAAAATGAGAGTTACATGCAATGTGAAATTGTAATTAGTATGCTATATTAAAAATGCAAAGTTGTTTAATAGCATTCACTTTGCTCCAATAATGCTTAGCTCTGAAGAACAAATATTAAATATGACACTTATTTTAGAATTACTAATATCAAAATTATGGTTACATGTAAAAGTTAAATATTGTTATTTTTCTGATTTATATTTGTGTAATTTAAATTTTCTGTTTGAGAATTTTATCAAATACTATATGTGAATTTATTTCTCTGATAATTTTCAACACTCTCTGAATGAAAGTTTTTTTAGAATTTTTAAAAATATTTATTTATACAGTGTTCTATCTGCATGCCAGAAGAGGGCAACAGATCTCATTACAGATAATTGTGAGCCATCATGTGGTTGCTGAGAACTGAACTCAGGCCCTCTGGCTCTTAACCTCTGAGCCATCTCTCCAGCCACTCTCTGAATGAATTTGAAGAGTTAATAAACTTTAGAGGGAGAATGTTTTTTCCATGCGTTGAATGTAATTTAGTGTTTATTCATATGTTATGCGAAGGCTGATGGTGGCTGTCAGATGTCTTCCTCTATTGCTGTCAACCTCTGTTGCTCTTATTTTATGTTAAATGAATGTATTTATGTACTATTTTATTTAGTGTGTATGCAAACGTGTGCGTGTGTGAGTGCTACAGAGAGCTTATAGAGGTTGCAGGATAACTTGCCAGAACTGGCTCTGGTTCTCTATACCATGTGGGTCATGGGGATCAAACTCAGGTTGTCAGGCTTGGCTCCAAGCTCCTTTACCTGCTAGACAATCCCATTGTCCACCACCTTAGTGTTTGAAATAGGATTTCTTACTGGACCCGGAGCTCTCCAATTCATCAGGATTAACTAGCTAGTGAGCTCCAGGAATCCTCCAGTCTCTGTCTCTCTAGTTCTAAGATGGCAGAAAAATAGTGCAGAATGAGCCCTTTTCCTAGCTGTTAAATAGAGAAACTTGGCTGTTCAAAACAGATGTGTGTGTTCACCAGATTCTTAGAGTAGCAATGTAACAGTTGAAACACTATGCCAAACTAAAGGACTTTTGTCTTGGTTGTCTTTCTGTCCTCTTACTACTAATTTCCTCAATTAGTGACCGTTAGTCACACACACATACACACACGTGTGTGTGTGATATGTCACATATATAAGTCAGAGATTAATTCTGTTGTGCCACAAAATAAAAGACTTTTTATTTGTATACAAAATTGATTCTGAGCAAATTTTTTGTGAGAGTGATTTATACTTCTGTCAATTAAATTATATCCATGCATCAAATTAGTTGTTAAAACTGCATCTTACCATCTCTATTCTGTGAACCTTTGAATAATTGGCCCCTTGATTACTATAAAGTAAATGGAGAATCTATTTGAAATATGTTATCACAGGAATTATGAAGAATTTGAGGAGTAAATGTCAAGTGTGATTTTTCTAAGATATCTTAACATCTTGCAGTTAGTCGGGTCTATTTTATTAGCTCCAGCCTACAGGTACACACTTAAGTCACATGGGCTAGCCTAATGAAACTAACTCCCTACTAGTGGTTCTGTCATGTTTTTCTTTGCTTGTGATAATTGTGAATACTTTACACTGTTATGTCAGAACTACAAGTTTGAAACATCCCAGGACCCTGACTTACTACATGGATTACACATGTTCCAGGAAGTGGCTTCCACACATCTTGACTTGACATGGATGGAGAATGAACTTTTCTTATATTCAGTCATTGAGATTTTGGGGGTTATTCATTATTGTATTATGCTTAATTCTGAAAAATTATACCAAGAATTCTGTCAACCTAGGCTTTAATTTACCAGCAGGGAAATTGTGTATAGATTCTTCTAATTATTTGGATACTATTTTGATTGAAATTGCTGTGAAATTAACTTATCTCTACAGAGATATAAGTTAATTTAACAGTTTGTTTTTATGTACACTATTCTATTTATTTGAAGCATGCATTTTATCTAATATTTCTAGTCAATTGTTTTCAAGTACATAAGTGCATGGTGACAATTATATTTGACCCATAAATGTTGAAATCATCCATTTTATTTGTAACACTTGTCCAAGGACATGATTGATTATGCAAAATGTGCTCCACCCGTTAAATTTTGTTGTTATATTTTGTACTTGTCACTAGAATATGTAGCATGAAATATTTATGTCTCCTGAGGAGTCTTAAATATGCTTCTCAGCATTTGAAGTAGACAATGGTAGTAGTAAATATTTATTAATTGCAAAGAATGACACTAGACTGTATGAGATGAACTGCATGAATATGGAGTTTTCATATTGAGTGCCAATGTACACATTGATGTGTAATTTGTAATAAGTTTGACATCTCTGAAAACAGTTCAGTTTCTTTATAAAAATAAATCATACACATAATGAATGACACTGTTAGGTTTTTTCCTTCTGTTTTTATATCCCCCCCTCAAATTTTGGGGATCTGGAGAGAGAAAAACTTTTTATCATCTTGATTCCCATGAATATTTTTGCTCATATTTTGAATAGGTGTTAAAACTCTATTCTCTAAGTACTGAGAAAGCGTATTTGACACTGCTTCTAGAGTATTTGACGCTGCTCCTAGAGTATTAGACACTGCTTCTAGAGTATTTGACACTGCTTCTAGAGTATTAGACACTGCTTCTAGAGTATTAGACACTGCTTCTAGAGTATTTGACACTGCTTCTAGAGTATTTGATGCTGCTTCTAGAGTGTTTGACGCTGCTTCTAGAGTATTTGACACTGCTTCTAGAGTATATGACACAGCTTCTAGAGTATGTGACTCCTTCAAGAGTATTTGACACTGCTTCGAGAGTATTTGATGCTGCTTCTAGAGTATTTGACACTGCTTCGAGAGTATTTGACTCTGCTTCGAGAGCATTTGATGCTGCTTCTAGAGTATTTGACACTGCTTCTAGAGTATTTGACGCTGCTTCTAGAGTATTTGATGCTGCTTCTAGAGTGTTTGATGCTGCTTCTAGAGTGTTTGACGCTGCTTCTAGAGTATTTGACACTGCTTCTAGAGTATATGACACAGCTTCTAGAGTATGTGACTCCTTCAAGAGTATTTGACACTGCTTCGAGAGTATTTGATGCTGCTTCTAGAGTATTTGACACTGCTTCGAGAGTATTTGACTCTGCTTCGAGAGCATTTGATGCTGCTTCTAGAGTATTTGACACTGCTTCTAGAGTATTTGACGCTGCTTCTAGAGTATTTGATGCTGCTTCTAGAGTGTTTGATGCTGCTTCTAGAGTATTTGACACTGCTTCTAGAGTATGTGACACTGCTTTCAACCTTAAAGAACTTAGAATTGCTCAGGAAAGATATTCAAAAGGAATAATATGTGTGATAATTTCATAGAGTAACTTCTACAAAGTTAACATTGCACGAGTAATGATTTGAGAAGATGTTAGGCAAGATGCTATTTGACTTGAGACCTAAGTGATGATAGTCAATACTCATACAGATATGGTAGTCACTCACTTTGTAGTCCATGAAACATAGATACAACTTTGTAGTAGCTATCAACTGATGGTTCTACCTTAACTCCTAGATGTGGAATCAATGCTTTGTACAAAACATAGTTCTCTTGTGATTAATGAATACAAAATCTGGTTCAGTGGCTATTTTTGGTGACAATTCCAAATTCATACACACAAATCATTAAATCTGTAGATGCCATCATTTGTTTTTGGGTATCATTCTTCATATTGCAATAAGTATATAATATCAAAGTTGAGTTTCTATGTTATTGAATTTTGTGATGCTTGTAGTTTTCATTATTTGGGATACTACAGTGCCTTCCAGATTATTCTCCATACCCATTGTTTTTCTCCAATTCATTTATTACATCACTGAGATTTAACACTAAATTAAATGCTTTTAGGAAGTCAACTCAAGGACTACATTTAATCCCATAGTTACTTCTGAAGTTTTCTACTATATCCACTTGGTCTTAGATGTAGCGCCTCTCACCTAACAATTCTTGTAAATTTGGTGAGTTACATTCAAGTGCATGCCATTCATTGTCTCTCCACCCTAACAAAAGAATTGAGAAGGTTCTTGTCTATGACATATTCCATTTAAAGAACTACGCCTATGATTTCCATTCTGGAATGTTCTTATCTCTCATCATTCCATTCTGATTCCTTTATAGTTCTCAGCTGTGAATTATTTCAGTCATGAGAAAGGCATATAGAGTGTGATAGCAAATATTATGATTTATACATTGTTATCAAATTCAGTGTTTTGTTAAATTTGTTTCAGGGTGTTTTTAAAACAATGAATGAACTATAGAAACATTTCGGTTCTCTCGGCTATTCTTTCATTGTCCTCTTTCCTAACTCCAAATCAGTCACTACTGTGAACTTGGCACTTTCCCTTCAGTGACATTATACCAAACCTCCCTTTGCTATATAATTATAATCTCTATCTGAATTTGGAAAATGGAAGCTGATAAAAATTTATGGAGCAAAACATAGACAATTATCTGAAACCACTTGTTTCCTGAATTTCAACAGCAAATAATGTTTTGATAGAAGTTTAAGTAAAAGCACATCAAATTTATTAATTATATTATAGATAACAATGATTTACATATTAGATATCTTTGTAGTTTTACATTATTTTTGTCTATTTTAGATTCATATAAATGGATTCATTTGGTTTAATTTCTACTACATTAATAATAGGTTGTATATTTGCCCATGCTGACCTGATTTACTAGTTTTATTACTGTATAGTATTACATAATTAAATCACAACTTAATGATGTACCCACTTTTTTTTTATTTGTTTTTATTTTTTTATTTTTTTTTTTGTTTTTCGAGACAGGGTTTCTCTGTAGCTTTGGAGCCTGTCCTGGAACTAGCTCTTGTAGACCAGGCTGGTCTCGAACTCACAGAGATCCGCCTGCCTCTGCCTCCCGAGTGCTGGGATTAAAGGCGTGCGCCACCGCCGCCCGGCCCCACTTTGTTTTTATTATAAGAAGGTATCACTGAACATTCCTCCCATATTTTATACATGCTCACATTTAGGGATTTCTCTATATTTTATGTCTATGAGGACAATCCAAGGAGAAATATTTAGACTTATTATTTCACAAGGAGACATTTTCAAGTTGCACTATTGTAGTCTTAACAATTCTACTCCCCTCATGTTGGGAGCTCGTATTTTTCTATTTCCTTCCCTAAAATTGGTTAGTCAACAAATCCTCTTTATTTCTACATGCATTTTCTCTAATCACTAATATGTATTTTAAAATATCTTAAATTTATTCTTTGAAACTATCATACATGCATAGAATGTATCTTAGTCAGACCTCTTCCTGCTCACCCGTTTCAATTTTCCCCAGAACTACCTCTTCTAAAGCATCCTCCTTCCATTTTTTGTCCTTTAAAAATTTTTTTATTATCATTATATTTCAGTCCACTGAGTGCAATTAGTGATGCCCATATGTGCATTTGCCTATAGCCCACCAATTATAACAGTATCTTACACATGGATTGGAGGCTCTAATCTTGAAGATTGTATTACTTTAGAATCCATCCACCTTCATGTTTCCTGGAACTGGAGTCTTCTGTTTTGTGTACCTGGCACAGATACTATCTGGTTTTCATTATTAATTCACCAAAGACATCCCCTCTTCATAGCCTTTATATTAGGAGCAATCTTTGTTTCTATCTATCTTCCTATGTCTTACCAAAAATGTTAACATCAGCCATTTTTGTTTCTATCTTTATATGTCTTACCGAAGACTTAGGGTCATTCATCTTTGTTTCTATTTATCTCCTATTTCTTATTGAAGATTTTAGGGTCAGTCAGTGTTCTATATGTAACGGGTAGCTCCTTTTTGAACATTCTTTATTTTGTTCTTACATTTGTAGTAAATGAGTACATGAATGAACAAATGATCAGCTTAGTTGTCTTTTTTTTTCTTTTAGCAAGCTAACCATTCTTAGATCCTTAGATTAAAGGAAACTTCTTTTCAGGCCTAACTGTTCACCTCACACTCTAGACAATTAAAGTCATAAATTATCATCAATTGAACTTCCCTTTACATTTTCCCTAGTTCCTATCTGCTAATCATAACAACTTTGTTCAAGTAGTACATGAAATAAGAATAATGGTAGGGGGAGAACATGAGTGATCGTTGCCCTTCATTTTAAGTATCCTTTCCCAGTAAAACACTGTGGAGCATTTATGCAAATGCATGAGTAACAAAGGGAATTGTTTTGATCACAGCTCCCAAAGAGAAGGCTCAGTGAATTAATTGTAAACAAAGTACAGCTCTTTATGGTACAAGAACACTTAAATGGTTGATTATAGTCTGATAAACTATAAAGAAAGGAGTTTAAATTTAAATTTACCCTGGAATACTAACTAAAGTTTTTAACAATCTTTGTTTCAATTTGTATTACATAAAAATAATACATTAACAGCTGTTAAGATGATTGTTTATAATTTGTATCTATAGGTTTTTGGAGGTGAAAAAGCCTTAAGCTTCATTTTTCTAATTAAATCTTTGAATAGTGCCTAACTGCTGAATACTTGACATAGATTATATTGATGAATATGATTGTTTTCTGAATAATTTATACAATTTTTTCTTAGTGTCCTATGTAATAAACAACTTTTAGGAATTTTAGAAGAGTCCAGGAACATAGCTGAGGTAGAATTCTTAGTTTTGCATTTATCAAAAGATTATATATTACAGATTACTTATAATGGTTGATAACATTTTTCAGGAAGGTTTTCATGAGAAATATACATTTAGCAAAGACACTTTAGTTTCTAAGAACCAAATACACATGATCATATGACTCTTATTCATCATCTAAGGTTTTTTTAAATATTTATTTATTATGTATACAATATTCTGTATATGTGTGTATGCCCGCACGCCAGAAGAGGGCACCTGACCTCATTACAGATGGTTGTGAGCCACCATGTTGTTGCTGGGAATTGAACTCAGGACCTTTGGAAGAACAGACAATGCTCTTAACCTCTGAGCCATCTCTCCAGCCCCATCTTCTAAGGTTTTAAAGAGGATATGTGACAGGTCACTCAATTAAGTTTCATCCCTTTGATGTAAAAGAAGAACCAATGAGATAAAGGAGATCAATGAGTGGGGGAGAGAAAAAATGGGAAGGTAGTAGAGTATAAGGAGGAACATGGTTCATATAAAATATACACATTTATGAAAACTATTTTAAAAAGAATTTGACTGGAGGCTCAGTAGGAGGACAAAACCACTCTCAGAAGATAAAAGGTTATTTTTAAAAAAAATCTTAGCATTCATCGATTAGTCTGACAATTTTGATCAGGGAAGTTTCTTTCTGCAGTGGGTAGAGATCATGACATGAATGTATAATCAAAATTCTGAGAACGCTCAGCCTTCACCATCTATATCATTCCCTCCAAGGCTCAGGGAACACTATGGAAGAGGGGATGGGAAAATTTGAATGAAGGGAGTGCTGTAGAGCCTTGCTTACTGACCATGAATGGTCAGTAGCTGTGGTGCCTACAAAAAACCCACATGAGATTGGGTCTGTCAACGTGCTATCATAGAGGGACGAGAGGCCTTCATTAGAGGATTAAAAATCATTGTCTCCATTACAGAAAATAAATAGGGTTGAGAAGCAGATGATAAAGCTATAGTCATTTAGGTCAAATATATACTTATGTTGGACATGAAAATTTTAATTTAGTGGGTAGAATAGAGGATGAAGATCCATAAAAAAGACAGTAACACCAAGAACTATACATTATGAAGTACAAATCACCACTTGGTTTGTAGTATGATCCTCCCTCTTATCAGGATGCATGTGGGACAGAGGTTATCCCCAAGAAAGACAGGTGACAGGGAGAAAGCAGGCCTTCTCCCAAGGGCCTGCTCTATGGTAAGACTTCTATCTCAGGAGAACAATGACAGAAAACTAGAATCAGAAATGTTGTTCAGAAGGAATTATGAGAGCAAAAATGTGGGCAAATAAAGACTTGATAGAGGCTAAAAGGGAAATTAAGGCAGTGCGATCAATGACCCCCAAGTCAGGAGAATTTCTGAGTTTCTGAACATTTACAAAGCCATAGAGGCACTATGGTGGAAGGAAAGAAATTTGAAGAAACAGAACAAGCATAACTTTGTATTGGGTTTTCTGGAACTCGTAAGTAACAGAGACATGATTTCATTGTAATAGGGCAATAGGATAGCAGCAGATGTACAAGTATACAAGCATGTGAGACAAAATAATATAAGATCTTAAGGGAGAAGTTTGTAATCTATACCTTGCAAGGTGACTTGCAGGTCAAAGTGGGAATTAGTGACACCGTTCTAGCTGGTGGATTAGCCAGAAGGACGTCACAATGGTATCAATACAGTTGTGACAGAACTGTGGGTAAGTTAGTTATTACTAAAGGCTCACTATCTAGACAAATGAAGTTGAACTGGAAAGTTTACATGGCAAAATCATGGTAAAACTGAATGTTATGTTATTAGTCTTTGACTTCTAACACTTGAAAGGATGGTGTTTGAGAGGAAAGACTGGTACGGCAAAGTTGCATATAGAATTTAATTACAGTGAACTGAAAAAAAATCTGGGGGTGAAAAGCTGAAAGCAGAAACAGCAGTGAGGAGCTACATATCAATAACCCAGTGAGAACAAACCTTGCCCTTGGTTAAGGAGTAACACTGAAATTTGTATAGGAAGGGCATAGATTGGATATAGGAGAAAAATATAGTATGAATCACATTGGTGTGTGACATAATGGTGATCTTAGTGCCATGGAGAAAGTTGGGATTAAGTATACTTAGAGTCTCAGCTGATATGTGTGGCATGTATCATGTCACTAGAATAGGCTGTTGTAATAAATATATCCAAAACTTTAATTGAACTAAATAATATTTATTTGTCACTCATAGATAATATCCCAGATAGATTGTAAGATATGTTTGCTCCAAACAATCACTCGGGAAACCATGAGCCACAAATACCACTTTCTTTCCCCTGCTGTAATTGAGATCCAAGCAGCTTGAAGAAGTCAACCTGGAAAATTGCTCAGGGACTTTGCTTTCTTCAATAAAGCATCACACATTTCTTCCATCACATTTGGGTGATGTGGGATTCCCTTCTGTATGATGCGAATATGTTTTATTACCATTGGTTAATAAAGAATCTGCTTAGGTCCTATGATGGGGCAGAATTGAGCATGGTGGGAATTCTAAGCAGAGATAGAGGAGAAAAGAAGGCAGAATCAGGGATACAGAAGCCAGAACTTTACCCTGTAAGTCACAGCCTTGTGGCAATCCACAGAATAATAGAAATGGGTTAATTTAAGATGTAAGAGTTAGTTAATAAGAAGCCTAAGCTATTGGAAAAGCAGTATTGTAATTTCTATATGATTATTCAGGTCTGAGTGGCTGGGAAATGAACAAACAGCCTCTGCCAATGCATTTTCTTAGTTAAAAATAGTAAATTAACCCATTCAATTTATATTTTATGCAAATGATCTTATATTCAAAGGTAAGCATAAGGAATACACCCAGGTTCCACAGAACCTTAAATATTGAAAATCATAAGTAGAAAATTTGTGTGCACATAGTGCAGAACAATCTCCATATTGGATTGTAAAATTTCTCCAGTGATTCTTTTTTTTTTTTTTTTTTTTCGAGACAGGGTTTCCCCGTAGTTTCTAGAGCCTGTCCTGGAACTAGCTCTTGTAGACCAGGCTGGCCTCGAACTCAGAGATCCGCCTGCCTCTGCCTCCCGAGTGCTGGGATTAAAGGCGTGCGCCACCACCGCCCGTCCAGTGATTCTTGTATAGGAACCTAGTCTGCCATGTGGACATCTGATCTACCTCATCATGATTTCCGTAGAGACAAAGGCAATCTTTCTTACTACCTTCAGGGCCAACTATAAAAACCAGCTTAAGAGGAGATGGAAACCACATTCATGTCAATAAGAAGGAAATATTGAGTATAACATGTTTTATTAAAATGTTTCGTATTTTTCTTTTTCTAAATTTTAACATATAATTTAAATGTTTGTTTTTTTCCTATTTTTAAGGCTTATTCCAACTCATACTTTTATTCTCATTCCTGTTTTACCTTTGTCCTCTTTCCTGTTCTCATTTATTTTCACTTCTTAATTTTCAATTGTTAGGTTTAAAAAATATTTAAATTATATTTATCCAAATAGTAACCCAGCTCTACTGCTTCAAAACCTTATTAAGGGTATACATTTTCTCACTGCATGTTAATGGCATGCTTGACAAACCCTTGTTTCTGATACCACGGCCTGCTTCTCCACAGAAATAAAAATGAGTGTCATAAGCCTAAAAAAGATATACATATTGAACGTTCACATATAGTAAAACAAAACAATAATGAGAAATAAAAATTTAAAAATGGAAACTATAAGAAGCACCTCTCTTCCAGAAGAGAATCACAAATGCTTCTTTAAAGCATACAAATACAATAAACACATGAAAAAAGTGTGGGAGGCAAGCCATAGCAATGTGTCCATATGCTCCAAACTTTTCAAAAATTGAAGTGTAAGGTATAAAAATATTAGAAAAATATTTCATATTTCTGCAGTTTAAAATGTCATGTAGGCAGGCCTAACTTGTGTGGGCAGGTGTCATCGGGCATAGCCTCTATAAGTTTATGATTGCTTGGAACAAGTAGTGTTTAAAAGATTGATTTTCACTACCATCTTTCCTGTCTTCAGGTCCTTACATTCTTTTCAACACCTCTTCTGCAAAATTCCCTGAGCTGTAAGTGGGTAATATACATGTCTTGCTAGTCACCTACATTTTAGTCTTAAGAATAACATCATTTAAATTCCAATTGTCTTACCACCAAATAAAAAAGACAGAAACCTTCTTCTTTTGGAATATCACTGAATAGCTTTCTCAGTTTAACTGAAACTATTTACCTACTCACTACTCGCAACCTGTCACTTCACGGCACATAATCCCAAATAGTCACCCAATATCCTCTCTTCCACGACAACAATAACAACAAAATGGCCACACATGTTTTGAGAACATAGCTTATGAAAACAGCTGGATTTGGAAGGGATTATGAGGGACTGAATTCTAATTCTGCTTTACACAGTATCCCATAGATACCTGCTCAAGGCATTGAAGTTCCTGGAACCTCTTTGTGCCTTATTCTCAATAGGATTGTAACAACAACACCTATTATTTAAGGATAGGTTAATTAGCTTGTGTTTTGAAAGTAGATGATAAATTATACAAATGTTGTGTGGTATCAGTTCTTTCTGTGGCTTTTCTATTCATTTTATATGCCAGAATCTACTACTCTGTTCATTTTTTTCCTTTTATTTGCCTTATGTTTTAGCCAAAAAAAATGAAGAAATAAAAATGTGCTACTCATTTATTTGGAATACTTCTATTTGTATCCACTGACAACAACAATAAGCCTGAGTCAAAACAGTTGATTTTTGTGATAGAAATACCTCTACAGCAAACAATTTTAAGCTACTGGAGTTTTGGATAATTAGAAAAGAATTAGAATTCTCTAACAATCTACTATCTACAGGCAATTTGAAGAGCTTTAGAGAACAAATTCAGCTCACAGCTGTCATGCCTTACACTCATTACAAAAGGATGAAGACATGAATGAATGATCATAATAGTAATTGTAGACTGCCTATAGGGACTAGCTGCTGTATATTTTGGCTGACTATACTCTTCTAAACTTGAAACTTAAGAGCCAAGGATATAAAAGCTGCCATATGTCTCTTAGCTCTTGATTAAAATGTTGTCTTTTAGCATACATGAAATTATGGGCTGTGCTACATGTGGCTGTCATCACCAGAGTAAACGGGTGGGAATGACTTGGGTCATGTTTGGCTTTCCACATTTTCACAGTTGAAAGAACTAACATAAGTTACATCCCCTTCTAGGCTAATTCTTCAACTGTAAAATGAGCACATCATCACACATACAGATTTGTTCAGAGGATTAAATGTATAATTTGCTTTAAAACTATGTAATAAATATTTAATAAACACAATATATATTTTAAATTAGTGTCTTACCATATATTGGGATTGGTGAATTCTTCCTCAATTTACATCTCTGTTAGGGCACATCAATAAGAAATATATTTATTTTCTTATAAATTTACCTTACTTACATCTTAAGACATCTCATGTGTATTATTGTTTTATCCCCATTTTGTGACATCTTACCTATGGTCTGGGATATAGAAAGTAGTTCACATGTTTATAAAATATAGAATAGCTTTAGTCTTTAAATAATCTTATAATCCCTTAGTTTAGAAATCTTGTTTCTTCTAAAAAACATGTAGTAAAATACTAAACATACCAGAAAAAAACTAATGACACACTTTAGGTTTATTTTCAATGCTTCCCAAATGAAATTACTGTTGCCTCTTAAGATTTTGCCACATTAAACCATGAAAAGTCATATAGATATATAATAAAATGGACAATTGGACAATTTCCTAGAGGAAGAAATGGGTACTTAGTTCTAGCTATCTCACTGTAGAGATAAAAAGACTATGGAGAAAGTGAAAAACCCAGGGTGTCTCAGCATACACACATTCAATACAACACCAGATTTCTTGAATTGTCTGGATGCTGGCTTCTAAATCTGTGGGTTCCAAAACTGTGTATGTTGGCATAAATGAAAGTTCTTAAAACTTTAGTAGCTATACAATTTTTATGAGTATGCAATGACTAAAAATTAATGAAAATCCAAATGCATAGTGGGTCCAAGGTGTTTCTGTACTGCCTGTCTGCATTGCCTCATGTTGCATGTCTGCAGCTCTGTTTCTTTATTTTTTTATTTATTTTTATATTTTTTCTCATTTTTTTATTAAAAATTTTCATCTCCTCCCCTCCTCCTCCCCCTTCCCTCCCCTCCCCTCCCTTCCACCCATACCCCCACTTCACCCCTTTCCAAGACAAAGAGCCATCAGGGTTCCCTTCACTATGTTAAGTCCAAGGTCCTCCCAGCTCCCCCTAAGTCCAGGAAGGTGAGCAACCAAACTGACAAGGCTCACAGTGAGCCCGTCCATGCAGCTCTGTTTCTAAACAAATAGCATGTACATCTTCCACTGTCGAGGCTGTCATATACACAGTGTTTGTCAATGCTACCTTCAACACTGCAGTTCAGATTGAAGACTATTTCATGCCATGATCCACATAAATTTCTCTGTGTACATAGTTTTTCTGCTTTTATAGGACATAATGATTAATTATTGAATATAGACTTCATAATTTTATTTTTATTGTGCTATTCCTTAACATATGTTAAATTGGTTTATACGAGAACATTATTTTATGAGAATATTTTATTTTAAATCTTGCTAGTTTACTTGGAACTGAGTGTCATTAAAATTATTTAATGAATTTTTGGCTTGAAATAAGGATACAATTTTCAACAACTTCTGAGATCACCCTAAACATACTTCTGACATTTTATTATGTGTTTATATAAAGTTTTATATTTTTAGCACCAACTCTTAAAGTATTGAAGGTGGTCTTTGTCAAGATTTAATTAGTTATATCAATATTAAAAGCATTCTGTTCACAAAATTTTTTCACCTTTGATATATGATAAAATCTTATGTATATTGAGGAATGGTTTTAAAACAAATTTCTTTCTGTTTTATAATAAGTAAATTCTCAATTAACATACATAGTTTATATATCTATATACCCAGAGTCATGTAAAAACTACCAAGTTGTAAGTAGAAAATGTTTAAATACTTTCCTATGCTAGATCATCCATCAGATGTTAACATGCCTCAGATATACATGTCTTTATGTCCCCTATGTGTCTGGGTAAACACAAGGTACGACAGATTATCTATTCACACTTACCATGATGATAGGGGATAAAGCTGAAAGCTGCTTCTCTAGGAAATGAGACAGATGCTACTTGTTACAATTATTCGATATAATATTGAAGATTATATACTCAAAAATTATGAAAGATAAAAAATAAAAGAAATTCAAGTAGGAAAAGAAAAATTGTCACCGCATGTAGATAATATATCTTTATAGAGAAACATACTCTAAATATTCTAAGAGAAAGCTGTAAAAATAAATCAATGATCAATTTAAGCAATATAGTAAAAAACAAACTTGACATTTTTATAGAATACCTACATAGCAAATATCTAATTAAAATATAAGCAAAGAAGGCAATATAAAAGTTACAAATAGAATAAAACATCTAAGAAGAAATTTAAATGAAGTAACAATCTTTTAGAATGAAAATTATAAAACTCTAAATGGACTTTTCTCTCCTGCCTGGTGTTCCTAAATACCTGGGAGTTGCTTCTAAAATAATTGACTTGGAGGTTTAATATCATATCACTTACACATACTCGGCCAATAGCGTAGGCTTTTTACTAACTAGCTCCTATATTTTAAGCTAACCCATATTCCTTATTAACATTCTGCCATTTATTAGCATGGCGTATTCATCTCTGGCCTCCTTTGCAGTGTTGACTTCTGACTCTGCCCTTCTCCTTCCTATTATCCTTAGTTTGGTTGCTCTCCCTATCCTTCTATTTTGGCTACTTGCCAATCAGCATTTTATTATGCTAATTCAAACAACAAATCTTTACAGTGTAAGAGGATTATTCTACAGTATAAAACATTTGAAAAGGATACTCCAGAACATAAAAATATCCCAAATTTATGGATTAGATACATCAATACTGTTTTTATATTATTCAGTGTGAGCTACAATATCATACATCTAGAAAGGACAATCCTGAAATATGTATGTGTGTGTATGTATATATATATATATGTATATATATGGATATATACACACATATGTATATATACATGGATAGATGATATAGATATAGATAGAGATAGAGATAGAGATAGAGATAGAGATAGATATAATGTGTGTGTGTGTGCATATGATAAAAAGAAAAGTACCAATTTAGCCAATACCATTTTGAACGATTTCAGTAATGCAGGAAATTGACAGCTCACTATTTGCATAAATACTGAGAGATAAACGGAATTTCAATGACAAAACTGGACATAGAACTGTGTATTTGCAACCTATTGAGTTTTAATGTAGCTACAAAAATAGGAATTACAGAAATAACCTACTTTTCATTAGAAAGTAGTAGAAAATTATTAGACATATACTAGAATGAAAGTCAGTATCCTTCTGGTGATAGAAGAAAATCAATTCAAATTCATTAAAGACTTAAATACAATCTTAAAACTCTGAAACAACTACGGGAAACACTTCAATACTATGGAATTGAGAAAGAACTTTGTAAATGGACCCAAATATACACCAAAGTATAAATTGACAAATGGGATTAAATCAAACGATCAAATTACTAAACAACAACAAAACCAGCACCAACAGTGAAGAAACAGCATAAATACTTAAAACCTACCTCTTGACAGGCATTTCTACTTAGGATACATACACAGTAGCAAAATCTCACAAAACCTTCTTTAAAAATATGGCCTATTGCAGAATTTATGAGACTAGCCAACTAATGTCTGACAAAGACAAGCCTGCAGAGGGAGCTGGGGGGAGGGGGCCTGTGCTCTCTTCCAGGGCAGGTTGCCCCAGGGTCTGCATTCACTCACCAGTCCAGATGGAAGTTCAGGGCACAGGATCAGGGATTCCAGGCAGCCCAGGGACGCCGCCCGCCCGGACAAAATGGCCAAGGTGGGGGCAGGGCGGGATGGAATATCACACAGCGAACCTGGCAGCACAATCTGAAGGAGCCCGCACCCCTCCGCAGGAATCCTCAGACCTGCCTGAAGGCCAGAGTCTGACCCTGTTGGGTGGATGGCCTTAGTACCCACCTCTCCCTTTCAAGTTGTTGATCAGAGATATACAAGATACTTCCAAAACAATATAGCCTGTAGCTGTTCCTTTTTTTTGTTTGTTTGTTTTTTGTTTTTGTTTTTTTTTTTTTCGAGACAGGGTTTCTCTGTGGCTTTTTTTTTGGAGCCTGTCCTGGAACTAGCTCTTGTAGACCAGGCTGGTCTCGAACTCACAGAGATCCGCCTGCCTCTGCCTCCCGAGTGCTGGGATTAAAGGCGTGCGCCACCACCGCCCGGCTGTAGCTGTTACTTTTGATGGCTTAGCAGAGCTTTGTAGTGGGAAGGCCACTTGGTCATTCCAGCCTCTTAGCCCCTATATAATCACACAGAAACCATATTATTTACATCACTGCTTGGTCCTTTAGCTCTAGCTTCTTATCGGCTAGTTCTAACATTTTAATTTAATCCATTTTTAGTAATTTGTATATCACCACGTGACTGTGGCTTACCAGGTTAAATTGCCAATATTTGTCTCTGGTGGGGCTACATGGCATCTCTCTGACTCCTTCTTTCTCCCAGCATTCTGTTTAGTTTTCCCCACCTGTCTCTGTTTCCTTATAGCTCTGCTATTGGCCCAAAGCAGTTTCTTTATTAACCAATGATATTCACAGCATACAGAGGAGAATCCCACATAGAGGTTAAAGGCAAGCAAGTTCCTATTGCAGAAGACTACACGACTTTGGTTGTAGGATATGGGGGATCTGACTTGAATACCTCCTCTCTGAAGACTAGTTTTACTGGTATCAGAAGGTACTATTCAAGTTGCTAAGGGAGAGAACCAATAGCCATACTCAAATACTCAAATATCATGTGATACCATGAACCACGGCAATGACCGGCATGGTAAGATATCCTTAAGGGTTTAATAGTGATACTCATATCTTGGTGGTAATCAACAGCTGTATGTTTGAACTTAAGACCCACTCAACAGGAAAGAAATTATGGCTAGTATTGGCTAGTGAGGTTATAGATCTTAGAGCAGAACCTACTAATACTACTTTTCCAAAACAGAATAATTCCTAACTGTATTTTAAATACTTTTCCTTATTCCTACAGAGAAGTGTGGCTCTTACCCTTCATTAAAGAATATTCTTGTTGCAACAGATCTGGTCAAAATACAGAGTACAACCGAGCCTGGGGTGCTCCCATATTGATCCATCTATATCACAACTCCTGAAAAGAACATGGAAGGAGTGGTGGAAATATAGTAAGAAACAGAAAACATGGTTGAGCTTATCTTCTAGAAATGATGGGAAAACTTCATACATGGAACCTCAGCAATATGACTGCCTGAGCAATACCTGAACAATGGCAACACCAATAAACAAGGTATGGAAGGGGCAAATATCACAGGATCCCAGCTCTTTTGTAGACAAAGAACCACAGGCATCTGACAAATGCTAGTATGTCTCCGAGGATGAGCTTCCTAGCTGGGTAACTTGTGATCAGCCTTGAAAACATGCATACATACAGGTATATATGTACAGATAAAAAAGGACAGAGTAGATAGTATTTTTGCATGCTATATGTCTATAGCAACAACGTTAAAGAAAAAGAGGATATGGGTTTGAGATGTAGGGAGAATGAAGGGGAGAAAGTGCACAGGGAATGTGTGGGAACAATTGGAGGGAAAAAAGGAATGGGGAAATGATGTAATTAAATTTTAACTTAAAATGTTAAATCCCAGGTCTGGTAAGATGTACAGAAAAGGGAAACTTTGTACACTGTGATTTGGAAACTTGTTAGAATGATGAATCAGGAAATGATACGTATGTTCCTCAAAAAATTAAAAATAATATTATTATAATATGGAGCAATACTACTATTAGGCATATATTCAGAAGAATTAAATTAGACAATGGAAGTAATATTTATATTTTTATGTTTATTCTAGTGTGCTCACAAGTCACAAATTAATGTGTCCCTCAGTGGTTGTGACTTTATGCCAAAATTGTGGTATATTTGCACACCAAATCTTGTTCAGTCATAAAGGAAAGTGAAGTCAGGCCACCTGTGACAGCGTCAGTGTACCTTAGATCATTACCTTGAGTGAAACAAGCCTTGCACAGCAATACAAATCCTGCATCATCTCAACCATGCGGAAAACAAACTGCTTACATCATGAAGGTAAAAGTGGATTGTGGATTGGATCTGAATGAAGGGAAGAGCCAGGAGGAGAAATGTATTGCAATTACATTGTGACTGATGCATGTCTTAAGTTATGCTTAGATAAATCAACAGAATGTGAGTGCAGCATTGAACAGCTGGATAATCACAGATAATGGCAATGCATTGTCTTTCAACGAACCAGAAGAAGAAAGTTTGTGTACTTTTCCCGTAAAGAAATAGCAAATATTTAAAAATATAAATTTACCATGATTTGAAAATTAAATTACACAATAGGTTTATGTACTAAAATATTAAATAATACCTAATCATTCTGCATAATTTCTTTTTTATAAAATTAATACATAAATTAATATATATTTAATTGTTTTTTCACAGAACCCATCTTCCTCCCATGCTGGAGACTCAGGATATGTTGAATGATTGACTGACCCATTTTAACTTCACTATATTTATAAATACAATATATTTATCATATTTATGAAACATATTGTCTTCATAGTGCTGAGAAAAATTGAAAGTTTTTAAATCTTTATTCCCATCCAAGATCTTAGTGTTCATATCATCATAATTTCAAAGATTCGCAATGAACATATTTTATTAGATGAGTACCACTTCAATAGCAATGATCATATTTTCAATTATTCTAGTCTCCTTTCATTTTTCAAACTATAAGTGCAATATTCCTGAGAATGAATATTTGGCATGCCTCTTGAGGCTTGACTAGGTCCCTTTAATAACTTCTGTTTGCCAAGAACAGAGATGCTGACATGGGCCTGCTGGAGAAGTCCTGTTTAATATTAGCTTTCCATCTCTGTCCAATGGTGTGACTGAGACTCAGAGCTACATTGCTCGAGGCCCGCTAGCAAGAGGAAACCTGTTTAATTACCTGCCCCAGCTGTACTTACTAAGTGGGATGATTATTAAATCTGTCTCTCTATTTCACAGTTTCAGTACCCAATTCAAATTTATGCCAAGACCAATGGAAGACACAGGTTCTGTCAGGGAATGTGGGATTGAATTCAGCATCATGACAGGTGTCTTAAGAGCACTCTTGCCTAGGGCTCAGCCAGGCCTCTGTTCTTAGACACTCTGCCAGCACTGAAAGAGAATATATCCTTGCCTTAATGAGCCACATTAGTAGCAGGTTCATGATCAAAAGAAAATAATACTTGGCAATTCCCTTTTTACACACTGAGAGACAACTTAGCTTATTTATTCCTAAGCACAAAGACAAAATTACAAACCTATGATATTTAATTTTATATGACAACTTTATTTGGCTATGAACAACCAAGAAAGTTAGTTGAACGTTATTCTCTGTTTTCCTGAAAGTAATTTCTAGATGTGATTTTAGTTTAAGGGATAGATGGAGTTAAATAGTTGGCTAACTCTTCTTTATTTGGGACTTATCCACACAGTTAAGACCTGAATAAGATGAAAGACCAAGTAATGGGAGATTCACTTTGCCTTACTGTCCAAACAGGTATGGTAAAACTGCCTATTCAATGGAATTCACACTCTTAACATTCCCAGGTAATGGGCGTTTTGATTTGGATTGGAGTTATTTCTTTGGTTCTACACTAATAATTAGTTGACTAAAACCTTTAGCTGTTTCCCCTTTTCATATTTTAAAATTAATTTTTGTAAAGTTAGCACACTAAATAATGAGTTTCACTATGCTTTTTCATCCATGTTCTTACTCCCAGTATTTCTCTACTGTCTTTCTTTGGTTCTCCCCTCCTTCTTTGTCCCCTTCCACCATCCACATTGTCCTCATTTTATGGAGATTTAATCACGTGAGAAAACATGTTTTGTCTTACTTACCTCAGCATTGCCCCCTCTGGTTCACAAGTTCATAATCACACAGGCTAATTCCATGTTACATGCATATTTCTGCTATTAGTTCTGTGTCTCTAGGGAATTCTCCCTAATACAGTTATGCACTTTGTTGTGTCAATTCTCCCCATAATTTCTTTAAAGCTTATTGTTATCACATCACATTGTGCAATGTCAGAGGAAACAAAGGCAAATATTTGGAGAAGGCAAATGGGGCATCTTCCATTCTTCCTGCTTTACTCTGATAAGTTGAGACTTTCAACCCTAATATATGCCACCTTTAAAATAATAAAAATAATGAGTTCAATCATTAAATATTTAATTGCATTATGTTCTCTAGAAAAATGAAATATACCTATTTGGAACTTGAACTTGAAACTTTAAAATATTCTTAGTGTGTTTCTCAGAGGCATATATCAACCAATATCTGAAACACAGATGATAACAGTCATTTTTGCGCATTTACAAATTTTTGTCAGCAGCTAGACTTGGTGACTTGCAATCCTAGCTCCGGGAGAGGGAGAAGAGTCTGAGTTCAAAGCTAGTCTGGAATTTGTATCAAAAAGAAATAGCAAAGGAAAGAAAGCTTCTTTTTATAGTTTTAAATTTTTTGTTGTCATGATTTATTCCTTTCTTCATTGCTGCACGCCTGCTTTTATATAAATCATAAATTTATCCATCTCATTCCTGACTATAAACATTAACATAATCCTCCTTAACATCTACAATAAGAAAGTAAATATTTTTCCTAAGTGCTTGTGTTTCCATGATGGCTCATGCCAGCAAGTGCCAGTTGGGCTATATCTAAGCTTCTGAGGCATGTTCAATGATTCAAACTCATTTTATTCTGCAATCTTTACAGTTTAAAAAAAGAAACATACTGCCTCAATCTAGCACATGTTGAAGTTCTATTGCAGAGATCATGAAAATTCTCTGGAGATGAGTTGTGTTTCGGTCTTGCCACCACAGCCAGAATTCAATATGGAAAATAGTCTTACACTTATTACCAAACCACAAGGGCAGCGCCATTAGTAAGCTTTTTTTTTTTTATGGAGTTATTAACTGAAAATCTTCTCCCCCTTGTTTTCATCAAATCTTGAAGTTTTCAGGCTGGTCATACACAAACCACACACAACGGACTGTTATCTTCCTGCCATTTCAATAAGAGCCCTATTAAGCAGTCATGTCCCTGGCAAGCCACAGCATGCTCAGCAAATATTAAATAAAATATACCAACTGAAGTGTGTCCTCAGGCTTATCAGGAGCTCTGCCTATCTGATGAAAAGCCACCAGGCTCTCTTGTGGTCTTTGGGAAAGAAGCCATGGAAAAGACTGCAATAGATGAGCAATGTGTTTTGAAAGTGGTTAAAAGTCTATGAGTCATTTTCATATTCAACTTAGTCATCATGATATTGACATCTTTATCTGCAATGTAAGGCATGCTGCAACACTTTGAATGTTTCTCATCCAAGAATACAATTCTACAACTCATTAAGAGTTTCTATGATGTTTGAAAAGCATCAAAAGAATCAACTCATAGAATCTTTGAAGTTTACACAGAGTGCAGTTCAAAGCCAGTCTCAACAATGTGGTTGTCTCTTCCTATAGCTGGGTCGAATGTCATTTTACTTCTCAATATAGCAAGCATCACTACTTTAGGATTTCCCTACAATTGACTGACTTTAAGCTGTAGCTGTTTTTCCTTTGCCTTTGTACACAATGATTATATTTCCAGGTAAAAAGATCTTTTTCATCTTTATAATTTTATCTCTTTATCCAAGCAAACTTTTTAAAAGAATACTTTTTTCTTGTATTTCCTACTTGGCTATTTGCATATGTGAAAACTTAGATTTTCAGTATTAGTTTAATATCTCTGTGGCGTACAGACATTTTTTTTAAATCTTGGGGTCTATAAACAAGTAATGCATCTTAGAAAATAGTTTTAATTCAAACCTTCCTTCCAAAAGACTACACCTCTATTTTCAACTTTCTCAAAATATATTAGCCTATTAGTAGAGATGCATTATCTTTAATCCATCTATTTCTGTTATTTATGATGTTAGGTTAAAGGATGAAGAAATGCTATTATTTGCCCCTTTTTCACTAACAAAAAGATAATTCATTTAATCTGAAGTGTTTCCCACAGTGGCTGCCGATTTGTTCACTAGGACTTTTATCACCAGTGCCAGTGCTTTATATTAATTATATTAGTAGATTTTCTAATGTTAAAATATACATCCTTATAATCAAAGAGTGTGGTGAAATAATCTTTCAGCTTTACTTTGTTTTCTTTTATGAGGTTTTACTTGGGATTTTTATATGAATATTTACAAATGAGACAGTTCTGGGCCTGGCTCATCATCATAGTTTTCACTGGTCTTTGGGATTATTGTTATATTCTTTGATAAGCTTGCTTGTATTTATGCCTGAGGAAGTTTAGCCTTTTTTAAGAAGCCTGATTGTTAGATAATTTTGGAGTTCTCTTCTGGTGCCCTTTCATCTTGTGCTATTTTTGAGGATTAATCATTGGCTATTTTAATGGAAATTATTATTTTATGATAATTGTCCTTTCCTGACTTTCTTGTTTGCACCACCAGTTTCAGTGAGTTATTGTCCCTGGGGAAAAAAATCAAGTATCTAGATTTCGAGCTGCTTTTTATAATGTAACCCACGACTATTCAGTTCTACTCTGAGGATTTAAGACAGAACCACTTACTGCACACTTTCTGCTAATTGTAAATTGATGAACTGCTGATTTCTGTTTTATTTCTGGCATATTCAAAGAAGCACTTTTAGGATTTATTATTTTGTTATTGGAAAGCTTTGAATTCAGAAAGTTTTATTTTGGATTTTGTTGTCGTAAATATTGTTCTACATTTACTGTTTGTGCTTCTGTTGAATGTCATAGTTAATCCAGTCTTACTTTAGACTCCTTAATACATCTAAGACTTTGAATATGATCTGAGCAGGACTTATCCTTAGAGCACACATGTAATGTGAAATAAGCAATACTCATTCTTAGAGCACACATGATGTGGAGTGAGCAGGACTCATCTTTAGAGAACACATATGATGTGGAGTGAGCAGGACTCATCCTTAGAGCACACGTGTGGTGTGGGGTGAGCAGGACTCATCCTTAGCACTCACGTGTGATGTGGAATGAGCAGGACTCATCCTTAGAGCACACGTGTGGTGTGGAATGACATTTGTTACCATCGCTTTCTAGAAGCTTTATTATTTTAAACATTGTTTTACCCCAAATTTAAAAGATTATTTCTCTTGGTTTTTGATATTCATAGCTATTTATTTTGTTATTTTAAAATTTTACTGCATTTGTATTAGAAAATACTCTCTTACAATATGACATTTTAATCTTAATACATACAGCTTTTTACTGAATTTTGTTGTTTGAGGAGGACTTCATTCATCAGTGTAAATGGAAATGATAAACCTCATAGATTTATATTTCAATCTCCTTGACATACTATCAAAATTGTTGGTGGACACAATTTGGTAAAGGAATATACAAAATTAAGCTGGGAGCTTCATGGTGCCAGAAAATGCTATGTAGCCTTTTTTTTTTTTAACACCACATCAATACCCCCAATTCATTGAGGCCAAAGGCCACCACCAAACAGTAGCACCCTGCTTGGACTCAGCAACTGATCTTGAATCCCTGCAGTGGCCAAGTACAGAGCAATAGGAAGGGATGAATTCTAAATGTTTAGTGTTTTGTTCTAAATATTTAAGTCTACACCTAGCTTTCAGTTATAGTTGTGTTTAACTGACGTACAATAAAATTCCTGAAAGCTGAACAAAATGAATGAGCTGTCCGGAGAATGGTAAGCCATCTCCCAAAAACCACTGCCCCCTTGGGGGGGCTAGAAAGCAGAACCACTGGCCCACCATGGCCAGACAAGAGACAGAGCCTTGGAGATGCTACTTGCTATTGAACTTGTTTTGGGAATTTGGGGAGAAAACAAGGAAGAAATCTTGAGGCCAGCTGTGGCTCTGTTCACCTATCAACTCCCTTCTTCCTCCTATGTCCTAAATAGAGGCCTGTGAGCTACCTATAAGGACCAGAAAGGGAAGAGAAAAGGGATAAGAGCTGAGGAAGACACTTACTCTGTCCCTCAGCTGGAGAAAAGCGGAATGTCACAGAGCAAGATGTAGCTTTTTATTTGTCTAACGCACATGCCTATTGACAGGCTTGGGCAGCCGTCTCCATCTGCCCTATAGACTTCCCTCTGTTGAGAGCTCCTGGCTTGCCCCCTGGAGAACAGTGTCCTGGGCAGGGGTGCCAACATTCAGGTGGGGTCTGAAGGGGGCTCAAGGTGTTGGAGAGACCGTGGGGCCGAACCCCGCAGAGCCCCTGCCTTGACAGGCTAGCAGAGGTCAGGAGGGGAGGACACTGCCAACAGCTCCTACTGTGCCCTCCGTGCCATCAGCATCTCTCAGATGTTGTCTTCGGCTTCCTTAACACTCCACTCTAGGTAGGACTTTTTCTGCTCCAGTTCTTTAATTTTTTTCTTCTGCTACTTTCTGTTTTTCTAACAGCTGGTTGTGAATTACCTCCTTGGATGGTAGAATAAACATTCTTCCGACGCCTTCATACATGTTAGTCTCATCTACCAGCATCATAATCTCTGTGTCTGTGAGGTGCGCATGCTTTTTCGTTCTGTTTAGCTGTTCAATCTGTATGTCTGCAAGCTTCTCCTTCTGCTGAGTATCAATAACTTTGGCTTGAAGCTCTGTGAAGGCCTTCTTCAACTCCAGATCCATGGGGGCCGCCATGTTGGAGCACTCTCTCTATGTAGCCTTTTGACAACAGTCTTAAAACAAACAAACAAACAAAAAAACTTCTTGCCATGCTATGACTCCTGTCAGTTATTCCTTTCAGGAAGATGTTGAGAAGGGTTTTTGTCAGAGTGGGAGGGAATGAGAGAGTCAAGTGGGATGAAAATGGCTAAAGTTCACTTAATAAACAGATGAAACTGTCAAACAATAACACAATTGCAGATGGCAATCTCCCCCTTAAAATTATATAAGTAATTTTATTTTGATAATATATTTATTATAAATATGTATTTATATCATATATATATTATATAGTAAATATATTGGTCCATTATCCCATCATTTTCTGTTGACATGTTTTGCTTTTCTATATTTAAACTAGCCTAACTTTTTTCATTGTATTATTTAATTTTCCTCTGAATGTTTTTTTTTTTTTTAAATTTAAACTTTCTTACTTTCGTGCAGGGTGTCTTGTTATTGACCTTTGTAGTCTACTTGCTCTGGCCTATAATATGGTTCTCCTTTGATGTGTAAGTACAAAGAGCGTTACTATATGTTCCTCACAATTTTACAAAACTACTAAGCACGTCAGTCTACTTATCTGTTTAATATCACTTGAAGTGTTTTGAAAAGTTATTTGACTGTATTAATAATTTTTAAATGTTTGGGAAATACAAGGTAATATCCTGCATTTAATGATATGACTGTACAGAGTTTTGTGTATCTCTGACTTTAAAAGTTTAGTTTTCTTGTAAGAGAATTTCAATTACATTATGCTAATATTTTTGACTTTTAAATTTGTAAAACTTATCTTTAATAATTAAACAGATCATGCAGCATTATGAGATATATAATATGGATGATGCATATATGTGTGTAAGTTCTATGAATTTTTGCATATAAGCGGAACTGAACAGTGTCTCACTCTCATGGTATTCTACTGACTTTAAAAATTTCCCCTTGCTGCTTTGCCAACTTCTCAGCTGCCACCACACCCAGATATCTGAGACCCATACAGTGGTTCCATTGCAGAAATGAAGTAATATAGTATATAGACTATGTGTTTTTCCTGCATATAGTTCCTGCAGTTTAATTCTTGGGTAAAATATTACTGTGTGTGCATTCCATATTTTGCTGATTTTCTACTGTGTGAGCAGTTCTCCTGTTTCCTTTCCTTTTTTTTTTTTATCTTTTCTCTCTCTCTCTTTTTTTTTTTTTTTGGTTTTTCAAAACAGGGTTTCTCTGCAGCTTTTTTAGAGCCTGTCCTGGAACTAGCTCTTGTAGACCAGGCTGGCCTCGAACTCACAGAGATCTGCCTGCCTCTGCCTCCCGAGTGCTGGGATTAAATGCGTGTGCCACCACTGCCCGGCTTCCTGTTTCCTTTCTTGTGTCTTGCTTGTTTTCCTCTTGTTCCTGAGCTGCTTTCCCTCTTGCACATCTTCAAGATTTTCCTTCAGTCTGTGGTGTTTCTTTTCTGGCTAATATTTCTGTTTTCCACCAGATATTTGCTTTTCTGAATCCTTACATTTGTTATTTTTTTTCATTTCTTTTATAGATGTTGAGCTTTAATTCAGTTTCAAAGGTCTTAGTGACATGGTGAGTTATGCTCTACACTTGCTTATTTGAGTAATTTCTTTTTTAAAAAATTATTTATTTTCATTTTACTGTCTGTGAATTTTGCTGGCATGCATGAATTGCTGTGCACCATATATAGATGATGCAGGCAGAGTCCAGAAGGTTTCAGAGCTCCACAAATCATTGTTACATATGGTTGTGAGCCCAAAAGTGGAAAATGGGAATCAAACCTTGGGTGTCTGGAAGAGCATCCAGTGCTCTTAACCACAGAACCATTTCTCAGTACCACTTAATAAGACATTTCTTAAAACTCCTTGTTCATTCATCGTGTCATTCAGAAATATTTTGAATATGAGAAAGATATTTTGAATAGGTACAGTGAGACAGTGAGTTAGGACGTAGCAGTAAACAAAATATTTAAATATGTTATTGAAGACATGTAGTGTGAAGAATTATAAAAAAACAATCTCATGCGTTGTTATGCATTGTCCTGCATTATTTTCTCAAAAGAGACAAGCATTGTTGGAGCCTCGGTTACAATTTGAAACAATGTGAGAAATGACAATTATTTTAGGCGATTTCATTTATACAATACCTGAAGGAGCTAGGAGCAGAAGTCATGCTGATATCTATGGGAATATATTATAGGTAGAGTACAGACAGGCAAGGGGAAATTTGAGGAGTAACCTCCCTGATTTTTTGAAAGGAATAGAAGATAGAGGAAAAGATTTGGAAAAGAGAAAAATTTGTGTAGGACCAGTTAGGTATTTGATATTTTATTCATGGTATGGGTGAGATAAAAATAGAGTTCTGGAATATACAGTGATATTTTATTTACATTTTAATAAATAAAGCTTGAGTGGAGATTAGAGAGTAAAACTATGTCACTAGAGGACAAACAGCGGTGTCACACACCTTTAATCCAGAATTTGGGAGACAGAGGCAAATGCATCTCTGTGAGTTCAAGGCCACCCTGAGCTACACAAAATCAATGCAGAGACAGATCTGGGTGGTGGTGGCTCATACTTTTAATCCCAGTAATAGGGAGTTACATACCTTTAATCCTATTACTATTGAGTCACATGCCTTTAATCCCAGCGTTAAAGCAGAATATAAAACGTGAGGAGACAGAGGCTCAGGGCTTAGTCTGTAGTCCCCCAGCCTTGGTAGAGATAACACTTTTCAAGTGGCTTGAGTTCTTTGCTTTTCTGATCTTCAGCTTGAACCCCACTATCAGTCTCTTGGGTTCTCTTATTCATGCTACATTGGAAACCAAAATTTGGGGTACTAATTCACAAAAAAGCCACCAACACAGGCCGGAGCTGCATGTGGGGCTCCAGTCCCACCTGGCTAGGCTTTCTTTTCATTTTTTCCCCAAGCTTCTAAGTGAGTTTGGAATTTTTCGGTTGCAGACTTCAGGCAAACTCCCAACACATGTACTTTATCTGAACAATTCCCTGTATGTTTTTCAGACAGCCCCCTTTACTTTCTCTCTCCCTCTCCCTTTCCCTCTTCCTCTCTCCACCATGTATTGCTGGGTTTGCCTAAATTCCCTTCTTGGACTGCTGCCAAATTAGGTAGCTGCCTTGAAATCCAGTCAGGCTTCTATTGTTTTATGCAGCAATAGTAAACTTCACATCTTCAGCGACATCATCAGTAGCTTTGGTAAGTCAACTGGGAATTCTTAAAGGGAGGAATTAGTTAAAAGAGAAAGTTCATTCCCACATTAAAAGTGGGAAAAAAGCATTATAATGAAGGGATTTGGGTCTCTGTATGATAATATGCTAGACAGTTTGAAATGGAATGATTAAATGAGATAAATATAAAATATATAAATATTATAAATAAAATATACAAATATGTAAAATATGTATATAATACCATTAATATCCATTCAGATTTTCAATGGGCAACTAGTTTGACTTTTGAAAAGGCTGATTTTGTAATCACACATTTGCTAGACATTATGGCCATCATGGATATACCTGTACAAATAAAGAGGGACAATTCTCCTGCATATGTCTCTAAGAAAATGAAACAGTTATTATAATATAAAGCATATTACAGGTATACCACACAATCAAATAGAACAGGTAGTTATAGAAAGATCAAATCAAGCTTGAAAGGATAAGTTAAATAAACAGAAAGAGATGATAACAACCCTAAGAAATAGATTGCATAGTGCTTTATTAACTTTTAATTTTCTAAATGCTAATGAGAAAGGAGCAAAAGCTGTGGAGAGATAAAAGAAAAAAAACAACAGAATTAAATCAGTTGGTATACTTTAAAGATGTACTGACCTCAAAATGGAAGCCAGGATATGTGTTGCATTGGGGAAGAAGGGGTTTTGATTTTGTTTCTACAGGAGAAGAAAAACTATGGATACTATTAAAATTGGTAAAGATTTGATTTGAACAAGAGACACCTACTTAGAAGAGATGATAGTTCATCAAACAGCATGGCTGTTTAATCTAACCTAACATAAAAAAACCTAACAAATGTTTTTTTTTTCTTTTTTCTTTTTTCTTTTTGACAAGAAACAACTTATCAATGAGAACCTCTCTAAAATTAGGGTCATGGAAAGGTTTTGTTTTTAACTTTTCAGGAGAAAAAGGTATCCATCTAAGGAATCTGAAGACTACTGGATAAATGGGATGTCTGAAGAAAAATGACAAATCACCCCCCTAAAAAACCTCAAGGAAAAGAGTAAATTGGCCTATTGATATATCACATTTTCAACAGGATAAAATTTTATAAATCTTTACAAATATTTGTTTCTGCTATTCTTTACAGACATATAATGCAAATGATCTTTTGGAAATCACAGTCTAATTAAAAATTAAAGCAGTCTTTGGAGTTGGAATATGGCTCTCTCCTTCTCTAAACCCAAGCATGTTTATTAAAGTGAAATCCAAAATCTGTTTCATGCCAGAATAGTCTTCTGAAATGGGACAGAAGAAAACCAAATATTTAAGCACTATTTAATTGCCACTAATCTCATAATCCATTGTTTTTATATTGAACCTTTAACAGCTTTTCTTAAAGTACAAGATTTACATTATATATATATATATATACATAACAAAAAGTTATATATATAACTTTTTGTCATGATATTAACAGTCATACAGAACACTAACTAATTATAGAAAAAGGTCTCATCTACCTTTCTGTACATGATTTCAGGTTTGACTCTATCAGTTTTCTAGTTTTCTGCAGTGAACATGCCTAACAGTGACTTCTGAAGTCTCCATAAGGAGGATGTGGCTCTACAATGATAATTCCTGCATGATTATGATAACATCACTAAGCTGAAAAACACTACCTTAAGATTGGCTTTGGACTATAAACTGCTTTGAACAAGGTGGCTAGCTGATATGATCCAGCCAAAACTTGAGACAAACCCTGCACTTTCCCACTACACAGCAACTGGATAACAAATGATATATCTACCTGTCTCAGGATGTGACAATCAACCCAAATTTTACTTTTCAGGATCCCCCAAAGACACCACCACCCCCAGACAGCAGGGAGTAAATTTAAGAATATGATGCCCACATTCCGAAGAGGTGGGGTCCTGTTTGCTAGCATATTTTCATATGTTTTGAACCATTTGTATCTTATTTTGGGAGATAATTGTACAATTATTTGGCCTATTTATTGATTTGATAAATGTTTTTAGAGTTTACCTGTCATTTACTTATAAACATCATCTCACTGTTTTGTGCCTGGGTGACTTGTAACTCATTATATAAATGAGGTTGGCCTTAAACTAAGAGATTTACCTGTCTTTTCCAATTGCTTGAGTTAAAGGCATGCATGAGTCACCATACCAAGTTATCCCAGATGCTGATATCTTATGAGACTTAGATTTGGAAAAGATTTTCTCCCATTTTGTTACCTGTCTTTTCTCTATATAACTGTTTCATTTACTAAGTGGAAGTTTTTCATTTCATGCTACCTCATTTGCCAAGTTTTGGGATGATTTTCTAGGCTATTATAAACTTTTAAATTAATTCCTGTGGTGCTGGCATAAAAAACCAGACATGCAGAGTATGGAATAGAATAGAAGATCCAGAAATGAATTCATGTAATGACAATCATCTGACTTTTGGCCAATATTTTCAATTCTAAGTTAGAGGAAAGTGAACCCAGAGCTAGGAATATTGAATATCCACATATAGAAGATTAAACTTAGACCACTATCATTTACTCTGTACAAAAATAAACTCAAAGTACATCAAAGATCTTAACATAAGACCTGAAACATTAAAACTGATAAAGAAAAGCATACAGAATTTAGGAATCCTAACCATTCTGTTTTGTAATACCTTTATAGTGATGCTGTATCATACACACACACACACACACACACACACACACATATATATATATATATATATATATATATATATATATATATATATATATGTGTATATTTCCCATCATTGTGTAAGTGAGGTCTTCCTAAAGTAGCTACCTATAGGTTTTTCTGTGGAGCTGAGTATGGAGTTTCAAAGGTACTATTACACACTGTATACTATAAAAAGCTCTTCTTCTGCTTCACAGAGGCAGGTGCTTCTTTAAAATAAAGCATCTGGTATACCTGTGTCCTTGTACGACATTACACATTTGGTTCATTTGACCAAGCTTGCTTCAAAGACTGTGTTCTCCTTTATTCCAAGGATAGAGTTTATCCATGTGTAAGTGATACCTTCTTGTTACAAGGAGAGGGGGGGCATTTGTTTGTTCTGGCTGCCCAGCTAGCTTACACCCGAAATAACCACACAGAAATTGTATTAATTAAATTACTGCTTGGCCCATTAGCCTCATATTGGCTAAATCTCACATCCTGATTTAACCAGTCTCTATTAATCTGTATGTCACCATGAGGTCGTGGCTTACCAGGAAAGATTCAGCATGTCTTTCCTGGCGGCTCCATGGCAGCTCTCTGACTGTTTTTTTCCTTCCATAATTCAGTTCTGTCTTCTCCACCTACCTAAGATCTGCCCTATTAGGCCAAGCAGTTTCTTTATTAATTAACCAATGAAAGCAACACATAAACAGAAGGAACTCCTACATCACCTTCTCATTTGTTGATTATATCTAAACAACCTTTTGTTGGAGCGTTTTATCTTGCTTTGGTACTGTTGACTTTTGCATGAGGGAATCTTATTATAATTGACTTTCTGCTTTCTGAAAAATTTGCTTAGAGTTTGTTGTCCTATTATTAATTTGTTGAAGAAGGTACTGATTAAGGTAGTGATTCAGTTTTGTTTCTATTTCTGTTAAAGAATATACTGGCAAAAAGAACTTTAATGGAGAAATTGTTTGTTCAGCCTACAATACCAAGGCAAGTGCATAATCAAGAGAAGTGAGAAAATTGGATATATTATTGTTGACTTATGATCAGATTCTTCTCCACAAAATTATACAATCTAGAACTCAAACCAAGAGAATGGTGCTACACACAATAGGTAGATCCATTATCATTATTAAGATAGTCCTCCACAGATGTACTCACAATTTATACTCATTGCTTTTCTATTGCTATAAAACAGCATGGCAAAGGAAACTTAAAAAGGACAGGGTTTATTTGTTATTATGGCTTCAGAGGTTTAGAATTTATGATGATATAATGAAGGCATTACGGCAGCAACTGAGAGATCACATCTTGATTCACAAGTCAGAAAGGCCAACCCCAGTGGTACTCTTCTCCAACAAGGCCAGATCACCTAATCTTTCCTAAACAGCTCTACCACCTGGGGTCCAAGTGTTCAAATACATGAGGTTATAGAGGACAATTTCTTGCAATCACCAAACAGGACAACCTGATCTAGACAATCTCTCTTGAGACTTTTGTCCCAGGTGTATCTAGATCATGTCACCTTGAGAATGAAAACTAACCTTCACAGGTGGAAACAAGTAAACTTATGTTTGATTGAGTAGTAGTTGTGCCTAGTTGTATGGTCAAGCGTCAGTGTATTGATGTTGTAGAAGTTATTTAGATATGATTAATAATTAAATTAGTAAACTGAAGAAAAATACTGATTTGAACCATCAGAAAAATATCGAGGTGTCCTAAAGAGGTATGAAGTTTGCCTTTACATTAACTTAAACTCAAAACTCACGGTATCTCCAAGGATTGGTGGGACAAATAAATAAACCTTTATAATACCATCTGACAGTTTTCAGAATATTACAATGCCTGTAATTGATAGACTCAGTATTATATGAGGCTGGTAGTTCATTTCCCTACTGCCCAGCAGCTAAGACCTGAAATAATCACATAGATACTGTATTAATTAAAACACTTCTTGGTCCATTAGCTATAGCTTCTTATTGGCTGACTCTTACATCTGAATTGAATCCATTTTTATTAATTTGTGTATCACCATGTGGCTGTGGCTTATCAGGTAAAGTTTTGTCTAGTATCTGTCTCTGGTGGCAGCTCCATGGCTTCTCCCTGATTGTTCCCAGCTGCTCAGCCCTGGAATAACAACACAGAAACTGTATTAATTAAAGCTCTAGCTTCTTATTGGCTAACTTTTACATCTTAATTTAACCCATTTCTATTAATCTGTGTATCGCCACATGGCTTTGGCTTACCGGAAATGTTTCAGCATGTCTGTCTCTAATGGTGGCTGCATGGCTTCTCCTGAACTCCACCTCCTATTTCCAGCATTCAGTTTAGTTTTCCCTTCCTAGCTCTACTCTACCCTATCACAGGCCTAAGACAGTTTCTTTATTAACCGATGGAGGACTCTCATCGGTTAATAAAGAAACTGCTTTGGTCCATTTGATAGACCAGTCCTTAGGTGGGTGAAGTAGATGGAACAGAATGCTGGGAGTGAGGCAGATGCCTTGAGCAATTGCCATGACTCTCCTCTCTGGGACAGTCGCCATGAAGCCAGCCACCAGGTCAGACCTGGTGAATCTTTCCCAGTAAGACACCACTCATGGTGTTACACAGATTATTCGATATGGGTTAGTCAAGATGTGAGTAAGAGGCTGAAACTAATGGGCCAGGCAGTGTTTAGATGAATACAGTTTGTGTGTTGTTATTTTGGGGTATAAGCTAGCCAGGCGGCCAGGAGCCGGGTGGGACAAAAAGCAGACCTGCCCGCAACTCCATACTACAATTAGCCAATGTTATTCACAGCATACAGAGCAGAAATCCCATATCACCTACCCTTTTTGTTTAAGTAAGGAAGGTTTTAACTTTAACATAGAAAAATTAGATACAACAAAACAGTTATCAAGCAAGAATTAGTTATAATATTTATATTGACTTTATCTTTTATCATATCTAAGGAAAACTATATTTATTCTTCAACTCCATCAAAGAATTCAGAAGGATATATTACCTAATTAAACAGGAAATGCATTATAAGCAACTTCCAAAACTCTAGAATTGACAGAGACATCTCACTGCCTGAACAGTCACCCACAGTTCTGTTTTTGGAGCATCCATCTTCAGCCTACAGGCCCATAATATCCGAGACTTTTCCACTAAGCAGGAAATTTCAAAGACAGTTCTGCCCATATTAGCAGTTTGTCAGTCATTTTTTTCTGTGTCCTGCAGAATGTCTGACAGACTCTTTCATGAAGCAAGAACCCTGAAGGACCATCTCACCCTTAGACAAGTTCAACAGTCATTTCTCTGAGGGTCCTGCATGTCCAGTTTTTATAGCATACCATTAAGCAGTCCAGGCAAGAACAGTTTCTTGCCCAAATGACTAACCAATGCCATAAGGAGCCTCTTCAATACCTATAATTCTCTTCAAGTGTATTGGTGCTGCCAGGAATAGATGTCTCATTGTCATGAAAAGTCCCAAGTTCTTAAACATTTTAAATGCCATATTCTTAAGGTCTTTGAAATATTTGAAAAATGCCTATCCATCTGAAATACATCTCTGTATATCTAGAAAATTTAACTATCATTACTACAAGCTTAACTATTATAGATGATTATCTAATAACCTATATTTCTTAATTATACATTATATTTTTAATGAGCTGCACGAACACAATACCTTAATCAAGAACAGAAATATACATATAACAAAATTGACCTATTATTTGTATCAATAAACTAAAATCCATACCAATGAATATCACTATAGTGTATCCCTCTTTAAATGTAAACTAACATTTATAAACTATATTTGGGAATTTGGGCATCATTCTCTCTAAACCACTTTCTCCTTCTTTTGGATGAAGTAATTTTTTGAGGTGTGTTTTTTGGGGGTCTTGGTCAATCAAATCACATTAATTTAGAATTAATCCACAGGTTCTCATTTTCTGTGGAAGCAAATGCAGAACATCTTCTCCAAAGCAACATATCCTTAAACTCAAATTCTGAAGTCAAGATACCTTTAAAGTATATATGTTGGTTACTTAGCTCTTTCACAGTCAAAAAAATTCAAAGAAAACACAATAATATACATACTCCAGATGTTCTGTATATATTCCATCTCTACATGGCTCATTTGTTTTTTACTTTATTACTTTTTTTTTTTAAAAGAAGGGCTTCTCTGTGTAGCTTTGAAGCCTGTCCTGGAACTAGCTCTTGTAGACCAGGCTGACCTCGAACTCACAGAGATCTGCCTACTTCTGCCTCCCAAGTGCTGGGATTAAAGGGCTGTGCCACCACCACCCGTACTCGATTACTTTTTAGTATTGATTTTATTATCTTTACTCCTTTAATTTATGGCTGTACTCTGTCTCTTTAAAGACTTTGGTTTTTATTTGTTTTTTTTAATAAACCATTTACTTCCTTTTATAACTTTCTATACTCTTTTTCTTCTCTATCCTAAGCCTATGTACATTTTTTAAACATCCTGTGTCTCATTTCGAGGTCTTTTTAGTCTGAATCTGTCTTTATTGTGTATCTGTAATTATTTTCTGACAAGAAACGCCTCTTTCTTATGGTATGTGAGTATAGTTAAGAGCCATCATGTCCCTGTCTGCTCCACCCAGTCCAGCATGGCAGAGCTGTTTGCTGCCTCTGAGAGTCATGTACATTGCCCCATTTTTAGGCACACAGCAGGTCTATTTTGCCATTCACTCTGCTCACCCCATTTAAATGCTCTGTAGCTGTGAACCAAGAAGCCACACAGTTTTTACTGCACTTCTCTTAAAGAAACCACTTTAAGCCCATTTAGAAAAAAAACATTGTGGCTGTCAAGAAATTGTGCTAAACTCTGTTCTTTTGTGTTTAGAAATCTTTTTCAAGCTCTCCCAGGATTTAAATGGATTTAGTTGCCCTCGTTGGTGTGCCAATTTGTAGTAGGAAGCTCATTTTCTATTTCCCTGGCCACCCAGACTCCTGAATAATCACACAGAAACTATATTATTTAAATCACTGATTGGCCAATCACTTAAGTGTATTACTAGCTAGCTTTTATATCTAGTATTAACCTATTTCCGGTATTTTATATTTTACCTCAAGGCTTGTGGCCTACTGGCAAGGTTCTGGGGTGTCTGTCTCTAGTGGTGGCTCTAGGCTCTACAACTTTTCCTTGACTCCTCCTCCCTTCTTTCAGCATTCAGTTTAGTTTTCCCCACCTAACTCTACTCTACCCTATTACAGGCCTAAGACAGTTTCTTTTTTAATTAATGGTATTCAAAGCATACAGAGGGGAAATCCCACATCAACTCAATAAATCAGCCCTCTGCATGTGTATATGTCTGTCTGTCTGTCTGTCTGTCTTTCTCTTCTTTTTGCTCTCACTCTCCTCACACCATCCCTTATCTCTGTATGTTATTCATAATGAGATTTCAATAACTATATTGATGAAAATATTGAGAAAATTTTCTAGAGACTTAGTTGTTTGCCATTTTATATTTATGCATTATTTATATATGTTTAGATTTTCAGGGATGAATGTATTTTCATATAATTCTATAGGATTTGAAGTTTGTAAGAGTTTGTAAGAGTAATACTGTATTTTTCCTTCTGTTGCTGGACCACTCAGAAAGCACAGCATTAGAAGCAGAGTAGATAAGATGTCCTTCATCATGTGGAAAGGCTTTCTGTAAGGCATCAGTGATTTGGCCTGTCAGTCACAGCATAAAAGCAGAGTCCATTTCATCCCTGCATGGACATGGAAGTATCCTAAACTTTTTTGTCTATAAACATGTCTTCATATTGTAGGTCATTTTTCAAATACAATATGCATGTGTACGTAAAATATATTGAACTGTACTGTAAAACATCATCATTTAGTATTATAAGAGATGCAGCTTTTAATATTTATCCTTGTCACTATTTAAAAACCCTTCTTTATATTTTTGTCCACATCAACAAGGCAGACCAGAGGCCTTGAACTTAAATTTAGGGCAGAAAAGACAAGAGATCATAAAATGTATACTTTAAACAGTAAAAATGTAGACGATATATATGTTTTGTTCCATGTTATTATTTTGTGTAATATTTGTATTGATCAAGAAAATTAAAATCTTCGTATCTAAGATAATTAGTACACAATTAACTATTAAAACAATTTGTTCATGACAACATCTAGTAAAAATAGCATCATTTCTAATGAATCTATGCTGTAAGGATGACTAAACTGCATTCATCTTACTTTTGAAAGAAAATTCCTTACTTTGGTGACTCTGCAGGGCTGTTGTTTGAGAAGATTCATTATATTGACTTAGTGTTGTCCTGTAAGTATTGGTGTTCAGTTCACTCATATGACTGTGCAGTTTTCTTGTGTTTTCATTGGATTTATTTATAACATTTTTGTGACAATAAAGAATACTCATTCTTCCCTATAGGCATATAAATATATATCTTGAAATGAACTGTAGTTTGGAAATGAATATGAGCATAAATGATTTTGTGATTAGGTGAAATATTCAGAATATTAGAAGTTTTGGAATATATTAAAAAAACATATAAAGGGATCCGTATCCTACATATTTGACAACTTATGGCCTTTTAACTTCTTGAACTCATACCAGAAAAAAAAATCTTTGGATTCCTCAATGCTATGAAAATTTATAAGTAAATTCCAAGAGGGTATCCATTAGACAAAACAAGAAACAACACTTTAGAGGTTCCATCCATTTTAACACATGACCCAGATAGTCAACTTTTGAATGTGCTATGAAAAAAAAAATCCTTTCATGGTTGATTGGAAGACTGAGATCACCTTCAGCTACAAAGCAAGTTCTAGGTCAACATGGGATGTGTCTTGCAACAAATCAAAATAGAACATTTAAGTTTGCTCTAAGGAATTTCTTTTATACTGCTTTCTGAATTATTCAGGTATATAATTATGAACATGTTTAATTTGGGTCTGATTTGCTCTGGTTACTTCCCACATTCAAGGTTGCTCTTATAATAAAATATCTTATTCAAGTACAGAACCAAGCTTCACTGAGGAGTATAGTGGTTACTCAAGACGTTTGTCTTTAGTTAAGCAAGGAATCTTAGGCTTGAAAATCAGAATTTACTAGTGATAATCTTAATAAAGAGGAGATACTAACAGGATTCTAACTCATTAGTGCAATGGACACACATGCTGAAACTTACACAATAAGCAATTGGCATAACCATACTCTTAAACGCTTAGCTTAAGTCCAACCTATACATTTTAGTCAATCATTTCAATTGTTAAGAGAATGTGGCATCTACACTGGCTGGCTATTTTATTGCTTAATAACAAGTTTGACGGTGTGACTTCATGGTATGCTCACTTGAGTTTCTTGCATTCTTTTATTCAGGTTAGTTTTCATCCAATCGTCAAGACGCCCACTCCCAATACCAATAAATAGCACCACTCCTCACGTCGCCAGCATTGTCTACCCCCCAGTGGCAGCTCAGCATGTTGACTGCTAATCACTTCATGCCAAGGAACATGCGGTCTGTACTGAATGAGGCTTGTAATCAAATGGTAGAGCTCTACTTGATTATCATTCACAACAGTAGCTCAATACAGGATTTTTCTAATTATCTCCCCTGTGGTGGACATTAGCCCCTATATTGTTTTCAATTATAACATCTTCATGTCTTATTCCCCAAATATTCCTAAGGGATATACTATTAGTAGAATAACCAGGGAGAATTCAGTCAAATTCCGGGAAAGAAACCCCCCTCTGATAACTTCCTATTCCCTTTATGGTAAATTGAGCATTGTATTTAAACGAGCTGCAGGAACAAGATCAAGCAAATAAGCTAATTTATTACTTAAAGATAATTTTCAAGTGATCTTCTGGACAACAGCAAAAAGGAAATGCCCCATTAGATTATTTCATTCATTTCCCAAATTAAACAGCATTCTGTCTTTTCCAATGAAGGAAAGCCCTAAAACAATGTATTTTCTACAGTAATTAATATTATATTAAAATAGTTGCATTTTTGGACTTATTTTTTAAGTCCATAATTCTATATCAGAGTGGGTTATTATGTTACTATGTTGAAATAATTGATGTAACTGAAGATCTCTCAGGAAGAATTCAAATGAATATTAGTGTGTATTTTGTGGTTTTGGAAATAATAGCATGTATGTATTTTTTGCAAACATTTTACTACTTCCGTGACAAGTTGATAAAGGAGAAAATCATTTCCCACAAAATGTTGAATTTGGCAAAATACGAATATTTTCCTCATGCATTCGTCCCCAGAGGAGATACTATGGAGCCATTTTGCTTGAGTGTCATGTTTTATTAATGGTCTCAGTTAGAATCATTTATATTTTGCAGTTTCTTTGCACATGTCATTAATAGGGAGCTGCTCGCTTGCTTGCATGAATGTCTGATTTCTCTTTCTAGTTAAATAGTGTTCCAAATGCAAAACCTAATGCTTTGGGTAATCATGTGAATTTATGACCATCACTAGGTTGCTGGGCTTTCAGAAATGAAATTGAATAGATCATATTTCTCCATAAATGTAGGTTTTACAGCTGAGGTAGATCTAATATTGATAATCTCTTTATTTAACAGTTTCAAAATGCCATATGTGACTGAAAGCAACAGAATGGAAATAACTATGTTTATAGCAAATAGAACAGGAAATGAAAGCAAGCTATGGAGAAAGCTTTCACATGAAGTGAGCATCCTGTTAGCGCCCCAGCTTTAGTGGCAGCCTTCATGTTGGAGGAAGAGACTGTAGTGTACTCTGATATAGGATGAGGAAATTAAAATAGGGAAATGCAATATTTTAAGATGTTCAGAATTTCCCAGGAAGGATGATGTGAAGACCGTTATAAATCTCACTTAAAGTTTGGAAAGTACTTGTTCATTTATCTGAACAAGTTTACATGAAACAGGGATAGAAAGGTGGCCACATTTTCCCAGAATCTGCAACTTTCACATCTGCTATTGTAAACAAATACTTCAACATAAGTTGATGAATATCAATGGATGAATATCAGGTTAGATCCTAGTCTGTAAGAGGATTCTGACTTTGTGTTTTTCTTAGTGTTTTGTTCATTTTTTCTTATTTTCTGTACAGATTTTGTAAGTGAAACTAGGAGGAGAGAAGTTACTGTGTTCACTGTGTTGTGTCCACACACCGAAGATCTAGTTCCTGAGGCAAGTGTATTCTAGGACAGGAATTCTATGATGTATGGAAGGTTGAATGAGTTCATGAGGAATGCTGACATGAAATCCTCATACTTGGAAAACTGAGGGAAGATGGTAGGAATTCCAGAAATAAACACACACACACACACACACACACACACACACACACACAATATATGTATACAAACATAATATATATTACAATACCCTGTTTCAAACATAATTGTAAAAATTACATTTAAGGAAAAAAGAAAAGAGAAGAATGGACAGAGATTTTAGGCTCAGCGGTAAAGACACAGACAAGAAGCAGAGATCTAGACTGTAAAGCCCCTCGCCATAAACTCTATACATAATACCCTAAGCTTTACTTTTCATTGCAAATCCCTGAGCAAAGAAATGTCCTTGGTCAGCACAACGGCGATGAGCATGAACTCTACAGCATGGACGGGCTCACTGTGAGCCTTGTCAGTTTGGCTGCTCACCTTCCTGGACTTAGGGGGAGCTGGGAGGACCTTGGACTTAACATAGTGAAGGGAACCCTGATGGCTCTTTGTCTTGGAGAGGGGTGGAGTGGGGATACGGGTGGAAGGGAGGGGAGGGAAGGGGGAGGAGGAGGGGAGGAGATGGAAATCTGTAATAAAAAAAATGAGAAAAAAAAAGAAATGTCCTTGGTCATTGGACATGCCACCCTGCCTGAGGATCTTGATTCTAAGAGACTAAATGGACAAAGACAAAAGCAAACTTATTTAGATCATGGACTTGAGCTGAGATGCTGACATAATTGTTAAGCATTTCATTTAGTATGTGTTTGTCTGTTTTACTATGTCTATAGTACTGAAACATTCCAAGGCCCATCGTGCTGTCAAACCCATGCATGTTTCTGCTACTCTCCTGTACAAATTTCCCAAAGTTCTCAGAATAAAGTGAAATTCTATGATCAAATGCAAACAGTATCTAAAATAATTACTGAGTTATTTAAGAAGATGTTAAACAAAAAACATATAGATGCAAGGAAGTTTAATAAAAATTGGGGGCAATATGGACAGAATCAAGGGGTGTTTTAAATTTTATTCTATATAATTTAGTTCTGTAGTTATCCAAATTAGGACTCGTGTGCCACAATGTCTGATTTCCAGAGACTAGGATTTCACAGCATCCAAAGGAATACCCATGTTCTGGTTAGTTTTAATTGCCAACATAACACAACCCTGAATCTCCTGAAATGAAAGCATAGGAGGAATTTTCTAGATTAGATCAGCCTATGGATATACCCGATGGGGACATTGTTGGTAATAAATGCAGAAAGATTCAGCCCTTTGTGGGAGGTACCATTCTCTTGGAGGTGGTTTGTTAGCAGCATAAGAAAGTAGAAAGCTATCAAACAAACAAAGGTTTATAAATTTATTCTCTTTCTCCTCTTACCTGTGGATTTTGGAGATTCTGCTTTGATTTTCCTGCAATGATGTACTATAACTTGCATTGTAAGCCCAATGAAAGTAGGGAAAATTGTAAATTGGAAATTCATAAAACAATTTCTACTCCCATTTATATTAATATGTATAAAAACAAGTAGATCAATTAGGACAGACTAGTAGAGTACAGACTGTTAATGTAAATTTCATAATAAAAAATTGTTGCTACTTCTGAGCAACTTTAGCTACCCTAGAGAAGAACAGAGAAAAAGTATGCAAATTATAATGGTACAAAACAAACTAAAAAGAAAACAACTTCAAGAGAAAATCAAAACACTCAAGTTTTATCGCATTAATTTTTGCCAGCTTTTGACTCTGTTTCTCTCTCTCTCTCTCTCTCTCTCTCTCTCTTTCTCTCTCTTTCTCTCTCTCTCTCACACACACACACACATACACACACAAACACAGAGAGAGTAAACTATATACCAATCACCTTGTTCCCATTTTCAACATAAAAAAGGATACTAAGATGGTATCATTTTCATTCTTATTATTACAAAAATGGCTGACGTCTCCCATTTCAGTGACTTGCAGATTGGAATTTTAAAGTAAACATTCATTTATAGTTTGCAAAACTGAGTTCTTTGACACAGTGCCTGCTTTAAAGAAAAAAACAATGTGGTTTCTGTAAGATTACTCCGTTGATTGCAAGCGTCAGGCCACACTTTCCTATATTCAATGCCAGCTTAGGCTACCCAGTGAGAACGCTTCTCAAACAAACAAACAGCAAAAACAAGCAAGCAAACAAACAGAGATCCCCTCCCAAAGTAGGTTATCTTTCAAGAAACTTCATGAATTAAGGTGTGGCATACATCCTTCACATCAGACTCAGTCTTAGAGGTGAGACACCTGAAGGGAAGCCTGACTGAACAAGCAGTCACGAGTCCTCTGCTTTGCCAACCCCTTTTCCTTCATCCACAGTTTTGGGCAGTTTGTTTGTCAGTGTCTCCGAAGACCACCCCCTTGTGTTTCATTTGCTTTGATGGGATATCTACTCACACCACCTCGATGGCATATATTTTAATCTACTGCATTTTCTTAATTTTATGAAAATGCGTCTTTGAAATGCACTCACTGTGTTGTGATGCACACATTAAAACTATCTCCTGCTCACTAGTTCAGTATCAGTGACACACGCATATGCTTTCTGATTTCTGTGGGAACATCTGTCCTGTTATTTTAGCCATGTGAACCTAACACCACGATGGATCATATATCATTGCCAATACTAAGACCACATGCCTGACTGTATTTCTGATGCATTAAACTCCCTTTAATTTTTTCACTATATATGCAAACTTATTTTATCTTATTATAAACACACCCTCTCCCATTTCGTAGCGTTGGCTTTGTTCCCATCGCTCTTCTAATAAATCCAAATAAAATTAATTGCAATCTGTTCACTGGAAGGCACTATTTTCCTCTTGCCCTGGTGTATTATGGAATCTGCTCTTCCACTGTGTGATGTGGTTATGTATGGAGAAATTACTGAGAGGCTGGCATGTAGTCCCCAAATGGGCAGATGATGATACACAAGGGCACATTTCTATGAGAAGGTGGTATCTAAGGAACATGAATTTCTTCAAGTCTAAATACCTTATAAACCTCTGAGTTTTTGAACACTTGGGTTGTAGTTTAGAGGTATTGGCATTAGAAATCACATAATCTCTGTGACGTTAATAGCGCAGAAAATGCATCGGTGTGTTGGGGAGGCAGTACAGTTAGAGAAACACTGGCCACACAAAGCGTGAAGAAATGAGTTGCTCTGCAGAGCCCACATAGGGCAAGCTGCAGTGTCTCTGTGTATAGTTACAGAACTACAGAGAGACTGGAAGTAGCCCTGGGAGATGGCCAGAAGCTAACAGAGCAGCTAGCACACACAGTGACACAAAACACAGATACCCCATTTCCTACAATGTGGAAGATGCGGTGGGGAGCAGTGGGTGCCCTCTCATGTCCACATGCACACTGAAGCACATATGTGCAAACACATACCAGAGCACTCACAGATGTGTGGGCACATGCACACAGAATGAGAGAGACACACACAGAGAGACACAGATAGAGACTGAGACAGACAGGGGGAGACAGACAGACAGACAGACAGACAGACAGACACACGCAAATCTAGAGCAGCACAAAGGAAGGAGAGGAGAAGAAAGGGGCAAAGGGAGGAAAGAAATACAGCGGGGTGAGAAGGAAAGAAATAATTTGGGAAATGCACTATCTGGTGCCTAGCTTCCCTTTGGTAATACTTGCAAGGTTACTGGAAGAACTCAGTTGTCTCTGGTTACTTGTTTGTTTGTAGTGCTTCCGGACAGGTTTGGGTTAGATCCTGTAATTCTTTCCCTCTTTCTCTTTTCAAGAGCAGTGAACACGAGCCACTCTTTATAGATCAGCTTAGGACTTGACAGTTTGAAGTGAGTCACTCAGCAAGCTGTTTGGAAGTACTAGCAGGCACACCATTGTTCATTTTGCTCCTCAGTTGGTAAGGCGTGGCTGCTCCATAAAACCTTGAGATGTACCATCGAGATGTCTTATTTCAGGGGACCGTATGGATGATAAAACATTATTTGTTAGAGTTAGCATCTTCTCATATGTGAAGTAAATGATGCTGCAACTTCATACTCTCTGTATGGTTTCTTCTATGTTTGATTGCTGTAAGTATTGGGTCTTCTCCGTATAAATTACTTAGAGCATTGATTGGACTTTTACTCTTTAGCTGTATTATTCAAATTGAATAAAAGTCTCTGCAGAATGCAAATATAAACCATCTTTGATTCTATTTTGCTTTTTTTCTTGAGATATTATAAAGATAGCCTGCTGGCAGGAGAGATAATTTTTATGAAAGAGAACTTTCCCCCACATTGTCCCCTGTAGTAAAAAATTACAATTAGCGGACAACAATGGACTGTTCTGGTTTCTTTGATATTCAAAATGTAAAACTTTCGAGAAATTATTTTGGTGTGTATTTTAATGTTATTGCATAATCAATGCATCCCAGTAAGAGGGAATATAAAATATGAACATGATAATATTCAACTAACTCTCCCATTGTGACAAAAACTAAACCTTGAATAATTGTTTCCTTTGTGAAAGAGAAAGCAGAGAAAGCCAAGCATCACTACTATTGAATCATAAAACAACAGCTATCTCATTCCCTATGGCTTTCATCCATAGAATTTACAGTGTGAATGCTATTTTTTTTGGTATACAAATGCTGCTATATTGAGAAAAGTGTGGAAAATAGAAGGCCTAGTTCCAATTTTCTTGCCACACAAAGAAAACAAAAATCCTTCCTCATCTTCTGTATTATGTGAGTGCCAATAACGCCTCTTTGATGGTAGCTTTGTGCTGTATTGTGTTTTGCTTTTAATTAAGATATATTGGGTAAAATAGTGTTTCATTGTATTGTGCAGAGTACGGAAGCACGGGCTAATTACAGCCTTCAATGGGATTCAGTGTGGACCTCCAGCTACTGTCTCGTGCCCATTTTTTTTTTCAGATCAGCTAAGTGTTCTGATGTTATATTTTCTCCTGGGGTTTTCTTTTCAGCTTCTCTTCATCCAAATAAAAAGCAATGACCCCTACCCAAAATGTTAATTAAATAGCTACACCACTTGGTATAAAGTTAAAAAATATATACTTATGTTTTAGAAAGCAAGATTCAATGTTGCCCCACGTGTCCTGCCCATAGCATTTGTTTCTATAGGGCACAATTAGCACAAAAGACAGAATTTATGGAGAAACCAGGTTGTGAGGCAGACAAATATGGAACAAATTTCTCCCTCATCCTTATTTATACCTGGTTAATCTTTTAAACTTAATCATTAAGTTTTTTTGAAAATAAAGCAAATACAGTCATTAGTTGAGAAATATAAAAACATAAATAAAGACATTAGGTTAGATGGCCAAATTTTCAGAACTTCAAGGTAAAGATAAATGTCTGTTGCTCATGTAACCTGATTACAAATCAAAGATAAACAGTATTATGAATATTGATAGTGAAAGCTAAAAAAATGCAAACCTATTCTAGAAATCACAGTATATGGTCAAATTTCAATAGTACTCAGATTGCATGTCTTAAAGAAACAATTATACACTTGTTAAATGATTTGACAAAACTCTTTATCTAGGTATTAACACTGGGGCCGCCTTGAATCCTGAGCAGTGGTTAGGTTTAGGGGGAAATTTGTTGTGCACAAAATAACTTTCTCTCCTTTACATGACTTCAGTAAGACATATTCATCCATATATACACTATAAACATGTGTTACAGTTTCATTAATACAAATGAAATAATTTAATGTATATTGTAAGAGGAATACTATTTATAGCTATGAAAAGTTCTTTTTAATATTCTTTTTCTGACCCTATTTTCTATATTCCTGCAATTTTCTTTTAGTATGCATTTTCTGCAAGCATTATTAGGGTTCATGCAAGTAGCTAATCTTTTGTTGAAGTGCATTGGATTAAAATGTTAATTGTAATTGTATAATTGTCATTTTCATTCTGCATGCTAAATGCAATGAAGTCTATGAAATTATTGCATGAAAATGCATAATGTTTAATAATGTGTTTTGAAGGTTGGTTTTGCCAACAGTAATCATAGTTACTTATGCTAATAAGTAATATGCTAATAATAATTACATACAATATGGAGTACTTACCATGTGTGCTTATTTAGATTATTTCTTTAATCCGTTCAATTGCTCTATGATAGTTTATGGATATAAGTGGCTTCTTAGTCTGCTCCAGCATGATACTTTTCATAGAATTTTACACTGTATATACAAAGCTTCCCCTCTGTGTCCCAGGAAGTATAGTTCATTTTTACTATTATTTCAGTGGTGAGTGTAGTAGTTTAAATAAGAATATTCCCCAACAGCTCAGAAGTTTGGACAACTGGAGTCTGGACTTAGAAGTCTCCACATGTGCTAAAGATATTTTTGGAGATCACATCTAATTGCTGGAGAATGTGTGCCATTAGGTTTTGGGATTCGAGAGTTCATTATCTCATCCCACTTCCAATTTGACCTGTCTGCTTCATGTCTGTGGGTGAAGTTACCTGCTCCTGCCTCTATACCTGCCTCTTACTTCCCTGTCTCCCTGTCATGATGGACTCTTATCCTTTCGGAACTGTAAACCACAATACACTCTCCCTTCTATAAGTTACCACTGGGCATGGTCTTTTATCACAGCCAACAGGGAAGTAACAAATAAAACAAGGAACTGAAATTCTGAGACTGGTCAGTATTGAGTGAGCTGTGTTACAAAACTGTACAAGTTGAAGCCCAATCCTGTAGCTGGCATATACTGGTAAAACTTTTCTCGAGTAGTATTTTATTGAAAAGAGTGGTAGGCTAATCTAATGGTGGTACACAAAGCTGCTCGCACGACATGTGGCCAGCTGACATAAAACCAATACTGCACCAGATCTTTGACTGTGGGTGGGGGATATTTGTGTCATGTGCATACAGTTCAGTTTTTAAATCTACATCAGATTAAAATCAAGATGGCTCTGTTTCCTAGGGAGCCAAGGCCTTCAACAAGAGTTGTGAGGGTCTGTACCTCTACGAAGGCACCTCTTCTGCTTTTCCCCTTGACTCAGCTTGCCTCAGTTGCTTTCTCTGTTGATAGCTCACATATGTGTCATAGTCCCATGTTGTTTTTGTAGACTAGGACAAGGAGTCTCTTAGATTTTACTGCACTATAGAGAATACTTTGTTTCATTTATCTATAAGGTTAACCCTTCCTCAGCCTCCATTTCCTCCCTGAACGCCACTTTTTCTAGTATGCCTACTTAGAACTGGAGGTGCTGATACAACTGCTGGGACCCTGATTCCTATCAGCGATTCTGCTGCTCCTCAACCCCTCAACTTAGTTTTCTCTTCCCCCAAATGCTGAATGCCTTCAAATATAGCATGTTTCATGATGATTATTCTTTCTGTCAAATGTCCATTTTCTTTGTCATTCAATGACATGGTCCATATTCCATTAGACAATGCCCAGGAGGTGTTAATCATTCAATAGCTATAATAATGGAGTATGAGAATACCAATATTTTCCAGTGATAAAAATGAACCAAGTCACATTATATATTTCTGAGTATGAATAGAGTTCATTCCTTGTATATATGTGTGTGTGTACATGTATAATATTATGATGTTATATATCGTATTATTGCGACATATATGTTAGAGTGGAAGGTGAAGAATGACATGTACAGAAAGAACAAACAGTTTTACTTATTTTAGAAGCATACTAACTGCTCGCATATGTTCATAAGTGATGAACTCTTAACTAAAGAGGAAAAAATGGCAAATATAAAAATTAGGAAAATTATTTCCATGGGGTGCACATTGTGTGTGTGTGTGTGTGTGTGTGTGTGTGTGTGTGTGTGTGTGTTTGGATAGAGTCCTGAGAGGAACATAGATGAAGGGAAGAAGGAGTAGCTTATGAAAGATGCAAATCATTAACAACCTCCCTAGTTTGAAGGTGAAATGATGGCTCATGACTATTTGATAGAGTGTTAGCCTTTGGAATACACATTTATATTGTTTTGTTTCTATCAAATATGTTAGTTGCAAAGAGTACTTCTAATGTTATCACCAGTGATCTTTTGTGCTGACCGTTTACGTTAGGAAGGAATGAAATGGAAGCTACTGACTTTCTTCTGTATAAGTACCGTGTGTCACCAGCAAGAACTCTGTGTACTTTTTGTTCAGATCACTTGGCTTGGTTATGAAGAATGCTGACCTTCTTAGATGAAGAATGATTCACCAACAGAATTAGTGCAGGATTTTCACTGTATTAGTTACAAGGGCTGTCATAACAAACGTGAACGGATAGATTTAAACAGAGAAATGTATTTCCTCACATTCCTGCATGGTGGAATAAGGTCAGGAGGCATGCACTCTTTTTGAAGTCTCTAGGGAAGGCTCAGTTCCACTCTGTCTTCAAGCTTCTGGTATTGACTTGGGCACACTTTGGTCCATAGAGACCTCACTCCAATCTTTGCCTCTGTTGTCACATGACATTCTACTTGTGAATCTGCGTCTTTTGTCTTTTAATGAAGACAACAGACATATTGGCTAGCATCTACTATGTCTGAGGAGAGCTTTAACTGGATTACATCTGCAAGTCCTTGCTATAAATAAGGTAACACTCATTGTTGCCAGGTGATAGATACTCAGCATTTTTTGAAGCATACAATAATTCAGCACACACTACTACTCTATCATAAACAAATTTTTCATTTTTTTCTGGATGTTCTGGCACTCTTTACAGGATTTTCTCCTTTTGGCTATAAACATCAAGCAAAGTCCTTGACCCTCCATGTTTATCATTGAACTCTGTCTAGTCATTAGCTTGTACATTTGGATGTGGTTTATCTACACAGTAACTAAGAACTAAACAGGAGAGTTTCATTGAAAAGATAATTAGCATATCATTACATTTCCAAAACCACAACCATCTGAAATTTCTACAGGTATAATCTCAAAGTTAGCAACCTTTAAAGATAAGCAGAATATATGGGTTTAGATTGCTTATGAGCTTTTGGACATACAGCCTTTTCCATTCCTCTTTCTTTTTTCCCCACTTCCTTCTTGTGTTCATCATTTTTGTTTCAAACTGGTAACCAAAAAATATGAAGTGATGAAAGTGTTATATTTTTTTCTTACATGAGAAATCTTACTACAATAATCCTTCCTGAAGAATTGTTTATGGAGACTGGTGTCTGAGAACAGTATAAGGAATAATCCTTTTTCATAGCTTAAGCAATTTACCTTATTGGTTTCTTACTATTTTTGTATTTTCAGACATTTAGATGCAATCTGAGTGAAAGTAAATGTATTTGAGATTCATAATCTCCTTTGAAATCTAGGTGCTACCTTCCTCTCTGATTACTTAGAACTTAGGTCTGTGAGGGTCACAGCTATGCTAATATTTCCAAGTGTTATTACTTATGTTCATAATGCAGCTGGATTGCTTTATATTTTGCTTGATTTACCATTCCTAGTTAGCACTTAAATGCCTCTTTTCTCATTATTTTTTTTAAAAAAATACACAGTATGGTGGTACATACTTGTAATCTCATCACTTTGGAAGCCTAGGCAGCAAAATACCCTTATATTTGAGGACAAAATCAATTACATATAAGTAATCTGTATATACTCATGCACCTACATATGCATACATACATATTGAAAGATGAGAGAGAACAAATGCTCTAATTCTAAAGTATTAATTTTTCCAGGGGCTGGTTGACTGAATTTTACAATTCAGATGCCTCTTGTTATCCTGTTATGGAATTGTAAAGGAAGGAAAAATAATTTTCCATGGGATAATACTCTCACTTCTCAGATGTCTTCTGAAATCTTTTGCCTTCTGCAAAACCTCTTGCAACTGTGAGACAAAAATCATGAAACAAGAAACATATTTCCTATATCTAAGTCTCAGACGCGATGCTTGTTGTGCATTTTGGTTTTTCCTTTCTTTTTTTATCTCTGTCCTTTTATAATTTTTATTTTTTGAAAAGAGTAAAAAAAGGAAAATAATCTTAATTGAATAGCACAATAGAGAACTATAATATTTCATAGGGACTGTGAACAGTTCTATTTTTATATTTATTAAATGATATTTGGAGCCAAGACAAATAGAAAGAAATCAACAAACCTTTAGTTTCATGGGAACATCAGTTTTAAATAGCTAATACATATTTCAGGGGGAATTATTCATTTCCCCATTGTTTTCTGTAAGTCTAATGTCTCATACCAATGGAAACATAACCCTGAGATGGTGATTACAGGTGTCTGTCTTCCATTATAATTCTCTTTTAACACTGCCCTTTGCTGTCTGAATAATCATCTCCATATTAGTTTTCCAAACCCACTGAAAATGATTTAAAGCAAATATGCTAACAATGGAAACAATGTCGATTTCTCTTGTCATTTGATAAACCAGAAGGTTGTTTCTATTGCATGGTGTGGACCTGTAATATTTTTACTATGCTTGTTATAGTGCATTTTTATGATAATTATAATATGATTTCATGATATTAAGTGAAAAATGTTATAGTCATTTTTCTTCTTAAAAACACATAGTAATGTTTCATGTTGGATAAAACAGGAAAAAAATAAAACAACCAAATAGGTTAGCACCAAGCAACATTTTCTGGTGTTTCTTGTTTAAGAAAGAGTTACAAGAAAGAACTAACTAGTGTTAAAAATGAGTAAGATGGGAAAAAGGCACAGCATCGGTTGTAATTGACAGCACTTGTAATTGTGTAATTGCAAAGGAGAATGTCTATAAGTAAGCCCCCTTTGGGTGTAAAACAAGAATACTCTTCTGTAATGTATTAAATTTAAATTGAAGGAAAACATTTCATTGAACTAGAATTTAGTTAATGCTTTGTTCCTCAGAAATCATGCTTTAATCTCAGGAGCACTTTTCGTGAATGCTAAAGATAGCTCTCCTGGGTCCCTTCATCCTTTTAGCTTTGGTTTTGTGATTGCTTTCATGTTATTTTCCCCACCTCCAACTTTTAACCATTTACAGCATCTTCTCTCTGTGGTACAGTTATTTTGGTCTATGTGAAAGGTAAAAAAAAAAAGGCTCCATAGGCCCTGTTTTTGTCCGGGTCTGCACACCCAATTTCCATGACTCTTCTTCCAATAGTGGTCTGATTTTCCAGGTGTGATGCAATATATCAAAATGTTTTATAATAAAAAAAAACAGTATATGAACATATTTCTTTTTGGTACTTTGTCATCTCAATTATATAATGTAAATACACAGAAAATCAGAATTTTCTTTTAACTTAGGACTTAGGAAAATATTGAGTCTATTTTGAGAATAACTAAACACAAACCTATCAAATAAGATCTATAAGAAATGTATAAATGTAGGTATGGATGTATGCATGTATGTATGTGTCTATCTTTCTATCTGTGTCTTCACACATACATATATAGATATACATGAAAATATAGAGGGGATACATATATATTATAAGTACATATAAGTATAATGATATACATATATATATATATGTATTCACAAATACATGTATGCACTCCTATATGCATTGTGAATAAAGGAGTAGCTAATGGCATATTCAAATTATAGAAATTAGGTAGGTATAATATAGAGGGATATAAGTTTAAATTGGATCTACCCTAGCTGTAGTATGTGTTAGCATCATTATAGTAATTTGGCTTTTGCTTAAAGCTGGCTACAGGGATTTTATAAAATTTTACTGATGAAAAATGCTTTGTACATATCATTAGCATATCTGTGATTTGATTAATCAAAAAGCTTAATTAATTTAAATGTGTTCATTAACATTGAAAAAGTTTGAGCTGGAAATGGAATTGTCTCAATGGCTAATGTTTTTGCAGAAAGTAACTACAAACAACAGGCATAATTATTTATAGTATTTTAAAGTAAAAATCTATGGATAGCAGCAGAATGTACCTCATATAAGTAAAAGTTTACTTTGAATTTTTTTTCATGCTTGAAGCTTGTGCCTGAATATATTATGGCTGACTAGGAGAGACCTCTGTTTTTGTTTATAATTCTTGGCTTTCTGTGTATGTTCATTTCCTGGCTGCACAGACCTGAAATAATCACACAGAAACTATATTAACCAAAATACTGTTTGGCATATTAGTTTAGGCTTCTTATTAACGAACTCTTACATCTTAAATTAACCCATTTCTATTATTCTGTGTCTTGTCACAAGTCTGTGGCTCAAAGGGTAAAGTTCTGGCATTTATTTCCTCGACAGCATCTCCCCGACTCTGCCTTCTTTTTTCCTCTATCTCTGCTTGGAATTCTTGCCTTGTTATATAGTGCCTGGTCATAGGCCCAAGCATCTTCTTTATTCATTAACCAACAACACCTATATTGTTCAACTCTGCTTCGTGTTTGTGCTATGTTTAATGATGATGATGTCAGTATTCCAGCCCTCTAATGATAGGAAGAAGGTTGATTATTTTAGCTTGCTATGTGGGTATCCTATCTTTGGCTTCTGAAAATGGTACCTGTGACAGACTATAAAATAAATATATGTATCTGGGATTTTCATGAAATATTATTAAATATCTTTCTGTGCCATTCATGGTCTCTGTTCTTTCTACAGCCTGTTCAGTTTTTATGATTATGAGCCTACTATGTTATTGGTTGCCTAATAGAGTAAATAATTTTGTGGGGGAATATTCTCTTCATATAAACTAACATGCATTGTAGTCACACTAACAATTACTCGAAAGTATTGATAGGAAAAAGAAATTATTTTCTTTTTATTCTTTAGTCCATTATCTCTTAATTACTGTCAGCTTGTGTTGAGGTAGAACAGGATAATGTGTGATGGAGGTGGACTTTTCACTTCACATCAAGGAGTGGACATAGATTGACAAGAAGGGACCAAGGATAAGATAGGCTTTTTTACAAGACGCTGTCTACTTCAATGACCTACATCCTCCTGTCAAGCCTCATATCCTGGTTGTCCTTTTGCCTTGATATTCATATCAGGTTAATCTGATCATTAGATAAGTGAATGGCATGTAAAAAGCATTTTTTTCTCAGCTAAATTGATAGTAATGATTAATACTGATGAAGTTTGAACCCTTTTCATGTGTATACTTTTAAGAGTCTCTCATCTGGCAACGGGGCTTTAAAATCTGAGTCTTTGGGGGAAGATATTGCATCTCTAAGCTATAGCAATACACTTGAAACCAAAACGATTCTCTGACACCTTCCCTCTTTGCCTTTGTAGAGGTCAACAATGTTTTTAAAAACAAAGCACATTTAAAGTTAGTGGCAACTGTTTGAGAACTCAGTCTCAGAAAGCCTACTGTGTATGTCTAATCTGTTGATTTTCTAGATGTCTTCTTATTTTTGGCTTTACCCAAAATTATTAAGTATAAGCTATTTTGAGAATAAGATGTTATGCATTCTTTTTCCTCTGTAGAGCCTGGGTAGAGATGTGTTATACAATAGTCTCTCATTAGGAGCTTGGTAAACGGACATGCTAAGATAAATTTATTCTCCAAAATTTTATCTTTCACCTCAGGACCTATCACTTAATTCTTGTACTTTATAATGGTATTTAAATTATTGGCAATAATATTTACATATGGCTGACTAAGTTTCTCTAGGAACAACAAGAAATGTCTAAGATATAGAAAATTGCAATGCAAACTTCATTATCTTTCATTTCATCAACAATAAATTAAGGCAGACTTTCACTCTGTAGCACTGGCTGGCCTAGGATTCACAGAGATTTGCCTCTGTACCTGGAGGCCTGAGATCAAAGGCGTACGACCAAGCCTGGTTTGCAGCATTGTTTACACTATGATGGATGTGTATATGTGACTGTGCTCATGATGGCTAGATAACCAGTAATAGGAGACACTGGGTGTTGTGGAGTGTTAACAGAATACATTAGCATTTAGTGTTCTTGGTACAGGAGATTCTGCTCACTGATACAGAAGGATGTATTTTTCTCAAAGAACACCCAGGGAGAATTGTTAATTGCTTCTCTACATTGAGGCTATAGCACGTGTCTTCTACGACCCTTCTCATTCTAGAGCCTTCCGATTATTGATTTATAGAAGCTCCAGCCTTCCAAACAATTCATTCTGTGTCATTCAGCCTCAAACTATATAATAGACCTTATCTTTCTCATCTTTAAACACTGATCTAAACTAAAGATCAAAGATCAAAACTGTACTCCTGACTTTCCTGAGTCTTCAGGCAGTAGATGATACTTCCTTTCTACCTCTATTTAAGTGTGAACCAATTCTAATAGTGAAATTATATCATCTATCTTTCTATCTATCTATCTATCTATCTATCTATCTATCTATCTATCTATCTATCTATCTCTATCTATCATCTATCTACCTCCCTACATACCTACCTACCTATCACAAATAAACCTGTTAACTATAAAAAAAATTATGTTACTTTATCTAAGTCACACTGTTAAACATCAGGTTCCAAAGACAATGTCTCCAACTTAGGAGACAAGGCCAGTTAGTGAGTTACAGTGTACCAATTGCTCAGGAAAATCAAAACTGAAAAAAATTCCACAGGAAGGAATGATAGAAGAAAATTTAAAAAGAAAGAAAGCAGATTTTAAAATGTATTCTTGAGGAAACATGTTTATTTACACAGCATCGAGAAGAATGTGGAAAATTCTGGAAAATCACTGTCTATGAAAATAATAATATTGAGCCCAAAATGTTTTGAGGACAGTTTATTAATTAAATAATTTCCTTGAATAAGCTGTTTGTTCAGAAATGGGGATGGATGATGTAGGTAAATTGAGCCCATTGTAAGGAAAATCGATGAAATCCCAGTGACAGGATGCTATCTTTTTGTCTACTTTGATTGTACAAAATTACACTTCACATATTATATGTAAATATGAAGCTTTTTCAATTTGTAAAAATACTTTTGCTTTTATAAATATATTTTAATATGCCATATTTGTCTGTCTTTACGTTGTTTTGTTCAATTAATAATATAATCTTTTATTTTTTTCTAAGGACAATGCATGAACATTTCATATTATTTCTCTTTTGTTAACTTGCAGACCTGATTTAAAAAAAAATCAAATAACCGGGTAAAAACCAAAGGAAATGAGCACCCATTTCTCCATAAAAGTGAACTACAAATTCAGCTTAATGAATACAAATGCACAGTCAGTTATAATATTAAGTTTCAGGTGACAGAAATAGTCTTTCCCAGAGACTAAATGACTTCATTTGATGGTTTAAGAATAGGAAATACAAGGAGCTTTAAGTACGGAGTTTGATCTTTGACTCATCCAGCCTAGCTGTAACCACTCATCAAAATGTCATATGCAGGCTCCAAAGCCATTTGGAGTTCAATAAATCAAATTACCTCTCCTATTACCCACTGCCTACCCTGCCATATTGTTATTTGGCAAACAGGTGTGATCGGATTTCCTATTGTCATATTCTCTGGAAAGATTATATCTAACTTTTTTGTCAATTGGTACAAATTAACAGGATACATGACACATCCTTCATGGTCCTGGGATAATGTTGTTTCTTTTTTTTTTTCTCATTTTTTTATTCAAGATTTCTATCTCCTCCCCTTCTCCTCCCCCTTCCTTCCCCTCCCTTCCACCCATACCCCCACTCCACCCCTCTCCAAAGACAAAGAGCCATCAGGGTTCCCTTCACTATGTTTAGTCCAAGGTCCTCCCTGCTCCCACTAAGTCCAGGAAGGTGAGCAACCAAACTGACAAGGCTCACAGTGAGCCCGTCCATGCTGTAGAGTTCATGTTCATTGCCATTGTCCTTGGTTTCTCAGTCCTCCTCCACCGTCAGCCACATTCAGAGAGTCCGGTTTGGTCCCCTGTTCCATCAGTCCCATTCCGACTGGACTTGGTGGTCTCCCGTTAGATCTGTCCCACCGTCTCAATGGGTAAAAGCACTCCTCGCGGTCCTTGCTTCCTCACTGTGACTTTTGATTTAGGAGTTAGCAACCCAGCTAATGATTAGTTTTACTCATTTTAATCCACAATAATTCTAAAATACTAAGGAACTCTTTGTGAGATGCAGGTTTCATTGTCTAACTTGTCACTCCAGCAGTCAGGAGGGAGAGAAAGGGGCATCACTGCAAGTTTGAAGCCAGCATAGTCAGCATAGGACTTGTTAAGTCAGTGAGGGCTACAAAGCAAGACACTGACTGCCCCAGCACAGCAAGAATAACAATAAATGGGCAGAACCAACTTCCTACGGCTGATCTAGTTTAGTACTGTATTTGTAAGTGTGAAGAGCTCTTGTCTCGGTTTTCTACTGGCAAATCATTTTTGTTTATAGCTATTTTATATCTGTCATTATGTTTATCAGGAAAGAGGCAAAATATACAATAGATCACAATATAATCCTAAAATGATCATCTGATGATTATATAAAAATAACTTATAGGTAATATGAAAAATAATGAATGTTGAAGGATTGCCATATTGCTGACATTATTTTCAGCACTTTGTTAATACTGTATTGCTTAATCTTCAGAAGAACCTTAGGCCAAGGACTACCCATTCCCATTTCAGAAGAAGTTAGATGCACACAGAAGCTAGGTAAGGATTGAGTAGAAATAATTGATTTTGATGATCTCCAAACACTGATATTTATCCATTAGTAAAATTAACTTTTTAAAAATTAGCGCATAAAGTTATGTTTTTTCTTTTAAAAAGGAACAAAGACAAAATGGCTTAAATTTCAAGTTAATGTCTAAGAAAAGAACGTAGTTTTCTAGCAATTCTCTTACTGTCCTCAGTACAAAGATTTTCCTTTTCTGGCAGAGGTGAGAAATGTTCGTCTGGTGGTCTTGTACGATTTATAGATCCATAAATGGGAAAACTCAGACCCTGACTGGATGTTCATTAAGGTCACTGATAACAGATGGGCCTGTCACTCTAGCGTGGAGGAGGCGGGAAGATCGTGTGGAGAAGAACACGGCGAGGCAGAGACAGCAACTATAGACCCGTGTGTTTCTTTGCTGGGTTAGTTCCATGGCGTTGATATTCACCAGCACCCCAGGTTTCCAAGCACTGCCCTTCGCCAATGAGCTTGAGAAGACAGGAGAAAAAGCCATGTATCAATGACGATTTCCTGCTATGTGCTCCAGGCCTGTCCTCCACCTAAACACAACCAGAATGAGTTTATGGCACAGTTGTATTATTCTGACGTGATTTTGACATTAAATGTTTTGAGCTTGTTCACTGATAAATCTGAACATAAATTTTCTTTAACATGGATTCTTTAAAAATAGCTTTTTTAGGTCTCAGGAAGGGAAAATGCACAATAATAAAAGCAATAAAGCAGTTTTATGAGGCATAGGACGAGCTCTGACATCAGCAAAATATGCCATGGTAGGATAGAATGTTTATTCTTCAAAACAGATAATGTGGCTAAATTGATTTAGATATTGAAGAGAAAAAAGAAAATTACTCGTCAGTTTTTACAGCAAAGATTTATTTTAGCTTTATTAGTATGACATACTTCTGATCTCTAAATGCATATTTTAAAATGTATTCAGGTACCATAAATTCAACATATACCCATAAATTACTATTCAAATATTTTATAAAATTTATAAGGAAAAGAAAAATATATATGGTTTAATTAGACTATTACTTATGAACAAAAACAGATTTTAATTAATACCAACTATACGTATTTAATGCTTAAGTACCCATACTTCACATATAAATTGATTGCTTTTCAGTTTAATCATTAAATGAAAATTGGACATTTAAGTACTTATTTTTTTATTAGATGTATTTAATTTTATTTTATGTGTATTATTATTTTACCTGAATATATGTGTTTAAGTGTAGTGACTGTATGCTTGGTACCTGTGGAGGCCAGAAGAGGGAGGTTGATTACCTGGAGCTGGAATTATAGATTGTTGTAAGATACCATGTGGGTGCTGGAAAATGAACCCAGTTTCTTAGCAGGAACAAGTACTCTCAATGATGGAACCATTTCTTCACCCACATGGCCATTTATTACACATATTACAAAAGTGTGTCAACAATTAGATGTCAGCCTCACCTGCAGTGAACATTTTCCTTTCTAGTGTTTGATGCTTTGTGTAAATCATCTGTCATCAGCTAGCACATGTCTTCTTGGGGTTAAAAAAAAAAAAAACTATCAACAGACTGTAGATTTTGGTCGACTTGACACAACACAGAAGCTTCCTACTTAATGCTGGCTAGCGATTAAAAACACACAGGGCTTGGAAAAGAAGAGCAACCTTGTTTTTTACCGTTGGTAAAGAAATGCCAGAAAAATATAATCACGCAAAAAGAACAGATATAAATATAGAGTTGGAGATTTGCTAAGCTAGTGATTTAGAATATCGTGAATAGTTACCTGGGAGGAAGTGTAAAGGGTTCCATGGCACAGAACTGGTGTTCAATTGCTGCTCTCCCTCTGGGGCTATTCCAGCAAAACTCTTGCTCAGCCTTACTTACCACATTATCTAGGAGCTGTACATATGTATTAGAATTTTACAGAATAGCAATGAGTTAGAATAGGGAAGAAGACAAAAGGAAGACAGAAGGTATTATTTTTTAAAAGATTTTAAAATACTAAGATACTATGACAGCAAAAAAAAAAAAGGATAACGAAAATGGTCTTTGAATAAATTGAAAGTGGGTAATTAATTACTGAAAACACCTGAAGGGGATGGTGGGGTAACATGAAAGTTAAGGTGAGACATGTATGTAATAAAACCTATTTTCATGAAATACGTAACAAAGGATGTAGTACCATGAGGAAAGCTGCCTCGTTCTCTAAGTCTCCATGTGCTCCTGTTCCAGGTGACACTGGGGCTAATGCCAGAGGTTTCAGATACAGAAAGCAAGTATACAACCCCAATGCAAATTAGGATTAAATGGAAGCTGTGCTTGACTAAATTGTGCGTGATTGTCCATTCCTGATAACCATGGCACAGAGGGAAATGCCTATGTGCAATTTGAGGTTGTGTCAGCTCGACAGGAGCAACACTTATTAAGGCTAGTGAGGAGCTCAGGAAAAGAGCAGACTACAGTGACTGGAAGAGAAGCTGCAGTGTGTCTGGATGGGGATCCATTGTCATAATTAGGCAGATTACAAAAGCCTGCACCCCACTTCTAAATTTGTCTGACAGTTTAGAAAGGGGATCTATTAAGAGAAATCTTAGGAGGAATCCCATAGTTAGGTGGCAATAGTCTCATATAACTATGTAGTATGTAGGCGTGGGCAGGCCTGCTTTTCATCCTGCCCCCCTCTTGGCTGCCTGACTAGCTCAGCCCCAGAAATAACAACACACAAACTGTATTCTTTTAAATACTGCCTGGCTCATTAGTTCCAGCCTCTTACTCACATCTTGACTAACCCATATCTAATAATCTTTGTAACACCACGAATGGTGTCTTACCGGGAAAGATTCAGCATGTCTGAACTGGTGGCTGGCTCCATCGCATCTGTCTCCCTGAAGAGAGGCATAGCAGTCTGCCCCAGAGAGGCGAGGCATGGTGATTTATCTCACTTAGGAGAGGCGTGGCATCTGACTGAGCCATCTACCTCACTTCCTTCTTCCTGTGTTGTCTACTCCACCCACCTAAGGGCTGGCCAAGGCAGTTTCTTTATTAAAACAGGAGACCCTCCCACATCATAACTAGTCATCAAATGATGTGGGCAATGAAAAGATTCTTTAACTCAACCACAATGAAAAGGGTAGGAAAGGGAGAGAGGAGAGGAGAGAGAGAGAGAGAGAGAGAGAGAGAGAGAGAGAGAGAGAGAGAGAGATTCAATAAGAATGAAGACCAGTAGGTGGCATTTATCTCAGAAGAAGCCAGGTGGCGATTGTAATCAAAAGCAAAGCAAATAAAACTCAGTTTCAGGGAAAGTCTCTGTGACCACCACTGCACGACCAGCAGAGTAACCATCTCAGGGAAGCAAGAGGGTAGTTCTGTTCAACAAGGCTCAGTAGTCAGTGTGGCTTCAAACATGAGTAGATTGTTTAAGCCTATTTAAGCACAGCACAATTTGGAAAAAGTGTCCTGGACATAATTAACACAATCCCATGTGCACAACGAGCTTAAGATATGACGACATCAAAACTCTGTAATGTACAGGTGACTTCGTCTGTAAATGTAGGGTCTATAGATGGATTGAGACAGTGAAACTCAAGGAAGGGGTCTGGGGAAGGTCCCTAACCACATCTGTTCCCAGCCTTCTGGGCAAAAACAGGCTATCAATCTTTGTCTTTGAAGACACAAAACTATGCTTATGTGTTTAAGGGTCCTGGCTTCCCCTAGTGCTTACCTGTGACTACAAGGACATGCATCTCTCCTATACTCAGTGTGCAGCAATTGTGCTCTATTAAGGGGAAAACATTACTTGTGTTCACCTCAGTCTTGACCTGTGGTTATAAGAACTATTGGTACATTTTATGCTGATTTCTAAGATAAAAAGTACCTGGGCAGCTACCTAAAGAAAAAAAAAAAACAGCTGACTTCTGCTATGTAAATTTGATAAACTGTCTTTAAATATTTGAACCTCTATTGTAATTTGCTCTATACTTTGATATGTTGTTATTGTGGTTATGAACTATCCTGGCAATGACAACTTGAGGATGGGGGAGAAGTGTGTTTTGGCTCATATTTTATAGATACAGTTCCTCACGGCAGGGAAGTTAAGGTGGCAGAAGTCTGAAACAGGTGGTCACTTTTCATTGTCAATTAAGAGCAGAGAGATATGAATGGAGTTCTGAACTCAGCTCACTAACTTCATTTTTACATTCCAGGATTCCAACCCTGGGAATGTCTATATCAGAGGTCAGATGGGTATTCCTAAATCCACTAATCTTATCAAGATATCCATCCCTGAGGTATGCCTAGAGGCATGTCTCAAAGGTGGTTCTGGATCTGATGAAGGTGGCAGTTAATCCTACTCAGTATGCCCTTCATGGAATCTAGTTCATCTATGATAGCTTCCCTACCTCCTAAGGGAGGAAACCATGCTTGTGCCATCCTCATCCCTCAGCAGCTTTCAAGTTCTTTTCTTACAGTGGGAAGCTTCGATGACAAGAACTGAATTCAAAATAAGAAAATTGGAATTTATTTCTTAATATTCTTTATCCTCTTTTTCTTTTTTTTTCATTTTAACTGATGCATAAAAGCCTAACAATTAAAGATATTAATAAGGGTAATATGATGTTTTGATACATTTTTACAGCTTAAACGTATTTATTGGATCAAGTATTTATTTATTTTTCTTAAGAAAAAATTAAAAATCTTTTCTTCTAGCTTTTTGAACTGTATAGTATGTTACTTTATAGTAAAGATACTGTACTATTTTATAGTGATATAATATACTATATGTATATTACTATAAAATGTTATAAGTATATTATATTACATAACATAATACAGTGTTCTTCATATTGTATATGTTGTACAGTAATGTGTTTGAAAATTTTTATCCTCTCAGTGTAACTTAGTTTGCATTAGTCAACCCCCCTGTACCCTGCTCTTCCTTACTGCTGGTAGACACCATTCTCTTCTCAGTTTCTATAAAATCATAGTTTTCAGATTTCATAGTGGTGAGAACATTCAGCCTTTCATTTTTGTGCCACTTTTCTGTCACTTAGCACAGTGGTTTCCAGTTCATACTACCTTGCTGCAAATCACTGAGTATTGCCATTGGTTTTTACTTAACCCATTTTCTTTATTCATTCTGCAATAAATTGACTCTTGTCCTACACTCTTCCCATTAATGTTCTATTGTGAGTAGTGCTAAGTATGGACAGAACAGTGCAGATATCTCTTCTGTTTTCTTTGGATATATTCCCAGTCGGTATATTATTGATCATATAGGAATCCTGCCTGCATACTGTCTTCTAAAAACTTCCAAGGTACAATGACAACTTTTCATAATACTCATAAAATACATTCTGCAGATTAAATATCATGTACTGGAACCATTGAGCCAGGACTCAGGTTCTGCAGCACTAGGCCCATTTTTCCTCTCTCTTGAAAAGCCTGGTTGCCTGGTAGTAATAAGAACCTAGAGCTCAGTCTTAAGGATGACTGCTTTGTGTTCATGAAATGCTCTCGATGCAGTGTCTCGGCTCTGCCATTTGCTTCTGCGTGCAACCCAGAAATGTTTCTTGTAGATTTCTTTAAATAAGACTGAAATTATGCTAACTTTCTACAGAAACATTTCCTTTATGTAGGAAGTTAAAAAAAACATTAATTTTTGTCTAAAAATTATGTATGATAGATATACCAAAAATTCTCAGTAGAAGAGAAGTCTATGTAGGTAAAGTAATTTGAGTTATATATAATACAGCATAGAAGAAACCATTTTTTAAGAAACAAGTATACATCTAAAAAAGCTGCAGAGAAACCCTGTCTCAAAAAACCAAAAAAAAAAAAAAGAAAAAAAAGAAACAAGTATACAATACACACATTAAATCATGATTCTAGGAAAGCATTTAAGTTGAAAAAGACTAGAACTAGAAGAAAAACATTTCTTTAATGAGTCTCGTCATATAAGCACTAATAGAACAGAATGTATAAATCTACCAAGCCCAAAAATGCATGGATAGGGATGGAAAGATGATAAAATTTGACAAATAAAGCAGGTCTAATGAAAAAAATGTAAAAATTCTAAAATAAGGAAATATGTGCAAAAAGATAATAAAGTGACGATTATATAATTGGAGGAAATCACACATATTTTCCATAAGAACAAGTTACCATGGTGCAATGAATTTTAAAGATAAATGCACATTTGGATAAATTAAGGAAAACCAAAAGAGTCAACTCCTAATGAGAAAATAGAGGTAACTATTAAAAAGGGTGAAAAGCTAGAATTCCATGAGGTTTTCTTATGAACTGAGAGATGTAAAGGTTACCTACTTACTGGAGATATTAATGGAATATTCATTTTTTTAACTTATAAACCTGACACTAAAGAGTTTGTGTGCTTTCATTATTGCATTTCTAGTCTGCTTTTAAGTTAAAGTTGCTGGACCTTTCACGCATATAAGGGGCAGCACAGAAGTGAAGACTTCTGACCATGGATTCTACATAGCATTAGATTCTTAGTGTATATTAAAGAATGAAACAAATTTAGTTTTTCCAAAAACTTAAAGAAAGTGTAAGAAAGTGAGAAAAATCTATTCTACAAAGTCACACAGCAATGTATAAAGAAAAATAGAGGGAAGAGGTATTTGGGATATTCTTTAAGGGGAAAATGGCTTGTAGCTTTTAGTCAAAAAGAAAAAAAAACAAGAATTCACAAAATGTGGTATTTTTGCGAAGAGATTAAAGCTGGCTAGGGAGACATCCATGGAGAAGGTGAGCAGCGTATACTTAGTCTGTGTGCCAAACACATGCATGGTGACCATGGCAACCAGAGGAGGACATTGGCTCACCTGGAACAGGAGTTACAGATGTTTATGCACTGCCCTGTGAATGAACAGAACAGAACGCAGGTCCTCTGCCAGAGAAGCAATTGCTCATGGATGCGGAGTTGTTTCTCTGGCCCCGATGTGGACATTACAAGCTTTGGGTATTGTTGAATAATTCAGAACCCTCTCGGAAGTGAGTTGTCGGAAGTGAGTTGTCTTTTTAGTGATGGCTACAGTTTCCCATGAGAGAGCACAGCACCTAAAGTAGGTCATGTACACTGTACAGGCATGTTAAGAGTTAACTTCCAGGGATATTCAGAGCTACGCACAGTTTTCAGCATAGAAAATGAAATTATATTTTTTTTTTGGGTATTCTACATTCCCTAAAAAATAGTATATCCTGCCAGGCAGTGGTGGTGCGTGCCTTTAATCCCAGCACTCTGACGTCAGATGCAGGCAAATCTCTGTGAGTCTGAGGCCAGCCTCGTCTACAAAGCAAGTTCCAGGAGATGCTCTGAAGCTATAAAGAAACCCAATCTCAAAAAAAAAAAAAAAAAAAAAAAAACTAAAAAAGAAAATTAAATAAAAATACTGTATCAAAGAAATAGTTTATCCCATTATTTCTTTCCATATGTGTTGTTTCAGTATTTCCATGAAGAAACTTGTGGTAAAGAAATCAACACCTCAGTGGTACTTGAAACTCAGAGACTGAGTAAGAGCAATGGAGTTCTACATACTTAGGAGGCCCCTGTGCAGAGATTAAAAACAGCTCAGCCTCTAAAATACTTCATATTCGCACATAAGATGAGGTTAACACTGTCATCCTTCATATATGAAGAAATGAGTTTGGGAACTTGAAGAATAAGTTTTAAAATGATATTAGATTTTTAACATGATAACATACTCTCTATTATTTGGCAACAATAAGATTTGCTGAAACATTAACTATAATAAGTATTAGCAAGGATGTGAAGAAGGAAGTACTGGTTGGTTTCTGCTGGAAATGCAAACTGGTGCCGTCCTTGTGGAAAACTGTACGATATTTCCTTATAACCTAGTCACAAAAATACACGTGCCCTAAGAACCAGCAGTTCTGTGGCTGAGTATGTTTACAAAGGATATGAAATCCATATTTTATAGAGACATGCACATTTCCATGTTCACTTCTGCACCATTCATAAGAGTTAATAAACGGTACCAACCTAAGTATCCATCAAGTAATGACTGGCACACGCACACAGTCTAGCACTATTCAATCGTAAAAGAGAATGAAGTTGTGTTGTGTCAAGATGGACAGAACTAGAAACAAGCGCAGGAGGTTAGGCACTTCATGTTCTCAGTCACAGTAGAATCTGAAGGCTGATGTCGTAGTAGTTGAGCACAGAGCTATGGTTAAAGGAGGCTGAAAACAATGAGGTGAATGATAAATGGGTTCCATGACATATATAGGAATAAAACTATGGGAGACTATTATGCCTGAATATGTCATGTATTAAGAATTATGAAGAGGTAGAAAAGACTTTCAAGGCTTTTGTAGCCAAGTAATTCATAAATATCTGAAGTGGTACATACATTTAACTTGATTTAAACATTGTACACACATGCATGTATTGTGATTAGCTGGCGCATCATTCACATGTACAAATTTTGTAATTTTGTTGATATTAACAACTACTTTCCTCATAGCCTTATCAAACAGGGACTGCTGTTTGTAAGATGATTATTCAGGTTAGAAATCAGCAAATTGTATTTGTTCAGGGCTAGATAGTCAGTATTTTGGAGTTTGTGGCCCACAAAGTATAATTTATCAGCCTTCAAGCTCTGGTTGTTGCTGAAGAGCAGCCTTGGATAATATAAATGAACGGGTGTGGTTGTGCTTCAGTAACTTAGTTTACAAACTGCGGTGAGTCAAACGTAGCCTAGGGGCCACGACCGCCAACCTTTGATTCAGATTACACAGGGAGAGCAAAGGGGAGAGCACAGCACAGTCGGCACAACCTTGCTGATTCTTTCATGCTCAGTCAGTCCTGGGTGACATTGAACGGGGAGAAAAACTATGCAAATAAGAACCTGAATATAATTAGCTTCCAAGTATACCATGTGCCTACTACCTAACCAAGAATACCTCTGGGAAAAATTACAAGTTAATTTTCTTTCCTAAGAGAAAGAAAAAAATTTGGAAGAATCCTGCATAGATAGATGAAAATCACATATTTGTTTCTCAGAATATTGTAAATGATTTTCAGCATTCCCGAGGCATTCACAGCTTAGAAGTCCAGGTTGAAAGAATGGATAAATGTTTATCAAATTTTAAAACGGTTGTGAAATTTTAATATTTCTAAGATGCTATGCTTAAAATTTCACACTAATAAAATATCTTTATTCTCCCATTTTCTGGCATTGTTTCTCTAAAGTGATATGTGTGTGTAATATATAATTCTGTATAGCATATTATATTTTATTTCTAAATACAGTTCTAGATAGGGAACTGGAATTATGATAAAGATTATTAAAAGCCTAAGGCATGATTTAAAGACAGTTCTGAAGAATGCTGATCTCCTAATACCTTAAACAGTGCTATTGTTATTTCCTTTTAACTAATGTATATATGATCTTGGATGGTTTTGCCAAACAGAAGTTCCCAGCATGTTAACGCCAGATAGAAATGATAGTGTCCAAGTACACAGGAGGACGTATCTACTATTCCATAAAGCTGAGAGCTGGTGCTTCCCACATGGCACATATATTCCACAGCCCAATTTTCAGTGGTTCGAGGGGAGGATTTACATAGTAAACAAGTTTTTCAATTTTTTTCCACATCTTTTTGTGAGAGGAGAATGCCACTGGAGGAGCTGATCTTAATTTGCTGGTATCCTTCCACAATTCTCAGATATTCTGTGTGATACCTGTTAGTTGATACTCCAAACTTTACTGAGGGTCACACATACAATGGTACAAAAAGATGGACATTGACCATGATTTTTTTCTCACTAAGTCCTGAGAGAGGCTACTGCCGTTTGCATGAGAAATGCCCCTCACAGGCTCATGTGTTACTACACTTGGTCCCCTGCTGGTGACACCGTTTGGAGAAGCTATGGACCTTTAAGAAGTGGAAGGTTACTGGAGGAAGTATGACTGGAAACAGGTTTTATTCCTGCCCCACTTCCTGTTCTGTTTCCGAGAGGCAGAGGAAATGTGATCTCTATGCGCTCTAACTGCAAGGCTGGCCTCACACTCTTGTTGCCATGCCTCCCCTCATTCTTCATGATGCCTGGTATCATTCCTGCTGCCATGTCTTCCCCATCACAGTGGTATTCTCTTGTTACTATGTCTTCTCCATCATGATGCATGGAACACTCCGGCTGCCATACTTTCCCCATTATAATGCACAGCATTCCCCTCGAACCGTAAGCTAATGCAATCTCTTTCTTCCTGAAGTTGTCTTTGTTAGATTCTTCTTTCAAAGCAGCAGGAAAGTAAAAATTACAGAGGGACTGTTGGAGACAAATGCAGGATCAATAATCTCATTTGGTGGGGCTCATTATGTATGAGATTATTGCTGCCTGAACTGTGACAAATGTTGTCTTCCTACAAAATCTCAGATTCATAGACACTCATGGAGAGACATGCATATCTTTCACTTGAAATAATTTTAATAAAATAATTTTTATGTAAAAGTTAGGTTAAAATATAAGGTAAAGAAGTGTTTTACTCTCTTTTAAAGTAAATGGACCTATCAATTTTGCATGAAAACAAAAATCCAAATGTATGTAGCTTATGTCTGGAAATGAATAAAGGCAAGCACAAAGTAAAGGCTAGGAAAGACACTAGAAAGAAAAAGCAAGGGAACAAAGTACACTATGGATGAGACCATTTTGTAAGCCTTTGAGAACTAGCGCTAAATATCACTGACTAGTTTACTGTTTTATACTTGAGTACAGGTGTCATTGTATGTTAGTAAATAATATTTTAAAAAGCTGAATGCTTTCATGTGAAGTCCAAGTCAGCCTGGACTACCCAGTGAAACCCTGTTTCAAAAAGCAAGAAAATAAAATAATACAACTAGAATACAGCTCTCCCCCAAATGCCTTTGCAAGCCATATATTAAACAAGTATTAATGTATTTTATAATATTGAATACAGAGTCTGTTCAGTAAATATTTGAATAATTGGCCGTATAATCAGTTAATAAGGTAAGATGTAAATATACACATCTTGTGTATTTAATTTTTAATTTATTTGTTGTTGTGATTGTTGATATTTTTAGTGATGGTGATGGTGTGTGTGTGTGTGTGTGAGAGAGAGAGAGAGAGAGAGAGAGAGAGAGAGAGACAGAGACAGAGAGAGAGAGAGAGAGAGAGAGAGAGAGAGAGAGAGAGAGAACCCATCACTTGTGTGTGGAAGTCAGGGAATGCTTTCAAGGGCTTCTTTCTTCTTACACCATGTGGGTTCCTAGGAATGAAGTAAGATTGTGAGTCGTACTGCTAGTGTTTCTACCAACTAAACATCTCACTGGCATCCCTGTAAAATTTATTACACATATCATTGATATTCAAAGGTTCATCTAGGTAACATTATATAATCTGGGTGGGTCATCTATAGAAATATTTATGCATATACATATATACATGTAATGACCATGAAAAACAAGACCATGAATTTAAAAGAGAACAAGGAGTGCTATATGAAAGGTTTGGAGGGAAGAAAGAGAAGGGAGAAATAAAGTAATAAAATCTTATAACAAACATAAAAAGACATAAAGTTGAGACATTACTTTTAAGGGTATTACTCACAGAGGGAAAAGCAAGGGTGAAGATGGTCAAATTTTATTGTATTAATATGTGAAATTATCCAAGAATAAGTAAATAATTCAAAAATAAAAGAAGTTATGTTTAGATGCAGCAATGGGAACAAGAAATTCTGTATGATTTATAAGAAATAATGTGCATTGAGTGGGGTACTCACATATGACATACATTTACTGAGTTGAGTGGGGCTTTTATACATGACAGTAAACATAATGCTGAGCTGAGTGTAATATAAACACATGAAAGCATACATAATGTTGAATTGAGTGGGGTATAAACACACGGCAGTATACATAATGTTGAATTGAGTAGAGTATTCATACATGGCAATATACATAATGCTGAGTTAAGCAGGGTATTCATACATGGCAGTATATACATGTTGAGTTGTGTGGTGGGGTATTCACACATAGCAATATATATACTGTAACTATAATTCTTGCTTGATACCTGTTATATGTAATTTTACTATGTTAAAGTTAAAACCTTCATTTCTTATTTAGACAGAAAAAGGGAGATGATATGGGATGTCCTTCTGTACACGTGTTGCTTTTATTGATTGTCTTGGCAGAGTAAGCCAGGTGGGAAATCCAAACAGAGATAGAGAGAGTAGGCAGAGACAAAGAGACTCCATGTAGCTGTCCATGAAGCAAGATGTGAGGTAACAAATCACGAGCCTCATGGTAAATATAAAATAATCGAAATCCATTCATTTTAAGTTGTATGAGCTAGCTAGGACTATGTCTGGGCCATTGGCCAAGCATGTTATATCTGATATAATTTTTGTGTGATTATTTGGATCTGGGTGGTCAGGAAATGAAAGCAGAGGCTCTGTTTATAAGTATATACAATGCTGAGTTGGAGAAGGTATCCACACAAGGCAGTATACATAATGCTAGATTGAGTGGGGTATTCACACAGTATACAGAGGTAATAGTCATTCTAAGTTCTCACTTCGTTAGGAAAATATGTTTCACAGTATGATTTTTCTTTTGTCATAGAGTAAGAGAGGATGGAATGCTGATTTCAGAAGTGGCATAGCAAAGAGACAAGTGAGATTTTAAACAATCAAAGATAGAACTTCTCTGCATTTAATCATTTATGCTAATGTAATAAAGTAAGAAGCTAGCATTTACCAAGCATCATTGCAGGACACGAAGTAAAACTTCATGCCCTGATTTAATCATCTTAATACTTAAAGCCTCAGAATCTTTGGATCACAGTGATGAACCAGCTGAAATGAAAAGCACTCTGTCAGGGAACAATGCTATGCAAGGCTAAATATAGATCTGGATTGATCCAGAATACTGATCCACTTTGTTAATGAAAGGAGCCTAAAAGTGTGTTTTAGAACCCATGATATACTGCTTGTAATTTATGTGAATATATTTACATGGTGACAAGTAAATTGCTCTAAAGAGGGGTGGATGACGAATATTATTCAACAGGTCTTTTTACTGATTTCATAACTTTCAATGTGAAATAAGCTACCATGAGACCTTAAATGACTCTGACTGTACAGATTTACTTGAAAAGAAAACAAAGTTAGTGATTCCCAGAATAAAATAAAGTCCAGTGAATCAGAGCTGTCTCTTTTGCTTACAGATTTCGTTCCCCGAATGATTCTTCATCGTTGAGTGTGAAGCACACACTCTTAATAAGTGTGGGCCATCATTAGTATTAGTAAAATTGTGATTTAATCAGCTATATAAGAGCAATTTTGAGAGATTAAAATCTCTGGGGCTGGAGAGAATACACCATGGTTAAGAAACAATAAGATTCCTGGAGAGAACCTCAGTTTGTTAGAATCTGTCAGGGAGCTTACAAACACTTGCAACTCTAGTTCAAGAAGCATGTCTACCATGGGCACCTGAATTCATGGGCACATACCCATCTCTATGCTCATAAATAAAATAAAATAAATATTAAAAATCCTAGGCTTTTATGTGTGATATTTTATTTAAATTCCCAATATAAGATTTCACATAGAACCAACTGTGGCAAGCAGAAACTTTTAAATGTTACCCATTAATGCATATGACTAGTATGCTTATATATGACTTTCATGGTCATGAGCAAACTGAAATGAGAAACAGCATTCTGTAAAGAGAAAATGCTAAATATAAATCCGGAATGATCCAGAATACTGATCTACTTTTTTAATGGAAGGAGCCTAAAAGAGTACTTCCACACATATATGTGGTGAGTTCTGATCACATGTATTTCTCCCTTTTCTTATCCTTACCTCTCACAATGCTCTGACTGATTCTCATGTTTCTGCAATACCGCCTCCCTGGCTTTCAGGTCATCTTTTTGTTTGTGAGTCACTTGCACATATGCGAAAAGGAATGTGGTACTTGCCTTTCTTTAACTATTTTATTTTGCTCAATACATTGGCTGTGAGTAACATACATTCTCTTTGTGATTTTATTCTACTTCGTGACTGATTGTTACCTTGTACATGCAAGGCTGCATTTACTGGTTTCCTTACTTTGCTGTTGTAAAGAGTATTTTAGCAAACAAGAGAACATTGATAACTTGTATGCATATTGTCTAGGATGCCTAAAGACATATTGATAGGAGCAGCATAGCTGGATCTCCTGGTGTTTCTTTTGTTACTATCTTTTAGGAACGTCCATACTAATTTCTCTAGTGACCATACTAATTTACACACTCCAAACATTGGATTCATTCCTCCCCCCATGCATACCCTTACCTGATCTCATTATATTTTATTTGATAGTGGCCATTTTGGTTGGACTATACCTTATTTATTTATTTATTTATTTATTTATTTTTATTATTAAAAATTTCCATCTCCTCCCCTCCTCCTTCCCCTTCCCTCTCCTCCCTTCCACCTATACCTCCACTCCCTCCCTCTCCAGGCCAAAGAGCCATCAGGGTTCCCTTCACTATGTTAAGTCCAAGGTCCTCCCAACTCCCCCTAAGTCCAGAAAATTAGCAACCAAACTGACAAAGCTCACAGTGAGCCTGTCCATGCTGTAGAGTCCAAGCTCATCGTCGTTGTCCTTGGTTTCTCAGTCCTCCTCCACCGTCAGCCACATTCAGAGAATCTGGTTTGGTCGCCTGTTCCATCAGTCCCATTCCAACTGGACTTGGTGGTCTACCATTATTCTGCCCGACCGTCTCAATGGGTGAACGCACCCCTCACGGTCCTGACTTCCTTGCTCATGATCTCCCTCCTTTTGCTCCTCATCAGGATCTTGGGAGCTCAGTCCGGTGCTCCTATGTGGGGCTCTGTCATTTTTTCCATCCAACGCCAGGTGAAGGTTCTATGGTGATATGCAAGATATTCATGAGTATGGCAATAGAATCTGGACATTTCTGGCTCCCTCTCCTCAGCTGTACAAGGAACTAGCTAGGGGCATCTTCCTGGACACCTGGGAACCCCTACAGAGTCAAGTCTCTGCCAACCCTAGAATGGCTCTCTTAATTAAGATATAAAATTTCTTGTTCCCATATCCACCCTTCCTATATCCCAACCATCCTATTCCCCCAAGCTCTCCCCATCCCCCACTTCACACTTTTCTCTCCCCATCCACCATCCCCCCATCCCACTCCAACCCCAAGATCCCATTTTTTGTCTGGCAATCTTGTCTACTTCCAATATCCAGGAGGATAACTATATGTTTTTCTTTGGATTCGCCTTCTTATTTAGCTTCTCCAGGATTTTTTTATGAATTATAGGCTCGATGTCCTTTATTTATGGCTAGAAACCAAGTATGAGTGAGTACATCCCATGTTCATCTTTTTGGGCCTGGGTTACCTCACTCAGGATGGTGTTTTCTATTTCCATCCATTTGCATGCAAAAGTCAAGATGTCATTGTTTTTTACTGCTGAGTAGTACTATAACATGTATATATTCCACACTTTCTTCATCCATTCTTCCACTGAAAGGCATCTAGGTTGTTTCCAGGTTCTGGCTATTACAAATAATGCTGCTATAAACATAGTTGAACAAATGCTTTTGTAATATGATTGGGCATCTCTTGGGTAAATTCCCAAGAGTGGGATTGCTGGGTCCTGGGGTAGGTTGATCCTGAATTTCCAGAGAAACTGCCATACTGCTTTCCAAAACCGTTGCACAAGTTTGCATTCCCACCAGCAATGGATGAGTGTACCCCTTACTCCACAACCTCTCCAGCAAAGGCTATCACTGGTGTTTTTGATTTTAGTCAATCTGACAGGTGTAAGATTGTATCTCAAAGTTGTTTTGATTTGCATTTCCCTGATTGCTAAGGAGATTGAGCATGCCCTTAAGTGTCTTTTGACCATTCAAAATTCTTCTGTTGAGAATTCTCTTTTCAGTTCAGAGCCCCATTTTTTAATTGGGTTAATTAGCATTTTAAAGTCTAGTCTCTTGAGTTCCTTATATATTTTGGAGATCAGACCTTTGTCTGTTGCTGGGTTGGTGAAGATCTTTTCCCAGTCAGTAGGCTGCCTTTTTGTCTTAGTGACAGTGTGCTTTGCTTTACAGAAGCTGCTCAGCTTCAGGAGGTCCCATTTATTCAATGTTGCCCTTAATGTCTGTACTGCTGGGGCTATACGTAGGAAGCAGTCTCCTGTGCCCAAATGTTGTAGAGTACTTCCCACTTTCTCCTCTAACAGGTTCAATGTGTTCAGATTGATATTGAGGTCTTTAATCCATTTGGACTTGAGGTTTGTGCATGGTGATAGATACGGATCTACTTTCATTCTTCTACACGTTGACATCCAGTTATGCCAGCACCATTTTTTGAAGATGCTCTTTTAGCACCTTTATCGAAAATCAGGTGTTCATTGGTTTGTGGGTTAAGATCCGGGTCTTCTATTAGATTCCATTGGTCAACTTCTCTGTTTTAATGCCAGTACCAAGCTGTTTTCAATACTGTAGCTCTGTAATAGAGTTTGAAGTCAGTGATGGTAATGCCTCCAGAAGTTCCTTTATTGTATAAGATTGTTTTGGCTATCCTGGGTTTCTTGTTCTTCCATATAAAGTTTATTATTGTCCTCTCAAGATATGTGAAGAATTTTGATGGGATCTTTAAGGGGATTGCATTAAATCTATAGATTGCCTTTGGTAGAATTGCCATTTTTACTATGTTGATCGTCCCAATGCAAGAGCAAGGGAGATATTTCCATTTTCTGGTATCCTCTTCAATTTCTTTCTTCAAAGACTTAATGTTCTTCTCAAATAGGTCTTTCACTTCCTTGGTTAGAGTTACCCCAAGATATTTTATGCTATTTGTGGCTATTGTGAAAGGTGATGCTTCTCTGATTTCTTTCTCTGCTTCCTTATCCTTTGTATATAGGAGGGCAACTGATTTTTTGGAGTTGATCTTTTATCCGGCCACGATACTAAAGGAGTTTATCAGCTGTAGGAGTTCTTTGGTGGAGTTTTTCAGGTTGCTTATGTACACTATCATATCATCTGCAAATAACGAGAGTTTAACTTCTTTTTTTCGAATCCCCTTGATCCCCGTGTGTTGTCTTATTGCTCTTTCTAGAACTTCAAGCACTATATTGAAGAGTTAAGGAGAGATTGGCAGCTTTGTCGTGTTCCTGAATTTAGTAGGATGGCCTTGAGTTTCTCTCCATTTAATTTGATGTTAGCTGTCGGCTTGCTGTAAATAGCCTTTATTATATTTAGGAATGACTCTTGTATCCCTAATCTCTCCAAGACCTTTATTATAAAGGGGTGTTGAATTTTATCAAATTCTTTTTCTGCATCTAATGAGATGATCATATGGTTTTTATCCTTCAGTTTATTTATATGATGGATTACATTGATAGATTTTCGTATGTTGAACCAGCCCTGCATCTCTGGAATGAAGCCTACTTGATCATAGTGGATAATTTTTCTAATGTTTTCTTGGATTCTGTTTGCCAGTATTTTATTGAGAATTTTTGCATCCATGTTCATGAATGAGATTGGCCTGTAATTCTCTTTCTTGTTTGAGTCTTTGTGTGGTTTAGGTATCAGGGAAATTATAGCTTCATAAAAGGAATTTGGCAATGACTGTTCTGTTTCTATATTATGAAATACCTTAAGGAGTATAGGTATTAGGTCTTCTTGGAAGTTCTGGTAGAAATCTGCATTGAAACCATCTGGTCCTGGGCTTTTTTTGGTAGGGAGGTTTCTGATAACAGCTTCTAATTCTTCGCGACTAACAGGACTATTTAGAGCATTTACTTGGTCCTGGTTTAACTTTGGTATATGGTATTTATCTAAAAAACTGTCCATTTCTTTTACATTTTCCAATTTTGTGGCATACAGGCTTTTGTAGTAAGATTTAATGATTCTCTGAATTTCCTCTGTGTCTGTGGTTATGTCCCCTTTTTCATTTCTGATCTTATTAATTTATGTGTTCTCTCTCTGCCGTTTGATTAGTTTGGCTAGGGGTTTGTCAATCTTGTTGATTTTCTCCAAGAACCAGCTTTTTGTTTCATTGATTCTTTGGATTGTTTTCTGTGTTTCTATTTTGTTGATTTCTGTCCTCAGTTTGATAATTTCCAGTCTTCTACTCCTCCTAGGTGAGTCTGCTTCTTTCTTTTCTAGAGCTTTCAGGTGTGCTGTTAAGTCTCCAATGTGTGCTTTCTCTGTTTTTCTTAAGTGGGCACTTAGTGCTATGAATTTTCCTCTTAGCACTGCTTTCATAGTGTCCCATAGGTTTGAGTATGTTGTGTCTTTATTTTCATTAAATTCAAGAAAGACTTTAATTTCTTTCTTTATTTCTTCCTTGACCCAGGTGTGGTTCAGTAGTTGACTGTTCAGTTTCCATGAGTTTGTAGGCTTTCTGGGGGTAGCATTGTTTTTGAATTCTAATTTTAATTCATGGTGATCTGATAAGATGCAGGTTGTTACTAATATGTTTTTGTAACTTGGAAGTTTGCTTTATTACCGAGTATGTGGTCAATTTTTGAAAAGGTTCCATGAGCCGCAGAGAAGAAGGTATATTCTTTCCTGTTTGGGTGGAATGTTCTACAGATGTCTGTTAAGTCCATTTGGTTCATTACCTCTATTAAGTCTCTTAATTCTCTGTTAGGTTTCTGTCTGATTGACCTGTCCATTGGTGAGAGAGGAGTGTTGAAGTCTCCCACTATCAGTGTGTTTGGTTTGATTGCTGCCTTGAGTTCTAGTAATGTTTCTTTTACATAAGTGGGTGCTTTTGTATTAGGGGCATAGATATTCAGGATTGAGACTTCATTCTGATGTATTTTTTCTGTAATGACTATAAAGTGTCTTTCCATCTCTTCTTATCGATTTTAGTTTGAAGTCAACTTTGTTGGAAATTAGTATGGCCACACCGGCTTGTTTCTTAGGTCCATTTGCTTGATAAACCTTTTCCCAACCCTTTACTCTGAGTAGGTGTCTGTCTTTGTGGTTGAGGTGTGTTTCTTGTAAACAGCAGAATGTTGGATCCTGTTTTCTTATCCAATCTCTTACCCTGTGCCTTTTTATAGGTGAATTGAGTCCATTGATATTAAGTGATATTAATGACCAGTGGATGCTATCTCCGGTTGTCATTTTTTATTTGGTAGTAGAGATTGTGTGTTTCGTTTCTTTGAGATGTGCTGGTGAAGGGTCACTAGATGTCTGAGTTATTTTGGGCAATGCTGGACTCCTTTGTTTGTGAATTTCCTTCTATTACTTTCTGTAAGGCTGGATTTGTGGCTATGTATTGTTTAAATTTGTTTTTATCTTGGAATATTTTGTTTTCTCCATTTATAGTGAACGATAGCTTGGCTGGGTATAGTAATCTGGGCTTGCATCCATGGCCTCTTAGTTTCTGCAAAACATCTATCCAGGACCTTCTGGCTTTCATGGTTTCCATAGAGAAGTCAGGTGTTAGTCTGATAGGTTTACCTTTATATGTTACTTGACCTTTTTCCTTTGCAGCTCTTAATATTCTTTCTTTATTCTGTATGTTTTGTGTTTTGATTATAATATGGCGAGGGGATGATTTTTTTTTTGATACAGTCTATTTGGTGTTCTGTAAGCTTCTTGAACCTTAATAGGAATATCTTTCTTTAGGTTTGGGAAGTTTTCTTCTATAATTTTATTAAAAATATTTTCTGGACCATTGAGCTGTAATTCTTCTCCTTCTTCTACGCCTATTATTCTTAGGTTTGGTCTTTTTATTGTGTCCCAGATTTCCTGAATGTTTTGTGATGAGAATTTGTTGGATTTGCTGTTTTCTTTGATCAGTGCATTTATTTTCTCTATGGTATCTTCAGAATCTGAGATTCTTTCTTCTATCTCTTGTATTCTGTTGGTTATGCTTGTTTCTGTAGTCTCTGTTCGTTTACATAGATTTTCCATATCCAGCTGTCCCTCGGGTTGTGTTTTCTTCCTTGCCTCCATTTCAGTTTTCAAGTCTTGCACTGTTTCCATTATCTGTTTGATTGTTTTTTCTTGGTTTCCTAGGATATCGTTTATGGATTTACTCAATTCTTCAAACTTTGTTATTCTTCTCGTCCATTTCTTTAAGGGAGTTTTTCCACCTCCTGTTTAAGGGACTCTATTACTTTCATAAAGTCAATTTTTTCTACTTCTTCTTGATTAGTGTGTTCAAGTCCTCCTGTTGTAAGTTTGCTGTGTTCTGGTGCTTTCATGTTGTTTTTCAAATTGTTGGAGCAATTCTTGCATGGGCGCCTGCCCATTTCTTCCTCTGAATAATCCCCTTTGGGTCTTCTTTTAGAAGTTCAGTTCATCCCAATGAATTCAATTCACTCACCCCAATGAATGATGGATCTTCTGGTAGACAGTCAGGTCTCCTAGCTGGCCAAGCAGTTCGCTGACAAAGGGTCTACCTTCCTGCAGGCAGGCTATTGAAGCAGGGGACCTCCCTCTGGCCGGGGTGCACTCAATTCCTGGTCCTGGCGCCTAAACAGGCTGAGCTGTGGGATTTTGTGACCCCGAAGATTGGAGGATAAAGCAGGGGAGGGGGTTCTGGGTGCAAGCTGGAAAGGGACAGGAAGAGAGAGGCAGTATCTGGGGAGAATAACCCCTGCAGGAAGAGCAGGAAGTGTGTGTGTGTGTGGGGGGGGGGGGGGGGTGGGGAATGTTCGTGATCTGTCTCAGGAGGCTGCTGCGGTTCAGGCACTCACTCACCCCAATGGATGATGGATCTTCTGGTAGACAGTCAGGTCTCCTTGCTGGCCAAGCAGCTCTCTCGTTGGGCTATATCTTAAGTTAGTTTTCTATTACTGCGATAAAACACCATGACCAAGGCTGTTAAGAGAAAAAAGTTTATTTGGGCTTATGCTTCTAGTGGGTTGGAGTCCATGATGGAAGAGCAAAAGCATTGTGTCTGAAGTAGCAGCTAAGAGCTCACATCTGGCACCGAAAACAGAAAGTAGAGAAAGTCAACTAGAAATGGCACGAGTCTTTAAACTTCTAAAACTCATCCTGCAGTGATATACTTTTGTCAACATGACTGAACCCCCTAAAAATTCCAATATCACTATCAACTAGGAAGCAAGTATTAAAATGCCTGAGGGTATGGGGGACATCTCATTCAAATTACCATGGGTCAAGATGGAATCACCCCATAGTCTAAATTCCATTTATTTAATATCTGAAGGTGTTAAAGTATTTTTATCCCCATAAATTCACTGGCAATTTGGACTTCTTTTAAGAAGTTTTCAAATTATTCCACATTTATTAACTAAATTAATTATTGTTAATTTTTTTTTTTTTTTTTTTTTTTTTTTTTTGGTTTTTCGAGACAGGGTTTCTCTGTGGCTTTGGAGCCTGTCCTGGAAGTAGCTCTTGTAGACCAGGCTGGTCTCGAGCTCACAGAGATCCGCCTGCCTCTGCCTCCCGAGTGCTGGGATTAAAGGCGTGCGCCACCCCCGCCCAGCAATTATTGTTAATTTTTATTTTTGAGTTTGATATGTTCTAAACAATATTTTTGTCAGATTATATACTGGCAAAGGTTTTATCTAGTTATACAGGTTATCTTGTGCTCTGCTGGTTGGTATTTTGCTGTGCTGAAGATTTTTATCTTTATGTAGTTATGTTTAGCAAAGTTTACTTTTAATTTGCATAGAATACCATTGGTGTTTGTCATAGTTAGGGTTTACTATTAGCGTGACAAGACACACACCATTATAAAGGCAATTCTTATAAAGAAAACATTTAATTGGGGGGGCGTCCCTTACAACTTCAGAGGTTCGGTCCATGATGATCATAAAGGAAAGCATGGTGGTGTGAAGGCAGAACTGGTGCTGGAGCTGAGACTGCTACATCTTGCAGGCAACAGAAAGTCAACAGACATATGGAGTGGAATGTTGAACATAGGAAACCACAGAATCTGTTCCCCAGTGACACACTTCCTTCACCAATGCTATAGCAACTGCAGCACAGCCATACCTCCTAATAGTGCCACTTCATATGAGATTCTAGGGTCATGGGGCCCATTACCTTTACATTACTACAATGTTTTAATGTAGATTTATTTAATATGTAGATAATTTTTAGTCATATGGACATTTTAACAATTTTAATTCTCTCTTTCCACGAATGAACTTGTTCTTTCTGCCTTCTTTAATTTCTTTCCTCAGGGCATTCTGGTATTTATTGTACTGTTTTCCTTCTTGTTAGGTTCATCAAGGCCTTAATTTGTATTGGTGTTTTGTATTAATTTCTAAGGCCATTGTGAGTAGGACTGTTTTGTTATGGTTGTTGTTTTCTTTTTTTTATTACATCTTTAGGTGATTCCTTGCTGGCGTGTAGACAAGCTACTGGGTTTTTGCACACTGGGGTTGTGTCCTACTTTACTGAATTGGTCAACTGACTCCAGCTGGAGCCTAGGCGTTTGTAAGCATGATTGGGTCAGCATCCTCGCAACTCTCTCAATTTACTCCCTGCTTCCCTGTTTGTTTCCATGTTCTTTCTGCCTTTCACCTGGTGTCTCTGATCACAATTTCAAATAGTAGATTGAGCAATAGTTCAGAATGAACATCCTCATTTTTTTTTAAGAGAGAATGCTTTTAAGTTTTTCCATGGGGATGTTGGTAACTTACATGAGATTATAAAAAAGGGAGACAGTGCAGATTTCCAAATATCTGGGTTTTTTTAAAAAAGATTTTGTAAGTAATTAGGTGAATGTTGCATTTCAATAATGTTTGAATGTGTTGAGAACTTTAAAATTGGATTTGAGGATATTAGACCACTTTCTCTTGATTTACTTTATACATTTTCAGTGAAAGCACCTGGAAATCATTGTGAAGAAGGCTATTAAGATTTCTCTCTTAGGAATTATAAAGTTGCTGTTTGGGGAGATAGAGATTCATTTTATCTCAGAAGTTTATTTTTGTTATTGAGATATTTGATGTGAGTGTTGAAACAGAAGAAATCTCTTTGAGCATATAAGGGATGTAATCCTCAACTGGTAAATTTCTCTAATTGGTTAAAATTATAAATCTCCAAATGTTTTTGCATGACTACCTAAGATCATGTTTGCTGTATTCTTTTTCTTTAATTTGTAACTTGTACTTGTCCATTTTGCATCAAATATATATGCTCTGTTTTAGTGATCAAAAATCTACATCATTACCCATGGGAAAAAGATTGAAAGAAACAAAAAATACTTTTACTATCTGTACAAAAATTAAACTTATCATTTAATATATTTAGTTTTAGTGAATAGAAATGTAAAGGGTTTTCATATAGAAAAACAGCCATACATAACATGGTAGAGAATTAAGTGTTTTGAGAGAAAAGAGTTTGAATTTTGGTCTGAGTCTCTCCTATGCTGTAAACCTGTTGATATGCTAGAGTTTGTATTTATGATTATTCCTGTGATTTACTAACTCAAAAATAGATGATGATCATCTCTCATTAGCATATAATCTGTTGACAGAATAGTCATGATATTTATACTTTTATTACAATGGTTAGTGCACAGTAGAAAAGCAAGTGATTATGGAAATCACATCAAATAGTGAAATAAAAATAGCCACATAGTAAAGGCCTACCAGGTTAAGTGTAAGAGTCAAGTAACAAATCCTAAACACAATAGGCTTCCCTTAACATACATTTTCAGGACAAGTTGTATGTTAGGATACTCCAGCAACATAGCATCACCCTTCCAGATTTGAACAAAATTTGAAAGAAGTGACAAGAAACTCACTCTTTTAAAGAGAGAGTTTGAGAAGTACAATGAACTATGATGAACTAGGTGGGGAGATACAAAGCCAGGAGTGTAAATTCTCCAAGTCAGAAGAGTGAGGACCAGTGGTAGGGCTGCTGTAGATTCCAGTCTAGATCTGATGAGATCTAGAGGTGGTCAACACATCCAGTCTAGATCTGATGTGAGATCTAGAGGTGGTCAACCATCCAGTCTAGATCTGATGTGAGATCTAGAGGTAGTCAACACATCCAGTCTAGATCTGATGTGAGATCTAGAGGTAGTCAACACATGGAATTTGGTCCTCCTCAATGTGTTTTTCTATCTCAGTCTCCAGATAGTTCCTACTGACATGGGAGGGACATTCTGTAAGCAGCACCCTTTAAAGACACAATAAATAATAATACAATCGGTTAAATAAACACCCCAGTGACCTTATTAGAATGATATGCAAACTTTAATGAGGGGGGGGGGATATGTCTGAAAAAAATGACATACTTTGATATGTCTGAGATATATTTAAAATTTAAATGACACAGAAAGTAATCATACAATAAAAGACAATTTAAGGCAATGTACAAAAACGAAAGATAACTAAAATGCAACATATTATGAAGAGCTTTAGAGTTATAGTGTATACACGTACACTGTAGAGATGTTCTTTTCTTGCTAATTCTCATGTGGAATCTTTATAAAGATCGTATTTCTCACGAGAAATGAAGTAATACACCTTTGGTATAGATCATTAAATCATATCTTTCTAAATTTGTATGTGTGTTCATGTGTATGTGTGTGTATGTTTGCATGTGTTTATCTGTGGTGCATGTGTATGTTCATAGTATGCATGAATATGTGTATCTGTGTGGTGTGTATGTGTGTAATGTATATGTTTGTAATGTGTATGTGGTGTGTAGTGTGTGTGTATGTTGTATGTATGTGTGTGTGGTGTGAGTGTGGTTATGTATGTGTGGTGTCTATGCATGTATGTGGTGTGAATGTGTATGTGTGCTGTGTGTATGATATATATATATATGTGTGTGTGTGTGTGTAGTGTACATATGTGCTGTGTGTATATATGAGGTGTTTGTCTATGTGTATGTGTGGGGTGTGTGTGTGTGTGTTTATGTGTGGGTGTTTTACATATCCACCACCATCATCAGATCTACACACCATCCTTTGAAACTTTAAAGACTATAGCATTTACCTAGCAAAACTTAAAGAATGAGAACAACTGTAAAATGTAAATAATGAGATCAAGTATTTGTAACCCAACAGGAAATCAAGAGAAATAATGACAATTGCTGGAAACATCCTTAATCAGGGTTTATGTAGTGCAGCATCTTTGGGGACAGTCTCGTCATTTACAGCCCAACACTCAGGCATAACTCACCAGCACATAGAAAGTGACCTGCTAGGCTGACCTTTTCTTCATAAATGAATTTATGAAGACTTAAAAAAATCATAAAACTCTTTCTCAAATAATCTATCCACAGAAGAATAGAACGTGAGAAAAAATGAGTATCTCAGGACATATGAAAGAGGCGTAATAAACATTGATTAGAAAACTTAGTAGAGACAAAATTGATGGAATAAAATGAGGTGAAATAGGGAAATAGAATAAAACGTGAATAATAGAAAAGCAGACGATGAAAATTCTCAGATTCTTGTCTGCAAGATAGCGAACATGGCTAGGGAAGGTTTAATCAGCAAAAGATGTCCTCTGAATGTATGTGTGTACCGAAGGATCCTTAGAGAGTCACAAAAGAAAATAAATTCTAGTTTTATTATATTTTATAAAACAATCATAAAGGATGGTAAAACTACAAATAAAAATTTTAAGCAATCAGAATTTGATTCCATTATAGGTGTTTCTAATTGCTAAAAGGATCCATTTATGATGGCATACATGATATCATAATGATAGGAGAAGCATTGGCATCAAAGTCATAAAACAACTTTTATCAAATTTTAGCTTTAAAGTCTTAAAGAGAACACATACACACAAACACATAACAATGAACCAATCAATGTTGCCAATATGATACATCAATGACAGGTAAAAAGGCACATACCAGTACTTACTTAGGCAGAAAGAGATACATATAAAACAATCTGGGAATACAGATACATATATTCAACACCATAGGAAGTGATAGGAAAATCATCAGAACTTAAAAATAGCTCTGAACGGTGTATTTTAAAGAAATATACCCACCACAAAATTGACTCTATTATTTAAAAAGCTCAAAAGTAGAACAAAGTGCTAGAAGATTGCAGAAGCAGTGTGATCGTGCTGGTTTTATATTTTTTTATTTTAAAAAAATCTAGTTTTCATTTTACATACCAAACCCAGTTCCCCCTCCCTCCATTTCTCCCATCCCCTTGCTTCTCCACTTCCTACCCTCTATATGCTCCTCAGAGGGTGTAAGGCCTTCCTTGGGGAGTCAAAGCATGGCATACCAAGTTGAGGTGGGACCAATTCCCTAACTCCATATCAAGATGGACAATTTATCCCAGTATATGGAATGGGTTCCAAAAAGCCAGCTCATGCACCTGGGGTAGGTGCTGGTGCCACTGCCAGCAACCTCCCCACTACAGATCAAGCCACATAACTGTCTTTCACATTCAGAAGATCTAGTTCGGTTCCATGCAGGCTCCCCATGCAGTCCATAGACCTTGAGCTCCCACTAGCTCAGGTCAATTGTCTCTATTGTTTACCCCCATCATGTTCTTGACCGCTTCTCTTATCCTTCCACCCTCTAACTGAACTCCAGAGCCCAGCACAGTGCTTGGCTATTAGTCACTGCATCTGCTATCATCAGTTATTGGATGTAAGCTTTCTCCTTCCCCATGTAGGTTGCCTGTGCTCTGTTTATTTGAGCTTTCCCCAATTGCCATAGACCAAGCCAAGGTTTGAACTTTTTTTATTTTATTTTTTTATTAAAAATTTCCATCTCCTCCCCTCCTCCTCCACCTTCCCTCCCCTCCCTTCCACCCATACCCCACTCCCTCTCAAGGCCAAAGAGCCAGCAGGGTTCCCTTCACTATGTTAAGTCCAAGGTCCTCCCCACTCCCCCTAGGTCCAGGAAGGTGAGCAATCAAACCGATAAGGCTCACAGTGAGCCCGTCCATGCTGTAGAGTTCAAGCTCATCGCCGTTGTCCTTGGTTTCTCAGTCCTCCTCCACCGTCAGCCACATTCAGAGAGTCTGGTTTGGTCACCTGTTCCATCAGTCCCATTCCAACTGGACTTGGTGGTCTCCCATTAGTTCTGTCCGACCATCTCAATGGGTGAACGCACCCCTCATGGTCCTGACTTCCTTGCTCATGATCTCCCTCCTTTTGCTCCTCATCAGGACCTTGGGAGCTCAGTCCGGTGCTCCAATGTGGGGCTCTGTCATTTTCTCCATCCATCTCCAAGTGAAGGTTCTATAGTGATATACAAGATATTCATGAGTATGGCAATAGAATCTGGACATTTATGGCTCCCTCTCCTCAGCTGTCCAAGGAACTAGCTGGGGGCATCTTCCTGGACACCTGGGAACCCCTGTAGAGTCAAGTCTCTGCCTACCCTAGAATGGCTCCCTTAATTAAGATATATAATTCCCTGTTCCCACATCCACTCTTCCAATATCCCAACCATCCTATTCCCCCAAGCTCTTCCCATCCTCCACTTCACACTTTTCTCTCCCCATGCCCCCATCTCCCCATCCCACCCCACCCCCAAGATCCCATTTTTTGCCTGGCAATCTTGTCTACTTCCAATATCCAGGAGGATAACTATATGTTTTTCTTTGGATTCACCTTCTTATTTAGCTTCTCCAGGATTTTTTTTTACGAATTATAGGCTCGATGTCCTTTATTTATGGCTAGAACCCAATTATGAGTGAGTACATCCCATGTTCATCTTTTTGGGCCTGGGTTACCTCACTCAGGATGGTGTTTTCTATTTCCATCCATTTGCATGCAAAATTCAAGATGTCATTGTTTTTTACCGCCAAGTAGTACTCTAATATATTCCACACTTTCTTCATCCATTCTTCCACTGAAAGGCATCTAGGTTGTTTCCAGGTTCTGGCTATTACAAATAATGCTGCTATAAACATAGTTGAACAAATGCTTTTGTAATATGATTGGGCATCTCTTGGGTAAATTCCCAAGAGTGGGATTGCTGGGTCCTGGGGTAGGTTGATCCCGAATTTCCAGAGATACCGCCACACTGCTTTCCAAAACCATTGCACAAGTTTGCATTACCACCAGCAATGGATGAGTGTACCCCTTACTCCACAACCTCTCCTGCAAAGGCTATCATTGGTGTTTTTGATTTTAGCCAATCCGACAGGTGTAAGATGGTATCTCAAAATTGTTTTGATTTGCATTTCCCTGATTGCTAAAGAGGTTGAGCAAGCCCTTAAGTGTCTTTTGGCCATTACAAATTCTTCTGTTGAGAATTCTCTGTTCAGTTCAGTGCCCCATTTTTTAATTGGGTTAATTAGCATTTTAAAGTCTAGTCTCTTGAGTTCCTTATATATTTTGGAGATCAGACCTTTGTCTGTTGCGGGGTTGGTGAAGATCTTTTCCCAGTCAGTAGGCTGCCTTTTTGTCTTAGTGACAGTGTGCTTTGCTTTACAGAAGCTGCTCAGCTTCAGGAGGTCCCATTTATTCAATGTTGCCCTTAATGTCTGTGCTGCTGGGGCTATATGTAGGAAGCGGTCACCTGTGCCCAAATGTTGTAGAGTACTTCCCACTTTCTCCTCTAACAGGTTCAATGTGTTCAGATTGATATTGAGGTCTTTAATCCATTTGGACTTGAGGTTTGTGCATGGTGATAGATACGGATCTACTTTCATTCTTCTACACGTTGACATCCAGTTATGCCAGCACCATTTTTTGAAGATGCTCTTTTAGCACCTTTATCGAAAATCAGGTGTTCATTGGTTTGTGGGTTAAGATCCGGGTCTTCTATTCGATTCCATTGGTCAACTTCTCTGTTTTAATGCCAGTACCAAGCTGTTTTCAATACTGTAGCTCTGTAATAGAGTTTGAAGTCAGTGATGGTAATGCCTCCAGAAGTTCCTTTATTGTATAAGATTGTTTTGGCTATCCTGGGTTTCTTGTTCTTCCATATAAAGTTTATTATTGTCCTCTAAAGATATGTGAAGAATTTTGATGGGATCTTTAAGGGGATTGCATTAAATCTATAGATTGCCTTTGGTAGAATTGCCATTTTTACTATGTTGATCGTCCCAATCCAAAAGCAAGGGAGATCTCTCCATTTTCTGGTATCTTCTTCAATTTCTTTCTTCAAAGACTTAATGTTCTTCTCAAATAGGTCTTTCACTTCCTTGGTTAGAGTTACCCCAAGATATTTTATGCTATTTGTGGCTATCGTGAAAGGTGACGCTTCTCTGATTTCTTTCTCTGCTTCCTTATCCTTTGTATATAGGAGGGCAACTGATTTTTTGGGGTTGATCTTGTATCCGGCCACGTTACTAAAGGAGTTTATCAGCTGTAGGACTTTTCCTAAACCTAAATCTCTTCAAAGAGATGCAGTCAGTATAGGAAAACAAAGAAAGGATGTAACATTTCCCTATTTGCCTTCCCTTGTTTTAACTCATTGTGGAACATGAAATCATAGGGTGCATGCAAGTCAAAATTCCTGTATGCTTTAGAGTAAACTACAAATCCTAGAAGAGAATTCCATTCCTTTTCTCTTTTTCACTACCCGTCCCTTTCTTCCAAGCCCCTTTTTCTCCGCGAGACAGTGTCCTTCCTAAAATCAGTTTCACCAATAGATTTAAGAAAGAATAGGATATGGATAACAGTTCTCTCGAGAATATGTGGCAACCCATCAGGAAAATTATCTTGGTGGAGATGTTTTTGAAAAATCACAAGTGCAATTGTCTAAAATACCTACTCCACGGTCTAAATTACAGACATTTGAACTTGATTAAAGTGTATGGCTGCAAAAACTATTAAAATTACATTTCCACTTGGATGAAATTATGCTACACTCCAAATGGCGGGTCATGTAAAAGTTAAAGGATCTTGTTATTATTGTTTGGTTGAGCTTTCTTTCAGAGGACAAGTTACACTCTGGTCAATTTGTGAAAAGTTGCAAAAGTAAATTATTGTCTATTTCATATTTTTAACCCCACATTCAAGTTTAAATAGTAGGCTTTCAAAAATGAAATTACTAGAAAGGCCATTTAAATATTAATGTGTTAGCAGTTTCTAATAGCTAAGTGGACCAAAATTGCAGCTGTCTATTTAAACGAGTGTTGTGACATATTTCACTCTCGCCTGTATGTTTTGTTTTCAGAAGTATTAATGTTATAGGGAAGCATGGATATAATTTACAAAAATAGCAACTACAATAAAGAAAAAAATCAACAATTATCCCAATATCAAAAGATAATACCTTTGCATAGAAATATTTATAGATATAATAAAGCTATAGATTATGGCCAGGACATAAAACATTAAACTTATGTAGTAGGTAAATGCACTTTTATATAAAGCTTTTAAAATTTAAGGTGGTATTATATCTATTTTACATATTGTTAAATATTCTATCACACAGTCATTCTGTAAATTATTTAATTGGCCCTCTAGTGTTTGTATGGATATATTGTCTAATTATTTATTTTAAATGATGTTTCCTATCTAAAGGTGGAATTACTGAGTCAAATGCTGTGATCACTGATGTTTCTAAATAATTAACTAGCAGTCCAGGATGTGATACTCATTCAAATTTCAGAGCTACACAGTCTCAGATTCGAAATATGGCAACTCTAGCTCCTCTTTTTTAGACTCCATTTAAAAGACTTTCTATAAAATTGTAAAGAGGAAGTCGAAATTCAGAAGCTTTTTTATTTTTTATCTTAGTCAAATTAACAATATATTTCCTCAAGAGAAAAATATTTTTAATTCATTTAGATAGCCACATTTTAGCTGTTGTTTTATTGTACTATTTTGCAACATTTAATGTATTTTTTCAAGTATTACCAACTTAGAAATTGATTAATCACAAAGTTAAGCAAGCACCTAATTATACAACTAGATTCTTCTATTTGAGTTAAATATCCAAGTATTTTTGAAAACTAAACCACAGAAGAATAGGTCCATCTTGAACAGATTTTTATTAGGTTCACTCACTTGCAAATTATAGCAGAGTAAATCCAGGGGTGTCATCCGGATTTTCCTTCAGTTGTATCTAACCATTCAAGAATCTCATGCCTTTAAGTACAAAATGGAGACACAAAGTCTAGGACTCTGTGGCTACAAACATCCTAATGTCTTCACCATCATCTAAGTAATTACAAAGCAAATGTTTTTAATTCCCAGTTCTCTATCAAGGTACACACCTTTTCTTTTTCCAGTAAATTTGTAGATGTTGCATTCATGGTTGGCCAAGACCATACAGCTCTCTTAATATTTACCCCCAGTTCTAGAAATAGTTGCTTTGATTTTGGAATCTATTATTTAATACATTCATTGGATGCACCTAGGGTGCATATGTTTTTGTTGCTATAATTTGGTACACTTTGTTGCTTGGGATAGTTGTGATTCTAGGTGTTGAAATCGGTTTTTGTACTTGTTGGATTAGTGTGTTTTGTTTCTTGGTTTCTGTAGCCCTCTCTGGTTCTCCAGAAAGTTTCTTGCCTGGGTCTTGCCTGGTAAGGAATGCTTGTACAGAGAGGTGGTCGGTGGAGAAGGATAGTGATTGGCAAAGAGAGAAGACTACGAAGTGCTTCAGGAGAAAAGCTAAATGGATCCAGTTGGCATCTAGAAATGGGGTACATGGGAAGTGGAAGTTGTGGTAGGAAGAGAGGATCCTGCAGGGAGGATGCAGTACGGCAGAGCATGATCTGGGGGACATGAATAAAAGAGCTGTTGGGGATGGCTTTGGTCTGAAGCAAGAGTTGGAGTTTCCAGTGCATTTATTCATTGGAGGAGGGCTCCTGTAAACACGCCATTCCAGGACTGTGGGGGAGAACAGGGAAATCTTATTGGAGGACTGGAAGGGTAGTGTGATTCACCGACACGAGACCCTGCAGGCTGTGGCCACTGGGAGATCCCAGTCGGAAGAGTTTCTAGGTATCCATGGCTGGCATGAAGGAACAGGAATGAGCTGCAGGAATGGGTCTGAAGGTCCACTGAGAGGATGGAAGTTGAGTCCATTCCACGCTTGGGCAGAATCCCCCAGGAGTGGAGGTAAGGCGAGAGGACAGGCCCCAGCAAGCGGGCTGCTACATAGACAGGGTTATGTCTGGAACAGTTGTAATGAGGGACAGGAACGAGGGTGGACATTGATGACGAGTCCAAGCCTCCTGTGGCCACTTAGTTCCCAGACAGAGAGTGCTCCTAGGTGTAAGTGGCTGACACAAAGGGATGGTGGAGTGAACAAAACTGGATCTACCTCAATGTTCTGTTCTTCAGAGTTCCCCAGAAATGGAGGTCTTATGGGGCGGGGATGCAGGCCCCTGCAAACGGTCTGCTCTAGTGATGGGAGGAGATTAGGGGAGTTGCAATGACAGACAGGAGGGAGAATGAAAATCAGCTATTTCCATGTTCCCTTTCTTCCTTCAACTTCTGAGATCTGTGTTATAGAATTTTGTTATCCATGTTCTGTAATTCAGTCTGGTAAGTCTTGGAGCATGCCCCTCCCATCCCTCCCTCCCTTCCTCTCACTCTCTCCCTCTCTTTCCCACATATTACATTTACTTTAATGTCATTAGTATTATTGTCCTCACCTCCAACTTATCACATGATACAATCAAAGAATACATATGTTTCTAAATACTGGCATTAATTTATTCTTTCCAGTCTTGCCTTGGTCTCTTACCCAGAAGAAACAAACAAAAGAGTGTTTGTTGCTCTTGTTTTCCTTTACATATTTTCTCTTCTTCCCATAAATGTATAACAAAAGTGTTTTACAATTTTACTTATTAAATTATTAAAAGACATTTTTTTTTCTGTTAGCATCTTAATGCAAGACTTGTTTGTCTGATAATTAACTATAACTAGAAAAGAGAACACAAAGGCCCAATAAAATACAAGCCCTCTTAGCAGGGTTCAGCAGTTAAGAGCACACATACCACATGGATGCTGGCACCCACTGTGGGTGGCTGAAAACCACTTGTGTCTATTTCAAGAGGGATCCAGTGCTTCTGGCCTCATCCAGCAGCACCTGCAACTTATGTGCATTCAACAACACAGTAACACATAATGACAAAAACAGAATCTAAAGAAGTCCATTTAGCAAATATCAATTGATGTTATCATTTTCAGCAACTGGGTATGCAAAGACCATGCAATGTCTTCTCTGAGATCAGTTTTTACTTGTGAGAAAAGACATGCTCTGACAATAACTTAAATGTGAAGAGTCAAAAAAAAAAAAGGTGGTTGCAAGCCAGTATAAGTTCAAAGAAGAGGTTACATAATTCCAGTGATGTTTTGACTATTACTGTAATAAGATACATTTTGAACAGAGGAAGACATCTGTGTCATGCTGCTGAGGTGGAGGACAACAGATGTTCAGATAGGAAGACATTATGAGGGATCACATTAAAGCAGAAGGAAACCAGGCTGGTAGATTAACAGGTGAACTGGCAGATTGGCAGTGTGGGAATCATGGTTAACTGCAGAAGACACTTTCAGTGTTCTCTCTACTGTAGATGTTAAGGATTCTACAGGATTGTTGACTACTAGATATAAAATGGAAAACAAGTGCTTGTCTGGGAACAGAGAGCCTCCTCTCATATAACTGAGTGGATTATGTTGCTTCTGGAAGACAAGTAGGGAGGGAGAAGTAAGACATTCTATTCTATAATTAATAATATTTACAACAGAAATTGATTTTCCTATTACAGAATTAGTTAACAAGTATGGTACAGAACAGCTTGGCATTATTTATACATTTTTTTCATGGAGCTATAATTTGTGATTTTTAAACACTCATCTTCCTCTGTTTTTCTCTCTCCTGAAATCTCACAAGGCATAAAATGGCCACTGACTCGTACTGAAGTATTTTCAGGTTGGCCCAGGGTTCACCATCTGCCACCAAAGTTAATACTTTAGTGAGACTCATTGACCATTTTATGCATCTGTGGTGGGTGAGGGTGAGGGTAACCCCTCGATCAACTTGAATATCCAGAGTTGAAATCAATACAGAGTTGTGTATATGTTAAAATTGCAAGCAACAGATAGGCAGTTCTTTTTTTCTTTCTTTTTTATTTTTTGTCACATGAGTCAAATATTGCATCCTGGCATCCTTTTCTCTTATCACAAAATCATCCAGATGTGACTGAGTTGTCTATTCCATGGCTTTTGCTCATGTGGAGTCGATGTGCTCCAAAATCTCATTATTGCAGAGTTTCCCTGCCATTTGATGTTAGGCATAGCATGGAAATAATTTGTCTGGAAGCTTCAATGACTACTACAGCAGGTCCTGGCCTCACACTCATACCCTTTTTTACAACCCAATCAGTTCACATACAATAACCCGTCTCTTTCTTCCCCGGGCTCCACTTCAGTTATATGGTGTCTGGTTCTCATAAAATGACTCTGACATTCACAAAGCAAATGTCCTTTGAGTTCTGACATCAGGGTGAGCTGACCCACCAGATGTGGTATTCTTGTGTGGGTTGGAGGAAGTAGACAATGTTTACATTAACCTTTTCAAGCCCTTTCCCATGCAAGGTTAGGAGCATGGTGGTTAAATAAAGATGCTTAGTCATCCAGAATGCTAAAAGCACTTGACACCATGTCAAGTAAACTCCTCTTGCCATGCGATCTGGCAGTCCAGGCCAAGGTGCTGAAGCAGCCCTGTAAGGAGAACCCAAGGCTGCGTAAATGCTTATTTCTGTAAAAACATTACTCTACTTCCTTTTGCTTTGGTTAATATGCCTTCACCAAACCTCATTATGAGAAGATTGACCACTAATAGGATAGTGTTGAAAATTTCATCCTGATTTTATGAAGGTTTGGACAGCAAGTAGATTTCTCAATTATTTTATTTCTTTCTTTCCTGGATTATGGTCTAGTAGACAGGGAATTGCAGATGGAGTTTACTGGCAATGTCTCTTCAAATTGTTGACACTTCACTAAGGAAATCCTGTATTTATACTTTAAACTGTATTCTATTTTGCTCTTATATTTAAAACTATTAGAACTGGCAACTTTTGTAGTTTATTCCAAGAAATGATGAAGTGTTATTTGTACTTTTTTTGGTAAACTGAGGATGCAAAATATAAACAGCTGATTTTTTTTTTTTGGTTAAGCCCCTGCCTTCTTTTAAAATACCATATGGTTTTCTTAAAACTAGCCATTCTCCTCTTTTCTCTTCTAATTTATGAAAGAAGAACATTGCAGCTATTAGTAGATTTAAATGTTCCAATAGCTTCAAGGCAACATCAACATCATTTTACAAATGTGAAATCTGTCAGGATTCTCTAGTAATGGCTAAAAACCGCCTGACGGTTTTTCTCTGTAAGCATTTGTGACAGCTATAAAGTAATAATTCCTATTAATAAGTGATTTACCATATCTCAACATGTGTCCAAGGCTGCAACTCTTCTGTCAATAACAGAGCTAGTCAGTTTAACACGCTGTGGGCAGGGACTAGCAGTGCATGCAAAAGCAGAAGTCACAAGAAGCTGGGTCTTCTCTCTTCTATTCTGGCTTTTGTTCAGCGGTGACAGACATTGAGGCATCCTGAGGAGAATTCTCTTACATTTGTACCTGTCCGAAATGTCTGCTCTTAAGCTCTCTCGGATCACTCGAGTGGGCTGGAGTCATTTTTATTGCACTGTAATCTTCCTGGTGGATCTTGGCGCCTCTGCAGTGTTTTGCCTTGATTAGAGTGTCTACTCCACCATTCTTGACAGAAAGAGGGAGAGTGTGAGCAAACAGTGGAAGGGACTAGAGAAGGAGGAAAGAGTGGGGAAGGAGCTCTCTACAAGTTTCTGTGAATAAACGAAGCAAACACCAAGGGCATCAGGAGCAAAATGTGGTCTGAAATTTGTGAAATACAGCAACGTGGTAACCGACTGTACTTGATCTAGAAAGTTCAGGAAAATGTACCAAGCATCCTTAGTAACTCACACCAAAACACCCTGTAGTACAGTGAGTGGCTTGACTTGGTGAATGAGGGCATCCCAAGGCACATTGTAATAATGAGGAAGAAAATTAAAATTTAGAGGAAAATACTCAGTCCCCTTTAGTAAGCAACCTATTGGGCTGTAGGAGGAGGTGGCAGTAGGGGTTTGAAAAGATCATTTTAGCATTGTCCTCTGGTTACTGAATATGCTTCTAATTCCCTAAGAATACAATCGTTTTCTTTTTAGTACAGATGTTTTTGCAAGTATTTGCAGATATTACCAGCATAAGGTAAATGTAACAGAAAGAAGAGAAGCACCCTAACTCTGATCCCACCATATGGAAAATTTGTAGTTTCAACTCAGGTTTGTCTCAGGCCTTTAAGGCAGGCCAACATGTGCAACCTACACTTAGATGATGACTTATGTCTGTGTTGAAAAGGGGACTAGGAGAAATCAGAATGGCCTGGCGTGTTATGATCAAGCATAGCCCTGAAAATCAGAAAAAACTCCACGTATACAAGAAATTGACTTTAAAATATTTGTTTCCTCAATCTATTGGGATCTGTTCAACTAGGAAAGGGAATGACCCAGAGCTCTATCTATGTGCATAAGGACAAGGTCAGATCACAGTGTTGTTGGAACTCTGGGCTTTAGCTCCTCAGTTTCTGTAGGTCCAATGTCTCTGTGTAGAAGAAATATTTTCCTTAATGAAAACGAGAATTTTATCCAAGGCATACTGGTCTAACCTGCATCTCTCATTAACCTCTCTGTGAGTTACTGTCAGGGCAGAGGAAATAGTTTACTAACTTTGTTGTTCTATAAAACCCCAGGAAAATCTCCATGTTTTTCATATTAAATGTTCAGAAATATCTGTGATCCATAAACAAATCGGTGGGAGGTAGGAGCGTAGATATAATAAATCAGTCAACATGGAGGGCATGGATAGCAACAGAAGGCAGAGTAGCTCCTATTTCCCAGGCAACAGGCACAGTCAATTACAGTACACTCTCCTGGCTAAACGTGCAGCTTTTTCTTTCAGGAAAAACAAAATAAATATATTCTGAACTTGGGAGTTACATTGTCTTCAGCAGTGATTGTTGGACATGCTGACACTTCCTAGTTCATCCTGATAGGGTTCTCACTCACCTCCTTGATAGGTTTCCCTACAGACTTCTACTCTGTAATCAACATTTTACCTCTTTTTAGATTGCGATCTCTAATCCCAGCACTATCTTCACTAACTCTGAATGAAAAGTGGAGTTATGATGTTGAAAATACAATACCTCAGGAAAATGAGCTGAAGTGTCAAAACTCTCATTTAGTCGAAATGGCAAATAGTCATTTGTAAGTTATGATGCCTCTTACTCATTTGCACACTATCACTTGAGAATATGTCCTCAATAAATGTTCATTATATTCAAGCTAGAGATGCGAACCCCCAAGTGAATACATTATAACAAATGAACAAGGTAGCTTAGATTTCCATGGTAAATCTTGCTAAATAGGCACAACACAGTGTGTGGATGTGGTTCTGGAACAATTAATAATACAAATTTCTTTGTAATTTCCCCAAAGTCATTTGGAAAACATTAGTTACAATCTAATTCTCTGGATGTGCATGAATGAACGCGTCAGCTTTCAAATGTGCATATGTAAATGAGTCTACAGGTTAGAATATTTACATTAAATGGGAAATATTCATTATAATTCAATAACAGGACATTTGGGAGTGTTTTGTAACATATCTTTTAAAATGAAGATTGTTTTTAAGTTCTGTTGAGAAGTAGGCATAATGACCTGCCTAAAGAGGTTAAAAGGACCAACTATTAATTTAAAGGTAAAGTCAAATGTATCTACCTATTATCTGACTCTCCATCATTTATCTATCAATATCTATCTATCTATCTATCTATCTATCTATCTATCTATCTATCTATCTATCTATCTATCTATCTAATCTATCTATCTATCTATCTCTATCTTTCTACCTATCATCTATCTGTCTGTCTGTCTGTCTATCTGTCTAACATCTATCTATCTATCTATCTATCTATCTATCTATCTATCTATCTATCAATCTGTCTGTCTGTCTATCTTTCTATCATTTATCTATTTGTCTAATATCTATTTATGTATCATTTATCTATCAATCAATCTATATATTTGTCTATTATCTATCATCTATCTATCTATCATCTATCTATTTATCATCTATCTATCTATCTATCTATCTATCTATCTATCTATCTATCTATCATCTATTATCTATCTATCTATCTATCTATCTATCTATCTATCTATCTATCTATCTATCTATCATCTATCTCTTTATTATCTATCTATCTATCTATCTATCTATCTATCATTTATTCATCCACCTATTATATATCACTATACTGCTCATGTATAATTTAGCTCTCTATCATCTTTGTCTTTATTTTTATTCTTTTCTTTGTGCCCTAGCTGACCTTTGTCATTCTTCTGCCATATCGTCCTAAATTCTGTGTTGCAGGCATGGACAACAATGTATTGGAAAACTCAGGCCAAATGTCCCTGTTTTGGTAAAGACAGAAATTGAGAGAAACTCGAAGTCATGTCTCTCTCTTAATTTTAGTGTTTGGACAAATAACAGCTCTGCGTTTCTGCTCATGCATTTCTTTCTCTCAGGTGATGTTTGTTTGAGGATACAGATGTACAAAATAAGCTCTGCTTGGGAGCCGAAAGTGTGGTGGCATCATGGGAGAGATGATTTTGTATTTGGCTTCTCTGTACAGAATCTGGGAGTACGTGGCAAAATTAGAAATTCTGTACTCTGTTCAAACTACCTTTTGAAACAAGGTTTGGCATTTGCACCTCTGCACTCTCTTGCAGTGATGTATTCCTCTTTCCCCAACTCCCTCTTTATTCATATTTGCAGATATTTTAAAATGTTCTTTTCACATCGATGCAGATGGGGGCTTTGTGGCTATATGCTATCACTTGTATCATTTACTTGAAGCACTTAAAACATATACAAATTCTTTAATTATGCTAACATAATAATATGAAGGACACTAATAACCAAGTGTTTAAAATGGTTAGCTATATAAGCAAAAGTATGATTTGAAAACAGGACAGTTTGAGCAAGAATGGAGGAGCATACCGTAGCTGAGTATGTACTGTGACGGAGTTTCCTGTTCAAGAGCTCATTGTAGCTTTACATTATATACTATATAAAACATGGTATAAACACTTACTGCATAATTTGCTCAGCACTTCCCACGTCTATTAACACAATTTATGCGGCACATAGAACTAGACATTTGATGTGATATATGATTATTCACACACAGTGCTTCACTTTTGGATTTTTCTTTTTGCTTTGCTTAGAAATTTCCGAAGTAATTTTATGCTATCAAGCGTCTTCAAAAACATTTTCTCATGCATTTCTCTCATTTGGAAAAATCTAAACGGAGTATATCTGTCTTTCAATTCAGAATGAAGGTCCCTTCATGGCAGGGACTACATTTTATTCTTTCACAAAACCTTACAGAAATACATTGCTCAATTTTTTTTTACTGCACTGAATATTTGCTTGTCTTGTACAAATTAGAAACTCTTCTCAAGGTCGTTTTCAAGAGATAGGCCCAAATTAATATATTATAGTTGTAATATATTGCTTAGCTATATTGTATGAAATTTTATCCTGGAATTCTACTATAATGTTTAAGAATACATCATATTTAAATTACTACTTGATTGACATTCAGACTGAGGCACAGTACCTCGCACTGAATGCAAAAGGGATTACTTAGGCTCAACAATGATGTTCTTGTTAAAGCAATAGTGCTTGATCAGCCCATAAAAACATTAGTTATGCTAGACTCAAAGAACTGAGCCTGTTTTGGTGATTAGGGACTTTAATTAGTAGGATTTATTCATCTCCAGGTTGTAGATATCACAATTTCAAGGAAGTATACTGTTGCTTAATATCAATTGTTCTAAAATTTGCTTTGGGCATCATTAATATCTGCACTTAGTATGACCTCAAAGGCTCTGGGTATCTACGTAGTTTTTACTAAGTATCTAATCACACATCTACTGGCAAGGAAGAGAAATACCAAGGAGAAGGAAAACGAAATTCTCCAGCATCACAATCATGTGTTTCGATCTTTTTTCTTATATTTATTGAGTTGTGTGTGTGCGCGCGCGCGCGCGCGTGTGTGTGTGTGTGTGTGTGTGTGTGTGTGCCTGAAATGTCCTCAGACTTGTGATTTTTTTGTCTCAGGTGAAGAGGGTAGGTAATTAAAAAATAATTAGTCCACTAAGGAGGAACCCACTTTTCAGACTTTTTCATCTTTCTCAATTGGCTCATAGGCTTGACAACTTATGACTAGTCCATGTTCAGTTGTTTGGCAACTTCTGTATATGTGGAAAAATCAACTCAGTTTGTCATTGTCAATTTTTCATGCCTCTCTTCTCCTTCAACACTCTAGTCACCATGTAGAACTTCTTTAACAACCATCACCCGGAATCTTTGTTAGCAGTTCCTGGAACAAACGCATGGTTAATGGCATGAGTTCTCTTAACTGCTTTATGAATGCAAATAAAATTTTGTCTAGTGACATTTATGTAGCATAAAATAAATATAAAATAAACAACACATGTCATTTGTGTAATAAAAATAATATAAATCAAAAAATACATGTTAAAATACATATAGAATAACCACATTTATCAATAACGTATTCCAACATGAAATAAGAAATATAAGTGAGGTAAAACTACATGTGAAACAGAGTCTCACTTTTATAAAAATAAAATAATTTCCAGTCCTATAATATTAAATTAATGTTAATTCAACAAGTTTTAAGTGTATTTAGCATAACGTAATTCCATTTTAAACAAAAAAGAAGTGTCTGCCCTAGGTTAAGAGAAACAAACTATTTTAAAGAGTTGGTAGTGTCTGTAGTGGTAATGTGGAGTAGACAATGTCCCAGCTGAGTGACCTTTGCGCTCCACATTAATCTCTCTGAGGTTTACCTTTCATCTGCAAAAATGATAGTGTGAAGTCAATAGCTTTGAAGTCACTTCCCACGTTCATGATGTGCATTCCATTTGTGGATTTTCCCTTTATAGAGGCTGACTGAAGCGGTTCTCAGGAGACAGGTAATGCTGCACAGATTGGGGCTGGGAACAGGCTCTCCTCACCTCCACATCACTTCCTGCAAGGCCCTGAGGAGAGCTAACTGACAGTTGAGATTATTTTTCTAATATTTCAGCCAATGTGCTCTCATATTTGGAATATTGAGAGTTAACTGTAATTTATCAAAGACAAATTATTTCACTACCTACACTGAATCCAGACTCACACATAAATTGCACAGAAATCCGGTTTGGTTAAAATGTCCTCAGAGAAGCATCATAGAAAAGTTATTAAAAGTCAATATCCTGATCCAAAAGGGAAACCAGTCTTCTGGGTTGTTTTCTTTAAACCAACACTTATTGTTTGAAAACAGAATTTATTTCATTAAATAGCTGAAAAAATAACCTCACAACTGTAAATCTATACTCTTAAAAGACTTTGAATCAGATATATAATATAATTTAATGTAACACATTCCAATCAGCTTAAATATGGATTGTTATATATATTTACATTGGCTCTATAATATTAAGCCAACAACATAATGCACACAAATAATTGGGTCCTTGGGGATAAAAAAATGGGTATTTCCAAGTTGGAATTTTAAAGTTCATTTATATTTAATATTTTTGTGAATGCTACAAAAACATAATAATACATTTTTATTTATGGCTGGTAGAAACTTGGATAATGTTGCCTGCACAGGGAAGCACAGGAAAATAATTTAAAAGATCTGGAGGCATTGGAAATATGGCAAGAAGAGGGTACTACCAAGAATTAAGCGGTAAAACATGCAGAAAATAATCCAGTGCAGCTTTGCAGAGGGTGAGAAAGATCATAGTAAAGAATGGGAGGCAAGATGAATTTCTAGGTGATAGTATAGGGCAAATATGAACCAATAATAATATACTTTAACAATGTCCTCTATGCTTTTGAACCACGAAGAGGCTTTGCAGCACAGGAGATGAAGGGCACAGGACCCACTACCTACTCCTTGGTCTTGGCTTCTGTTACACTGCAATGCTTGCCTAATATACAGCTGTGTAGAATCCTGATTATTGCCACAACAGGGTGAATTTTTGTTCATGTATATTCCTTCTAACTTAGTACACTGCCAAGGAATAGAGAAAGATACTATGACTGCCTATGGGAATAATATTTAAATCCTAGGTTGGGAAGGAAAGTTGTATATTTTGTATGTGAGTCTTATTCTCATTAAACACAACCCCACTAAAGCTCAGCTCAGGCAAGGGAAGAAAGTATTTTTTAACACAAGAGATTTATGAAAATCAAAGCAAGAAAGTTGCTGTTTGATTTTTAGTTCATATAGCACATAGTAACCATTGAGCTTATATTTTGAAATAGATTAAATTAATTGAAGAAAATTTTAATCCATTTCACAGATGATAAAGCATGAGTTACAACAAATTTAATAAACTTTTCTAACCTCTCTTAGGATATACGCTATGCAGCAAGAATTTAAATGCAAGAATGCTGAAGGTCAAAGACCATGATTTTTTTCAGTATTGAATTTGCTAATCGATTTTGTAACTGAGCCACTGGCCATTAATCCTGTAGAGCAATCTTACGTCTTTTTATTTGCTTGTAGAGGATTTCTTTGGTTTTAGTTTGGAAAGCCTTCATTAATATTTTTTTCACTGCTCTGATTATGCAGTAGACATCATACCTGGAAGGATTTTCAAGTCCTTCTAGGTAAATGTGCATTCATAGAAATGACAAATTGGACTATAAGGATACCGAGAATCATGGTCAGTTTAGTGATCAAAGTCAGGGTGCCTACTGTGAACACGTCGTCATTCTGAACAACAAAAGGAGTTAACTTGCATTAGATAACTGTTGGGATGTGTTTAATAGACTCACAGAAGTCTGTGACAAATCTTAGAAACAAAAGACTGCAAACTTAGGAGTTCAGACTAGTAAGACTGAAGAAGAAGCTTATCTGAAAACTGCAATATCAAGCAATATCAAAACTGCACATGCATGACATATGGCTTATTTGTAAATGTTAAGCTCCAAGATTGTTGATCACTGAGTCCATCAGGAAGCAAGAGTGAAATTCGGTCTCTGAAACCTTACGTTCATTAAGGTCTGTAAGGGGAAAAATGCACACAGTACTGGGCGGTAGTGGTACAGGCCTTTAATCCCACCTCTTTTGAAGCAGGGACTTGAGGATCCCTGTATTCGAAGCCAGCCTGGTCTACAGAGTAAATTCTAGGACAGCCAGAGCTACACAAAGAAACCCTATACCGCCAAATTAGCAAACAAATTTTGTAAAAAGGAGGAAAGAAAGAAAAAGAAAGAAAAAAGAAAAATGCACAGTTTGTAAATTTATTCAAGTATCAGGTGTTCTTTTCTGACAAATGATTAAGAATTTATCTGAACTCATCTAGGTAGACATAATAAAAATTGATTTTAAAAGATATGTAGATAATTGAATGGTATTTCTCACCTTGGGCAAATAACACATATAGGATGGCTACTTACGTGAGTCACAATGACAAACAGACATGATCTGAATTGAGCAATGTTCTAGGACTTAATTAGTTTAGAGATAAGGGTTGTGTGCATGGTGAAAATATAACTGTGCCTACTTTCCAGGATTCAAACTGCACATAATGTATAAACGTGGTTGAGTTATTTGGGCAATGCTCATTGTCACTGCAGAACATCAGCAGGTGCTTCATTATTGTCATTGGTTTAAATAATATGAGCACACTAAGCATTACTCAAAATTGTGTCTGCAGTACAATATTGAACATAATCATAATTTAAAAAAGTTTGATGCACAAACTAAAAGTGCAAATTAGACTGAACAAAATTGACTTCTTAATTTTTGTTTGGCACTACTTTGCCTTCAAGAAAAATGAGAGAAAATGTCAAACATTCATACATTCCAAGCATTTTTCAGGCTCAATGAACAAATCTTGACCTTTTATACAGAGACTTTTAAATGAAAAATTCAATGAAAAATAATATATTGGTTTGTGAACTGTTGGATTCTTGTCTTCATTTCTGATTCCTGGTTTAGAGATACTTGCCTATTACTGATATACGGTTAGGGTGAACCTGTTGAATGGCTCATGCTATGGTTTCTGATCATTTTTATTTTGAGCACATTTAATTCAAGGTAGTTAAAAGATCTGAAGATGGAGCGAAGAGTATTTAGGCTAGGTCCCAGAGGTGTGACGAACATTATACCCATCAGTAGCACTTCCATTGAGAAGGAAGTCAGCTGGAAAATCAAGAATCGTATCTTGTTAACAAGATTGGCAGAGGGGTAGCATTTTCTTTTTTCTTTCTTTTTCGCTTTGTCTATTGAATTCCAATACTCTTGCTTTGCTGTATGAACTTGTGATGTGATTAAATCAACCTATGCATAAACAATAAATAAATGTGATACTATAATTATAGTTTTAGGGAACTGGTGTAGGATTGAGGCAAGAAAGTGGAGCAGATAGTACGGTCTAGAAGGCATAGAAAACAAAAGTTACTAGTAAAGAGGAAGGCTGGAAACCTCCAGTCTGAGATGTGGAGGAAGGGACTGAAGCCACTAGCCTCGGCACAGAGGCCTTCCCAAGTATCTCTAGGTGACCACTAATCATTATGTATACATAATAGCTTGTGTGAGAAAGCCAGTGGTATGCTAGTGACCCCAAAAGCTTGTGAAAATGAGAAATCCTTTGTACATCCTGGTACTGAGATTTTAACACTCCATTTCCTACATACACACACACACAGACACACATACACACAGACACACACACACACACACACACACACGAGTGTGCATGCACGCATGAGCGCGCACATGCACACACACAAACACACACACACACACACAAACACAAGTCTCCTTTCCCTGTGGGAAATGTATTTTTCTATGACATGTGCCTGCTTATACTGCCAGTTAGGCATCTATATCCTGGTTTATAAGTACCTTAAATCTGGATTTCCCAATAAGCCACAATACTCACCAATATCAGAATGATTAGAAATGGGAAATTCCATGAGGGTATTGTGACTCAAAGTAAGAAAATGCTGAAACCATGTGTCAGGAGTGAGGCACAATGTAGAGTGCTTTGGTGTCTCTTAATTCCGACGGGCAGAGTTTCTTGGCAAGTCTCTGTTGCTAAGTGACATGTTTTCTAGAGCTTGGTTGAACTTTCTATCAAAGTTTGTGGTAAACAGCCTGCAAATTGAGGTGAGAATGGAGGGACTGAAGAACAAGCAATAACCAGGGAGGATCTCCTCCTTCTTATTGCTGCTGAAGCAGTTTACAAAGCAATCAATGGGTAGCCATATCTGAAGATCAATCAGTGTGTCTGTGTCCTCAGCAAAGCACATGAGGATTATTATTATGGGAACATTGATATGTTAAGACAGTTGTAGCACAAAAAAGAAAGTCATACTAAGTCAAGAATCTTTTCAAATGTGAACCCTCTGCAGCATACATGAATAAGTATGAATAGGTATTATGTCTATTAATATCATTGCAATTATCCTGGGGTTTTAGTAATGTAGTTTTATTATCTTCTATGACAACAATGTTAATTAAACAATTGTACAGATTTTAAAGATGTAGTTTCAACAATGGAAGCAGTTTAGCAATGCATGTGGGTTTGTATGTGTTTGTTCAAGTATGCATTGTGTGCTTTTGCTTTTGGCATGTGTATGTCTTTAGCAACATTTAACATTTGATTCTAGGGGTTCTGATTATATAGGCAGTGAATGTGGCCTAGTCATGTGAGTGTTTTAAATAGGTATGGTTCATATTAATGGATATCTTAGTTGTACTATTCTAGTTAAAAGTTGATCATGCAAACTAGCAGATTTACTCTATAATCTGTAGAGTAAAACAGTTGGATATAAATTCAGAAAGGTTTCAGATTATTATCTTAGAGTCTAAATTGTATTGTGTTAAAATTGGGTGTTGATAGAACTTATTTCATAGGATGGCTAAAATATGCCAAGAGAAGAGTGATGTAGATCACAACAGCTTTCTAATGCAACATGTATCACAGTTAGTTACTGAATGATGGATTAGTAATCTGTAAATATTTTCAATTAAGGATTAATTTTGGGTATATTTTATTTGACACATAATAATTGCACACATTTGTAGTGGGGCATGAAGTTTAATACTGAAATAGATTGTGTAATGTCCATGCACAATAAAATATAAGTGTCTTTTCAAGCATATGTTCTTCACAGCATAGTAAAAAATGTTAAAAATACTTTTGAAGACTTTCTGCAATGCATAGTATACCACTGTCTTCTGACTGTAATAACTCACCAAAATGGCTTATCCCTATGCGGCTTTATTAGAAGCCCATCAATGAACATTTTTCCAACCCTCACGCTGTTCCTCTTTCCAGGGTCTGGTAGACACCATTCTACTTTCAGTGTTTAGCAGATTTTTTTTAAGGTTCCACATGAGTGAGATTATGCAGGTTTGGTTCTTTCTGTGTGTGTCTTATTTTAGTTAAGACGAAAATCTCTAATTCTGTCCATGTTGTCACAAATGTTGGAGCTCTATTTTGAGGAGTCTAAATAATTTCATTAAGGTAAATATCGCATAATTTATACATTATTCAGGGTTGGTCTCAGTTTATTTCATTTTTGGAGACAGGGTCTCCAGGTTGGCCTGGAACTCTCTGGCACAGGCTGACCTTGGATTTGCAACCATCGTCCTGTCTCCTAAATGCTTGGATTATGTGTGTGGACCACCATGCCAGGATCCATTTTTCAGCTGACAGCCCATTAATTTCATTTCTTGGCTATTGGGAGCAGTGCTGAAATAAACGCAAGAGTGCAGGTGTCTCCTTGGCAGACAGGTTCATGTTATTTGGAAATATTGTCTGTAGTAGGTTTGCTGAATCATATGATAGTTCCTGTTTTATTTCTTTTAATTTTATTATGATGATGGTGATGTGCTTACTTTCGCTCTAATTCATGACCTCTAATTCTTTAAGTGTTTTGATTATTTTTTAAAAGAAAGATAAGCATGTACTTGCCCTTTTTGCATATGGATGACCAATTTTCTCAGCACTTTTTATTGGAAAGCATAACCTTTCATCATGTATACATAAGTATCATATACATATACATCTAACCACACACATGTAAATATAAATATATATGTATATATGTTTTGTTCTATATATAGTTTCAAGACATGGTCTTACTCTGTAGCTCCGCCTATCGTGTAACTTTTCTAGGCAGACGAGGGTGGTTTAGAACTCCCAGGTCTGCCATCTTCTACCCCCTGAGCACTGGGATTAAAGGTCTGCATCACTATGCCTGTCCCTTGGTCTCAGGTTATTTTTTAAGATACTTGTTCCTAATTAGTAAATGGAAAATAGAAAACATTTCACAACAAACCTGTTGAGCAAAATAGTGTGTTATTAATGTAAATATAAAATTGAAATACTAAAAGATATTTTCAGCTTGATATATTTTATGATCAATTTATATTTTTTATAGTAAACCTTTACCCATTGAGCCATCTCCTAAACCCTGATGATGCTTGTTTCTCCCCTTAAAATAGGTCACAATTTGTGATTCCTTCCTGATGAAACTTTAAATCAAATGATTGGAAATCTTTTATTGACCAGCAGATGCTTATTAAAATGAGAACATTAAGATCAGCTCAAGGAGGGGAGTTAGGTTCAAACAGACTATATTTCAATACATTTTACATTATATAACCGAGGAAGCTGAGGCATATTTAACTCGATTTCTTCTTCCTATTTGTTGTTGTTGTTGAAGCATGACATTGTTATGGAGCCCAGGGTGGCCTGAGGCTCTCATCCCTTCTGCCTCTGCCTGCTGAATTCTTGGATTACAGGTATGCACCAGCATTCCTGGAGTTACCTATGAACGTTTAAAATGAATTTTTCTTTACTGTATACCTCTGCCTTTAAATGCCCTTTAAGTATATTCCAGAAATAGGTATATATAGGTAAGACTGGGTTCTGGAGTCCTTTACTGTTTGATTATAATGGTAACACAAGGAAACAGTTATGTCATACGTAATACAAATGTACACAGAAAGAGTCAACGCATTGTAAAATTGGAGTAGTTAGGAAAAAACTACAGTGCTTCTACTCTGGATTAAACTTGAAAGCCATAAAACATCATGTTTTGTTTTCTAGCAAATTATCCACTCCAAAAGTGGATTAGCTTTTAGGCAAGGAGTTGAAACCTGATTCATTTTTTAACCTTAACATCTTGATTTGGTAGAGAATGGAAATGAAGGATTAGAATAAAATTAATGGGTCAAGGTCATAAAAATTAGCCAAGAAAATGTTTAATTTGATGATGCGAGAAATAAAAGGCTAGCCAGTTAGCTCATGAATCATACTGCTGCTATCTGAATGTGAAAAACTCATAGTAGCAATTGTAATAATTAGTGCCACATTAGTGGCTCGCTTGGACTTTTGCTTGGTTTTCACTTCTTGAATTCTTACTGCTCATTAAGATGCAGTTTGTATTCATTGCTTGTATTTTGGTTTATAGATACATAATTGTTAAAAAAAGACATGTGCTCAAAGTGAGTATAATTTGTAAAAGTCATGTCTTTCACTAAACTGTCAAGACAAAATCTTTCACTTTTTAAAAATTTTCTGATGTTCAAAGATAATCCTCTTATTCTAATGGTCTCACTGTATCTTATGGTTTGTTTCAGTTATGGAATATAGGAGTATAATAAATAAACAATCTTAAAGTTTTAAATCATATATATTTGGAAGCAATTTATAATAATAATTTGAACACATTTTAAAGCATATTTACTTGTATTGATAATTAGTTTCACAGTGATAATGTGAATGGGGAATTTATTGTTTTCCAAGTTGTGTGAAAAGTGCTAGGAAATAAACTCAAATAATCATTTGTATGGTGCTTAAATATGATCTTTATGCTAATGATTGGTAAGTTAGTAACTGTAATTTATTATATCTTGCCTAACTCTCCATGAAGATTAATATGTGTTGACATAGGTTGAATAAGCTTAACTCCTAGCTTTAAATTTTTAGTGGATTTTCACTCCTGGGAATTTTTCTATGAGTTGTTTGCTCATGCTTCACTAATAGTTTTATAATTGCTTAAGTCTGAGCATCGTTTTTCAATTTACCAAACAATATTTGCAACTCACAATAACAACTGACGTTCTAACTTTGTTTTGTGAATCTTAATCTGCCCTAACTCATCCACTTTTATCCTGGAAGCCTTCAATGAAGTAATGAATGGCAGTTCAACTCTGTTCTTATTTTCCAGCTAATTCTGGACTCTGCACCTCTGTTTCCCTCTGAGTTTTTGGAAAGGCTACTTTTGGACAGTACATAAAGAGATGTGATCATCTGCTATACTGTCTAGAGATGGTCTAAAGTGCTCTTTCACTATTTTTTTTTCTTTTTTTCCAGTTTATTTATTTTTTATTAAAAATTGCCATCTCCTCCCCTCCTCCTCCCCCTTCCCTCCCCTCCCCTCCACCCACACCCCCACTCCCTCCCTCTTGAGGCCAAACAGCCATCAGGGTTCTCTACACTATGTTGAGTCCAAGGTCCTCCCAACTCCCTCCAGGTCCAGGAAGGTGAGCAACCAAACTGACAAGGCTCACACAGAGCCCGTCCATGTCGTAGAGACCAAGCCCATCGCCATTGTCCTTGGCTCCTCGGTCAGCCTCCACCATCAGCCACCCTCAGAGAGTCCGATTTGGTCGCATTTTCCATCAGTCCCATTCCAAGTGGACTTGGTGGTCTCCCATTAGTTCTGTCCTGCCGTCTCAGTGGGTGAACGCATCCCTCATGGTTCTGACTTTCTTTCTCATGATCTCTCTCCATCCGCTCCTCATCAGAACTTTGGGAGCTCAGTCCGGTGCCTTGGTCCCGATGAGGAGCAAAAGGAGGGAGATCATGAGCAAGGAAGTCAGGACCGTGAGGAGTGCGTTTACCCATTGAGACGGTGGGACAGATCTAACGGGAGACCACCAAGTCCAGTTGGAATGGAACTGATGGAACAGGGGACCAAACCGGGCTCTCTGAATGTGGCTGACGGTGGAGGAGGACTGAGAAACCAAGGACAACGGCAATGAATGTGAACTCTACAGCATGGACGGGCTCACTGTGGGCTTCATCTGACGATAGATGGAGATAGAGACAGAGCCCCACATTGGAGCTCTTTCACTATTGTTCCCCTCCCTCGGCTTGGTATATTTTAGCCCCTCAGTGCTGTGGTGTTTGGGTCATGTTGTTTTCAGTGGATTTGAATTGTTCTTCTGTGGTATTCTTAGCTCTGGGGTATCTACTGTACAGCTCTGTCAGTTTTGATGAATCTTTGTTCCTCGTGAAAAACTATCTTTACAAGACCTGAGGAGATCGATGCTAGCTCTCTAAAGAGGAATGCACGTTTGACCCAAGACAAACATGCTTTTATCTTTTCATTGACTAGCTTTGAGATTGTCAGAAGGACGGAGTGAAGCTGCTTTGTTCTGAAAGCAGCCTTTGCACTTCTTCCTGTTACCTACCTACTAGAACTTATTCAAACCAGCCAAAGTCTACTCTTGCTTGTGTAGACTGGAACCTACTCCAGAATATTAATTAATCCAATTGAAAGAAACTTATTGCTTAACATGCCCAGTGTTTCCTTTGAACATCTGATTAAGATGGGAATTAAAAACTGACCTCCTGCGTTTGGCCATTTGTTCTAAGACAATTTTTAAAATGGTACATTTTTTTAATTTAAAAATTAAATTGTAGTAAATTAATTAGTTAATGAATTCAGAGACAGGCAGCTTTGACTTGGAACTTCTACATAAATTAGACTGGACTCAGATTCACAGAGATCTGCCTTTGCCTCTGCCTCCAAGTGATAGAATTTAAGGTGTGCAAGATCATGCCATGCTTAGTTTTTGTTTTTGTGTATGGGAACTTTGTCTGTATCTCTGCGTGTCTACCCCATGTGTACAGTGCCTATGGAAGCCAGAAGAGAGTGTCAAATCCCACCTGGTCCTGATCCACTGAGAATCAAACTTTGGTCCTCTGGAAGAGTGACACTCTTAACCACACAGACATTTCTCCAGCCCCCTTCAGTTTCATTTCCTTTTTTTTTCTTGATGGAGTGAGCCCTCTCTGACCTGTGACCTGTGGATATAAAGACACATATTTTGAATGGATTTAGAAATTATACTGGTTTAGAAAAGTAGCAGTAGTAGATTCTCCTCTAGGATCCATGACCTCACTGGTCATAGGTAGTTAGCTGTGTTTTGGATACCTGACTTGAATTCCTTCTTATTGTGCATTCCTTAAATCCAATTATACAATAAAAACATAAGTGGCACTATTGTAACTTTGGGGCCATCTCCTTGTGCTAGTCATTCTTGATTCATAGGATTTGGAGATGTGTAGAATGAATTTGTTTCCCTTGGAAGCTTGCATAGCACCTTTGGATAGCAAGAGGGAGTGAAGGGGGCTCCATGCCACTTCAGCTTGATTCCTCCAAGTTCTTTGTCTGAAATACATGTTGTCTTCAGCAATACATTCTTACGTTCAAGTTCTGAGAGACAAAGGCAACAAAAACATCTCTGTAATTTGGAGGCATTGCTTTAACTTTACTGATTAATAGCTTTAAGGTATTCCCCATGACTGGCATTGGGGTTTTCGTTCGACAGTCTGTGACTTTTGGAAGGAAGAAAATGTAATTTCATTTAAAATATATGCTTATATATGTTTTGTATGTGTTTTTAAAATACATATTTAAAATCATGTTTTCCTGTGGCTTTATCAAACATCATTGCTGTTCTTTTTGACATCTTTTCTCTTAGATGACATCCTTTCTTTTTCTTCACAGTGACTGTGCCTCCATTTTTCCCTTCATAACACCAAGGTCCTATCATGGTCGTCTTTGGATAAACCTTTTACTTTTCTGATTTCTCAGTTACTTCCAGTTATATTCTTACATCTACAGTTTTGGAGCCAGGATCTACAACAAGGAAAGATAATGAGGCATTTGTCTTTCTAAGTCTGGGTTACCTCACTTAATATAACATTTTCTAATTCAACATATTTACTAGCAAATTTATGATTTCAATTTTCTTTACTGCTGAACATAATTTCATAATATTTACATACCACACATTTTTAACCATTCATCAGATGATAAATTTATTTAGGTTGTTTCTTTTTCATAGCTATTATGAATTGAGCAGCAATAAGCATGACTGAGCAAGTATCTGTTGATTAGGATGTTCAGTCCATTGTACATATGTTAGTATGTGGTACAGCTAGATTTTATGGAAGATCCACTCGTAGCTTTTTGGAATGCTCTGTACTGATTTCCAACATGGCTTCCTCAATTTGCAATCTCAATGTGAAGGGCGGGTCTCTTCCCCTGTATCCATCTGTGTTTGTTTCCATTGAATTTCTTGAATTTAGGCATTCAAACTGAGGTAAGAAGAAATAACAATGTATATTTTTCCATCTCTGCAATTGATAAGGTTGTTATTTGTTTTGTTTCATTTCTTGAGACAGACATTCTTTTGGTAGCCCTGGCTGTCCTCTAACTTGCTCTGTAGACCAGACTGGCCATAAACTCCCAGAGATCATCCTGCCTCTGCCTCCTGAGTGCTAGGGTTAAAGGCATGCATCACTGATATCTGTTGAAAACTTTTAAAGATACTTAATATCTACCTTTGAATGTAGGAACTGAAGGTTGGATAAGTATTTTCTTTAATAATTAATCTGCTATCAAAACAATTAATATTGAAATGTTATTGAAATGTTATTTCTTAGCCATTTATACTTGTTCTTCTGAACACTCTCTCCTTGGAATTGTAGCCTATTTTTAAATAGGTCTTTTTGACTGTGTGTTTTTTTAAAGTTCTTTTGTATATTTTGAGTTTTAATATTCTGTTAGATGCATATCTAGCAAAGGTTCTCTTTCACGTTATGGTCTTAATATTCACTTGATGACTTGTTTCATTGACTATAGGAAAGATTTTTAATTTTCTGATGTCCCACTTGTGAATTATTGATTCTGAGCAAATAGAGTTCAATTCAGGAAGTCATTTCTTATACCTCTGTCTCACAGGGCACTGCCTATGTTTTCTTCTAGCAGCTTCAGCATTTCTCATCATAATTCAAACATCAATAAAATGTATGTTGATCACCTTTATCCCCTGCTACTCCCTCCAACTCCATCTAAAGGGCGAAAATGGGGACGTATCCAAGGACTCTGGAAGAAACTTTGCACAGACTTTGTGATGAGGTTAAAAATGTTAAACTGGGGTGTATATGATTGTTTTCTTTTATAATTACTGTGATAAAATAATCGATTTTTCAAACATTTTTTATTTTATTTTATGCTTTATAAATAATACCATTCAAAATTCCCACATTCTCCCTCCTCCCGTTTATCTCCCACTACCCCATTCACCCTCTCCTCTTCCCCTCCAGTCCTAAGAGAGGGCAGGGTACCCTGACCTGTGGGAAGTCCAAGGCCCTCCCCACTCCATCCAGGCCTAGGCAGGTGTGCATCCAAACAGACTAGGATCCCAATAAGCCAGTACATGCAATAGAAACAAATCCCAGTTCTATTATTATTGGCTTGTCAGTCAGCCCCCATTGTCAGCCACATTCAGAGAGTCCGGTTTGATCACATGCTCATTCAGTCCCAAGAGACTTGGCTCTAGAGGAGTGCCCAGGTGTCCAAAGGGATGTCTTCAACTAGGTCCATGGGCAGTAGAGGAAAGAGTGCCTGAACTGGCCTTGTCCCATAGCCACACTGATGAATATCTAGAATATTATCATAGAACCTTTGTTTGGCGATGGATGGAGATAGAGAAAGAGACCCACATTGGAGCACTGAACTGAGCTCCCAAGGTCCAGTTGAGGAGCTGAAAGAGGGAGAACATGAGCAAGGAAGTCAGGACTGCGAGGGGTTAATCCACCCACTGAAACGGTGTGACTGTTCTAAAGTGAGCTAACCAAGTCCAGCTGGACTGGAAATAATCAATTTTTTTTATAAATTATTTTTATATATGGGCACACAGAGTGTTCAGATAATAGGTGACAATATGTTAATAATATTTTTATTTGAAATTTTAATAGATTTATACAGTGTATTTTGATCATACATCCTCTACTAATTTCTCCAACATCCTCTAGTATCTCCATCAGTTAAAATTTACTGTGATTCAAGAAGATATTACACAAGTTATAAGTTCCTAGTGATTTGTATAGTAAATTGTTTTTATTGACCTGTAAGTGATAAAAATAAACAAAGTTCACAGAATGACTTGTCATTTTTAAAAATCCTTCAAATGGGAAAATTGTTAAACTACGTATTTATATTTTCAGTTTCTAAAGCATTTGTTGAGCAAACTTGAGGACAGGTGTTTCGTTCCCTAGACCCCATGAGAAATCTAGGAAACCCACTGAAATCGAGGTGATTTGGAGAGGGAGACCAGACATCTCTGGCTGAGCTGGTTAGTTTACCAGACCAAGAGCGTAGACTTTGGGGCTCAGCAGACAGGCTCCTTTTGAGTTCACTCAGCTTTCAGCTGGATATCATGGAGGCCTCTCCAGGACTAAGTGAATCAGAGGCTCCACGTCTTCTGAAAATGAGGATCCTGCCTCTACTGAGCTCCATCTGTGACTAGGTTCTAAACATTATCTCCTGTTCTCTCTGCCCATCTAAAGAAGGGCAGAGCATTAGCATTGCTATGGAACCATAAAAACCACTGACTTTAAAAAAATTGTAACGGTCGGCATTTAATTGTCAAAGTTATGAGAAATGACATCACCCAAAGATAAGAAAAGAAACAAGTTTATAAACTGTCAAAGTTAATAAAGGAAATTTAAAGGAAATATGAGTAATAACTAAAGAAAACTGTCAACTCAGGGACACAGATGAAAGATACTCAATTTGAATGAAGACATCAATTAATGAGGCTTTAAAGGAAATTCTCCCTGAAACTGTGAACTAAATATTTACAACAGAGTTTGACAGAGAGGTATATAACAAATTGGACACTGACAGAAAAAGATATTAATAAAATAAATCATACAAATCAATAGCAAATATTCAGCCAGAAGAGTGCATATATGTTTGTGTATGTGTGTGTGTCTGTGTGTGTGGTTGAAAATACTAGAAATAGCATTGTATATATAGAATATTTGAGACAATGTTTCACACACACAAATATCAAATTTGTATAGAGAAAGAAGTAAATGTCTAAGACAGATCATCAATTATAAAAACTAATTGCTGAAAATTTCCAAAAATTGACAATAGGTACTAAACCTGAATAAGATAAGTACAGACCACATTGCAGTTAGTTACATCATATTAAATACAGATCACATTGCACTTAGTCACAACATAATAAAGCAGGCAGATCCACATAAAAGAAGGCATTATAATTCACCAAATGGGATGAACATAGTCATTTTAAGGATAAAGCAATAGTACTGTTAAGGACATCAATGAATTTTGGAAATAGAAATGTTCTCAAATTGCAGATGAGGACCTGGAGAGATGGTTTAGCTGCTCTTCGAGAGGACCCGCATTTAACGTGGGGTACCCACAATACAGTTAACAACTGTCTATCATTCCAATTCCAGGGAATCAGGCACACTCTTCTGACCTTAATGGGCACAGCACATGTGGTGCATAGACATATGTGCAGACAACTCACCCAAACACATACTGTAAAATAGCAAATCTTTAAAAGCCATAGTTGAATTAAATATATTTCCATGCAGAAAAAGTCATACAGAGTTTATCACCAGTAAGCCTGTACTGTGAATGAAGGGAAAGTATTTATTTAAAAGGAAAATATTCTCAGGATATCTCAGTGCAGAAAGAAATGATAACGTGAAACTGAATGTTGGCTAAAAACTATGATAATAATAGCCATAAAGGTGCCCTAAAACAAACATTTGTTTAAAAGCTTCAAAACATTAAACCAAATGATGGGCTGTGATAGATGGAGTAAGGACCTATTTCCAAGTACCTTAGAGGAATTGCTAAGATTTAATATTGGATTGTAACAGATTATATAATTCATAATAACATGAAAACAAAGAGAAAGAATTTACAACTAACAAATTAATACTGGAAAGTTGAATGCTAAACCAATGAAAATAATAATCAAAACTTAAATCAGGCTGGTTAAAGAAAACAGGAATCAGATTTTATGTGGATCCAAATAAAACATTTCTATAGCATATTCATGATGCAAAGTGATGGGCTTCAGACCTGGGCATATTATGTACATGTCTGATTCCCTCATATTCCCCACCCACTGGCCTCTCTTTTCTTCCTCCCACATTAGCGTTCTTCCTCACCCCAAATGCATACCCATCTACTTTTATACCATGTATATGCAATTAAATCTAGATCCCACCTGTGAGAGAGAAACATGTGTTTTCTGTCTTTCTGAGTTCAGTCTATATTTCTTACAGGATTAGCTGAAGCTCATTCATCTCTTAATGGACATTCAGCTAATTTCAGAGCTTAGCACTTGTGAATAACATCATAGTACAGTTAAGACTAGCACATCTTTTTAAAATTCTGTGTATTATTTTTATCATACACATATATGAATGTGTCTAAATGCCAGTACCTACATTCATGTGTGCAGATTCCTGTGAAGAGCAGAGCCACTAGATCCCCATGGAGCTAGAGTTACAAATAGTTTTGAACCACGTGTTTGCGGGGAACTTGGATGTCTACTAGACTATTGCATACTTTTAATTGCTTGTCTCTCTTCAAGTATATCTTTAATTACACTCAGTGTAAACTAACAAAGTATTTTAAAAATAGTGCTGTTGCACTGAATTGGGGAATAAAATCTCAACTATTTGTCACTCTTTATTTTTAAGCAATAATAGTTGAGACTGGAATCAAAAGGATGGAATGAAATGTCTCCTATAAAAATTTAAAGTAAAATGAAATTTACAACCTCATCAGTCTTAAAGAAAATTTCAAGACAAAATTATGTCTAGAAATTGATACTGGCATTTTTCTAACACAAGGGACTATATCAAGGACAAAATGAGTCTGTGGTGGTTTGAAAGAAAATGCCCTCCAAATTGGGTGGAACTATGAGGAGGTGTGGCCTTGTTGAAGGAAATGTGCCACCATAGTGGTAGGCTTTGAGCTCTCGTGTATGCACTTGTGAGACAGAGCACTTCCTGTTGCTGGTGAATTGACATGTGGGAACCCTTGACTCCTTCTCGAGAACCTGTCTGCCTATATGCCATTACATCCCACCATGGTGATAATGGACTAAACCTCTGAGCTGTAAGCAAGTCACCGTAATTAAATGTTGTCCCTTACAACAGGTGCATGGTCATGGTTTCACTTTACAGCACTAGAAACCCTAAGTAAGACTGAGGCTTTTCTAAGTTTCTGTGTTATCAATATGTAGTACATATTGCTATCAATATGGCATATATATGAACCTAGTATACATATATATCATTAGAAGATTTCAGGAGTTGATAATTGACATTTATTGTCACATCTGATTCCTGTGTTCTCGTTGACCAACCCAATTTAAGTTTTGATTATTGTTTTCATATCATCACCATACACATTATTTCAGGAAGAGATAATAGTTAAAGATATAAGGACTCAGAGAGTATGAACTGCACAATGAAGAAACTTGATATACTTGTCATACCCTTATACTACCCTCAGTAGTGGAAAAATCACATTGTTTTGCTTTATATGGAGCAACTATGAAAGGACAAGGGGCAGTTTTTATAACACAAAATGTTTTCAACTAAAAGAAGAAAGTGTGCCATGTGAATTGGCTATGATTCTAGCACAATTTCTATTAACTTAGAAATATTATTTATGCAAGGAAAGTGAACAAAATGTCACTGCACTGTCATATTCCATTAGAGAATGCTACAGCTCATGCAAGAAAAGAGAGCTGCAACCCTTATATCGACCATCTCTCAGACAGCTGCTCCCAATGTAGATCAATGTCATCATTTTCGTTTTTAAAATGTTATTTTCACCCATATGCAAAAGGACAAAAGATGTTTTCTCTTTACTTTGACAAAGGTTTTTCCAGGTATTTATATTGTACTTCTGTCCTATATGTTGTACATGTAGAATTTATATTAACTCAAACAGAAATTCTCCTTGATGTTGACACTAGGATTAACGTTCTTAGCAGGCAGTTAGCCCATGTTGCCATTAATAATGTCAGGGTCACAGGGGCTGCAGTTCATTGGTTAGTGAGTTGTATCTTGTTTTGCCTACAATAAGCTTCTAAGCTCGCTCGGTTGGGCATTTTACAAGACTCATGTGGCTAAAGAAGGAAATAAAATATACAATGTGGATGGATCTGCAGAACAATTAGAAAAAGTGCTTAAAGTGCATGCCCTTTGAATCAATAACATCATCTTTGTTTAATAAGCTCAGCCCTTTGATTTATCAGGAACGACTCAGATTCGTCCCTCATTAAGAGCAGACTATGCTGGATGTCTTGTTTACTTAGAAGAATAAATTGGAAAAAAATGTGGCTGGGCTGCACTTGTATGTGCTCCTAATAATTTGAAGTGAAAAAAATAGGCTTGCAGTCTTGACAGGAGTAGAAACTATTTCACTTGAAGTGAAATTGCATACAAAACAAAGCCAGCAGAATTCTACAAAAAGTGCATAATTGCTTGTTTTTTAAAATAATTATCCCAAAAGCATGTTATTAATGTGAGAATGAGAAGAAATAAAATTAAACATCTATACCATTACACTGAATCTTTCCAGGGACAAATGATCATCAGTGATCAGAGATGGGAGATTATAGACTTTGAATAGCCTAGCCAAAAGAAGCAAGGGAGGTGCGGCTGATGTCGAAGGCTACTAATTAGCTATAATTTGCAGTTCGTGGATGACTCCAAGAATTAATTTTATAGATTTGTCTCCGGAAATGCATAGATTTACTGAAGTACCCATTTTGAGTTCTCTGGATTCTAGTTTATCTGTGTATCTGGCTAATGCGCAGGACCGTGTGTAAGGCTTGACATTTTGGTTTTTAATTAATTACTCTGCTAAATATCTTGCCTGGATGTAATATAGGAATGACTGTACGTGCTTCTTTGACTAAAATGTCATTATTTTCACGAACTATACCAAAGGCCAGCTTGATGAGTTACAGTTCCATAAATAATTACACTAAATTATAAAATGTCAAAATAAATGAACAGGCATGCCCTTTGATATGGTTTCTTTATTTAAAACACTACTAATTTCCATACAGACCAATTTGCTAAATTGGAAATATTTAACTGTTCTCATTAGCATTCGCGGAAACCATTTTGTTTATTCATGTGTTATTTCCACTTGTTACTGTTGCTGTTTTAAAGGCAAAGATCTCAGTCGATCTTCTCTTTTGCTGAAGAGAAATACATATTTTCTTATAATTTTCCACTGGAACAACTATTGTTACCATACAGTATCATATAGACAGTTTTATTAAAAGCCTGATTAACCCATCACAGTGTTCTCACTCAACTGGCAATTTTTCTTGTAATCACCAATGGTGTGCATGTGTCCAACCACTTCCCGCTTAGGGGATGGGACAATGCATGCTTCTTTAATGTCTAATACCTAGTCTTCAGAAAATCACTGTTTCCATTTTTTTTTTTTGCAACCTTGCAATGACCAGTTTCTCTGCATTTATTCTTTTTCTTTTCTTCTTAAAGTCACCTATATCTGATTTATTGCCCTCCAACATCTGGCCAGTGATTCTGCTAAAGTCAGCAATGTCTTCTGTCAACGAAGACTTGCTTCGCAATGACACAAGACAGTGTACACTTAGAGTCCATGAACATTTGCAGCCATGTTGCCTTTGCCTTGTAGTAGGAGGACGCTCTCAATGGAGCCAGGGACAGCATGCTCCCCATCATGTTGGCTCTTTGTTTCAGATTAGTGAGCTCTCTAGGATGTGATTTGCTCATAGGGATGACTAAGTTTCAGCAAGTGGAAACATGTGAAGTCGCTTAATGGTCACTCTCAGGACTGGTCACTTTGACAATGGTGTGTCTTTTATTGACCAAAATAAAACCCAACGCTGAACTCCCTGTCAAGCTGAGAAAACATACTGTGTTTCATATCAGGAACTGTAAAATTACAAAGCAAGAAGCATTCTTGAGAGAAAGGTTAAGAATTGGACCAAACAGGTTAAATGCTAAAATATAGTTTCTTATAAAAAAAAAAAAGCAACTTTTTTCAGCTCTACAATTTTTTGAACTCATGGATTTCTGGGTTTCAATTCAAAGATTTTTTCCCCTGGTTTTGCCTTGATTTTAGGTCCTGCTTCCCATCGTTCAGCATTTTATGAAGTTGCCTATGAACATAGCATACGCCTTCCCTTTTAACTCTATGTTATGTTTGTTCCTCCTGACTGATAACATGTGTTGTTACGTGGAAATCTGAGAGGAAGATTCAGGTGACCAGGAAACACACTTCAGACCTAAGAGAAGGCTGAAATATATAAGGTTCACAAGGCCACTTTCCAACTTTAGAGAAGCAGCCAGGAGCTCCCTATAGATTCTCTTCTCTCTTGTCCAGTTGCCAACAAATCTTTCAGAGTAACTCACTGTGGGTGAGTTTTCTGTAACACAGCTTCTGTTTGCCTGTATGTTAACCTGGCACCCATACTGCTGCAAGTAACACCAAAATAATCCTTGGTTCATCAAGGCTGACTTTGGGAGTATTATTAATATAGTCTCTCACAAGTTCTTAAACTGGGACCAGCAATGTTTGTTACTATTTCCACAGAAACAGTGTCACACAATACAAGGGTTAGGGATTGGGTTCGAGTTAGGGTTAGGCTTAGGTCTTACTTATATAACTTCCATTATTACTTTTGTTTGAGAAATTTTGTCTAGGTTTTTAGGTTTCTAACTTGATTCATACTCAGCTTCTGAGTCAATGTTAAACATACCAACTGAAATGGATGCTAAGAACTCCAAACAGCAACCCACAATTAAATTATTGATATTCTAGTTATTAAGATTGCTATTCCTATTTTAGTTAAGTATCATAATGACATCATTTTGTACCTAGGTAGTCAAGCTTGAATTATGAAAAACAAACAGAAACTTTCCTCTCTAAGCCCTCCACATTTAATCAGCTAGTAAATCCTGTTGAGTCCACCAAATCCCTCTCCTAATATTTCCACAGCTCTTGCTCTAATTTATTTGACAATTTTTATTGCAGCAATTGTCATGAAGATAGTTTGCTAAGCCATGTTAAATGCCCAGAAAGAACTTACTCTCACATACGATGTAAATATTAAGATATTGATAAAGTACTAAATAGTGTCCAGAGGATGGAGGGATCATCCTGAAAGGAATAAATTTATGGACAGTATAATGTTCTAACTTGAACCTGAGTTATATGAGTAGGATTTAGAAATGGAAAGAAGAGGATAGGAAGGAAATAGAATATTCGACAAAGGAGAAATCGATGAGTAGAAAAGCGAGAGGACTTAAAAATTACATCCCAGGAAGTTTTGAGCAAAGATAATGTATAGTTCTCTCATGGCTTGAGTCCAGTTCTTCAAGTGAGACATGCAGACATTTCTTTCTCAACTGTCTAAGTAGGTGGGCATAGTTTATATTGCCTTACTGCTGAAAGACCATTGTGGGGGACTTTCCCTTCCAAACTATATTATACTGGGAGCAGGGTCTGGGCAACAAATTTAACCCAGCCAAACGTAATCACAGAGACAGTAGAAGGCAGGCATAGACTTCTTTAAGCTAATAAAAAAGGACAGGTGAGAAACACCAAATGGGACACCCCAAGCTGGATTAAAAAAAAAAAAAAAAACCCAAGCCCCTTACAGCTGTTGTTTTCCCAGGCCTGCAGGCTCTTCTACAGAGCACAGATGATTTCTTTAGCACATGCGAAGTGCAGAATCAAATATTTTACATTGTGATTTGGTCCTATTAGATTTCTATTTGTTTTCGTTTTATCAGTTTTCTCTTCTGGGTTTTAACATCACTGGTGGCTCGAAGTGTTGTGTAGCATACCCCCAATGACATGTTTATTCTGCTTAAAGAAGTAAGTTCTACTGTTACTCTTACTGAGTTCCTGCCACTGGTCAAATATTCTGGAAGTCAACGCTACTGTGAGACATTCTGTGCTGGGGTTATTGATACTAGCTCTCATGAGGTTCTTTATGACATGTGTGGCTTGGGAAAGAGACAGTAATCGCAGGCATACTTTCCATTGTGATTACTGTCTCATTCCCAAGTCTTCATTTAGTTATCTCCCTTTCATGTATGTGCAAATGGTAAAAATGTTGTTAGACCAATTGCTTAGTAGAGGATCATGGCTTGTAGAAAGGGGCAGCACAGGACAAAGACTTTAAAAGCAAGATTATGAAAACAATTGTCTTGGTCAAATATACCCTCTGTCATTTTCTGGAGGATGACCACTGATAAATTATATGTCTACCTCGGGGCCTTAACGAACTAATCAGTGTTAATAGCTGGATCTATGCTAAAATAATTCTGTGTGTATAAAAATAGCTGATAAATTCACAAAACTCAGATGACAACCAAAAGTATAGCAAATGCAAACCAGCAGAGTGACAGATGGTGTAGCAGTGAAATAGCGAAGGACCACCTGCAGTTTTCTAATCCTATCTCTATCATAGATTGCTACAAATTGTCTAGAATCAACTCAGGTGCATCCAAATAAGGGAGAATGAAGAATTTGACAGTCAAGAAACAGTATTGTATTTTGATCATGAGATATCAAAAGAGTTTTTTTTTTTTTTCACCGAAGTGGCTTTTATCCTCCATGAGAACTTCTGCTTCTTTTATCATTTATGTTGCCAGGATATCATTTAGTGCAGACTAACCTTCCATACTCTTACTTTATTTGAGGGGGGCAGGGTCTCATTGAACCAGGCACCTCATCTGCTATCCAGACCCACAAAACCCTAGGGAAGTTCCTACTCTGCCTCCCCAGCACTGGGGTTCTGGGATTATAGGCACTCACTGGTATCTAGAGAGTTCAAAGGATTTGTAGGACAAGAATGTTTCCAATTGAGCTATTTTCTTATCCCATTGAAATATATTTAACATGGCCATTTTTATGCTTGATTTATCTTCAATGGGTCTTACGCTGTGTATGTAATTATGCTTATTGAGGAAGCTAGTATGACTATAAATTGTTCACAAATGCATTCTCATATTTTTATATGAGATAATACGAGACCCTCATTTTAAGACGTCTAACACTCTGCTAAAGCAGCTCATGTCTAAGTAACAAATGCACAGATAATTTGTGTAATTCAATAGAACAACACATCTTAAGATACAGTAAATTGAGGATTTTAAATTTAATAAAATTTAGCACATATTTTAAAGAAATTTTCATTATTGTGTTTTATAAAACTGATTGGTTAAAAAATATAGTATGGTATAGTTCAAAGACAGATTGGCTATACATTATACCAAAAAACAATGGAAGCATCCTTGTGGAATAAAGAATTTTATCCCATTAAAAGAAAGTATATAGATGAATCCAAGGTTGGAATTTACACAAGTTTCCACTTCCAGTTGTCAAGTAGCATTTTACAAACAAACTTAACAGATTCATTGAGAAGACTCACAAACCCTAGAGATGGAAAAATTTTCAATTCACAATGCTGTGTCAGCTTCAGGGGTGAAGTATTCCAAGACTATTCTGGGGAAATGGTCCCTGCTTTGAAACTGCATGGCACGTGAAAATGAAGTAAAATCTTCAGCCTTATAGGAGAGATAGGGTGGTACGTAAGCACATCGTGTTTCTAAACACCCAAGATATATTACTCTTCACATATTAGATCATTGTCCAAAGAGTATTTTTTCTTCTCACTGATAATGATGGATTAAGCGGTGCCCATTTAATAAATTAGCTTTAAACATTTTCTGTCTCTTCATAACACAGAGGGAAATAGACACCCACACAAAATGACTAAGGTATAGCTATGAGACCAACATTAAATTTTTTCTGCTTTTGACAAACTGTAAGATTTACATGCTACTGTTTAAAATCTTTGAATATTGCCATACTTCACTATTTTCTTACTTAGGGTTTCTATTGCTGTGAAGAGACACTATCTATAGATTTAATGCAATAGTAATCAAATACCTACAAGATTCTCCATGGAAATAGAAAAGAAATGAAATAAAATTCACATGGAACCAGAAAAGACTCAAGATAGTCAAAGTAATCCTGAGAAAAAAGAATAACACTGGGAGGGTTGTGATTCTAGAATTCAAGATAAATTATAGAGCTATAGTAATGAAAACAATATGGTATTGCACAAAAACAGACATTTAGACCGACGAGGAAGATAGAAGACTCAGACATAAGATTTCATGGGAATAGCCTCTTAGATATTTCTAGGAGACACAATTTCACAGAAAACTTGCTGGTCTTAAGGCTCTTATAATGTTCCATTCCCTCTTCTAAATGAGCATTGTGATCATGTAGTGTCCAATCCCAGCTAATCTTCTGGTATGTTTTTGGTGTATCAGTTTACTTCTGTACAGGCATCCAATTTCTGAGGTGCTGTAAGAAGCCATAGGAGGCAGTCTCCCACTCTTATGACCACAGGGCCAGCTTCCCCCCGTCCTAAGCATTGATGGGTGGGGGTAGGAAGGCACCTTCCCCTCATCCGTGCTGTCAAGACAGATGAGGCATGGGTACATCACTCCCGTGTTCACAACTTTGACAAAAACAAACAAGGACATTTTTAACCTACCATAAAGACTTTAATTATAGTATTTTAATCACTAATGTAGGAAAACTTTCCAGTATTTAGTTATCACCAAGTTACTACTAATAATTATATCATTTAATTTTCAAGTAACCTATTATTAAAGATTATTAAATAGCAATGCATCAAATGGGAAAGATTTCATTTTTAATAGGATAAAGTATAGAACTTCTCAAACTATGAAGCACAAATACAAATATACACACCTTTTACTAAAACTGTTGAAAAAATTCCTATTTTATCACGTAGAAAAGTCATTATTTTATAATCACAGACTGCAAATTCAAACTTCAGGTACAACTAATTTTATCAGTGGCTCACAATTATTTTAATTGAATCAATTAAATGCATTTGTATAAATGACTATGGAGATATTATACATGTATTATGGAAAATGAATTTTAAGGTAATGTGCAAACTAACTATAGCAGAAATATTAAGTTGGAATATTTTAATGCCTTTTTAAGTATAGCAATATACTATAAATCCAAAGTGGCTAATACCAGCATCATTATTCCTGATTCAAATATAAAGTTAGCTATAGCCAATAAAATCATACTTAAAGATTAAGAGGGTATTTGTTCTTATTGTTTTTAAAGGGTTCAAGTAATAGAGGAGAAATTATAGAACAGAATGCTGATTTGATTTTAAGAGTGAGACACTTAGGCTTGTTCTTTGATGCTGAAATAATTGCGTGAATTAGTACATCCAATATAGACATAAATTGAGTTTCAAGTGATGATTTTTTTAATTCCTATGATTCTTATAGTTAAATCTTCCTCTTTATCGCAAATAAATTTTGTATCTAAATCCACAAACTCTCAGCAATACTTTTAGCAATGCACAGTTTTTACTGCATGGTATTTCATATGTGGCCTCTCACATATGAAATAATGACTACGGAAATATTAACATCCAAATTCAAAATATCCATAGCCTTTGAATATGTGATTATATGTGGTAGAATGGAGTCTCCTGATGGGACTAAATGAAAGGTAACCCCCCTGACTACTTCAACTTGCGGTTTCTAGGTAGGTCAATGTAACCATAGGGTTCTTAATAGACAGCGCCAGGTAGGTCAAGTTCAAGTGAAGGATCAAAAGGAGGGCAGAAAGTGAAGTGTTACTTTATATAGAGAGGTAGGCTTGCAGCTAGTGTTTAAGATGAAGAAGATGATTTCTCTAAAGAGTGCCAGATTGGCAACTCCCGGACTCAGCTCTAACACTACTTTAAGAATTCAACCTCTACAACTGGAGAGTGCTAGCTTGTGTCATTCGATATAGATTCTAGTGATGTGCCACATCATTGATTACAAAGTGATACAGGATTACAAATATATCTTAAATCATTATTTGAAAGACTCAGAATAAGAGGGCAGGTGTTGGTACAAACTGTCATGGCCTTAATTCCTTTTCCTAAAGCTGATTATAAAACACTGGTTATTAGCCTATGCATTTAGGCAAATTACCCATATTCTAATGATATGATAATCTGATTGTAAATTAGGGATGAGGAATTTATATTCTTTAAATTGTATTATGAATTTATTATTTTCCATAATAAGATTAACATAATGTTGTCAATATTCTAGACACTAAGAAAAAGTTGCAGGTACAATGGGTTATATGCTCAGATAGCATTTTATACATGCACTTGTAATTCTGCATCTGACCTTTGCTACTAAAATTCTATTCAAGTTGATTCAGAAAATCCATAACATCATTTGAAGTTCATGCATAATACATGTATCCAAAAATATAATTTCTTCAATCATTGCTTTTCTCATACATGCTCAACTCCCAAAGTTGAATATTTCTAACAATGTAAAAATGTATTTTAGTACATAATTCTTTGTTTATAGCTTCTATATAAAGACACGATTTGATGTAGTCACAATATATCTTGGTAAATATCAAATATAGAGCCAAAGAAAAATTATGACAATTGTTTTAATAAAATCACAGTATATTATATATTATTAATTCTTTCTTTTATTCTTTGAACATATCTGGTTTGTATATGCTTAACATGAAGCAGAGTGAATGAGTCAGTATTCAACAGAATGTTCCAGAAAGCTGATGTGCTCTCTGCTGTTCAGGAGGATACATACATATTGGTGATGGCACAATTTTTTGTGGTTAAGGAGTTAATATATAGCTTGCTAAAATTATTTATCATTTGTGACTTATACAGTAGGCTATTTTTCCTTGTGCATGTGTGTGAAATTGCTTCAAAACTATTCAACTCTCTCCAAAAGTTTATTATACAACCAAAATGTTATATAAGCACATAGTAATTTCTGTACAATTGATGACATTTACACTATCTATTGAAATTAGCCATTTAACAGTTAGTTGTTATAGTCATTATGTAGAAAAGCAAATTTAGGATCAAAAGTGTCAAGAAAATTACTGAAACCATGGCGTTACTAATAGCAAAGCTACATATACATGCAATAACCCTGATGCCATAAACACGTGTCTAGAGCCTGTCACCCCTGTCTATATTTTCAAAAACTTTATGTACGTAGGTACATTTGAGTTTCTTCAGATTGTTTCCCTTTTGTGACCTAAACTTGGTGCACAGTATGTGCCTATAGAGATAAACAGCACCAAATTGTGAATTTGATTCTATTTGCTGCAAGTCTTGGTTTACTAATCAACAGACCCCACCACAAAACAAACAAACAAACAACAAAATAATCAACCAAACTAACAGAGTTTGATAGCTTTGACAGTGGAGATACTTACTCACAAACATGAGAGGCACTTTCACTAGAAGAGGCTTTATCTGCCTATACCATACCCCACAGTCAGTCTAGTAAGATCACAAGGAAGGGACAGGGTTTTTGAAAACTCACATGGAGTTCCTTATTGTTTATGGACAAGCAAAGAAATAAAAGATGTCAAGACAAAAATTGATCTATTTGGTTCCAATTCAGGAAGAACATTTATCATCAAGCTGGCCTGCAATACCTTCATCCATTGAGCCATTCCACCGGCCCACAAATTAATATTTTAAGCTTTATTTTTGTAACTTGTTGAGAATATCATACATAAGTATTATATTTGCATCCTTTCAACCCTTCCCCCTGTTCTTTCCAACTTTTCCCATGCCCGACATTATCCTAAATTTATTATTGTTAATATAATACTAGAACACAGATTTCCAGAGGTCATAGTCCACTGGCATGTGCGCTCATATACACACAAATGAATAAATGCAATTTTTGAGAAGAAAAAGAGTTTTGGAAAAACATTTATGCCCACATAAACCCTTACCTCTAACCTAAAAGCTGTCTCTGAACTCGCCCCACCACCTCAAAAATAAATAATCCAGACAGAAAGTCATTGAAGAGAACACCTAAAAATGGTGATAGGCACCCAAAAGTGTAGTTTTTGACATTTTATGACTTCTGGTAGGAGGTGGGAGAAGATTCAGTTTTCTTTAAGTGACTGATTACTTGAAGTTTGACCATGCTCCCATGAGAAAATGGGCAATTTTTCTTTTCTTCTCTTATTTTCTGGGATGAGGGATATCCTAAGGGTAGGCGGATGGACCTGAGAAGACGGGAAGTGAATACAATCAAAATGCATTATTTGAAATTCCAAAATAATCAATAAGAATATGTTGGAAAGAAATAGTTCTCTCCAGCCAAATCTCATTGAGTATGCAAACCACTCTTACTCGCAGGCCTCATTTGCAACAGCTGTTGGCCAACACAAAACAAACTTAATGGCATTTTCAGAGATCCTTGTCTCATAATGCTTAGTCAGGGAATCTTTTTTTTTTTTTAACTTTATAGGTCCTTTGTATATATGTTATAGTTTCTAGCTTTGTGTTTTTATTGAATTTCTGAGGTCAAATGTGCATGCGTGTGTGTGTGTGTGTGTGTGTGTGTGTGTGTGTGTGTGTGTGTGTACATCTACATACATTTCTTAACATTTTTTGCTTGGCTCCTTTTCTTCCATTTGTGTTTATTTTATCCTATTTGGTTTGTTTCATTTGTATATAATTTTATTTTATTATTATTACTATTTGTTTTAGATGCCTTTTATATCTTAATGAATTAAAGAGAAAGTATGGATTCAGGTAGGTGGAGATGTGGAGAGGATAGAGAGAAATTGGGGGCAGTGCAACATAACCAGAATAGATTGCATTAAGGAAAAGATCCAATTTCAAAAACAAAATGAAAAGAAGAGATGTTTATAGGGATTCCCAATTAATTTAAAAGCTCTCTCAGATCCCAATTATAGGGAAAATGGAAATATTATGCAGCACAATATGTCTAAGAAAAGAATACATGTCTGAAGTCTTGATGACCATTTAGACTTAAACTAAAATGCAAATCATCATGATATGGTCAACAACTTAGTGCAAACACATTTTATTAACCGGCTTCAAGTCTGGCAAGGGGTCAGATGTTTGAGATAGGGTGATGTCTAGAAGTAGTAGAAACAATAGTTTGTGGAGTTCCTTGATTGTGTATATTGTTTTTCTATTTTAACATTCTTTGCTTGCATTTTTACTTGTTCTTAAGGGCTATGAGTAGCAAGTCGTGGAGGCAGTTGACTTGGAAGCTGCCTAGAATTGCATGGATTTTGAGAGAACTCTTTAGCTGCATGGCTATCATAGACTCTGCTGAAACTCAGTGTAAATACACAGATCAATATGAGTTCATAGCTTGCTTCCAAGATGACTGACAACAATCTCTCTACTGCTCCAATGCCCATGTAGTCTCCTACTTTGTAACAGTGTAGTTGCTGCTCCATACGGCAGATATGGTGAAACACCACGCCCTTCTCTTTTTCCTCCTCCCCTTCTTAGTTCTTCCTTTTCTTTCCCCTTTCCTCTATCACACTGCAGACTGATAACTTTACTTTGGAAAGACTGTGGCTCCCATCTTAGCCATCTTGATATTTCTGCTCACTGTGGTTGCACAGGTTCTTTCAGTTTACAGAAAGACACCTCTCATGCCGGATGAACATGGAGGCAGAGTATAGAAAACTGGTCTATCAAGGAGTTGGGTTTTCTGGACAGTTGCTGTTGAGGCACGCAGGACTGTCCAAGATAACATCTGCTCCCAGCAAGTGTTTAAGACACTGGCTCTGAAGAAAGGATACTAGAAATCTTTGAAATAGACCCAAACCTGGAGCCATCCCATAATGCTGTTCTGAGATCTTCATCTGTAGTCATCACAGAAGGATATAATTTTGCTATTTTTAATTATCATATTTTGGGTGCAATTTATTATATAAATATAGATAAAGACTACAGCTGTTCTTGCTGCTGTACATATCAGGAAAGAAATAGGAATCTACATTGGAGCTTTTCATGAAGAGACAGGAATTGTAGGATTTTTTTTTCATTCAAGGAAAGGACTTTTCAATCCGTAGAGGTGTTATTTCTTCATGTGCCTTATGGTCTTTTTGATCTACTCAGTATCTAAAAATGTAGTATCAACTTTTTCAAAGCATTTGCCTTGTATTTGCTCACTTTGTGCTTTTGCTCTGTTTCGTTCTTTCACATTGATGACACTGTACAGATTCACCTATCTGTGAATCAAAGGTGCATTTCTAATAGTGTCCACTGCAAGCACTGTCTTTCCCACTGTACCGTCAAAGAACACGGCAGATGCATTCTTTCCATACTTGACCTTCTTTGGTCAGGGTCAAGATCTTGTTTGCTTTGTGGGAGTTCATCATTCTAATAAAACATATCTCAAAAACATAATCATTTCTTTACCTTAATATTTTAAAGGTTAAATTTACTATATTAAACTTTGGACATGAAAAAGAAGCATAGTCCTTTATTTTATCATGCTCATTATAAAGTATACAAAGACTCAACTTTGATGTCAGAGGGACATAATATCACATGCAATGACCATATAGTTGTTAGATAGCCATGGCTTCATATTTCTGTTTTCCTTTCTTTGTGATATAAAAACCATCTAGATCTATTAATCTGTACTACTATACAAAGCGCTCTTAGGCAGAATGATAAGTCTTAAGTAAATGTATACTTGAGTAGCATACATCTAAATTCATCTTGTTGAATTCATATGCATTTTAAGAATGCAATCCAAATTAAAAAAAAAAAAGAAACTTAACATTCGAGTTGAGTCTCATAAAAGTACAAAAGTATCAACATGTGGTGTGAAATCTTTTGGATTAGTCATATTATTATCTTGTCTGGAATCTACAGCAAGGCTGCTAGGCAATTAGCATGTAGCTCCTAGGCAAAACAAAATTTAGCACTCATTCAATTTCAAGTAGGTACAGCAGGGTAAGAAAACGCTCCATTTCATGTGGTATTCACATGGCTTGAATAGCTAAGATTGGAGGCTAAGAGGCCTAGCCATTCTTCAAGTGGAATTTACAGATAATGAGATGCAAATGCTTAGGCTGGCCAACGAGCTCTGACTTTTGTCAATTAATTTTGAGAACGATACTTTCCCCTTTAAGCAAAACATTATGAATACACAGCTGGAGAGTATGTTAAAAAAAAGTATAATGATATACCCTTCAATGAGATATTAAAATGTGCATATAGCATTGCTTCATAAGTAGCCTGTACATAAACTATGAGAATTTGAATTAATACCAGTAGTTCCAGAGATCAAAAGAAAATCAACCATACTGTTGGATTTTATTTAAAGACCCCCAAGTAATTAAGGTCAATTTGGCCTCCTCTCAGGATCCTCCAACCTCCAGGAGAGACAAAAGCAGTGATCGTCCAACAGCAAGCCATTTAGATAACAGCAGTGATCATACGGGAATGCAGTGATGAATGATATTGTTATTATTTAAAGAACACAGTATTCTGCAAGCAGATACTGAGTAAGCTGTGCATCTTTTGAAACAACCACAGCTGATGAATATTCATTTGCTCAAAGAGCTTACATTATGTGAAAATGAATTCAAAGCATGCTTGTAAATACCTTGAAAGTCTGCAACAACCACTGAAGCAAGATGGTGATAAAATCTGTCACACTGGCATTGTTTCTGTTTGTATTGTTACAGAACCACCTCAGCTTTGCTGTTTCTGTTATTTAAAAATATGCTTTGTGCAATATATTTTGATCATGTTTCCTCCTCCCCCAACTCCACCAGATCCTTCTCAACTTCCTGCCCACTAATTTCTGTTTATCTATCTATCTATCTATCTATCTATCTATCTATCTATCTATCTATCTATCTATCAATCATCTATCTACCCATCTATCTATCTATCTATCTATCTATCTATCTATCTATCTATCTATCTATCTATCTACCTACCTACCTACCTACCTACCTATCTATCTATCTATCTATCTATCTATCTATCTATCTATCTATCTACCTACCTACCTACCTACCTACCTACCTACCTACCTACCTATCTATCTATCTATCTATCTATCTATCTATCTATCTATCTATCTATCTTTCTATCTATCTATCTATCTATCTATCTATCTATCTATCTATCTATCTATCTATCTATCTATCTATCTTCCCTTTCTTCCTCTCCTTACCCTGTCTCCAAAAAACCAAAACTAAACAAACAACCAATAAAGCAAAATATGTCAAAATAATACTAAGTGAAAACCCCTCTCACCCCCAAAATATGGAGATTTTTTTTCTTGTGCTGATCAGCTACTCCTGGGCATAGGGTCTTTCCTGGACTGTGGTTGATCTACCCATTGATGCTCCTTTGGAGAAAAGTGAACTTCCCTTTTCTAGCAGGTATCAATTACAAACAGTTTCTTGATTGGTTCGGGATTTTGTGTCACCCTCTCCTTCTCGGTGTTGGGATTTTGTCTGTATTGAACCTATGCTGTTCTTGAGAGCCATACTGCCCTGAACAAGACCCATCTTGTCTGACCTTGGATGCTTTTTTGTTGTTTTTTTTTTTAATTAATTGTACTGTGAAATTGAGATGTCTCCAAGAGTTATTTTGTGATCTTGTATTGGAGCTTTGTCAACTGCAGATATTTTCCCATTCCATTTTTGTTTGTTTGTTTGTTGTAATAGTTGGGTTACCATCCTGCCTTTGAGGTTGGCACCTTTTTGTGTCTCTCACCTTGATGGTCACTGTTCTGCTGAGGCGATTTCCATGTCCTTTGACAATAAAGTGAAAAGATATTATGAACATGCCATGTTTGGAGCAAAATTCTGTAAGGTAATGAATAGAACCTGGCTCTTATTATGGTAGAAGTGACCGATGCTCTGTTCATGCAATGTATCTATACTGTACACAAGGCCAGTCAAAAGAGAGCCCATCATACAGGGATTCTGTAGTGGGGAGCTGTAGGCAAGCTTCCTGCTGCCCAGCTCCCAGCCACCCGCTAGCTTTATCCGAAATAATTACACGGAAACTGTATTCTTTTAAAGACTGCCTGGCCCATTATTTTCATCCTCTTACTTACATCTTGACTAACCCATATCGAATAATCTGTGTAACACCACAAAGTGGTGTCTTACCAGGAAAGATTCAGCACGCCTGACCTGGTGGCTGGCTTCATGGCATCTCTCACTCTCAGGAGAGGCATGGCAGTCTCACTTAGGAGAGGCATGGCATCTGACTGAGCCATCTACCTCACTTCCTGCTTCCTGTTCTGTCTACTCCACCCACCTAAGGGCTGGCCAATCAAATGGGCCAGGCAGTTTCTTTATTAGCCAATGGGAGTCCTCCATCACAGGGAAGGCCACTGAAGGTACAGGCAGTGGAATATGATACATGAGATATGTGTGAAGGAAAATGCAGACATGGAACTCTATTAATATTTTTCCTACATTTATGGAACTAACGTGACAAGTGAACTCAAGATACCCTTTTTTGTGACTCCTTCACGGCTGCAGCTGGAAACAGTTACATCTGTTTTTGTTTGATCAGAGGTACACTTCATTATCACTCATGAAAGATCCTTTTCCTAGCTAGACAGCTGCATGAGGAGAGCGCAGACACCATTCTTCAGTTTCGCACAGTGGAAAAGTTGCCTTGCTTTCGTTAGCCACGATTCAAAAATGATATTCTGAGATGTATTCCATTATTTCTATGTGGGCAGTTCTGTAAAGAGGACTCCTTTAATGCTTAATAGACATTCTAATTCTTTACTTACGTGTTTTACTGTATTTTCTTTTTCTTTGTGTATGTGTGTGTGTGCCTCTGGGTATGCACATGTGGGACGAGGTGTCTCTGCAAGAGCAACAGGCACTGTTAGCTGGTAAGCCATCTCTTCAGCCCTAACTTTCCTAATAATATTTAAATTATTACTTTTGTCTTTTTGTTTATTAGATAAGCTATAGTGGCAGGGTTATTATCCTGCATTAGAGCACTTTATTACATGCTTTAATCCAGCAATAATTTTCTTATAAAGTTAATAACTTACTTCGCTTCTTTTTACCTCATTTCCCAGGCCTTCCATGAACACCTTGTAGACCTAAACAAGAGAGGTGGTGTGAACTGATAAGAGAAATGTTGCAAGGTATTCCGCAATACTAGGCTCAACTAAGCTTCTAATATTGGCTTAACAGACTGAAGTTAAACGCAAGCAAAGGAAAAAAGAGAATGAAATGTAGTGCGGAAATTGTCATCCTGGGACTATATTTCTGTCTTTGGGTTGAGGGAATGGAAGTGGTCGAGAGGGACAGGGCTACTCTGAGAGGCAAAATATTTAAATTGAGGCTCCCTGAGAGACTTGAGGAAGGGTATGATTAGTTCAGTGTTATTTTCACTCATTGCTTCCTCCTTCCACTCTAGACTTCATTTTTAATAATGATTAAAGAATAATGCCCGAATCACATATGAACAGCTTTTGAGATTTACCTCGCTGAATCTAGTCACTGACCTGACCTTGCAAGGACAAGCTGAACAGATCTGCACAACTAATAGTGGAGTAGTCCGCCGATACTTCATCTCCCACATCAACACCGATTCCTGTCTCACAGAGAGCATCACATACTGTTTTAATAGGGCAGGCATTTTTAGTGCAGTTAGGCGGTTCTGCATGAATTTGTTTGTATGCCTGTCATTAAAATTTGGTGGCTCACGCTGCTCCAGACAGACACATTTTGAATGTTTAAAATTTCTACAGATGTTATTTACCCATCAGGATATAAAATTTCCTGTTCTCTTCCATATAGAGCTTGATTTATTAACATAAATAAAGACTAAAGCACAGCAACAACAATCTTGCTTAATGTGTATCCTCAGAGGCATTGTCATAGGCATCTGGCAATCAGTAGGAGATGCCGACAATTGCTCAATGAGTGAATGAGGAGAAGCTAGGAGAAGTCTGAGGTCCCCGAATGGTGTAAAGCTTACTGTTAAAGTTCTCCACATCTGACGTTGCTTTTTTATTTTTAAGGAATTGTGGCTAGTGTGGACATTTACATAAAAGATGTTTTTACTAAATTTTGAGTTGCTAATATGTATTGCTTAAAAATTCAGAAGTGGAGTATTGCTATTAAAACAGTTTTGATTAAACAAAATCACAAACAAGAATGTAAGTTTTAAACCTTAGTACCTATGTTTCCCAACTCCACACAGCAAAGGCCCAAGATCATGATCATCAAAAAATTTAACTAATACAGACTTGTTATCAAGAAAATTTTATAGATATGGGCCATAAATGATATAGATATGGGCCACACTAACTGAACTTAGTAGATAATAAAAAAAAGTGAAATAAAACAAACAAGCACATGAGTGTGTAGAGTTATGAAACTGAAATTTTAAAAAAAGTAAATAAACTATTGGGAAGTTTTTTTTTTTAAATCATGGTTATAGATATCTTCTTTAGACATTTTTCCAGATAGCTTATGTTAATTCTTTAAATAGCTATCTTCATAATTCAGCAGAAGACTCTTGATATCAGGGGCCATAGATAATTTATGATTACAGATGGCCTTATAATGATGTTTAAAAGAAAATACACTATTAATTTTCTTTGAATGAGTAAGTTACAACTCTATGTTCTTTACATCAAGTTATGCTAAATCACATGTTTGAATAGGGAAGAATTAAAAATTAAAATCAGGTCATAAAATCTACAGCAAATATGTGGTCACCGTCACATTATATTACATAAACATGGGTTACCTTGAATAGTCAAAAAAGCTTCAATCTGATAAACTATTAACGAACAAGCAGAATATGGAATTGTAAATACACAGAAAACTTAGGAGCCACTAAGATGTGGAGTGTAGACTGAAGTGTGTGCTTAGTTAAGACAGGGCTAGGGTGAAAATTGTTTACTTTTTGTTTAGATTTACTTTGATACTAAAACATGTTTGACATAAATTTTATATATTAAAAATAAAATTTTAAAGAGAAAATGAATTTATACATTCCGTATGTCTAAGCAAATTAGTGTTTCAAGTCACATACACTTTACTTTTGTCCCGAGAGTGAAACTTTTAGTGTGCTCTTGGAATGCCTTCTCGAGGTATGTGAAAGTCTTAGCTAGATGAAGGCTTGCAGGTGGCTTTCTTTCCTCGTAAGTAATCAGTAGCACAGCTATGGGTACTGCTGATGAACACCAGGAGCCAGCTCTTGGAAAGGGAAATGAAAAGATGTTATGAAGCTCACAGAATCTTTGAGTTTGGGAAAACTGGATTTGGAAGCTACGGGGCCAGAAGCAGAGCCTCACATCTCTCTGTGGACCTGATTCTTTGAAAACACTGTGGAAACTGCCTGTAGCCACAGAAACTAAAGCTCACGTCGCCAATCTCCCCAACTCTGGACGCACAGTGCCTCTTCATGAACTGGAGCCCCAGATGCCTCTGGAAATTGGTTGCACTACATCTTCTCTCACAAGGGCTCTTCTTGCCGTGATGAGTTCTCCTCAGATTCTGGTTCTTCTCTTCATCTTTAATTTTCATTTGAATTACCAGAGAATGGTGCCCTGGAGGCTTCTGGTAGGCAGACACTATGACTGTTCTTTGTCCTAGAGCTAATAAACTCTGAAAATCAATTCACTTGTGCTTTCTTTCTCTCCCTGGAAAGCAGTTCAAATCTTCATTCAAAAATACAGGTTTCCTAACCAGCATATATGTGTTGTATTTTATCAGCCAAGTAAACAATAGTTATACGAATTTTAAACCATGAAATTACACTGCTCTCTGTTTCCTTTTTAGCTCTGAGATGCACTACTCTGTAAGATGCTGTGGGTACTGTGGTATCACCCTGGTTTTGACTTAACAGGAAACTGATTATTAAGGGCTGCTTTGCCAATATATATGTGTGTGTTGTGTGTGTGTGTGTGTGTGTTTGTATTGTGTGTGTGTGTGTGTGTTTATGTACACTATGACACTATGAAGCCAGGAATTTGAGAGATAGGCAGCAGAAGAAACAGAATCAAGAAGCTAGAAGTGAGAATGGATGCAAAATCCTGTACATTTGTTTGTTCAATTAGGTAGTTCATATCCTCCTCAAAACTTGCTGACACTTTGGAAATTGACGCCAGAGAATATACGTGCTCACAAAATGAAGCAAATCATGAAATAGGGAAGGGAAAGTCCTGGGTCACAAGAAACTGCGCTCATCAACCAAAGAGACGTGGGATGCAGCAACAGCAACATGACTGGCCGATCCTTCCAATGTTTTAAACATGGATGATGGGAGTGAGCACGAAAGCACTGGAGAGGCAAGAGCTTTTCAAGGAGTGAATTATACATTTGGCTCGCAACACGGTCACTATTTACCTTTAAATTGAAACCCACAGTGTGTCTACTGTAAAATGTTTAATGACTGTGACATTAATAGTGGTGTGATCAGTGAAGGAAAACGGCTCTGAGGCAAGGCCAACGTTGTATACAGCAGACGTATGAGAGATGTGGTGATGAGCTGCGCTATTGGTCCCCAGCCACTTCGCGTGCAGAAAGCGAAGGAAAAGCATATGTAAAGTGTAGAAGCTTCCAGACTCATAGCCCTGGGTCTATTCAACAGCCTTAGTCAAAAATGATATCCTTTGGGCCTTTAAAGAATTTCAAAGTTATTTCCTAATAGTAAATTAAGCTCTATTGAAAATTTGCTTCAATTTTTCTTCCATGTAGCAATAACCCCTGTCACTGCTGAAGGAGGTGAATTTATGTAGCTCCAGCCATGACTGGATTTTTATTATATTGGATTATCAAGAGAAGAGATGGAATAATCTTGTTTCAAGGTCATTTACAATAGGATGAGATGCCATCAATTTAGTGAGTTTAGTTGCCAGCCTCATTATAAGTTGAAAGGGACAAGCTGACCTCTCAGCTTCTTCTCAAGATAAATTCATAAGCTTTTATGAGCTAGCAATCCCCAAAACTCATTACTGAGGACTGATGTCTTTTAGCCTTTTTCATTACTTATTAGAATATGGGAAATAAAAACTATCACCCAAATATTATTTTCTTCCTTCTACTGGGATAAGAATTAGCGAGTGATATAGAGATGGAAAAACTAAAAATCACAGCCCGTTCACAAACAAGATAGAATGGACATTTGATGGTATCTGTATAATTCTACTCTTTGGTTTGACTCATTCTTAGCCCCAAAGAATTTGAACTCATATTATATGATACATATGAATCTTCCTGAGATACATTGATAATTATTTATTGTACTTTCATTCACTTAGCTTTAGTGAGGTGTTAGAATATCACCAGTTACTTTGGCAATTGTATGAATGTCTGCCAATTTTATACTGTGTAGAATTTGATTTACATAGAAATGGGAGGTTTTAATTTACACATTTACAGAAGGCTCTAGTTATTAATCTCAACATATTTTATCATTTAAAATAAAATTTAGTAAATTTTACATATAAGTGCATATATTTGAATTATCCTTTTATGAATATATAACAAACCATATGTGATTTACACTGTTAGTAAGCAAATGATGCCTTTACATTTACTAGTCAGAATTAATTTCTGTAACCTATGTTTCAACCAAAAAATATATTAATAAATATATTTAATTATTGAATTTAGATCTTGTGGAAATTATGTACAGAAGTCCACGTACCTTACTTTTTCAGATAACGTCAAGAATAAGAATAAAACGGGTCATATTTAATAAGTTTAGTGAGCAGAATGGGGCTCACAGTCATGTCTCCATGTTAGGTTCTTCAGTCATAGCTTTAGATAGCCAAAGTATTCCTCTTTAGATGGGTAGTCCTGAAAATGTCTCTAGAATGAATGGTAAGATGATTTTACAGAATGATACATTTAATCAATATAGATAAACAACAAGTATCTCATTCTTCCCTTTTTTCTAGAATTTTGCTTTTCCTACCCATTGACATTTACTGGAGTTAGCTCAGGTAAGATTATAAAGTGATTAGAAGGTATTCATCAGACTGATTAACTTAATAGCTGACATTTTGAACAACCAAAACACTAAATAATGTTTTTACTAAAAAATAAGAAAAAATTATTCTGAAAGTATTTATTCTGAAAAATTTTGCTCTGACAGGTCCTTTGGGATAAGTCCAGTGTCTATGCAGAAGGCCAGTTCTTTGAGTCATGTCTAAAATTGGAGAAAGAAGAAGGAAAGCAGGAAAAAACAAGTACTAATTAGTTAGATTTTTATTTTGATAATTAGACTAATTAATTTTATTTGGTTTTGCTTGATATGTACATATTAAAAATTTGAAGTGGAGGCTGAAGATATGGATCACTTGCTAAGAAAAAACTGAGTTCAGTTTTTAACACCAAATAGCCACCTGGAACTCCAGCTCCAGATTAGGCATTCTCTTCTGCTCAAAAACAGACTGAACTTCTAGGATGTGCTTACGTGAGGAGTTAGCCATAGCTAATGTCTACAGTAGACAAACCATTGTCTCTGTTCCTAATTCATTTGTCTATTTAAAGCAGAAGTTACAGTGTTGTTGTAGTAAGACCATTTGTTTGTTTCCTGAATTCCCAGCAGCTCAGACTCAAAATAATTACACAGAAACTATATTATTTAAATCACTGCTTGGCATATTAACTCTAGCTTCTTATTGACTAGCTTTTACATTTTAATTTAACCCATCTCCATTAACCTGTGCATCATCATGAGGTCATGGCCTACTAGCAAAGTTTCAGCATGTCTTTCTCCAGTAGCAGTTCTATGGTTTCTTTCTGTTTCCACCTTCATTCTCCCAGCATTCAGTTTAGTTTTCCCCACCTACCTATATTCCCTGCACAGGCACAAGACAGTATCTTTATTAACCAATGGTATTTACAGCATACATTGGGGAATCCAACATCACTTCCCCTTTTCTGTTTAAATAAAAAGGAAAGTTTTAACTTTAACATAGTAAGATTACATATAACAAAAGTTATTGAGAAAGAATTATAGTTACACTATTTATATTTACTTTATCCTTCATTATAACTAAAGAAAACTATAACTACCAAATCTGCAACTCTTTCAAACACTCCAGAAAGATATAATATTACCTAAGTAAACAATAAGTTCATTGTAAGCAACTTCCAAACCTCTAGAAATGACAGACACATCTTGCTGCTTGGACAGTCACACAAAGTTCTTCTGTACTGTTGGGGCACCCATCTTCAGCCTATAGACTCATAGTATCTGGCAAAATTTTCCATGAAGCAGAAAATTTCAAAGACAGTTCCGCCTATATTTAAAGTTTGTCGGTCATTTTCTTCTATGTCCTGCAGAATGTCTAACAGACTCTTTCATGAAACAGGAACCCTGAAGGATCATCTCACCTTTAGACAAGTGCAGCAGTCATTTATCTGTGGGTCCTGCATGTCCAGTTCACTCAGCATACCATCAAACAGTCCAGGTAAGAACAGTTTCTTGCCCAAATGTCTAACAACTCCATAAAGAGCCTCTGCAATGCACATCTTCCTCTTGAAGTAATTGGTGTTACCAGGAGCAGATATGTATCACTGTCACAAAAAAATCTTAAATTAATAATTTAAACATTTTAAATGCCATATTCTGAAGGTCTCTGAAATATTTGAAGAATACCTATATATCTCTATATATCTAGAAAACCTAACTAACATGAGTAGAAGCTTGACTATTATAGATGATTATCTATTAACCTATACATCTTAATTATACATTACATTTCTAAATGAGCTGCACAAATACAATACTTTAATCAAGATCAGAAATATATATATAACAAAGTTGACCTTAAGTTTGTATCAATAGAGCAAGATCCATACCAATGTAAATCTCTATAGCATATCTCTCTTTAAACGTAAAGAAATATTTACAAACAATATTTGGGAGTATGGGCATAGTTCTCTCTAAACTGCTCTCTGCTGTTTATTGGGCAAACTAATTTTTGAGGGGGTGTTCAAGGCAATCTTTCAGGGGGATTTGTTCCATCAAACCACATTAGTCTGAAAGCAATCCAGAGGTTCTCATCCTCTGTGGAAACAAAAGAAGAACCTCTTTTCCAAAGCAATATATCCTTAGATCCAAATTTTGAACACAAGATACATTTAAAGTATATATGTTGGTTACTTAGCTTCTTCACAAAACTTCAAAGAAAACACTATAATATACATAATCCAGACTCTCTGTGTGTTCTCCATCTTTATGTGGCTTATTTATTTTTACTCTATTATTCTATTATCTTTACTCCTTTAATCTATGACTGTCTGTTCTCTGTCTCTTTAAAGACTGTTATTTTATAAACCATTTTCTTCCTTTTATAACTTTCTATACACTTTTTCTTCTCTGTCCCAAACCTGTGTACATTTTTTAAACAGACTGTGTCACATTTAGAGGTATTTTATGTCTGAATCTACCCTATTGTGTATCTGAATTTTTTTTTGTGACCAGAACTGCTTCTTAAAAGGCTAAGCACTTCTTGAAAACCTAATCTGCATCATTGCTAGGGGATATATGGCACTGCCTGCTTGCCCCACTCAGACTAGCATGCTGTATCTGTTTGCTGCCTCTGAGAGCCAAGTACATTGCCCCATTTTTAGGCACACAGCCAGTCTATGTTGCCATTAAGGAAGTTGTAGCACTCTGGAAACAGACCCCATTTAAATGCTCCATAGCCAAGCATCCAGAAAGAGTCAAAGTTTGTGCTGGCACCATGGCCCAGAAAGCCAACAGTTTAAAACCAGGTTTGCTTTTTTTTTTTTTTTTTTTTTGCTGCTATCATAGAATCAGGAAGACCTCTGCCAAGAAAATTCTGGCTACCAAGAAGCCATGCTTAACTCTGTTCTTTTGTGTCTAAAAATTACTTTGTAAGCTTTTAGGTTTTATGTGGATATAGCTAGCACATGTTGGAGTCCCAGTTCATTACAGTAAGACCACTTCTTTGTTTCCCAGCTGCCCAGCAACTCAGACACAAAATGATCACACAGAAACTATATTTTTAAAATCATTGCTTGGCCCATTAGCTCTAGCTTCTTATTGGCTAGCATTTACATCTCAATTAAACCCATCTGCATTAATTGTGAATCACCACAAGGTCCTGGCCTATCAGCAATTTTTCAGCGTGTCTGTCTCCAGCAATGGCTCCTTGGCTTCTCCCTGACTTCACCTCCTTTCTCGCACCATTCAGTTCAGTTTTCCCTGCCTACCTCTATTGCCTCTCCTGGCCCAGACAGTTTTTATTAACCGGTAGTATTCATAGCACACAAAAGGGAATCCCACATTACAGTGAACTTCTGGAAGTGAAAGAGGTTCATATACTTAGTGTTGCAGCAATTGAATATAATGTCTGATATTTTTAAAATACGCTAAAATTTTGTTTGAAAATATATAGTATATATAAATTTTTGTACATATACATGCATGTATTTACATATGATATATAGAATATGGATGTACATACAGAGACTGAAAGAGAATCACAACAGTATATGAATAGAGATCAATCATAGACAATGTTCACTGAAACAATTTTTAGATCGGTACTTCCTTTTTGGAAGAACAGAGGAAAGAACGGCTTATTACATAAAAACTTACCATATATTCTTCTTAGATACCCCACCATCTTGCGTGTAGGGTAAAAGGGACAACTGGAGCTGGAAACCAACCAATCACTGAGCACCCTGACTCTGAATACAGAGCTGGTGAAAGACATACACCCTGTATTTGAGGCCTGAGCCAGAAAAGAAACATCTTTCTCTCTGAACTCAGAACTAAAGACATGCTCCTGGGCTCTGAAACTAGTCTCAAAAAAAACACACTTTGAGCTGGGCGGTGGTGGCGCACTCCTTTAATCCCAGCACTCGGGAGGCAGAGGCAGGCAGATCTCTGAGTTCGAGGTTAGCCTAGTCTACAAGAGCTAGTTCCAGAACAGGTTCTAGAAACTACAGGGAAACCCTGTCTTGAAAAAAAAACAAAACAAAACAAAACAAAACAAAACAAAAAAAAAACCCACACACTTTGTCTCCAGAATCAGAGCCAGTGAAAGAAATATGCCCTTGTCCTAAGATTAGAGTAAAAAAGCTAAAAAGGACCAGTGAAAGAAACACAGTTCGACCATGAAATCAGAGCCATCTCTGCCCCTGACCAACTAAACTGACCAATCCCTGAGCAGGGAAAAACTAACCAATCCCCCTTCTCCCTGGGAAAACTCTGCCCCTAAGATGCCCTCTATAAGCCTCTTTACTCCTTTAGTTAAGAGCTGCTATTAATCCTTCCCTGGCAGAGGCAGCCACTCTCCCTGGATTCCTCCTTCCCAAATAAATCTCTTTCTCAAAAGAGTCTTGGATGATGACTTATATTCACAGGGGCAGAACAGAAGAACCTGACTGGGATGTCCCTTAGGGGACTGAGCTGAAAAACCTTGCTGAGATGCTCCCTAGGGTGCCTTAGCAAGGGGGGACATGGTGCGGGAGAATTGTCTGTAATCTGTCAATCATGTTTTAAATAAAATGCTGATTGGCCAGACAGAAAATATAGGCGGGAAAACCAGATAGGAAGTAGAAATGATGTAATGAGAACAGGAGAATTCTTGGAAGGAGGAAGTTGATTCCTCCCACTCCTGCCCAGATCACCAAAGCAGCAGGATGTGCTCTGCCTCACTGAAAAAAGGTACTGAGCCACATGGCTAACATAGATCAGAAAAATGGGTTAATCGAGATGTGAGAGTTAGCCAATGAGAGGCTAGAGCTAATGGGCCAGTCAGCTTCATAACTTACAGAGATCTTTGTGTGATTTTCTTTGGGGCTAAACATTTGTGGGGTACCAGGCGGGACAGAAACCCCAACGAACAAGCAGGCCTGGCCCCCTCATATTACAGGACCAGAAGAAGCTTGCTAGTACTCTCCTTAAGGGGGGCTGAGTAAGGCCAGAGGGGGATGGGGGTGGAGGATTGGGGGAGTAACAACTTTTCTCTGGAGCAGGAGGAGATTGCTACCTTTCTGCAGGGAGCTTCCCTTTAGCATAGTTCTAGCAGAAGAAACATCTTGGCCTGAAAAGAAGCTAGGATGCTTCAGAAGGGAACAGAACTCAGCTGTAGCAGCTCTCTGGAAGAAGAGCAGGATCCCTATATCCTATGGGGAGACCATCCCCCCACAGTACCCTAGCTTCAGGTAGCCTGGCTTCTTGATGGTCAGGACACCTTTCCTCTTGGGCTGAGGTGTCCCATAGCAGCTCCATCCTCCAGAGCTGTCCTATTACAGCTCTAGGTAGTCTGGCTTCCCAATGATGAGGACATTTTTCCTCCAGGGTTGAGCTGTCCTATTGTGGTTCTACCCCTCCAGAGCTGTCCTATTGCAGCTCTACCCCCTTAGTGTTGCCCTTTTGTGGCTCTAAGTATATCCTGGCTTCTGGATAAGTCAGGATATCCCTGCGACACTACTGTAACACATTCCCCTACATTGCCGAGCCTCCATGGAATACATCTGGGTTCACAGACTAGTCTCTTAAAAGACACCATATTTGTCACTGAGGTCATTGTTCCCATTATAATTCTTGCTTTCATTTATTGAGCCAGTCTATAATTATTTTCAGGCAGCTTTTATTTCTCATGTATGTTGTTCTCAGGCTGAAACCTTGATATGTGGAATTTTCGTGGTTGTAGTTTTCTTAATTCAACATTTCAGAAATGACCAAACCAAATTTAAGGAATAAGTATGTCTAACAGTAGTAAAAAAACTTGTCTAGAATGAGAAAGTCTCTCCATTCAAACTACATCCCCTAAAAGAAAAGGTAAAAACATGATTTTAGTACTGAGAGCCAACACTTTAACATGTAGTAGATGAGAAAAAGAATCAGTTCAAATTGAAAACTCAATTTCCTTTACAAATGTTTTAACATCAGGCAATGGCTCATCACTTTCTAAAGTGTTTTGCTATTTTGCCTAATGAACATTAATTGATAATGCACAATATCTAAATTATATTGTCTTAGAGAGAATGAGTGTATAATGCCTGTCTGAAGTCCTTTGTTTTTCCTTTGGGTTTGACAGATTTTAGAAATAAAGAAACTATGCCAGGATCAAATGCTGCTGTTCTGTTTCTCAGTAAATGTGGGGCCTTGAATATAAACAAAGCAGGGGGTGGTGAAGAGGAAATGGTCTCAGAAACACATATCTTTTCCGAATTAAGATTTGTTTATATATCTCTCAATTCATATTTTCTATTTCAAAATTCAAATGGTATATATTTTTCTCTGTTGGAAAAATAAGGCAAGTTAGTAGGTTCTAATTCTTTAAATTATATAAATTAAACAATGTACTATATTAGGAGTTGTTTCTATTTCATAATAACATTGTGTGCTCTCTCTTCCTTGGAAATACAGATAACCAGATTACTGAATTCCACTTATAAACATTTCCTTTGTGAGAAAAGTCATATTCATTGAACTCCTTGGCATTATCTAGACACAAATTTTTTAGTTATAAACAAGTGTCATTGTAACATCCTTCAGAAGTGATATGAATAGAATACTTTTGGCAGTTTAACTGTGTAAATAAAACCACAAACATTTAAGCAGCATCTCATAAATTCAGAATAATATACAAGTTTATGTATGATCATACACACATCTGAGTTTTTTTCAGTTTCTTCTTTCTATACAAAAGAATTCAGATTTATTTGAAATTAACTTGTACTCCAATGATTTACCAAGTCATTGTCTGGAATATTTTCTTAACATTAAATGTTAGGGATCTGAGATAAAAAGATCACTGCATGCTTTCTATTTTGAAAGTTAGCAATAGAGAACACACCAATATTTGAATCACATGAAGAAATTTCCACCATCAAATTCTTGGTATTTAGGCTCTGATCTTATAGCTAACCTCATTTTCATTATGCTTTTATTGTGCTCTCTAATTTTATTTTAAAAAAACAATTATAATTTTCTCACAATACATTGATATTTCTGCTCCTTCCTACTGCAGTAGGAAAACATGCAAGTGTTAAGAATGTGTTGCCTGGGGCTCCTCTTAAGTCTGTTTCCCTAAGCATCAAACGCAGGATACCTGCCAGGCAGTGCCAGTGGAGCCGTGCTGAGATAACAGCTTTGTTCATAGTCTTATCAGATACACAATGATTCTCCTGTGCTGTGTGATCAAGGAAAGAAAGACAGGTTCATGACTTGGAAAATTTAAGCAAGAATTCCCCCCTCTTCCCGTTCTGCTTAAAAACAAGTAACAAATCCCACAAAAAGAACTCACTTGAAAATTCTCTCTCTTGTTTAGAGTTTAGTATTATGTATTCCTGAAGCTGAGTGGGCGACAGCTCTAGTGTGACTCAGCCTGCATTAATCATTGGAACATTTTTGTAGATATTTGGAAAGTGCATAAAATATATATTGCTTGATTTAGTGAACTAGGTGTGGTCATAGCAATAAGAATGAAACTAGTGAACAAGGTGAAAATAAAAAGGACAAATAGAAAATGAGAGAGAAGGAAGGGACTAACAGGGCTACTCTACTTAATGTGGGGACGCTGTACCAATCTGATCCCCAATGTACATTATTGACAGGAAACTGGAAAGAGTAGCTTGTTGTCCACTTAGTAGTTACTGAACAAAGAAGTACCCAGTGCTGATTAAAGTCTTATGTAATCACTGAATATGAGCAGGTTTGTGGAGTGGGTCTAAAATATCAAACCTGCAAAGGCTGAGGGCAATCATAGCAGAGGGAGTGGGAGCGTGTCTGAGAAGCAGGCCACCTGATGATGGGTTCCTTTGGTCTTTCAGTAAAGAGGGTAAAAGTTAACATGTGAGAAAGGCTTAAAAATTGAGTCTCGGGCTGGAGAGATGGCTCAGAGGTCAAGAGCATTGCCTGCTCTTTCAAAGGTCCTGAATTCAATTTCCAGCAACCACACGGTGGCTCACAACCATCTGTAATGAGGTCTGGTGCTCTCTTCTGGTATGCGGGCATACACACAGACTATTGTATATATATATATATATATATATATATATATATATATATATATATATACACAATATATAAATAATATATATATATAATAAATATTAAAAAACAAAAAATTGAGTCTCAATGATAATTGAGTCTATTCAGCATTCTTATTAATCAGGGAAGATGCTTTCTAGAATAAAATAGCAATAAAATCTCCAGTATTATATTTTGTACAGGAGATTGTATATATACTATTTGTGCTCTTGTTTCTTACCTGATTTTTTTTACTGATTTTGCCTGTTGTTGGATACACTAAAATTTTGTTCCTTTATATGACTAAATAGTATTCCACCTTGTGTAACCAGGACACCTTTGAGTACACATCTGTTGATAGGCATGTTAAGTATCATGGATATTGTGGGTAATGCTACTACAGGTATTACTGTGAAAGTATAGATTTGAGTCCCTGATTTCAATTCTTATATCTAAGAATAAACTACTGAATCGTAAGGTAATTATAGAAATTGAACATGTTTTTAAATCTTTATGATAACTGATATGTACTAGAAGTAAAAACTCTATCAAGTGACTTAAATACAGCTACACAATTATATAAATTTTAAAAAGAGTTTTGTGAGCTACAAATAATAATGAGCTTCCTTATGACACTTTCACACATTGTGTAATGTGTTATAATACACACACTGAAGAGAAATCTCTTATTCTTCCCCAGAAACCCTTAAGTAACTATAAATTCCTGAGGCTGGGGGAGTGGCCTCCTGAGCCCTATATGATAGAAGAATTAAGTTAATGGATACAGTCTTGTAAGGTTCCTATTCAGTAACCAAGGCTGCTAGAGTTCAAGAATGGGATGAGCCATAGAATGGTCATGCCTGGGAGACATAATTCCAAATCACTCCGACCCTTCCTCTGGCTCTTGCCCTTTTCCCAATAAATTTCACACTTAATACAACTCAAGAAAACCAATTTCATATTATTGCTGATGGTGGTCTCAATGCATTCAAAAGACAGATGTCTAATTGTTTTAAATTGAAATAGAGAGAAAGCAAAACAAAAACCCCTTATATTCTAACAAAAGTTTTATTGGAACCAAACACACACATTGTGCACAGGGGTTTGAAATATACATAGAGAAGAAAAGCTTAAGCTGGGTAGAGAGTAAAACAGTTGGGATAGGATAGGAAAAGAGAATAATGGAAATCCCAAGAAGGTGGCGAGGGAGATGGAAAAGCAGAGGAGAGGGAAGAGAGGAGAATACTAATACTAAAGATGTTTGAGGGAAAAAAGTATAAAAACTTTCTATCTTAAAACTTCATTTATACAGATTTAAGGAAGTTTAATTGGAATACCCTACTTGGGAAGCTGCCAAGGTTATCAAGTGGAAAACCTTGTGTTTTAATGCTCTTAGTTCAGGTTAGGGGTGATGGAATTAAGTCTCCCCTTCTTTGGAGAGTTAGGAATCAAATGCGATCTGAAATATGAGTGAATGGAATTCTGTTTCTGCAATTCTTTGTTTTGGAAAATTAATTGTCACAGAAACAAGTAAAGCTCATTTTCTCAGTTTAAAATAAAAGGTATTATATGTCTACATTAATATAAAGTAAAACTTTGTTAGTTAACATCACTAGTGGCCATCGAATCACTACTATTCTGCAGTTTCATTTACAGCGTTTCCTACTCTCAATATTTTTAAATTGACAAAAATACACACATGAGCACTGACAAAAAGTAAACAAATGACTTTAAAGATTCCAAATAATTCAGAAGTAGTAATTAAAAATTATCCACAAATTGTAGATCTCTATCCTAATTATTTTAGCACGACTTTGTGTTTTAACTTTTAGTAATTACCATGTATCTTAGCATTTACTTATCTTTTATTGTGTTTCTACTGGTAACACATTGTGTAACTCATTGTATATATCATCACAGTACTTCAAAATATAGCACAAATAATTGGGTTATGAAATTCAATACTTTTAATTACCCATTTCATATATCAAATATTTAGTAACGTATTTAATTATGTTAAGAATTAATAATAATCCACTGATAGAATTCAATATCATGTAGTAGATTGTTTATAACTTAAACAATGGACTATGAATTTACATAAATATATCCTAAGCATTTTCTTAAAGTAAATACTAGTCATTTCATGCATGTTCTCAAATTACTGCCTCTTCTCTTTTCGTTCATTCACATACATACATATTCATCATTAACTCTCCAATTTGACCAGTCAAATTTAACATCTTGGGGGCTGGAGAGATGGCTCAGTGGTTAAGAGCATTGCCTGCTCTTCCAAAGGTCCTGAGTTCAATTCCCAGCAACCACATGGTGGCTCACAACCATCTGTAATGGGGTCTGGCCTGCAGGCACACATGGGGACAGAATATCGTATACATAATAAATAAATAAATATTTAAAAAAAAAACAAATTTAACATCTTGTATGCTTGTTTTATTTTTTTTCTTTTAGACTTTAGCAGTTACTTCAGTTGTAGTTACTACCTGCCTGCTATATAAACTTGATGTGATGAGTACATTGCAATTGGGTTCTTGTGTTAAAAAATCAAATTTACCAATCAAAGCATTGTTGATTTTGTGTGTGAGTGTTTGCATGTGTGTGAGTGTTTTCTTTGTGAAGAGTATTAGAGATTAATCCCATATATTTGATACCCTGAGGTGTATAAGTACTTCTGATTGTGGTAACCTGTCAATTCCTGAGAAGATATAACTACTGTGCAAGAACTACCTAATTTTAAATTTGAGGACATTCCTAATGTTGTGTGACCATAACACATATTGGACAAGGACCATTTATTCAAAATGCCAGGAAAGAAGAATGTGAAGGTTGAGATGAAATAATCAAACCAAAGTTTAATCAGACAAGTTACAATTGTTTCTCAGGGCTGAATAAGATTATGGAAGCTCTGCCAGAGGCTGAAGAAGAACAAATACAGATGGACGAAGTTCTAAAATATGTGTCATAAACTCAACTGACGACAGAAAACAAATGCTGGTAACAGAAATCACAGTCTGATGAACTTGATGTCAACAGATAAATAGTGTACATAAAACATTACAAGAAAGATACTTTGGGATAACATAGAGCCACTGTTTTGTACAATTAAAGTGCAATTTAAAAGGCAAAAGGAGGACATTTAAAATGAATCAATAAAATCTGAGATCCATCTGAAAGCACAAAGAATGAGCCATTTTTAACTAACTGCCTCAATGGTTTATACAACTGATATGATGTATTATTCATTTCGTATAGTATTACACAAGGGGTAAGAGGTTATTTGAGGGCAGATGAATCTTTTCATAAAATGTTTATGTGTGATATAGAGAAACAGCAAGTAGATAATAGAGAAAGCGAATCACACTTCATATGCATACTCGATACATCTCAGGACTTTAAAGCAACTTACAGTACGTGATAGGAATGCCTAAAGAGAAAACCATGTCTTAAATTTGTCCTTAGGTATTTTATTGTACACAAGAGTGATTATTGTCAGCAATATTTAGTTGCATAATTTAAATGACCTAGAAGAGATGACTTTGTTCTTAATACACAGATGTGATGAAGACCTATAGCAAAATAAGCAAAAAGCAAGTTGATCACTGATAATGTACAAATATACCAATACATCGCTGATGCCCATAAAAATGTACAGCAAGTCTCCGATAATTTTCAAAAATTTTAAAGCGTATTAGCAGGGCTTGATGGCATAAGCCTGTAATTATAGCTACTCAGGAGACTCCAATGTCAGTGTTGGATTTAGAGTGACTTTAAGAAGAGCCTAGGCCTCTAATCCAGACCATGTCTCAAAAGATAAAGGAATGAGTGAACAAAATGGGATCTAAAGTGGGATGGGTATGTATCTAAGTAAAGCAATTTTCATGTATGTGTGCATTCAGTTACTAGCACAGGGAAAAAGTTGATTGGAAAAGAATAATTTGGAAATAAGCAAGATACTTTTAAAGAAAGTTCTCATTAATAAGTTATCAAGTACTGTCCAAGGTGACAAATTTTCTCAATAATATAAAATGTAGCATATCAGAAAAATGATAAATTTTGATTGATTACACTAGCAAAGTAAAACACATGGAGACTGTAGCCATTAACCCTTGCTGACATTTAAAAACTAATAGGCATAGAAGTTTGCTGAATGAAAATTATGAACTGAAAGATCATGGTAGCATATAGGCTTGATTAAAACTTGAATGATAACTTGTTTGCTCTTTTGATGAGATGGGGTCTCGATATATAGTTGCCACTGGCCTGGAAATTGCTTCCCTACTGCTGCAGAATCCTATTTGCTGGGATTGCAGGCCCATGCTTCCATCCTGATGATCTTTCATTTCTCAATTAGTCTCGTCAGCCAGGCAACAAACTCCCACCTGTTTGACAGTCTGAGATTGGCCGTCTTTAACCCAATTCATCAAATTATAAATTTTTACTCAACACTGACCTAAACTCATCCCTGCCAAAATAATGTTAATTATTTTGTTCATTGTTACAATGATCTCAATTTTATTTGATGTATAAATTTGTTATGTGTGATGGTTTAAAAAAAAACGGCCCCCAAAGATGTGTGGCCTTGCTGATGTAGGTGTGACCTTGTTGGAAGAAGTGTGTCACTGACTGTGAGGTGGTCTTTGAAGTCTCATTTGCTCAAACTTCCCTCAGTGTAACACTCAGAGCATTTCCTGTTGTGTGCAAGATGTAGGACTCTCAGCTACTTCTCAGCACTGTGACTGTCTACAAACTGTCACATCCAACCATGGTGATAATGGACTAACAACTGCTGAAACTCTAAGCGAGTCATCCCAGTTAAATGTTTTTTGTTTTTGTTTTTTTTTGTTTTGTTTTTGTTTTTTAATAAGAGTTGCCTTGGTCATGGTGTCTCTTCACAGCTTTAGAAATCCTAAGATATTATGAATACATTAACATAATTATAATAATGAGACCAGAGTACAATTTCCCATTCAGGAAAGTTGTTATGTGCTGTTGATTTATATTTGACATTATCTTTATTTAAAACTTAAAATTTTGAGTTTCCTTCTTGGTTTACTCTGTTTTGTATTGGTGTTATGTGCAAGAATATTTTTTTATTCTATTCTTAATTGATTTTTATTGCAATATAGGAAAGTGAATTGTGTTTGTGGATTTATTCAATTTATGAATCATGCAATTAGTCTAAATCAGTTTTACCTTAATTATCTTAGATCTAAAAATTGATAATTCTGTATTAAATATGAAACTCAACAGTGACCTATAATTAAATCTATTATAGCAGTGGAAGAAACTTTGAATTAGTAACAATTATGAAATTATTTTATTACTTTATTCACTACTAGTTACTACAAATTATTACTAAATATGTGACACCAATTTTGAGGTTGGCAATGTGTCTATGAGCAGACAAACATGCCTTGCATTGGAGGCTAATGTGGCTGTGACAACGAGCAATCCATATCTATACTTTTATTTCTCTTCTTGAAAACAGCTTATTTTTTCATACAATATATTCTGATTAGGGTTTCCTCTCCCTGTTTCTCCCAGTTCTTCTCTATCTGCCCTCCAATCCAGATCTAACCCTTTCTGTCTCTCCTTAGAAAACAAATGGTATCTAAGGAATAATAACAAAATAAGGTAAATTAGAAAACAAATAAATTAGAATATGACAAAAATAATAAAACAAGGAAAAGAGTCAAAGATAAAACACAAGAAACATGTATAGATGTAGACGCACACATGTTTACAAACATAGAAGTCCTACAAAAGCCACAAACTGATAAGACAATAAATATTTAAAGTACTGTAAGGCTTAAAACAATGCCCATCTTAACATCTTAAGAGAAAGACCCTGCAAAGATGCCATAGAGTTTTCTATGGGTTGGCCATCTGCTGCTGTGCCAGTACCTACACTTAAGAGTGGTTATTTCAATTCCTATGAGTCTCCCTTGGAGAAAACTATGGTTTTTTTTTTTTTTTTTTTTTTTTTTTTTTTTTTTTTTTTTTTTTTTTTTTTTTTTGCTTGAAAGTGGCTTTCAATTGGAGTAGCTTCTGGGTTAGGCATGATGCCACGTGTTAACTTCCTGTTTCAGTTCTAGAACACCATGTGGTGCAGACCCTTTTGCCAGAGTACCTATGAGTATATACATGTGCAAGTCGTGTTGTGACTAGAAGGCCTTGATTCCTTTGTGTCCTCCATGCCCTCTGGCTCCCACACTCTTACTCTCTCATCTTGTGCAGAGTTTCTTGAGACCTAAGGGGAAGGATTTGATGGAGATATTTTTTTTTATGGCTGAGGGTTCTACGATTTCTCACTTTCTGCATGGGTCTCTGTATTTTTTTCCCATCTGCTGCAAAAGGGAGCTTCTCTGATGATGGCTGAACCCACACAGATCAATGAGTATAACAGAATATCATTAGAAATCATTTCATTATTTATTATTACTTTTTTTTAAAAGTAGTTAGTGTTACTACATGAACACCATAGGTCCCTGGCCTACATAGTCTCAGATTTTTGGCTGCACAAGTGGCATTGGATATGGGTTCCTTCTCATGGAGTACTCCTACAAATTTTGTGCCACTATTGCTCCAGCATTTCTTGAAGGCAAGTCAATCTTGTAGCTCCACACATGTACCTCCAGGAGCCCTTTTACCATTCAGGAGTGTTTTAAGTGTCCTCTTTCTGTTGTTGTTTGGTGTGTGTGTGTGTGTGTGTGTGTGTGTGTGTGTGTCTGATGTTGAAAATTGTCAGTTCAAGTCCTGTGACTGGTCTTGGAATTTTGATGGGGTTTGCATTGAATCAATAAATTATTGTAGGTAAGATGGCCAATTTTTACTATATTAATCCTACTTATACATGAACATGGGAGTTCTTTCCATCTTGTGATCTCTTTTACAATTTTTTTCTTCATTACCTTAAAGATTTTGTAATACATCGTTTCTTTCACTTGCTTGGTTAGAGTAACCCAAAGATAATAAGTGTGCGTATGTATATTTATTCTTCTCTTATCCAATGCATCTGACCACAGATTCCCCCCCTCCACTTCTAGAGCCACTCCTCCTCATTTCCCTTCAGAGAAGAACAGGCTTTCCACGGATATCACCCGAGCACAGCATAGCAAGTTACAATAAAAATAAGCACAAACCATATCATATCATCCAAGGCTAATCCTTACTTTCTCTTCTATCGGGTTCAGTGTATCTGGCTTAATGTTGAGGTTTTTGATCCACTTGGCCTTGAGTTTTGTTCAGAGAGATAAATATGAGTCTAATTACATTTTCTCTACATGCAGATATTCAGTTAGTTCAGCACAATTGATTGAAGATGCTTTTTTATAGTATTTTTCTGACATCTTTATCAAAAATTAGGTTATCCACAGTTGCTGTAGATTTATATCTGGGTCTTCAATTTGATTCCATTGATTGAGGTGACAGTTTTTATGCCAATACCATGCTGTTTTTATTACTATAGTGGTGAGGGAAGTCCTTCTGTAATACTGGGCCATCCATCTTCATCCTATAGGCCCATAGTATCTGGCAGACTTTTCATGAAGCATGAAATTTCAAAGAAAGTTCTGTCTCTATTGGCAGTTTCTCCATCATTTTTTGTGTGTCCTGCAGAATGTCTGGCTGACTCTTTCAGGAAGCTGGAACCCTGAAAGACTGTCTCGCCTTCTTTAGGCAAGTTCAGCAGTCATTTTTCTGTGTGTCCTGCATGTCCAGTTTTTACAGAATACTATCAAGCAGTTCAGGCAAGAGCAGTTTCTTGCCTGAATAGCTAATGAATTCCACAAGGAGCCTCTTCAGTGCCCCTCATTCTCCTGAAGTAGATTGGTGCTGCTAGGAGCAGAACTGTCATTGTCATGAAAGGTCCTAAGTTCTTAAACATTTTAAATGCCATATTCTATTAGTTCTTGAGAGGTTTGAAGAGTAACTATCCTGAAAAAGGTATGGCCTATAAGGGTTCCAGATAAAATGTGTTTCTAGGTATTGGGAGCTGACACTTAAAAATGGGAATGGGCGAAGAGGTAGAGTGTCTGAGGGGTTTCACCTTAAGAAAGCAGAGTTCTCTACTAGGGTCTGCTTAGTCCCCTGGGAATGGGAACAGAGTGAATAGAGGCCATATCAGGTGGTCTGTTATAGACCTGGAGATGAGGTTGGGGGATTGGATATGGTACAATAGAAGGAGAGGTGAAGATCAGCAGTTAGAATACCTACTTCACTGGCCAGAGTGACTGCAGGTTCTCTGAGAATGCCTGAAGGAGTTGGGTGCTGGAATAAAGCAATGAGTTGGGAAAAGCAGTTCGGCACAGAAGATGTGTAATCTATTGGAGATGGGAGCAGTGAGTCAAGAGAACTTGGAGTATTTGGTTCCCCAAGGAACTGGGATAAACTGAGAAATTGGATTAAGAGATGAAGGTGGAGAGGTAAAAGTCTGAAGATCCTACCTGGTTCCCTCACATGTGTGGCCATTGGGTTCCCAGGAAGTTCGTGCAGAAGTCAACAGCTGAGACAATGGATGAGGTGGTGAGTGAGCTGCAGGAGTTTTGTGACATATGCTTGCGATGCGACAGAGTAAAAAAGGGAGGCCACAGAAGGTGATCTTCTCTAGTAGGAGGAGGCCTGCTTGTATGTCCCAGCTGCCTGGCTATCTTAAACCCAAAATAATCACACAGAAACTGTATTAATTATATCACTGCCTGGCCCATTAGCTCTATCTTCTTATTGGTTAACTCTTACATCTTAATTTAACCCATCTCCATTAATCTGTGCATCAACAATCAATATGAGGTTGTGGCCTACATCAGCATGTCTATTTCTGGTGGTAGCTCCATGGTGTCTCTCTGCCCCCACCTCCTTCCTTCCTTCCAGCATTCAGTTTCATCTTTCCTGATTACCTGAGTTCTGCCCTGCTATAGGTCCAAAGCAGTTTCTTTATTCATTAATGGTAATCACAGCAAACAGAAGGAAATCCCACAACAGTCTTCTACAGGGCTCTATGCTCTTCTTGAGAAGCAAACCTATTGGAAAGTTTGACCAGAAGAGAACCATAAGATAAGGCAGTTCTTTTTTTTCTTTTAAAAGTGCCCTTTTAAAAGTAGTGTCATAACGCTACATGAACTGTGGCTGGTGAGAGTACAGACACTTGGAATAAAACTGTAACAGTCTAGGAACAAATGACCATGGCTAAACAAAGATGATAGTTCTATTTCTCTCTCTCTCTCTCTCTCTCTCTCTCTCTCTCTCTCTCTCAATTAAAGCATATTGTAAGTTTCTATGAATCTCATGGCTGGTTTCTTTATTTCTTTATTTTATGAAAACCTTTCAGGGTTCATTGAAAATGGCTTTTGTTACAGAAAGTTGAAAGAAGTAGTTTTATATACATCTGAGGGTCTCATACTTGTAAATAAAGAATAATCAGTCTAAGGCTGTAAAGGCATTTTCTTGTGAAATTGACTACACTTAATATGACTTCTTCATTTATGTATGTGAGATCCTAAAAAGTTACAGAATAAATGGACTCTTGCTAGAAAAATGCCTATGGGATTGTTAAGCATACTGAACTCAAAAACTGGGAAACAGACTTTAAAGAGCAATTAATGTTTAACATAAAGACTTGGAAACTCAAATGAGGAATTAAAGCTTTACTAACCAGTGCAGAAAAAACAGTAAGCTTTTGTAACCTGAAGTTTGGGGTCTTGCTTTTAAAAATGTTCATTTACATAGGTATCATGCTTTCTCTTACCATTTAATGTATAACCTGAATGTCTCACCTTACACTCTCACCAAACTGTTTGAGTGTGATAAAAGTAAACACCTCAGGGTTCAGTGTCAAGGGAAGTAGGGAAGGCACTCTGCCTTGCCTGATGTTTACCTAAGCTTGAGGAAGTGGTAATCTGTGGAAGACAGGTTCAGTGTAGATAAAATGTAGACAAAAGTATGTTGTACAGAGTAGGAGATGCGTTTCCTCAGTTTAGGGGACATTTTTGAATGACCAACCAAGTCACTGTAGTAAACTTTTTCAGATAGTTGAGTAGCCCACAGCAAATGTTAACTCTATCCAGATTTACACTACTGTTTCTATTTATATTTACATCTCCACAAAATGGAATACAGTAAGCTGTGGAAACAGACGGAGTAGAAAAATCACTAGTAATCAAAGCCTTTATTCTATACACAACCAAATGGTCCTTTCCCAACAAAACATTCATCCTTTATGAGGGTGAAGTTTTTGTTTCTGGTATATACAACATTCCAGCCGCTAAACTCTTAGGGTTGGATTGTTACCATCGCACTAGTAGACAGTCTCCATTCTCCACAGAATAAAACTGTAACGACTGGAGGTCATCTCCTAGTTCAATTTCTCTGTCCTGCATCTAAAATGGGAACAAGGTGGGGAAGAGTGAGTAGACAGATCTGATGATGCATGTTCTACATGCTGCTCTCCAACGGCAGCTAGCCTGAGGAGTCAACATGCTGCCTCCATTTAAAATCTGTTATGTATAGCTCATGGTACTGTGGAGAACTAAGCTTAGCAACTTACCTTGGGACTTTCATAGGACAGCAGAAGTTCTGGCACAGAAACTTTGAGAATACGTGACAGCAGTCCCTTTACCTTTTGAATTGTCATGGAATCTATCAAAGAAAAGGAAAATCCATTTCTCTCAAATGATGACTGTGTACAACTAGCTCAGCCATGATCTGTCCTTGAGTCACCCAGCCAGTTGATTCTTTGGCAAACTGGGAAATGGAGCCAATGTTTGACCCAAGTGGTCTTGACAGTGAAATGTCATAGCATTTACCATTTCTTCCTCAATCTGAGTAACCAGAAATAATCACCTCATGAAGGAGGAAAAATATAGGCCTTTGTGATAACTTCCTAATGGGTTGCTAAAAATCCCATGAGTGGGGCCTTGAGGACACCTTTCAGCCTTATTTCCCCTCTGGGAGAGAGCATAGACTTCAGTGGTTGATGAGGTCCCTCCCAGCATGAGCATCTGGTCACCATCAGGATGCGTACAATGATTACCAGGCGTGGGAAGATAACTTAGCAAAACAAAGGCTTTGGTCTGTTCAGAACACACTAGGAACTTCTTTCCAAAGACAGTAGATATTTTGATGAAGAATATTAGGTTCTCTGAAGCTTTAGCTGAAAGCGCAGCAAAAGTGTGGTATCCTACAAATATCACAAGTAGTCAATTATTTTTCCATAAAAATCATGTTTTATAAAAGCTGTGTTTTTATGCAACTTGTGATAATAAATCTCTATTTTAGAAAAAACAGTAAGCTTTTAAAAATTGTTCTAGAAGATGTAGAAATGGTATTTAATGGTATGAGTTGAGGCTAGAAGCACATTTTAAACACACACACACACACACACACACACACACACACACACACTATCTGAACTGTTAGTGATGACCTGGTATTCATGTATCACCAAATTTGGGTGAGAAATTGATTTATTCAAGCTCGTTAAGCCTGGCATAGAAGGTAGCTTGTACAGATATTCTGGAAGAATATTCTCTGTCAAATGTGACTATTTTAATCTGAAATGTAGAATGTACTTTAAATAAAAGGTTTTTATGGCTCCATTTGTATATGCAGAATACTTACAACAGGCCATAATGCTGAGTGTTCAGTAGTGGTTTTGTTTGGGAGGGGGGCGACAAAGAACAAAAAAAAACAACCTTGACATGGTAGACCAAAATTGTAATCTCATCCTTGAGAAGGAAGAAACAGATGGATCCCTGGAACTCATTTCCCAGCCAGCTTATAAAACTTGACATTCTTGAAGGCTAGTAAAAGTTGCTGTCTCAAAAATCACAAGGCATCTGACTTCGTCTTTGTGGTAAAACACTGGGAAGTAAGTCATAGTTGGAACTGTATGGAGGAAGGAGGTCCATAAGACTGTTTTGCTGATGGGTATAACTTGCTCCTACAACCTTCCTCCTGTCTGCTTTCTTGCCATGGAGAAGGGAATACCATGTCTCCTCTGCTTTTATGCTGCTTCCTTATCAGACTCTAAATCCAATGCCTTTAATCCACCATGGACATAAACCTCTAAAATGCCAAGCCCAAATAAATCTTCTCTGTTATGTGATTCTCTCAGCCATTTGTCTGATAGGTAACATCCCTCCCAAAGATAAATATCTAGTTAGGATGATGCAGATTCCAGTTTTCCTACATTCTATATCCTTTTAAAATTAGTACTCTGTAGAAGTCTACTAATTTCCAATCTTTTCATATTGTATTATGTTTAGTCTTAATTGAAACTCTTTTTAAAATTTTAATTAATATTTTTATTGTAGTGTTTACATTGTTTATTTATAATTATACTGTAATTTGCAATTATGAATAGCTGTGGATTATGTGAGCTGTATGTAAGGACTTGGCAGTAATATCCTGAAATCTTTATATTTCTTATTCCAATGTAATGTTTTCCAAAATTACAAACAATGTATTATCTATTAATGGTACAGTTATGTGGCCATCTTTATTCATATCTCTTCAACTTTACTGATATTCTTTTTTATCACTTCTAAACTCTTTTATTCCCCTCTGTAGTTTAGGATCAACCACTCAAATGAAGTAGAAATGTCATCACAAGAGGATTATTTCTGTGTCATTTCCCAGTTATGTGTACCTTTCCTCTTGCCCTCTATCTCTGACTTGATCATTAACAACTATGTCTATATTATCCATTTCTAGTATTTTGTTATTTTAATGTATTTTATTTTAGAAATATATAAAGTTTAAAGATAAACTTTTCTTCCATCCAGAGTAATGCTTGCATATGCATAGATATCACTGTACATTGTATAATCTATAACTTGTTCTTCCATTTTTCAGTAGTATGCTACATTGTGGATGAACTCAAGGTAGGACTTCTAGATAGACTTCAGTTTCATTTTTGAACAAATGGTTTTATGTACAGGAAATATGTATAGTTGAATATTCACATATCCATTCTTGTATAAACACACATTTTCATTTCTCAGAGATCAGTATGTGCCAAGGACTTTCTGGGTTAAAATAGTTATTGCACGTTTAATTTGTAAAGAATATGTTGTCTGTATTCCAGAATGACTATACTACCAGCAGTCTCCTTAGAAATGATGGGATGACCCTGTTTTTTATTTTTTTGTTTTTTTTTTTGCTATTGATACTCTTAAATTTACTATGGTAGCTGTGCACTAATTAGTCATTGTGGATTAATGGGAATTTCCCTAGTGCCAGGTTTCTTTCTTGCCCCATAATGGCTCCCTCAATCAAGATTACTTTTTCTTTTCTTTCCTCTCTGTCTTTCCCTCATCTTGACCATCCTTTTCCTTCATGTTCTCCTTCTCCCTGCCCTTCTCTCCCTCCCCTTCTGCACTTCCTTCTCCACTCCCAATCATCTTTGGAGATCTTATCTATTTTTCCTTCCCAGGGGGATACATTGATGTCTCTCTTAAGGTCTCCTTTTTACCTATCTTCTCTTCATCCAAGATAAAACAGATATAGGTGTGATAGATGTAATCTGTGCGACACTTGTACAGGTTACCCCCAAAGGGTGATGTAGGTGTGTGTGTGCTTTCATGCATGTGTATGTGTTCATGTGTGTGTGCATGTATGTGTACATGTGCCTGTGTGTGTGTGCATGTGTGTTTGTTGTTTTATTGATGGTCACAGCATGTAGCCCAGGTTGTTCTCCAGCTTTTGGCTTTCCTGCCTCTGCTCATAGTACCTGAAATGAGGGCATGTGCCATCACCTCCTCACTTGAGAATTCTTTATATATTCTCTATTTTGATCCCCTGCTGGGTAATAGTCAAAATATTTTCTTCCCATCCTATATTTTTTTTCTGGTTGTCTAACACTTTTGCAAAACAGATTGTGTTATCTTGGCCAGATCTATTTGTCATCTCTTTCTTACATGAATTGTTTAGTTTGTGTTAATTTTAAAAATGCATTGCTGAAAAACTCATAAATAGTTTTCCTGGAAGTTTTATGCTTTTTTATAGCTAAAACCATAATGTATTTATTATTGTACACTTAAAATCAGGACCAATTTACTCTTGTTTTACAATACTATACTTAATTTTTATAAAAAAACTATAAAATTTGGTGAATTTAATTCCAGCCCCAATTTGTTCCAAAGTATGGCTAGCTGCATAGGAGTCCCTTTTTCAATAGGTGATCTTTCTTTATTGAGGTTCTTTGGTTATTTTGCAGGGAGAGGCTGTATGTGCCATGGAACATGTGGAGAGGTCAGAGAAAACTTATAGGAGTTGTTTCTCTTCTCCCACCATATGGGTCCCTGGAGTTAAACTTGGGGCATCAACCTCAGTAGTGAGTGCTTTTACTTGCTGGGTAATTTTGCTACTCCCCAATACTGATTCTTGTAGCAACTAATTTTTCATAATTTCTGTATAGTCACTTTGAATGTGACATCTTAATGCAGCCTTTGGCATGGTAGAGCTTTTATTTCTTATGTGTAGGTATTTGTGTCCATGTGAGTTTATATACTCCACATGTGTGCATGTGCCCACAGAGGCAGGAAGGCCCTTCAGTTCCCCTAGGACGAGAGTTACAGGCAGTTGTGAGCTGTCCAGTGTGGATAGTATTAACTACTGAGGTGTCTTGCCATCCCCATTTTTCTTCATTTTAAATCCATTCTAGATAAGGAATAGATTATTGCTAACAAGAATGGTAAAGCATGTGGAAGATATCAATTGTTATTTTAGCTAAAAAAGAAAAGGATACCAATAATTGAAATCTATTGATATCATCCTGTACTAAAGAAAAAATTTTAGAATGTGCAACACAACCAAATGCAGTAATGTTAACTCGTTTTGGTGGACCGTTAGAGAACAGCTATGTTACATGGGTAGGAAATGATGTTTGAAGTTGAAAATTTGCTTGGTAGGATTGGGAAAAAGGCATTTAAGACCCTTGCTGTCCTTTAGCTAACTAAGAATAAAAGATAGCCCTTTGTCAGAAGTTCCTGTAGAGAAGGTAACTTCACTGAAATGCTGTAGACAACCTGTTACCTGTGTGCTTGATGATTCTTTAGGTCCTGGGATGGGTCCACACTGAAGAGTTAGTACTTAGCCTCAGTGGGAACCTGGTCAATGGAGACATCCTGTCTGAAGGAAGCAGGGCAGCAGCAAAGGGAACAGTTCAACAAGCTGCCTGGGTAACACCCACATCTAGATGCCCTGCTTTCTGCTCTCTTTTTGCACTGAGCCTTAGGTTGGGTGGATGCCTGAGGTGTGGGCATTCCTTCAGGTGGCAGAATCTTGCTGTTGTCCCAGAGCCTTCCTTGTATAGTACTCAGATACTGCTGGAAAAGCAAGTGCAGGGATTTATCCCTCCCACCGCGAGAAGTATAAGAACGTCCATACATGCACTTCAAATCTTTATTTTGCTCATTGGTTCTTTAAAACCGTTAATACAGTGATATTTTTTACTCATTATAGACTGTGTGCCAATGAAAATACAGTTCATGACCACCCAGAAATGAGAATAAACAAATGTGCAGGTAGAGAGTAAGTTGAAATCCTACTTTTAAACACTTGTTCTGTTTGTCAAAATCTGCCATTTTTTTGTTCTCACAAAGACAGCATTGAATTATCCCCCCTTCACTATTGGAAAGTCACTAGATTCAACTGGCTACATAATTCATGATACCATCCTAGGGCTGTCTAATGCGTGAGAACAGATGAATAGAATATCAGAGACTCAAGTTGAAGAGAGGCTTGTTTAGGAAAAAGGAAGAAGGGCATTTTAGGGATTGTGGAACTATTTGTCGATTTGGTTATGCATATTCAACTAGTTTATGTTTGTAAAATCATGAAGAGCTATGTAATAACAAAGGTGTTCCTGACTGCCTATGAGTTATATGTCAGTTTAAAAAGTACTTTTTATGTAAACATGTCTATTAACTTCTGCTTACTTCCTGCAACTGAGTTGGGTATAAGTACAAATTATGATCTCTTGCTTATCTGTTTTATTTCACTGTGGGTACCTTCTTGGTTCTTCATTAGTAAGAAAAAATAGTAAACAAAATTTATTGATTTCTTCATAGCAAAAAATTGTAATGCTCAATCAGCATAACAATGTATCCATATATATATGTATAATAAAACATTTTCTTTATATTCAACTCAATTGAAAATAAGCCTGTCTACATTGTAAGTAATGCTTTCTAATAATATTCTACTATTTAGCAATTATAATTTTGTGATATAAAAGACATGTGTGATTTATTTCATATAAGGCTCATTGTAGTACTTTTGAATTCTGCAACAGATACAGTCTAAAGCTAAACAACTACCTAGCTATGGTTTCACCTAGAATGTTCCACACAGACCCCTGTGCTCTATGTAGTTTTGGCCTCTCATTTTACAATATTTAAAGATGTTAAAACATTTAAGAATTTTGGATTAGTGGGAGATGCTAGTAGACTGTGCCTGCAAGGAAGATAATTGAATTATAGACTTCAGTAGCTTTCCGTGCTTTCATCTTCTTCTTCCAGCATAAACTCACAGTCTGGTGTTGCATCAACCTAGAGCAAAAGGCAGCAGGGCCTGGTGGCCGTGGGTGGAAAACCTCTGGAACTGAAAAATCAATCTTTCTTTCTCATAAACAGATCCTCCCGAGTGCACAATGAAACCCTTTCTTAAATTGAATTGATAATCCACCTGGTGTGGTGTTTCACAAAGGTGGAAAGCTAACTCACACATTCTCATATTCTACAGTGACAGTTCTGCTACACAGATATGACCCCTGTGCTTTCAATAATCCTATGAAAGCGACCTTTCTGATTTCATGGCACTATGAATATTTTAAAGTATAAAACTTTTATTAATTCTTTGGTAATTTTATACATGCACAACTGCATTTTGTTATATTCACTCCATATTCCTTATCTGAACTATTTCATTTCTAGCTCACCCTACACTTCCCAATTTTTAGTCACTTTCTCTTCTTCTTTTATTTTTTAAAATAGCCTATTATGTCCAATTTGTGCTTCCTATACCCATGGGTGTGGTGACTTTAAGGGGCCATATCGTTAAAGTAAACTGACTCTCCCTTCAACAGAAGTTATCAACTCTCGGTAGCTCCTGAGCTAGGAGCTGAGCCTCATATGCCCTTCTTGCTTCGAGTTAGATTTTAGCTGGCTTGATCTTATGCAGTTCTTGTGTGGGCAACCACTGCTGCTATGAGTTCATGGATATAACGTGCTTGCCATGTCTATGTCCAGAAGACACAGTTTAGCTTTGATCTCCTCTAACCTCTGAATCTTAAAATCTTTTAACTGTGTCTTCTTTAAGTGTCATGAGCCTTGGGGTAAAGGGATGTTCTATAGATGTCCCACAGATTATTGACCAGATTTTCAGAGCTGGGTATGTGATTTGTCCTTAAAATGGGTCTTGAATCTTATGAGAAACTGGTTGGTTATTCCTTACTATCTAGGTCACGAATGCACTCATGGTCATACCTTGGTGCACAAGTCGTGTGTTGTGGGATTCACAGCTGGGTAGAACAGTTGATAACTTCTCTCATACAGTAGACTTTATATCACCTACTGTTAGCCTAAGGTTATCCAGCGGGGAAGAAAGGTCCCAGTTAATGCCTGCCTGGGGATGAAGTTTGAGTTGGGAGTGGGATAAAAGGGTATGGTGGAGGAAAAGGTTTAGGTATGAATAACTAACACTGAAGATGCTTGGAACGACCACATAAAAACCTACTCTTCCACAAGCTTTATATATAGCCACAAAAGAGTTAAATTGGAGTTGCCTGACATGGGAGATTATGCTCTTATCAGAAAGCAAATAAGTACAGTAACAGGTGTTGTTGCTTAAGAGTGTTCTCTAGAGACCCCAAGTATACAGTCTTTTGTCATCACTCCTTAGTTGCTCATCAGAACTTGGTTTACAGACTTTGATGCACACTTTGGTCACAGAGATTATTACTACTAAATGGCTTTTCTTGTACAACAGAAATATTTTGTATTCAAATTTGCTTTCAGTTTGAAAAAGTTCTTTTCATTAAAAAAGCGGGTGGAGAAAGGGGTCAAGACCATGATTAGGAAATCCACAGAAACAGTTTACCTGAGCAAAAGGGACCTCACGCACTCCAGACTGACAGCTGGGGAACCTGAATGGGACCCAGCTAAGCACTCTGAATGTGGGTAACAGTTGTGTGGCTTGGATAGTCTGTGGGGACACTGGCAGTGGGACCAGAATTTATCCCTAGGGCATGAACTGGCTTTTTGGAGCCCATTCTCTTTGGAGGAATACCTTGTTCAACATAGATGTATGTGTGTGTTGGGGGGCTTTGTCTTGCCTCATTATGATGTGCCAGATTGTGTTAACTCCCCATGGGAGAACTCACCCTACCTGAGGGAAGTGGGGAGGGAGTCAGAGGAAGGGAGAGAATGAGAACTGAAATTAGTATGTAAAACAAAAAAATGTTTTTTAAAAAATGTGTGAAACAACTGTACTTTCTTTCTGTAATACTTTTTCTCTTTTAAACTACCTCTATTATACTATATTATTTCAATATCTCTACAGTAACTTTATCCTATTTTCTGATCTAGTTCATTATTATTGCCATTACTACTAGCTGCATTCATCTATTGTTCATTTTATTATAAATCCAACTGCACAGAACTGAACACGGTACTTCACATCTGATGAATGAGATAAGGCCTATTTCGTGGTCATTATATCTATTATTATCATTATATTCATGTGGATTGAGTTCACAAGGTTGGTGGTATGTGCGTGTGTGTGTATGTGTGAGTGAGTGTCTATGTGAGTACACATGTGCATATGTGTGCATGTCTATATGTGTGTGTGTGAGTATGAGTGTTCAGGCATTTACGTGGCTTATTTTTTCCTCCCATTTTAGAGACTCTGGTTTAATTTTCCTTCAATTCTGGCTTCATATCATTCAAAAATCTCATCAATATTCATTAGGATCCTCATTTAAGTTTCTGGATAAAGTGCTATCTTGAGGCACAGAATGAAAGATAATGCCCATCAAAACTGGTGTGATCCATTAATTGGAAACCTCTGAGTATAGTTGTTCAATCAGACACAAGTTCATCTAATTGTGTAATCATTCCACTCATATTCCCCCTCTCATTCAGGAGGATAGTGAGAGGCTTGTAAGCATCATACTGAAATAGGCATATTTCTAGTCTAATGCTTTTTTTCTGATTTTCCATCTTGGCAAGCCTCTCAAAAAAGCGAGTTTTGTCTAACAAGGCTTATTCTTAGCACACCCATAATAGCGATTACTTCTATCTCTTCTAGTTTGTTGCAAACTACCATGGTAACTCTCAGTTCTGAATTATTATCTGAAGTTTGCATAAACCCCTGAATTCTGAAATATATTAATGTTACTTTTTTAAAAAATAAATATGTTTAAAGTATTTCCTATTTTTAAAGAACTGTTTTTATTATTTCAACAACAAATATTTTACAAATGTGAATAAATTAATAAAAACACATTTTCTCTTAAGTTTACTGATAAAATCTTAAAGTGTAAGTACTAATAGAAAATCACACAAGCTCAATACTACACACATTAAATTATGTTTAAACAAGCCTAAACACACATACACACGTACACACACACTTCAATTTTTTATGTGTTTAGTATGAAAGCTTTAAAAACTTTAAATTTTTAAAATAGATAACCCAAATTTAATTACGTAGTCGACACACTATGTGGCAGTATGCCAGCTTGTCCTGTCATATTAACCATTTTTAGTAAGAACTGATCATCCCTGGCAAACATGTTTTCCAGTTACATTTTGCCCTCAAGTACCCTGCACTCAGGATCTTTGAATTCTCTCCACGTGAACAAGAGCATGCAGCACTAGGATGTGTTCACTTAATGTGATGGGCTCTATATGGTCAGAGGCTGCTCATTTGCTCCCAGCTGCCCAGACTTGAAATAATCAAACAGAAACTATATTATTTGCAATACTGTTTGGCCATATTTCTAGCTTAAGCATATTTCTAGCTAGCTCTTACATCTTAAATTAAGCCATTTCTATTATTTTTATTTTACCACGGTTGTAGGAAACCAATTCTGGCATGCCGGCATCTTTTTCCCCCCTGACTCTTGGCATCAGCAGCTACTTGGCATCTCCCTGACTCTGCCTTCTTTCCTCCTCTATTTACTCAGAATTCCCGCATTACTCAATTTGCCCTGCTGTAGGCCAAAGTAGCTTTAATTCATTAACCAATGATATTCACAGAATACAGAGGGGAATTCCACATCAGCTCTACTTCCTCCTGTGATATCTTATTCTTCCTATGACATTCTTCCATAGAGCAGGTATTCATGATTTCCTCAGCAGATGGAGTCTTAGACTGTTACTCTTTCCTCACTATTGTTTATAATGCCACAGTGCACACCAGCGTGCAAAGGTCACTTTGAATACTGAAATCAAGGAAATGAACATTTTCTAGCAGCCTTTTAATGTCTTGGCAAATAAATCATAAGATAATAAAATTAAAAGAAACTTAAGGAAATAATACAGAAAGAATAAGAGTAATTTTAAAATTAAATGAAAATACAAGTAAGTATCCTTTATTTGTCTTGCTCAAGATAAAAAATATTTCAGAATTTATGATTATTTGGATTTTGAAATATTTACATATGTAGAAGGAGTTATGTAGGTCTGAGTCAAGAGCAGACAAAAATTCACTTATGTTTCTTATAAACCATACATAGACTAAGTTGATTTTATTTTTTACTTTCTTTTATTAATTTTAAGTGTATATTTATTATATGAAGTTGGCTTAATTTTGAAGGTATTTTTAACAATAGGTTCATTGTGCCCACATTCAATTTTAACTTGTTTCAGAAGGCCAAGTGTAGACCTTTCTAAGTGTGACATTATGTTGTAGATATAATTGTTTAGAAAAAGTATTATTTTCAATACTTTCAAAATTTATAGACTAATATTGGCTGAGGCCACATGTTCGTTTCCTGGCTGCTCAAACCTGAAATAGCCACATAGAAACTATATTAATTGCAATACTATTTGTTCAATCGCATAAGTGTATTTTTGGCTCTTATATCTTAAATTAATCCATTTCCATTATTTTATATTTTACCACAAGGTTCTGGCATGTTTGTCTCCTGTGGTGATACATGGCATCCCACTGACTCTTCCTTCATTCTCCCAGGATTCAGTTTAGTTCCCCTGCCTCTGACTAGCTCTATTCTGCCCTATCACAGGCCAAATGAGCTTCTTTATTCATTAACCAATAAAAGCAACACATGTAAAAAAGGACTTTCCACCTCACACTAAGAACACTTAATCCATAAATAACTTTATCAATATAAAATCACACTATAAAACTTTTTTGCATAATTTCCAAAACCTCATTTTTTCACTACTAAAATATTTTAAATTTTATGCTTTACATCAGTTCCTATTCAGCAATTAGCAGTTTAGTAGCAAAGAAGCATTTTTTTATTCCTTTTAGATATTTAAATAGTAATCCAAAAACCAAAAGAAAGAAGATAAAGCATTAGTTCTATTGATGGATTCTTGACATATTGATTGTAAGTCTCGCCTTCAAAGAATATTGATGGGTTTCTTACAATTAGGATTGAAAATATGAAGAAGTCAAGTGTGTCTGTGAGCACCTTCAAGGGCTGGCTTAGTTGTGAAGTCTGAGAAATACACAATTCAGGTAAGGTCCCAGGTTTTGATAGAGAATTTACAATTGCGTTCTGAGGAAGCACAAAGCAGTAAGAGCAAAACATTTATGTCTGTAAAGACTGTGGACCACATTAAGTGAAGAATTGTCTCGAACAATATATGAAATACACAAACACATGAGAAACCTGAGGAAGAAAAGAGAATCTCTGTATAATTAATTCCCTGACGTTCAGCAGTTCAATGTTACCAGCTAATGCCCCACAGATAAAAGAAAAACCCTCACAAAACCTGGTTATGTGGTACCCACTTTTGGAAGTCTTCTAAATTCATCCTAAAGTCCTATGCTTGCAAATACTAATACATGAAATGGGCATGTCTCAGTCATAAAAATTCACTGGTGCTTGGAATATTTTCATTTTAAAAGTAAAAGATAAGAGGGATGATGTGATTTTGGATATTGCTTTCTGTGGAAGTTTTTATGGTGCTCATCAGATATTTCAATCCTATTTTTATTTAGTTCACTTCTTTTTCAAAAATAGTGTTCATAAGTGTAGACATTGCCAAAAAACAATGGCACGAATAGGGTGTGATTTTGAAGTCAGGGCTATTTGCCCCTAGGGAGATATGACATATGAAAGTTTAATGTAGAAATATGATTCGTGATCAGTTTTCTCTAAACTTAATGTCAGGTTGCAGTTGCATGTGGACCATTGAAAATAGTCTCGGAACACACTTATTGTGACAAAGAAATGGAGAGTCACAAATGTACTAAATAAAGATTATTTTTTCCTGACTTCTCAATCTGTTTAAATCTTAAAACTTACAAATTCTTGTATTAAATTAGAAAGGAAGGCTACATGTTTTTCCATGTTCATGGAACTGTGTTTAGTCAATGCAACAAAATGCATGAATGTGCTTACCATAATTTGTACATGATAAGTAGTTTTATGGGATCCAGTCCCCCTCCAGTCTTTTGTAGCATGAGATATACACCAGGCATATCTACACAAATGTAGGTAAAACATTTATACTTCAAAAATATAAATAAATCTAAAAGTAACTATTAAAAAGAAAAACCTTTAAATAGTGGAAAATTGAATTACAAAGAGGGTTCATATAAATAGCTAAAAAACATAAATTTTTTCCATCATCATTAGCCATGAGGGGAATGTAATTATAAACGCTTTGAGATTTCATCCTACTCCAGTCATGGTAGCAAAGTTTTTCATGTGTAATGCTGACATATTCCTTTCTTCACTGGGGCAGTACTAAATACATAGGGTCCATTTTTTCAAAGCTTTCCCATGCATTTTTAGACAACTGAAGTTTCTGTGTTAGTTGTTTTTAAACTAAAAATTTGTATTTTCATTTTATTAAATGAAAACTACTAATTTGTAATTTAGCATTGCACCTACAGAAAAAGAAAACAAAACAAAAATGAAAACATAACTCCAAGGTATTGAAAAATTCCAATCGTTGATAGAGAAATTTAATTAAATTTAACTAATAAATTAAAAGCTAATGGGTTAATTTATTTATAGTTATGATTCTATCCATGAGGGGAATGTAATTTTAAATGCTTAGAGATTTCATCTCAAAGGAGCAGAAGTGGCTGGCCGCTTCCCCCCATCCGGCTAGCTTTACCCAAAATAATTACACAGAAACTGTATTCATTTAAACACTGCCTGGCCCGATAGTTTCAGCCTCTTATTGGCTAACTCTTACATCTTGCTTTAACCCATATTTAGTAATCTGTGTAGCACCATGAGGTGGTGTCTTACCAGGAGAGATCTTAACCTGTGTCTGTCTCAGAGAGGAGAGGCATGGCAACTGCCTGAGGTGTCTGCCTCACTCTGCTTTCTTTCTCCCACAATTCTGTTCTGCCTACTCCACCTACCTAATTTTCTGTCCTATGAAAGGACCAAGGCAGTTTCTTTATTAACCAGTGAAAGTAACAGATGACAGATAACCCTCCTCAATCAAGTACATTATTCTTATACATCAAATTTATAGCTACATTAATATTTGTAATTAAAAGTAGTTATATTGATATTTCTAATTGAAATTACACTATATGTATTTATTTTATCTTGTTTTGGTTTTGAGTTTGTCTTACTGGATTCTGTGTTTTAGCACTTGCACCAGTGCTGTTAGGATCTATAATATAATATCAACTATTGCAAGTGACATAGGCTTGTAATTGAAGGTTTTCAAGAGACTGAAACATGAGGACTTTAAGCTTACAGTACCAGGACTGCAGAGGGAGCCAATGATACCCTGGGCAACCTAGCATGACCCTGTAATGGATATCAACAATAAATAATGAATAAGTAAGGTCTAAAGGTTTAGTGTTTAGTTCTAATTGTGTGCATGTGTTATGTGCATGATAGCTCAGGTGCCTACATATGTTTGTATACCTTGGAATGTGTTCAGCTGTACAATGTAGCAGGTATGAACCAAACCTGGATCATTTATAGGAGTTGTAAACACGTGATCTTAACTGTTAAAGCATTTCGGCAACCTTGTTAAATATTTAAAGGGATGTTTTCTATGTATATAATGGTAGATTGTTTGTCTACCATGTATGAGGCCCTAGGTTCAATCTCCAGAACTTAAAAGTATGTTGTTTAATGCATATATCACTTATATTCAAGTGATTTTTTTTAAAAAAAGATTACAAATGTGAAAAGGTTTAGCTGAAATTTGATTTTTCTTATAAAAATTCCTGTATTCCACTGATACACACAACTCTAACTGTTGCAGGAAATTGTGTGTGTGTGTGTATGCACATATGCCAGCATATGTGTGTGTGTGCTCATGCATGTGTGTATATCAGACAATTCAGAAATGAATATTTTTGCATATATATTGAGTTTCATTTGCATGTGCCTAATTCCCACAATTTTCCTGACTAAATAAAACTACAAATTCATTGAAATTGTATTACTAAATATTTTTATTGTCTTTCAACCTCTCCAAAATGACATGATCCTCTCTCTGCCTCCCTTCCAAGGTTTTTGAACTTTTCATACTCCCCCTTTTTTTTCTTTAAGTAGAGAGATAAAGAGAAAAAAAGATTTTTCTTTGTTTAGCTTTCATTTGAATGTGTTTTAGAATTTAATACCCTTATTTTTATTTGTTATTTCAGGATGATTGCCTGCTGTCTGACATGCTCATTTTACATGTTGGGTACAAGGTTAGCACTGTAGAGGTACTTCCTCTGAACTGAAATATTTCCTAATTCATAAGATTCAGGAAGTTGTGAGCAATCAAGGGGCCCAGGAAGCTCAGAATGTGACAAGATTGAAAAAGAACATTCCAGAGTTAATGAAGCAATAAACATTTGCTGAGACAAGGAGACTTTCTGATGTGGTAACCTGAAGTTTGTCATTATGCTGTTGTAACTAACTTTCTGAGCTTCCCCAACTTGTGTGTGCTTTTTTGATGCCCCTGAATCACCCATCCTTCTGTAATTAGCTCCTCATGCTCTTTTATGGTACCTCAATAATCTTTCTGGTTTACTAGGTAGAATTGAATGGAAGTATTTTGTTTGGTTGGTTGTTTTTTGTGTGCTATTTGTGGTGTGCAGAGGTTTTTTTTTATATCTCCTTAAGAAAAATTGTGCACTAGTTAGATAGTTTTATTAAACATTTGTATTTATATCCTTAGATTAATGCATTTCTCAACCCTCACCAGAGAAGCTTCTATTTGCAGTAGACGAGGATTAACACAGAGATCCGCAACTGGCCAAAGTGTATAAAATAAGAGGGAAATGGGTGGTAACAGGAAAGAGGTGCTTCTAGACAAATCAAAGAAGTGGCATAGACGAACTCAGAACATTTCTAACAATGTAAGTGGAATTTTGTTGTTGTTGTTGGGACTGCCATCAGCTCCGTTCCACCAGCCACTTCACAAATATAAGTGCTGGAAATGCTCAGCTGCCAGTTCAGGCTTATTACAACTTAAATTAACCTATTTCTATTCATCTATGTGCTGCTTCATGGCTCATGAGTTTTACCTGTCCTGCAAGTCCTGTGTTCTCTCCATCTGGCTGGATACTCCTCTCACTCCACCTTTTTCTTCCTAGCATTTTCTCTGCTATGAAAATCCTGCCTAGCCGTTGATCAAACATCTTTTTATTAACAATGAGAGCAACACATATTTACATTTCACAAATATTGTTCCATAACATGACAACATGTGCAAGAGCTGTTGCAGCTGAAGCCAATCCAAATCCCAGTATGAAAAGGGGCATTGGTCATGAAATCCCAGGATTAGTCTTAGAGCAATTGTTAACCACTGATGAAGAGGAAGTTATCATTATGAATATAGCCCTGGAAAAATCAATAACATTCCATTGGAAGGCCACAAGGATAAGCATATTTGAGAGGGATAATTGATCTTGATGGGGGAAAAAGAGAGAAGAGTTGGTTAGATAAGAGGATAGACTTAGGAGAGTTGGTTGGAAGAGGGTTAATATGATTAAACACATTATGAAATTCTTAAGGAGCTAATATAGATAAAAATTATACATATTTACGATGCACAACTTACATATGTTTACTTTGCATTGGGGCTGTGATCTAACTAATTAAGAGGAGAGTGTTAGAAAATGCTGTATTTAATGACAACGTAATTCCTTACATAGACTTACCACAGTTTACTTACTTATTTGCCTCATCTCAACTATATAGGTTGCTGAGCCTTTGCCTATGAAAGTAATGATTATCATAGAGTAATTGTTGCTGTATCTATCATATTATATTTAGGATGCTAGAATGTGGATTCATGAATTCATGCACATGAACATCTCTGCCTCTCAGTAAACATGCATAGTTTAAAGATTTTATCATTTATTAGTTACTCCTTTGGACATATTTAAATGAGAAAATACTTTTGCATATTGTAATTTTTACAAATATGCTTTTCCCATTTTGTACAATCTTACACATTCTTGCTTAGTGATAATATTCTTTTGTATTTCCAGTAGCTATCATTTTCATACTGTTCTTTCCCTCCTGAGTGATAAGTGCCTATATGCTAATTTTGTAAAAATGATGTTAAATGATTGATAAATTTCCATCTTAGAAGGTTAAAAAATGAAAGTTTTGCTTATAGGCTAAATATTTAATTATATGAATTAAATATATATATCTGAAAGGCTTTTACTTGCTTATTTAATTCTACAACTAAAGTCTATACTAGGAACAACTTTATCTATGCTCACTGTTTTATGTTTTTACCCCCAAAGTATTTCTACTTGTTATTCCATTTAATAGATATTCATCAATTTAGTGAAGTAATTAATTGTTGGGTTTCTCCTACATGTTTATATTGATGTTTATTTTTATTTTTTAAATGTTTATATTTCTAAGTAAAGTTTACCCTTATTTATATGTCAGTAGGGATTATATTAATGGGGAAAGTGTAGTGTTGTCTTTTAATATCTACATCTGACCATTAAAATTTATTTATTCTAAAGTATAGGCAATTGTGAAATGGATGATTTATGCTGGGATAAAGATATGCTTTTTGGAAGGGGATGAGCGCGTGCACAGTGAGGGATCCCAGCATGCTCCTGTTGTCATTGCTCTGTTAAGTCTGCTGGGTAGCTTGTCAGCATCCAGACAAACAAATGGTGGTTACTAGGAGACCGTCATGTTCAGATGGTTGTAGTTGTCAAGCAGGGAGAGTCTAGGGACAGTTTACACGTTTGTGAGAAACATTAGGGTTAGAATCTAGAGTCTTCCATAAAGTTCCAGGCTGCAGTCTGCTATCCGTTATATACAATGTTATGCACTGCTTCAAGTTGTAAATGGTTGGCCGTGGCATTTGATGTTCTGACTGAGCCACAGGCACACGAGGAACACTGTTTCTAGTAAGATTTATTTTAAGTTGTTTTATTTGTGTGGGAGTTTGTCTGCTTGTATGTATATGTGACACATATGGGGATGGTGTCCAGAGAAGTCAGAAGTTATTAGATCCTCTGGAATTAGAGTTACAAATACTTCCGAGCCACTAAGTTGGTGTTTGGAAAGAACAGGAAATGCTTTTAACCATTGACCCATCATTCCAGGTTCCTGATCAAAATTTTAATCACTACTTATATTGCACAGATTTTTTAAAGTGGGCCACATGATAAGTGCTTTGAACTTAAATTAAAATTATAAAGGAATCAAATATGAATTAATAATAACCTCATAATGCTGTTATTTTAATGATCTCGTTGACACTGAAATGTGAAGGTGTATTTGAAACTTTCTTTTTTTTTCTTTTATTCTCATGAGACATAACCTTTCACTTAAGGATATCTCTGGCTAAGTGTACAGAAATAGGTTCTTTTATTTTTTTCTGTTGGTTGAAGAACTAAAAGTCAGGAAAAAACATGAGCACTACCAAATTTTATCCAAGTGGAAATAAGCGATAAAATTAATTCTTCATGACTGAGGAGAACACAAGCTGGAGTCCACCTTTCTGCCAAAGGGTAAATTCTTTCAACGTCTTCTCCTTGTTGGTTTACTTAAAGACTGAAGGACTGACTGGTACACAGCCTGTGTCAGACTGGGCATGTCTGGGATAAACCTGCAAAAAATATCCCATGTCCATGAAATGATTTCATGTCCTCTGTTACCAAGAAGAAAGAACCAGGGAAAAGATACTATTCTCCAATAACTTAAGACATGCTTGTAGAACTATGTTCACTGAGACCTCTCTGTCCCTCCGTATCTTCCTACAACAAGGACTAAATTAATCTTAATGTCTCTCATTCCAATCTGTCAGGACATTCTGTTAACTGTTGTTAGGATTTGAGCCAATTTAAATCTATTCCCTCCAACTGACAAGAAGAGATGTTTCATGACAGCAGTCGGTGTTTCTCTGAAGAGGTTCTAGGCAAGAAGCCTATGGTAGAAGGATCCATTTAGTGCTGGACTGGGTGTGGGTCTCACCTCCTTGTAATAGCATATTACATTAGTCCCATGCTCCGTGTGTTTGGAATGAAATTGATAACACATATAAAAAAAGGATTAGCAATACTGAAATAGGACAGTTAGGAGCCCCATGGTCATTATGGTCAGAGATGATAGAAACATACATGATACCCAGACATGGAATCGCTGCATGTTTATCATGGGAGCTGATTGACAGCACATCTTTTCCTCCATTATGTGTGCTTTGTGAAAAGTCCCTTTAAAATGTGGATGATCATTCCTTATCTTCTAGATTAAACTGGATCTCTTTCCCCATGTCTCTATAAACTTTAGGCCGTGCAGTAGATCCAGCACTAATTTTAAATAGGATGTCTTTTCGGTATCTAGGTTAGCATAGGTGTTATCAACTGACTCAAGTTTTGTTTAATTTATTGTTTTGGAACTGCACTTAATTTTAATATGATGACACATATATTCAAGTAGTTTTCAAGAAAAGCTCAGTGCTATAGTTTTGTTGTAGTGTACTACCAATAGAAAATTTCCTCCCCATGTATCAGATTTTATTTATATCAAAAGTACACACTAAATAAAGTACCAGAGAGAAGTATGGATTGCACTGTTGTTGGAGGAACATCCAAATACCACCTTCTTAAGAAAAGTCCAAGGGGATATCAAGTCTGAATGGGACTCATGATGGAGGACTGTCCACCTATGACACCAATAATGTGGATGTTCTTGGTTGTCTCTCTTATCCTTGTGAGTTGAACTACAGAGTAATTGGTAGCCTTTGGACAAGGACTATACAAGTGCAAGTATCTATTCTTTTCCACAGCATAGGATTCCAGTATGGCCTAGGAAGGGATGGACATCATCTCATGGACAGATCAGATTCCACCAGTATTATTGTAGTTAATAACTCTTGTCTAATAAGTTTACTGACCAATTGTCATTTCAGCCTTCAAACAAATTTGTGGGGTCCATTCTTATTTTATATCCCAATTTTCTTCAGGAATGTTAGCCTCAAAGAATATCAAATTTTATAAAGGGAAACCTTTTCTCTAAGATGTGCCTTTCTTCTGTTTTGGCCTAATCCAGTATATAGTTTAAGAGGGCTCTCTTTATATGAAAGGTGGACCATGTTTGGAAGAGTACTATTTTGATAATAATTATGTACAGGTTTTTAATTATCCCATTATAAAGTTAAAATGTGGGAGTGAATAGGTAGGCTATGGTTTATGTTTCCCATAGGGACTTTCATAGACTGACAGCTATTATGGTGATAACAGCATTAGAAATATATGTCTGTTAACTTACCCTCCCTAATTAGTTGCTTGTTGACACAGGTGCAATAATCCAATCACAGCTACAAGACAGGCAATACAAGGGGCAGTGTGTCAGAGAGTGGAGTAGCAATAGGCCTTCCATATTCATTTCCTGTCCTCTATAGCAGCAAGAGAAACTTTTAATGGAATGTCATTGATGAAACCCATCTGAAAAGTACAACCACTTTTTTCCCCCCATTGCTGGCAGCACTAGCAGGGTTTTCTTTTTTCTTTTTTTTTTTTTTTTGGTTTTTTTTCGAGACAGGGTTTCCCTGTAGTTTCTAGAGCCTGTCCTGGAACTAGCTCTTGTAGACCAGGCTGGCCTCGAACTCAGAGATCCGCCTGTCTCTGCCTCCCGAGTGCTGGGATTAAAGGCGTGCGCCACCACCGCCCGGCCATCAGGGTTTTCTTAACTAAAGCTCTAGCAGTATAGTAAATTGTCCCTGAAAAGCGTCCCCCTTTGTCGTTCTAGTCTAGACCTCTTATACTTAGTAAGGCAAGGCTTTCATGTTGCAGATTAGAAATGGATAATGGGAACAATAAGATTTATCAGAAAAGGGTGAACGGCCTCCTACAACTTTCCACTGGGAACTCCTCCCAGGAGTGGGAAATTCTCCTTCTACTTCTGTTAAATATGTAGCAGGATATAAATTTTGATATATGCAAATGGTCACTCTAGGAGCTTTCAGCATAGGTACTTGGTATTTAAGTAATTGCCTATCTGGCAGTCACAAATATCCTTTATAGTTGAGAATACCTGCAATGTTTTGTTAGGTTTTAACCTATAAAGGCTGTCCAAGGTCAAAATTTTGATCTCCAGGGATGAAAAGTACCAAGGCTTCAACTTTCTGGTGATTAGTAGGCCATACCTTTGCTACCTACCTGCTTTGAGTCCTTAGTTAGGTAGCATAGTGACAGAGAAGTTGAGCCTATAGGTTGTATAATCAAACTCAAAGCTAAGCCATTCTTTTATTTACATATAGAAGGAACTGGGTATCTGGACTGGGTAGACAGACCCAAAGTGGGAGCCCATGTAAGGGCTTCTAAAATAAATAAATAAATAAATACATACATAAATAAATACATAAATAAATAAATAAGATTTTGGTGTGGGAAGTCCTCCATATGAATTGTGTTTATTGGTTAATAACCTGGCATTGGATGGAGAAAATGACAGAGCCACACATAGCACCAGACTGAGCTCCCAAGGTCCTGATGAGGAGCAAAAGGAGGGAGATCATGAGCAAGGAAGTCAGGACCGTGAGGAGTGCGTTTACCCATTGAGACAGTGGGACAGATCTAACGGGAGACCACCAAGTCCAGTTGGAATGGGACTGATGGAACAGGGGACCAAACCAGACTCTCTGAATGTGGCTGATGGTGGAGGAGGACTGAGAAACCAAGGATAATGGCGATGAGCTTGAACTCTACAGCATGGATGGGCTCACTGCGAGCCTTGTCAGTTTGGTTGCTCACCTTCCTGGACTTAGGGGGAGCTGGGAGGACCTTGGACTTAACATAGTGAAGGGAACCCTGATGGCTCTTTGTCTTGGAGAGGGGCAGAGTGGGGGTATGGGTGGAAGGGAGGAGAGAGAAGGGGTAGGAGGAGCGGAGGAGATGGAAATATTTTATAAAAAAAATAAAGAATAAAAAAAAGAAAGCTGAATTTGGCCAATGGCTTAACAAAATATAGCCAGGCTAGAAGAGATATATTTAGAGAGAGAAGGTGGATTCAGGGAGACACCATGTAGCCACCTGAGTGGAAAGATGTAAGCTGTTAGCTAGAACCTTGCCGGTAGACCACAAGCCTCATGGTAAAATATAAAATAATAGAATTGGGTTAAATTAAGATGTAAGCGCTAGCTAATAAGAAGTTAGAGCTAATAGGCCAAGCAGTGATTTAAATAATATAGTTTCTTAGTTATTATTTCATTGTCTGGGTAGCTGGGAATGAAGAAGCAGCCTCCAACTACAGGATTTGAGGGTGTGTAGAATATTAAATGCTAGGTTTGAGTTTCTACAAAACTTGAAAAAAGGGGCCTAGCAAGTTCAACATATTCAGGAATCCAAATTTTGCAATATCAAGTCCTTCTAGAAAAGCCTTTAGCCATGTCAATGTCTGATGGAAGATTAGTTCAAGGCCAGCCTGGTCTACACAAAGAGTTCCAGGACAGCCAATGTTGTTACACAGAGAAACCCTGCCTTTATATAAACCAAAAATCAACAAACAAACAGCAAAAAAATGTAGGTAAGATCCTCTCAGATTCTAAAGCCCTAGTGGCCTTTGTTAAAACTAGATCCAGGTAGGTAACTATGGATTGGCAAAGTTGGGCTATTCTCAAGACATCTAATATACATTCTATCAGTACATTCTAAAACAGCTCTGTGGCCTTGGAAATTATTTCTTCAGTTTTCCCATACATGAGAATGTCACCATTTTAGCATGTGTCCAATCCATCAGATTCTGGAAGAATGATATCCCAAGCAAATGTAGGCTGTTTCTTGAAATCCCTATGGAAAATAGTCCAACCGACTTGTCCCTGAACTACAAGCAAGGTCCTGAAATGCACCGGGTATCAAGATTTAACTGAATAACAAAAATGTGATCCTTGAGGTCTAATACTGCCTCTGAGACCATATTAGTCATGGTTTTAGAATAATTGAATTTGGGAAGCATGAGTCCTTGTATCAGTCTCCACTTATTAGTACCATTCCTAATTTCCAGGATTGAGGTCACATAAAGACATGAACATTCAACCAGCAAACCTGTCTTTCAAACATCTGGATTATGGATATTAGTCTTTCACTAACCCCTGATTTTAACACATATACTTTTGGTGATTAAAGAGGATAGAGTTTTTGGATTGAATGAAAGATTATCCATCTTGTCCTGACTATTGTCTTCTAATCTGTCCATATGTATGATCAATTTTGGTGTTCTGGGGGCAAAAGGAGCTTAAGCTTCATTATAACCAAGAGGTTTGTCTTTGAACTTACAGTTTAATAGGATTAGAATCAGCTGAGAACTTACATCTTGATTGGAAAGTCAGGACGGGTGTGTGTGTGTGTGTGTGTGTGTGTGTGTGAGAGAGAGAGAGAGGGGGGGGGAGAGAATAAACTTGGAATAGCCTGCTGTCAGAGACCTACCAAAGAGTTCTAACAACTACAGAAAACGTATTCAAATATGTGAGTTTATGGAGAGCATCACATTGAAACCACCACGGAGTCTCTCATTAGAAGGGGAGTCATGATCTTAGGAACTTTTGGGAAGGGATGACAGACATGGAGATCTCCCTAGGAACAGGCAAGAGCCTGAGTAAAATGTCTCTTAATGGGCTGGCCTGATATATCTCCAGTGGTAGTTTTTATTGGAAATTAAGATCAGAAGAAGGAAAAAGCTAGTAATTTGGCTCCATGTCAACAAGGAAACTGACATGATACCTCCTGACAGTCAAGATTTCCTTGGATCTCCTCTGAATGGAGTGGATTAGTACAGCCTCATGTTCCATTACTGATCAAGCAAAAAAAAAACTTCACTCACAATAGGTTCTAGGGGCATCAAATATTCTCGTGATTTATTTTACCAATGGAAAAGGGTTCCAGGAGTGGCTAATATTCTTTAGGACTCTTCTATTGGGGATATGTCTTCCTGCCCACAAAACATTAAATAAGTACCTGGCAAAAAGAACCTTTCTAGTACCAGGTAGCATAAAGCAGGTAGTGGATACTCCTTCCCATGCAGTCCAAGGAGGACTTTCTTTTCTTCACTATATATCTACCAAAGAACATAGTTAAAATACTTTTCTTTCACTATGTAACACTGTTTAGATGGGAACTCGCTACTTAGATAAGGCTGAACTTGAATGTACGCAAGTGGCTTTGTTTCTGCTTCCTGCAACATGGGATTGCAAGCATGCGTCACCATGCCTGGGTTGCTAAAATATAATTTGTTTTTCTGCATCAGATATTTTGTATCTCTCTAAATGTATCATCTTATTGTGGCACTAAAAAATGTGTCTAGGTGTTAAAATTATCTATAGATTATTATTAATCACCAGCTAGCTTGAATTCTTAGATTCTTAGGTTGGGCAATCAAAGAATACCAGTATTATTCCAAATTTATTAAGAATACTCTCCAATCAAAACATATACCAGTGGGGATCACAACCTTGACTTACATTAGGACAAATAAATGTAAGAGAGAAAATTCTGTAATTCTGCTGTCACAGAGATGTAGCAGTTTATATCTGTTCTTTCCAACAACTGTTTAAAAGGAAGAGCATAGCTCTGATATTTTTGAGTCTCTGATGAATGTTTTCTAGCTTTTTGTTGATGATCTTGAGGACTTGTTTCTTAATTATTGTGTTGCTGAAGGGCAGACTATCATACTCTTTGGTTGTGTTGTCAAACAAGCAAAAAAAAGAGCAAAAAAATAATAATAATGGGAATAACTAATACATTACGAAAGCCATGCAATTTTGTGTGCTTGAATTGCATGGAGAGCTGCCTTTTTGCCTGTCTAGGCTTAGAAGTGGAACAGGAAATGTGCATAGATGCTCATGTTTCCACAGTGTTTTGCTCCAGGTTCATTAATGCTGATGGATTCGAGGAATTTTCCTCAAGGATTATCTGAAATACTACTTTTTCGCCTGAGAAATTTGTCAACTATGTTATTTCAAATCTTTCTTATCTTACAGGGAAGTCTAAAACAAAGTAAGTAATAACTTTATAGGTTCAGAGAATAGCAGACTTATTTTTCTTTTTCAAAGTAAGATATGATGGAACAAGCAAAATAATCATGCCCTTTGTATTTATGAGTACAGATGGCAGACCTCTTCTTATCACAACTATTTGCACTAGATTGCTAAAAATATTCCATATTTGAACTCATTTATTCTAGTCATGTTACCACTGGATTTACATTTTTGCATTTTCTGACAAATAGAGAAACGTCTGAGTACTCATGGTTTGTGTTGTTCCTATGATGTTGTCTTGAACATCATAAATATTGAATTACAATTGTAAATTTAGTCTTTAACTAAGAAGTAAATATGGGATAAATGGCAGACATAGTAAATAAATGAAGTATGGAGCATTATTTATTAACATTTCTATGAACTTTGGATGACTTATCTATAAAGAGTAGAGAAGATCTCTCAAGAATTTAGACTTTCCTATGAACTTAAAATTATCATTTTTGATACTATATCTATTAAAGTTCTTTTAATAAAATCATGTCTTGTTTTACCAACCTCATAGTTTTCTGTATTCATATGTTTTTATTTGGTGTTAGATGGATTTAAGTAGGTTTATTTATGATACAGCTATTTGAAAACTATTGTGGACAATTTCTAATGCATTTTAAGTCTATCAGCTTGCAAAATTATTTTGAAAATGATTGGCACTTTAACTAATTGTGTCTATGCATCAGTGATAAAACAACAAAACAAATTAGACAACTGATCAGTTACTGATGAGTGTCTCAGTATTTAGCCACAATAGTCAATGCAAACAGCAAAATAGAACGGAAATGGCAAATTTCACAGCACCAAAAGGTATCAGCTTTCTGTACATGTTACAAGAATAGAAATAGAAAATGCTGGTGTCATGTGGGTTAAAATACATTAATTCCACGTAAAGCACTCTACAAAAGGAGAGGATGTTTGATTTGTGTGGCTCTAAAGTTTTAACAGATGAGTCTATCCCTATGAGACCACAGACCATTTACCATCACTAGATTGATTTCTTTCAGTGCTGAAGGCTCGATGGTACTTTCCAACACAGTTCATTGTGAGTAGGATGATACTTCAAATACACATTAACTAAAGAGTCTTTAGAGGCTGTGCTAAAGAGATGAAACTCCTAGTTCTGGGGAGAACAGGAGCATTTAGTAAGAAGCAAATTCTCGATGAGCGTTATGTATATACATGTATATACATAATATGTTATTTGTACCATTGTAGAAATAATTTCTAATGGAAATCATTTTCTACAGGCATTGAGATAATAAAATAGCTGGTAGTGCATATTTATTTGGAGAGAAAATAATTTTTCTTGCTCTCTGGTGTGCTTCTAAAGGCTTTGGTTGGTAGAATGGATCCTTTTGCAAGACAGAAACCCTGTGTGAAAACTTGTATCAGTTAAAAGCAGTGTTCATTGAAAGACTTGAAATATAATATCTATTAATTCTTAAAATTATTTTCAATTAAGTTTTAAATAACAAGGAAAAACCAGAAGTGACAACAATGTGGATAATGATACAAAATAATATACAATAGTTAACTTTTGATGTCGCAATATTGAACCATTTTAATGTTTTCTTAATGTTCATTCTATATCTATATCTATATCTATATCTATATCTATATCTATATCTATATCTATATCTATATCTATATCTATATCTATATCTATATCTATATCCATATCTATCTATATATATATCTATATCATATATCTATATCATATACCTATATCTATATCTATATCTCTATATCATCTATATCTATATCATCTATATCTATATCATCTATCTCTATCTCTATCTCTCTATAAAATTTGCTTATTTGAAGGAGGAAAATCAGCTAAAATATTGTCTGACAGAAGTTCCATTCACCTTAAATGTTGATGTCCAAGGATGAAGGGTGAAAATTGTAAATTTCTTTGGAGTAAAAGCAAGTAAGGTAAATGGGTGAGAGTGTTAAGTTCACAATAACCATCCTCAAGTTTGTTCCTATCAACGAAGCTCTTTGTGTATCAGAATAAAAATTAGTTTAAACTTCAATTATTATCTCCTTTATACTTTATTACGTTAGTTTTCATACCACTATATCATGTTGTATAGCGTATGCATGGTTTGTAAATATCTGTAAGTTAAGGAAAGAGGATGACAGAGGACCTGAATCTGGCAGAGCTAAGCTTCTCACCTTTGAATTTGTTTTTAATTTCCCCTCTACTTTGTTCATTAAAAGTTCTTCGTGTTGACTTTGTTCTCTCTGAATGTTTTAGTGGTGTTGTCTCCCATATGCATTACTTGTTTGCAGACTTCATGTTCCAGAATTCTAGCCTATCTTCATGAAGACAAGGTCAGTAATCTCTTTGACATGTGTTTCTCCCCATTGTTTTTATATGACTTCATATCAATCACCCAAATAATAGTCTCTCATATTTCATAGCTAACAGTTTATTTCAGGCACTAAGCATCCTGCATTTTGTTATGATTAGAAATAGAAATCTCTCTAAACCAGAAAAGCTAATCTTATTGATGTGCTTTGAAAGAGAAATCCAAATAATTAGCTGAAAGAGCTAAGTGTATGGGATTTACCGACTTGAATTTATGGGCTTAACATGAGTCAATAATTACTTATTTAAAATCAATTATAGTAAATAATAATGTAACACAACCTATGAGTTTTAAATGCTAAGTTTTGTAGCTCAATTTTAGTAGTTGTACTATTTAAGAAAATATTTTTCTATAGTTCTGATTACTGTATTATCAAGTTTAAAAACACTGTATATATTTTATTACAAAATTGTAAATTTTAAATATAACATCCTACAATTTATTTAAAAGCAAATATTTGTTTTTATGTTTTGTGTAAAAAAGTGTTGCAATATTTTTACTGAAAAATTGAAATACACAATTTGTGTATCACCAAGTATACAAATATACTTGTTTTGTACATCACCAAGTATATAAATATTTTAACATTTGAAATTAATTTAGAAAATAAAGAATAATATGAAAACATCATTGTTGTGAGAATTTATATAAGTTCAACATTTTTTACTTTATAATGTAATTATTTTCTAAATATTTATGCATATACTTCTTTTAATTTGATCAATTATATTGATCAAATTAATATAATTGTGTGCATTTTCAGAGATCTTTTACTTTCTATGAGACTTTTAAAACATAATAACTATCCAAAGAGGAAATTAAAAGAAAGATTCTTGGGCTTATTTTCTAGAAATTCCCACTAAGTGATCTGGAGTAGTTTGGAGATTTTTATTTTCCAAAACTCACAGGTTATTAGTCTGCTTACAGAGCCTCTTTGGAGTTTTGAGAGACAAAGCAGAAATGAGGAATTCTTTCATCTTTCCTGCCAAACCTTTGAACAGAATGTTCCTCTTTCATTTCATTTCTATAATAGGTATATACATAAAATCTCACTGATGAAAGAATTGCATAGGTAAAAAAACGTCTGAATACTAATATGTTATTTTTTTATAGACCCAAGGAAATAAATAGAGAAGATGATTCCATCTAAGGGGAGTTCTGAGACATGCCATAGTTATTTGAGAAACAAGGTTGGGCCATGGTAGTGTAGTGTATATTTTATACTTAGTTCAATTAATCCAGAATTACTATTCACAAAGCTTCCTAACAAATGTGAAATTTTGTCCAACCTTTGAAGAAACTTAGTGAGCTAAGAAATCACGAATGAAATCCTTGATTTGATGACTATTTAGCATAAAAGACTTGGATTATTTTCTGCATAATATGTATGAAGAAGATAAAGAATGTCCCTTACTGACACACTGTACAACTGATGTAACATAAGAAACACTTGCTTTCCTTAAGAGCATCCAAGAGCTACAGGTAATTAACAAAATGAATTAGAAGGACACCTTCACAAAGCCAAGGTGATGGAGTTACTCTTTGTTTACCTTGACAGATTATTGACCAATGGGATTGTAACCATGCAAGCATATCATCAATTCCCAAAGTCCTGGTTAGGTTAATGTGTTGGGTATTAAATGGCAGTTCATGGTGCAGGTCAGTCTGCATTTGCCTGCAGATTCTTTGGCTTCCTGCACTTTGTGCTTATAATAAAGGCTGGGTGCAGGGAAGGAACCTAAGGATGGTCCCAACTGAGAGCTGAGATATCTGGCCTCAGGGAAAAGTCACAACCACCACCAGTTTATGCGTTGGCTCTCAGTTAAAGCCAGTTAAATCTCATTTAAAGTTTCTTGCTTAGTGCATTCTGGCAAGCAAGAAACAATCCCCGGTAATATCGTATATTGCTCTGGGAGTCTCTGGGGCACCTCTGACCAACAACTGAAGGCAAGGTGACCCACACCTGGCAATGTTTTTTTTTTTATTTGGTAAACTATGGTTTCTAGAGAGAACATTAACACCATTTAGGGTGAGTCTTTTATATTAATAATGCAAATAACTTAATAATACACTCTTTTGTATTAATATATACAGGAATTTTTCTAAATATTAAGTTTTTATATTGTTTATTTCTACATCCTTATTTCTATTTATTCATTTTCGATTTTCTCTTTACATTTTCCATTCTTTCTCCAAACTTAATCTCTTTTTTTCTCTTCCATATCATCTATATACTGCTATAGTCCCTCCCTTAAGATCTTCCTTCCCTTTCCAGTTTCTTAAATTTTACAGGCACACCAAATTAAACATACACATCTAAAAATATGATTGTTTAGATCCCCATTAGTGAGTCCATGTGATGCTTGTCTTGCTTCTTTGGATTTAGGTCAGTTAGTATAATATTTTCCTCTTCTCTTTATCTGCACATTTCATTTTTTATAGCTGAATAAAATTTCATTGTGTATAGGGACAAAGGATTCCTCCTTTTCATTATCCATTCCTCAGCTTATGGCAGCTAGGTTGTTTTCATGTAATTTAGTAGCATATTCTTTTAAAAGATTTCTTAATTTTTAAAATCATGTGTGTAGTGTTCGTCTGTGAGATATTTGCAGCATCTAGAAATAGCTGCCTGTAGGGGCTGGGCTAGCAGAGGGAGTCAGATTATGTGGAATTCGGTGCTAAGCTTTTGTGAGCCTCTGGGTGCTGGGAACTGATCCTGGGTCAGCAGCAAGGGCAGTAAGTAACTTTCACCTGCTAGATCAACTTTCTAGCCACTAACAGCAGATAACATTTTGCCACTATATTATTTTTCTCTTTGAATATATCTTATTCCACTGGTTCACATTATACATTTTCCTTTTATATAATTCCTCAGAAAACAGTGTATATACAACATAATTTTTTATTTAATTATGCATTCTGGTAATTAAATACTAGTATTCATCTTCCCATTTCTGTCTAGGTATGCAAGAAGGATCCTAGGGATATAGAACACATGATTCTCTTAATTAGAAAGAGCTTTTCAAAAAGTCATTTAATTCAAAGCAAAATTAACCCCACAACCCTCTTCAGAGCACCCCAGAGCTCTGTAGCCTTCATTTGAACAGTTTGTCTGTCTCTGCAAGCCATAATATTTTGAGAACATGGAACATTTTATATTCATTTTGTGTATGTTAGATCTACAACAGTTTGTAGCACATACTAGGCATATAATAAATTTGTGCTGAATGGATCCGTGAATGCTCAGGTGAATAGCAACTTCACCTGTGGTCCACAGATAATTCTCAGCATTATTTTTTTTGGTATTGTTATTTTGCTTGAGGATGACATAAGTGTATATTTCTAAACTGGAAAAATTGGCTGAATTCTCACGTCTTCTAATATTCTAGCAGCTCTAACAGAGACCTCTTTTATTAGAAGAGCAAAGAATCAGGCGTGTTCTTACTTTCATATGAGCAGAGTGAGGAAATCCTCATTGTGATGGTGTGGCTCTTTTCATCCACCAGTACAGTATTAAGATTAGACTGGCTCAGATACCATTTGCTCTAATGCTGATGAAGAGGTCTCCTAATGAGCACTCTTTTTTATTGCTCTTTTTTATGTTTATGTAGGATCATGGGCATATTTTATTATTTGATGGTTAAACATGGCTCTCTTCTATATCTCATGCATATTTTACTTTATTGATCTAAGATTTTTATTCTTAGCCATATATTTCCTTCTATTTTTCTTGTCAAAGGAAGTATTGTTATAAAGGTTGTCCTCAGAATGGCGATGACTTAATGAAAATGCAGACTGCTGACTTTAATGAAACTGAGCTCTGTGATCGGTCTATAGTCTTCTCCAGCTGAATTATGCAGGAGTTTCCATTGGTGTGCTAGATCTACGCAGGCATCTCGTCTCTGTGAAACCTTGCTGACAAGCTAAGCTTTCAATTTATTCTCTCTGCACTGTGTAGGGAAATCAACCATTGGTCATATTTATTTGAGAATTTTCCTGTAAGATAGACTTCCCAGAGATGCTTTATGTTTTGCAAAGAAAAATTATCTTTGGTTTATCCATTTTCAGGTGTCTCAGCACCTATTCTTCTGAGGAAGAGAACTGTATATTTCAGGATGTCCTTGAACTCACTATGCAGTTGAGGATGACCTTGAACTGTTGATTCACCTGCTTTTATCTCCTAAATGCTAGATTTAAAAGGCTGCTACAACACCATGCATCAATTCTGCAAAACCCTTAGGTAATATTTTCCTTTTATTCCAGTGTTTTTTCTTTGTTCTGTGATAATTTCATATATATGTAATATATTCTTGTTGTTTCCTCCCTCCAAGCCCATTGCCTCCCTCTCACACCTATTAATTTTTCTCCTTCTACCAGCCTCAATCTCAGATTTATTACTTTTGATTTGGTCATGTGACCCATGTATAGGGCCACTTTTGTGTCCTTTGTGGTGGTACTATGACTGTTGCCTGATGGGGTTACATATGGCTAGCCAATCTTTGTCAATGACTCCACTTGTTCCTGAATCTGCTCATAGGAATTCACTCAGTAGCAAATGATAGAGCCTCTCTGAGTGCCTCTTCCGTTTTCGTTTAGCTGTGAATGGGTCCTTTCTTGTGCAGACTCATGATACTTGTGCATAGTTGTTTAGAGTTCTGATAGCCATGGCTGTGTATTGACAATATGGCATTTCATAGCCTTTCTCTCTATCTTCTGCTTTTTAGTATTTTTCTTCCACATCTTCTCAGAGTATTGTTCCCTGAGAATTGATGGAGACAGCATGCATATTTTGTTTAGGACTAAGCACTCATCCTTATTAAGTAGTGATTTCTAAATAATATTACATAGTCATATGTTAACTGAATCTCAATAATGGAATAAAATTTAAACCTTTAGCAAACATCTGTTAAATTTTTATTTTTAATAGAAATAAATTTGTATAAAATTCATAATTAACTTTTTTCTAAACCAAATTATTTATTTTTAAAAATTTAAGCTTTAAAATATATAGTAATTATTTCAAGTTAAGCTAATATGTTCTGTCTACAACATGCCTTTGAGAATATCAGGTATTTATTTCAATAAATTAAGAAAACTTAGAAATTTTTATGTGGAGAAGTGAGATGGGATTCCTCTAAGTATGCCATGAATACCTTTGTTTAACAAGAATCTGCTTTGGGCCAATGGCTTAACAAAATATAGCCAGGATGGAAAAGATATATCTAGAGAGTAGGCAGAGTCAGAGAGAAGCCATATAGTGACTACATGAGACAGATGCTGGACACCAGACAGATCCTTACTGGTAGGCCACGACCACATGACAATACACAGATTAATAGAAATTGGTTAATTTAAGATATAAGAATTAGCCAATAAGAAGCATGAGGTAATAGGCCAAGCAGTGTTGTAATAATACAGTTTCTGTGTGATTATTTTGGGTCTGGCTTGGCCGGGAACAAACAAGCAGCCTCCCTCAACAGAATGGCACACAATGTGGGGCTGACTACATCCACATAAAACCTGAGAGAGCTTAATAAGGAATTATAAACATACATACACACAAACACAAAAACAAGCAAACAGAAATAAACAAACAAAAACAAAACAAAAAACAGAGTTTACCACAGCTTCTTGGTAGCCGAAGTTTTGTTTTTGGATGGGCTCTATTAGCATGCATTGAGCAGGGGTGCTGTGGTTCCATTAAGAGAGGTATTCCTGATTCACCATTAGCAGCAAAAAACATGCAGTCTCAAAATGATTCATGTTAGTTACACAAAAGCTCTGGCTCTTTCAGGAGGCCGAACACTTAAATGTGGTTTGTGAGCAGTATGTTATAAGCTGCTTAATGTGTGACATAGACCTGCTGCATACCTGGAACTGTGGCAGTATGCATGGCTCACAGAAGCAGTGAACATGCATCTGCCATGTTGGACTTGGCAGAGTCAAAAGGCAAAGCATCCTTAGTCCTATTCATGCTGCTTGGCATTTTAAGAAGTAGTCCTGGGGCTGGAGAGATGGCTCAGAGGTTAAGAGCATTGCCTGCTCTTCCAGAGGTCCTGAGTTCGATTCCCAGCAACCACATGGTGGCTCACAACCATCTCTAATGGGGTCTGGTGCCCTCTTCTGGCCTGCAGGCATACACACAGACAGAATATTGTATACATAATAAATAAATAAATAAATAAATAAATAAATAAATGAAGTAGTCCTGGTCAGAAAAAGCTTACAGATACAGAATAAAGACAAATTCAGACGGAGAAGATCTTGAAATGGGTCACAGTGTTGGATAAATGTATGTGGTCTTGAGAGAGAGAAGAAAAAGGACATAGAAAAAATAAAACAAAGTCTTTAAAGACACAGGGTACAGACAGTCATAGAATAACGGAGCAAAGAAAAATAAGCCAAATAAAGATTGAATATACACAGAGAGCATGGATTATGTATATTATTTTGTTTTCTTTAAATTTTTTTGACTACCAAGAAATATTTGATTCTGCAAGCTGCTAAGCTAAACCAACATATATATATATATATATATATATATATATATATATATATATATATATCCATGAAACTTCTATTTTATTTTTATTAAAAATTTCCGCCTCCTCCCTGCCTCCCATTTACCTCCCCCTCCCTCAAAGCACGGGATAAAACTGACTCCATGAACATGGTGGACAATGAGGGCTGCTGAGAAGCCAAAGACAATGGCACTGGATTTTGATCTTACTACATATACTGCCTTTGGGGGGGGGGGGGGGCTAGGCTGTTTGGATGCTCACCTTCCTAGACCTGGATGGAGCGGGGAGGAACTTGGACTTCCCACAGGGCAGGGAACCCTTACCAACATATATATTTTAAAGCTTTCTTCACTTCAAAATTTGGGTCTAAGGATACATTACTTTGGAAAAGAGATTCTGTTTTTGTTTCCACAGAGGATAAGACACTGTGGATTCTTTCCAGACTAATGTGGTTTGATGGAACAAGACCCCTTGAAAAGTCTCCATAAACCCCTAAATTACTTTGCCCAACAAAAAGAAGGAAACAGTTTGGAGAGAACTACACCCAAAATACCTAAACAGATATATGAGTAATGAATTGGTACTCTGTGGTCAATTGTCTGCATTTTGACCATTTGTTTCAATATTTTGATTGCATGAGTAATATATTAAATAGTTTTATTTTATTGAGAGTTTGAAAGGAGGAAAGGAAGGAAGAAATTATGTAATTGTATTATAATCTCAAAAAGTAAAATATGATTTTTAAAATCATAAAATATTTAATTATAGATGGCATATAATTAACACTGCATAGTACTTGTTTTACACTGAGGTATGAAAGCACATGATGATTTCTAGATTTATAATATTTTGTTCAGAAAAGATTTTTCCTTTTACCAAATAGAAATTTTCAACATACGTTGATTTTTCTCTTTTTATTACTGTATATATATCATGGTTATTAATTTGTATATCACATTGTATATTCAATTTCTTTACTCACAAATGTGAACTATATTTTTTCTTGTCAATTTATGCATGGTTCTATGATCCATACATGTAGTGGGGAGCAGCGGGCAGGCCTGTTTTTCATCTTGTTCGGATCCCACATGGCTAGCTTTACACCTGAAATAATTACACGGAAACTGTATTCTTTTAAACACTGCCTGACCCATTAGTTTCAGCCTATTACTCACATCTTGACTAACCCATATCTAATAATCTGTGTAACACCACAAAGTGGGGTCTTACCGGGAAAGATTCAGCATGTCTGACCTGGTGGCTGGCTTCATGGCATCTGTCTCCCTGAGGAGAGGTACGGCAGTCTGGCTCAGAGTGCAGAGGCATGGCGATTTATCTCACTTAGGAGAGGCGTGGCATCTGACTGAGCTATCTACCTCACTTCCTTCTTCCTGTTCTGTCTACTCCACCCCCCTAAGGGCTGGCCAAGGCAGTTTGTTTATTAGCCAATGAGAATCCTCCATCGCAGACAGAAAGATTATATTCCAGATTTTGATTGTAATACACATACCAAAATGTAATAGCCACTAATAGTTTTGACATCTTGTACTCACATTTTAATTTTTAAAGTTTTATATATTTATGTGTGTGTGTCACACTGTTGTGTCCATCTCTTTGTGTGTCTATGTGTGTTTATGCTGTCTGCATGTATGTGGTTACCCTTGTGAAACTCAACATCAGCAGAGGTCAGAAAGCATCTTGAGGGCATTGATCTTCTACTTCTACCACATGGCCTTCAGGACTGAACCCAAGTCATTAGTTTTGGCAACAGGCACCTTTATCCCTTGGGTCAACCTCACGGAGTTATGAAATTTCTGTCATAAAACAACAAAGATTTTTAATTTCTTGAGACACACATTCATCATAAGTTTTATGTGAATGGATTCAGATTGATTGGTCAGCTCCCAAGCCTTGTTCAGACTTAGTACAGACAATGTGTTAATAAGCACTCAAATTTATAGTGGTATTAGATATCCTGCTATTAGAAGTTCAAGTATGCCTTCTATTCCTAAATAGTAACTATTAAGACACAGGAAAAAAAAATGTAATGTCATCAGGTAAATTTAACAGTCCTTTGAGATATTTTTTCTCAACCATCATTTCCCTTTGTTCCTGAATTTTGTTGCCATAAATGCACAGCAATGCAAATATCTCAAATTTAAGACATGCTTCTAAACTCTGTGGTATTTCAGTTTAGTTACTGCCACGTTGTGTTTGAAGTACAGAATTTATGTTGAAGTATATTACAAGATTTCTGAAATACTGAGCACCCCAAGGTGGTGCTATTGATACTTCAAGGTAACTGAGTTTACATTGTTTCATGCATCATTTTAACATACTTTCTATAAATTTTTGATAGCATAAATAATGTAAATACTGAAGTAGCATAATTAAGCACAATTCTACTGTGAATATATCAATCAATAGTAGCAACACAGTAATTAATCCTGTAAACACATGCTTCTTTCTGTTTTACTGAACAGTATCATAGAGATGACTTATAAGGTGAACATATAATATATAGTGGTGTAAACTAATGACAACCTTTTTTGTTAAAGCTTTTGTGTTATAGAAATTTTAATGAAAACATTGGTTTTGGAACAAGCTACTTTATTTGCATGCATTCGCATTTAAAACTGAAATAATTAAAGCAGTTCAAATAGAAATTTATCCACTGCACAATTTTTTTAACCAGAAATTGCACTACTTTGCTCTTTTCATTTTGACATGTCACCAAGGGCTAGAGGACACCATGAGGAACTTCTATAGAAATATCTTCATTGGAAATGTCATAGAATTTCTTACTTATTTTGCTGTTGGAGATAAAGATACTGAAGTTACAGCTTTGGTCAAGTTGGTAAAGTTTACTTATGAATTTTCTTATTTGTTAAATTAGACAATAATTTCATATCTCTTTTAATTGTGATGTATATGATTATTTTTCTATATGTAATAAACTTAATCATATTTATATTCATAGTCTTATAATTATCTATAGAATTATAGAATAAACTGGTTTCTAAAGCCCTTTTAGATATTGGTCATAATTCATAAGCAAAAATTCTTTTTATAACCCAAAGCTTTTGACAATGATTTCTATTTTATAGTCTTAAAGTATTTCTCTTTCATTATTTAAAGTTCTTCATTGTTTGTAGAATTATTCGATGAAGCATGATTAATAAAACTTCAAGGAGAGATACTGGGGTACAACCTGAAAATCTGAAAAGCAAAGCAGCCAACCACTGACACTTAACTCAACTTCAGTACAAAATGGTGATCCTGCCTCCTGATATCTCAGAGTGAGACTATGTCTGAGATATGTCTCCTCCCATTTTATAGTCCTCTCTAGTGCTGGGATTAAATGTATGTACCATTAGGATTAAAGGTACACACCACCCAGTTCTGATGGCAACTAGTGAGGCTTCTGGGAATAAAGGTGTGTGTTACCACTGCCTGATAGTAAGGCTGACCATTTGGGCTGTTTTACTCTCTGATCTTCAGGCAACCTTTATTTACTAAAATACACATGAAATGCCACTTCGATTAGAAGAAACTTTGGCTTTATCCTTTTCAATTTGTTCCTCCCTGGTTTCAGATTCCTAAACCATTCACTCGAGGTGATAGTTTATGGATTATAGGACAGTTCTTCATGCTTGTCATTTGTTTATTGTTCTTAATTTCTTTCCCTTCCCAATACATTTCTGATAATCGCTCTCAAGATTTTGTTCCCTCCATTAATGTAAAAATTGTTACTTCTTATTCAATGTATTCTAGGTAGTCCTGATACAATAGGCATTCCATTGGCCGTGAACAGGCTCAGAGTCAATAATGTCTTCTTCCATACTCCCAAAAGTGGACTTCTGGTGATCCTGGTCTTTACAGAGTCAGGATATGACTAATGATTTGAATCTAGGATCACTTAACCTCGTATCTTAAAAGTTTTAACATTTCTCTCTAGCCATAGCCATATTAGATGACTAATGATATATTAGCAGTTTAAAACATACTAGAGCATAACTGCCACCCATCTCCCTTAAATCAACAGCTTGTGAAACCACGGAAAGGGACTACAGGAGAGTATAGAATGAGTTGCGTTTTTGTTCTGGAGAGATGGGCCATTTGATTCTGCTTGCTAAATCATCAGTTGATAACTGTAAAAACATTGTTCTGGAAACCTTAAATCTTATACCATAGAGCAATAGGTTTTGACATTGTCCTGTGAGAGTTAGTCTAAATGGCACTGTCAGTCACCTACAGAAAAAAAAAAGTCCTCAAAGAAAACTATCTTACAGATTTTAGCAAGAGTAAATGTAAATTAGTACAATGGTCTCTTTGGTCATTGTATATTCTCATTTCTTGAGGATGGGTCTTCTACACTCTGAAATGGCCTCTGCAGATCTACTGTGTCCCCAGTGTTTACTCTGAATTGTTCTGACAGAGAAGAAAAAAACCTTCCATGTAGAGTGGTATCCTGTCTACAAGATGCACTAGGGCAATGGTGGCACAAATATTTAACCAGTATCTTATTTCACTTAAGACTCATTCCAGAAGTTGGACACATCCCAGACACTTCTTATGTGAATCCTGAGACTAGATAGTCAAGAAACCTAGAAGGCACACACTAGTAGTCTATAAAATAACATAGTTATTAAATCACTGTTAACAACATTCTGCTATACTCAAAAATCAGTGTCTTGCGTACCATCACCAGAGAAGATTCCTTCTCCAGCAGATGGGAGCAAATACAGAGACCCACTGACAGACATTCTGAGAAACCTTGAAGCAATCAACTCTAAATGTCTCGACTCCCTTTGGAAGAGGAGGCAGAAAGAGGGTAGAAGGAAGAGGAGATAGGGGACACAAAGAAACAATGTACTTTAAATCGGCAAGACTGTTACCCATACATCCTCACAAGACTGAGGCAGCATGCCAAGAGTTTTTTTTTAAAAAAACAAAGAGCCTTTATTTTTTTTTATTAAAAATTTCCATCTCCTCCCCTCCTCCTCCCTTTTCCCTCCCCTCCCTTCCACCCATACCCCCACTCCGCCCCTCTCCAAGCCAAAGAGCCATCAGGGTTCCCTTCACTATGTTAAGTCCAACTCCCCCTAAGTCCAGGAAGGTGAGCAACCAAACTGACAAGGCTCGCAGTGAGCCCGTTCATGCTGTAGAGTTCATGCTCATCGCCGTTGTCCTTGGTTTCTCAGTCCTCCTCCACCGTCAGCCACATTCAGAGAGTCCGGTTTGGTCCCCTGTTCCATCAGTCCCATTCCAACTGGACTTGGTGATCTCCCGTTAGATCTGTCCCACCATCTCAATGGGTAAATGCACTCCTCACGGTCGTGACTTCCTTGCTCACGATCTCCCTCCTTTTGCTCCTCATCAGGACCTTGGGAGCTCAATCCGGTGGGACTGCTGTACCATCACATGGGGTCCTAGAGCTGAAAGGAGAAGAGGACCCATGGCCACATCTCTAACCCAGAAGTGATTTCCAATCAAAAACTGACTTGCAAATAGTCAAGGGGGGTCCCAATGGGGAAACTACTCTTTTTTTCCTACTGAGTTAACTTTATTAGATATTTTGACAGAGTCTTAAAAAGTAACACAAGATATATAATTAATTCATAATTTAGGTAAATAACTTCAGTAACAGCAGATAAAGTAATATTTCTGTTTTGGGGGAACTACTCTTAAGGGTTGGTTGCATGCAAAGCAGTAAATAGGTAGCAGAAAATGAACTCAACTCTATCTTGGGAAGTTCCTTGTCTCATAATGTCATGTCAAGTCTTATTTTTTTAAATCTTTTTAAAAATTATTTTTATTTATTTTATTTTTGTTTATTCTCCCCCTCTCTCTTTTGTTCTCTCTATATATAATTAACCCTTTGAGTATATATTATGACTTTCCGTTTTGTGTTTTCATGGGACTTCTGGGTTACAAACGAATGGGTCTCTGCATCATTATCTGTTTCTTGTGTCATGTGCTCTTTTCCTTCTTTTTGTTAGTTTTGATCTATTCCGATGCATTATTTTTGGTTTTATATTGTTATACTTTATATTATTACATTATATCATTATTAGAAGCCTGTTTTCTAATGAGAGACATAAAGGGAATGGATCCAGATAAGAAGGGAAGCAGGGAAATCTGGGAGGGGTAGAAAGAGGAAAACCATAATCATAATATATAACATGAGAAAACTCTATTTCTAATTCAAATAAAGGCAAACAAACAACAAAAAATAAAACCTTGCTACAGACCTACAGACCTACAAATCTACAGACCTACAGACCCAACTATCTCTGCATTCTACTTATTTGCTTGTCAGAGGTGAGCACAGTATTGTATAGGTTACCACAGCCACTATGTGGATGGTCCTTCCATGCTCTGGGGAATCACACACTCCTGTTTTCTTTTCTGTGTCTTCACCTTGAGGAACGTGTTCTCTGAGAACATGTGTGTTCTGCCCTGAGCCTTCCTCCTGGATGTAAGGAAAGGATGCCTAAGTTGATGCACTCTCAAAGCATTGTGTCACCACACAAGCTGTCAGTGGCTTGCTGATTATTATTTTTTCTGATTGTTCCTCACTTTGAGATCTTGGTATCATTTACCCGTTTTCATTGAAGAAATCTCTCCTGGCTTAAGTCTTGGGTTACTGACTTTCCTATGTGCCTAAGTAACTATGTAATGGATTAAGAAATTGTGATTTGGTGGATTACTGGAGAGACTTTCCCACTCTCCATTCTTTGCAGCTCTAAGTCCTGTAATGACTAATTGACTTACCAACTTAACGAATTTATTGTTTAAACTCTAGAGCATTAATTTGCTTGCAGACTTGATTCTTTATAAATTATATTTTTGATCTCAAATTATATTAAGCCAGATCATTCTTCAATAAAGACAATGAAGTGGAAGAAGTTTATTGAATTATGTGTCTGAAATGTTTAAATACATTTTTTATTTTAGTTAGCATTTAGTTAGCATTAAATCTAAGCATAAATACTGTGGAATGATGACACTAGGCCCCTAGTCTATGCTGGTTACATGTCTAAAGATATTATAATGCAGCAACAAAGGTTGTATTTTCATTCCTTTCTTCAGTAAAACTGCTAGACCTAATAGTTATTAGATGACCTGCCTTCCAGTATAATTATGTGGTCATAAACAGATTGGATTTGAAAACTGGAACTCATACCATGCAGTTTTCTACAAACATGAACTGTTCTTCATAGAAATTGACACAATAAAATTTATATATAAAACACATATAAATTATATATATTTTATTCATGCATATGAAGAACACATATATTCTCTCTATTTTTATATATGTATATGTAGGAACATATAATACATACTCTGTGTATATAATTATAAATGAGGATTAGTCTAGCCATGCCATCTGAATATCCGCATACTAGAGATGAAGTAAAACCTCAGCTTCTTCGTTTTGGAAGATGGAATACTCACCATAAAGGGACCCATGATATATTCCTCCAGGACAGAATGCTTGGAAGCTTCTTAGTCAATCACTTATATGAATTTCCATTGAAAGGCTAAAAAATTTTTAATGTCATGTCCACAGATAATGGCAGTAACAGTAGAAATACTTGCTCCAGAGGAGTGGAGCTTGCATGTCCTGGTTACTTTTCTCTGTAACTATGTTTATTTTGTTTAGGGATTCTAGCTGATCACATAGTGCTACTCCAGTCAAGGTAGATCTTGCACCCACTCTAAAATGTCAATCTTCTTTGGAAACATCCTCAGAGATTCACCTATAAGTGTGCTTTACTAAACCTTAATGGTCTATTAACCTAGTCAAGCTGTCAGTCAAGATTATCCATCACTCAGGGCTAGAAAGAGATGACTCAGTTGTTAAGAGTTTGTCTGTTCTTCCAGAGGCCCTGAGCATCTACATTTGGTGGTCCATAAACACCTACAACTCTTGTTTCAGGGATACACACACACACACACACACACACACACACACACACCAATAAAACTATTTCATATTTCAATAAAGAATGAGAGCCTGCAAGTATTCATTTGCATCAACCGATGCTAACTGTTCAACAAGCTAAGAGACAAAGAACACACTTTGTGGTTTTGTGTGATTCTTCTTTTTAAATGGTACATCAATCTACCAAATGACTTATAAAACATAATGCAAGTTCCAATTGTTTTTATGATTTTGAGACAAAAGAAAAGAGAGTAAGTCTTCCGCAAAGACTGAAGAATTATATTAAAAGAGAAACCACTTGTCAATGATAATGATTTACGGATCTACTCCTTATTCCAAACATTTGACTCCAATTAATCATTGCATAGGTGTCACTAACACATGCATAGAATAAGATTTTTTTCAAAAGCCAGTAATCAGTTGGTCTTGAGCTTCAAGCACTAAGTACATGCAATAATCTACATGAGTCTTGTTCCTTGTAGACAACCAACCACAAAAATCTTCATAGCTTAAACTCCCTCTTCTTAATTCAGAGGGTCTATGCTTGTCTATGCCTGCTTCTTGATGTTTAACCCAAAAGTTTCAGGAGGAAATGAGATTTGTGTTTTGTCTTATCTCAGAATTGCTCAGACAGTAAGTTCCTATTGACCAATGTTTTCTGGGTAAGGGGATTTGAAACACAGAGACAGTGCAATCATTTCTTCTGTATTAATTAGCTTAATCCTCCAATGTTAGCCAACCATGTAAAAGGATGACTTCCAGAATAAATCATCATGGTAGATTTAAAGATGTGAGAACTGTGCGTTTCTCCTTTGAAAACCCCCGCCATTAGTACCAGCATCAGTAGGGCCTGCTATAGTCTTCACTTAAGATAAACTTTGCCTGTTTGTCTTCAGGTTTCCTTTCACCAGGGTCCTAGGTTTTGAGTTATGTACTTCTTTTTAACTTCCCTGTGCATATTCTTTCCTCTCTTTTTCACTTGCTGGTTCCTCTGCCACCTCTTTCCTGATTCACGATGTTCTGCCTGTAATGTAGTTTCTCACGTTACCCTAGTTAAAACTTGAAGACACACAGAAAGGAAATTGTACTTATTTTTGTGATTATAATATATTTACATTTCTCTCTTCCCTGTCCTCCCTCCACATGCTCTCCTTGCTCTCTTTCAAATCTCCATCTTATACAAAGCACATAACACTTCCCTCTCAACTATGTAATGTAGACTGACCCTCAACTCCTATGGCCTTGCCTGCCTTTCTAAGAGTTAATATATCTCATTCATTATGTGGTGGGGAGAGAGCACTGATGGCTTGCCTGCAGACAGATAAGACCCGTGGACTGGTCAAGTCTGAGAAGTCATTCCATGTAAGTATTCTTTTAAGCAAGGGATTATGAAGTACAGTTGTTTCCAGAACTCAATTGGGCACAATCCAAGGCCATTTTGCTCTCCAGCAGTGTTAAGAATTTGACCAATCACTAAGCATGTTCTTCAACTCTCAAGTAATGCATATGGCAACATCTCTAAACAAATACTTATTACTGAATGCTGATATTATCCCCATTGAAAACTGTAGTATTCAACTCAAATTCCCATTTGCATTTATACTACTTTTCTTTAAAATAATAATAAAAAGAAACTATCTTATGCTAAAATTTTACACATATTAGAAATTTAAATATTTCTAATTTGTAATAATTTGTAAGAAGTAATCCAAATTCTCTACAGAATTAACTCTATTTTAAGAATTCTTAACAATTGACAATATTAAATTTGGAAAACTCATAAACAGCAAAATAATAAATTTTCAACCACAGAACTTTATATAGTATGCAAAAATTTTATCACCACTGGTATTTTGATGAGATTATATTGGTTTTTTGAGGTTATATTTCTTTAAACAAAAAAATTATGCTTTGAGTAAAATGTGAAACTTTACCTGTTTATCAAATGCTCCTTGTTTATTTGCTTCTCTGTTAAGTCAAGGCAGTATTAAGTGGCTGTTAACCAAGTAACTCAAAAGTTTTTATTAATTTATTGAAAAAGTCTTTTATGTGAAAATGCAATCATTTTTTTTGTCCCTCCACTTGGACCTAGTTGACTTCTACTCCTTTCCTCATGTTTATTAAAGGCCTTATGATAGTAATAAGTAATCCAAATACTTAGAGATACTGTTCATGATTCTGTTATTTGTAATTTGCATTGTAGTAGCTAAATGGCAATAAGGAATTGTGCTTCTTCCATCTACTTTAATGCATTTAGGTCTTGAATATCCAATAGAAGGTTAAAAAAGCATTTACTATCAATAATAAGAATTGATGGGTTTTTCTTGCATTACCTCCTCCACCTCAAGAATGTGGAAAAATTCAGCTGTGTTGATTTATTATGAAAGAAATTCTTATGCAGTTAATCTCCAACACACCACAGAGATTAGCCAAATAGCTCAATTACTTTATCTCTTGATTTTACATTTGATTGCATTTAAAAATGATACTTATCTGTAATGTACCATGATTCAATTCACACAGGAAAATAATCATGTCGCTGTAACATAGTCACCTAATAGAATTATTGACTAAGCTATTTTGCCAATGATTGTAACAATAAATTCTGCTATAGCTTCAACTTGCAAGATTGCTGAGTTTTATATTCTAAAAAATATTTACACATTTCATGTTATGATAGAATTTCCAAATTATGCACTTGTCACTATCAGGCCTGTTTAATATAGGTAAACTCTAAAGACAATAAAAAACTTGTATAAGCATGGATATACAGATAGAAAAATAATATATTTCTCCTGGTTACTGTAGGAGTTCCTCTGTTTGTGTGTTGCTTTCATTGGTTACTGAATAAAGAAACTACCTTGGCCTAGTTGATAGGACAGAACTTAGGTAGGCAGGGAAGACAGAACTGAATACTGGGAGGAAGACAGGCAGAGTAGGGGAGAGACACCATGGAGCCACCAGATATAAACATTCTGAATCTTTTACAGTAAGCCACTGCCATGTGGTGATATACAGATTAATAGAAATGGGTAAAATTACTGTTAAGAGTCTGAAAATAAGAAGTCAGAACTAATGGGTCAAGCAGTGTTTTAATTAATACAGTTTCTGTATTATCATTTGTACTTTATTTTTACACCAGTTTATTATAGTGTAGCTTTTTTACTTAATTTTTTAGATGATAAAATAATTATATTGTTTCTCTCTTCCCTGTACTCCCTTCAAACCATCCCAAATAGCCCTCTTTGTTCTCTTTAAAATTCATGGTCTCTTTTCAAATAATTGTTGCTATACACCTCTCTCTGTCTCTGTGTGTGTGTGTGTAAAATCTTAAATACCTAAATATAACATTTTCTGTCAAAATAACATTACCTGTATGAATATTTTTGGATGACTGAACATTTGGTATTTATAACTAAATTTGGAAGGTTACTTCTCTCACTCTATGTCTATAACATTTTCTGTTGTGTTTAGATGAATATAACAAATTTACATTCAGTTTTTGATAGGATATAGCAAATTATAATTAACCTGTAAACATTTACTTTATTGTATTATATAAACTCTCTTTATCATAGTATTCTAATTTCATTTTAATTTCTTATATCAATAATTTTAGTTTCTTATTTTTGTTATATCTCTTCAAAACACCATTGGATTATTATATTCCTTACAACTTTAATCTGAACTATTCCATTTGAATAAACTTTGCATAATTTCAGTTTAGAAACCTCTGCTTCCTCTTTAAGACCCTGTATTTATTGGTAATACTTTCATGATTGATACCAAATACTCTAAAGTAATTGGATATCTATTTTCTAGACATGATCATCTCATCATATCTGATACCAAACTTCCATAGTATTTGCCAAAAAGAATATCTCCACATAATTTTAGAGAATTTCTTCTAGAAATCATAGTATTTATCTTGCCCTTTTAATTTCATTGTAGAAGGTAGCACCTTCATAAGAAACGTAGAACAGAGAGGGATGTTCCTTTATAAAGGCTGGAATATTTAAAACTCAGGGTGGCAGACCATGGAACTCTGAAATTTCACACTTTCATTTTTATATTCAAAATTCTGTTTCAAGAGCAAGGCAAAAATACTATAGCAAGAAAGAGCACAAGCATATTATATATAGTTAAAAAGGGTATATTACGTTAATTTTATAGCCACTGTGAACAGCCCAAATAGAAAAGAACACAAATAGATGAAAAAGATAAGAACGGCTGATTTTCCCAGTATTTTAGAAGCTTTAGTCTTACGCGGTGGGGTGTGTGAACTGGATATATCAGCAGATTTAATAGCAGGAGACCTGAATGAGAGTTTATTCCCTGATTTCCTTTTCCCCTTGTACTTTATCTCAGATCTAAGGTGTCTGAGTAACACTGATCAGGTGGGACTTCTCCCTGAAAATAATTTTCCCTAGAATTGTTCTTGTGGACATTTGTAGACTTATCTTTACCTAATGTCCTAGTGCTTCTAATTTTAGGGAAATTGACAGTCAAGATGGATCATCACAATGGTACACACAAGCCACCACTCTGTGGGAGATGATACATAAATAATTAACATAGGACAAACAGGAAAGAATCACAATACCTTGAGCCACACCAGAGAAATCAATAAATCAGGCTATTATCTCATTCTGGCCAATGAGAGGCTGGGAAATCACATGTCTCAACTTCATGGTTGGTCTTTTGGGTTTAACCATAAGATGAACACTAGCTCTTTGTCATTATATGGAGAACACCTTAGAAAACTGTCATGGTAGCGCAAACCATTACTTATTCATTAATCTCATGGCATTTGCTAGAATCTGAAATTGTCTAGTCTTCTCCTGTAATTATCTTAGATTACTACAAGTAAATAATGTCTTCTGAGCATGACCAGACTGCTGTAATGTGAAGTCACAGCAAGTACTACAGCATGTACCCTATAGAAACTCAAGCCAGACAAAATATCAGCGTGGAGAGGTGAGGTGGTAACAATTTTCCATCACTAGACACGAAGTTATTGGCACTTTATAGCAGCTGAGAGAGGGAGAGGAAGCTTTCTTTAAGAACACAGTCACTGTTAAGCTGACCATGCTCCAGTGGAAAGATCCACATTCGAGAACTTATGTGCACCACAGATTGGACTGGCAAGAAACCAGAGAATGCTGACAAAGTTGGGTGAGTAGGAAATAGAGGAAGAACTCCTAGACAACCAGGAGGGATGGACATGATCAAAACACATTCATGAAATTCTCAAACAACTTAAATATAGTACATTTTATATAGAATTAAGGGAGATGGAAGAAGTTGTTTAGTTGTTAAGAGAACGTGTTGATGTTGCAGAGGTCTAAGATTCTGTTCCTAGTACTCACATGGTAGACCATAACCACCTGTAACTCAATTTCCAGATCTGAAATTCTTTGCTGGCATTCTTTGGTATCAGAAATACAGGTGGTGCACTTATACCTAACTCTAAAAAAGAAGTTTGAATTGTTGATAAATTCTATCTTTAGCAGTGTTTTCATTTTCTAAAGGTCAACATATGCTGTTAGCATTTTACTTGCTGGAGACCCCATCCTGGTGCTCATTAGTGTTTTGGTGTTATGACTAGATTTAAATATCTTTTTTACACTATTCTGTGTGTCCTTGATTATAGATTGAAATTCTTACTTGATGGTGCTATACTTTATGTCATAGGGCTCAAGTGAATGTCCCCTTTGTTATGTTACACCACACGGTCCACAACAATGAATGACAAAGGCTCTTATCCTTTCATACCATCTAACTATAATCAGTTCCTAGGATCCTATAGCTTCCCATATTTTGCTACTTTTTATCAGGATCCTAGCTACTGTTATCTACTGCTACATGGTACATGTTCTGCAAAGGCGATATTCATCAAGAAAAAAACACAATAATTATAGATTGTGGGCTTCTTTCTTGTTTCTAATTCTCTGTTTTTCTCTAGGCCTATGCTCCTTTGGCAGCTCTGAATTAAAACTGCTGTGTCTCAGAGCAGAACTGGTGTTTTGTTGTTTGGCTTCTGTTTTCCAGGCCTGCTTTGGAGAATCCTTTAGGAGAGAAGCAGCTGTGGCTGTTTAATCATATGATGCCTAATACCTGGTTTTAACTCCTATTAACAATGTATTACAGCCGGGCGGTGGTGGCGCACGCCTTTAATCCCAGCACTCGGGAGGCAGAGGCAGGCGGATCTCTGTGAGTTCGAGGCCAGCCTGGTCTACAAGAGCTAGTTCCAGGACAGGCTCTAAAAAAGCTGCAGAGAAACCCTGTCTCGAAAAACCAAAAAAAAAAAAAAAGAAAAAAGAAAAAAGAAAAAAAAACAATGTATTACACGAGTTCAAGACTAGTCTGAGTTGGAAGACTATTCTAATAGAAATAGGAAATGACCACAGAAGTGGTTACATTATGGTAACTTCACCTGCTGTTCTATAATCTACAAGCACAGATACCTTCAGAATTGGTTTTAATATTCTAGAGAAAGGACACTGGCTTGTGATAGTAGACATGAAAAGAAGTAAAGAGGCTTTAAGAAATAGCTATGACTGGAGGGGAAGGAAGGAAGGGGAATAGGAGAGCAGGGGGATGGGAGAGGTGAGGAAGTGGAAATTTGAATGGAAAAATAAATTAAAAAATGTTCTTACCCTAAATAAACACCTTTTACTTAAAAAAAGAAATAGGTATGGAAAGTGATAGATACTCCTATAATAGCATTAGAGGAGTCACTGGGTTTGGGCCCGTGAGAATAAAGAACAATGCTCATAGAACTACTTAGTGTAGGGCAGGTGAAGACCTGCCATTAGAATGCATGAGACAAGAGGACATGAGTTATGAGAAAAAGTGTTATTTGCTTGACTATATGTGTTTTCATAATTTGTTAGTAAATGTTTAAACACCACTAGTTACCAAGCAACAATATAATAAATATGAATATATATGCATATAACCATATCTTAGGAAATGACTATGAATACCAAACATAACTCTATGCCGCAGAGTTTGCTAAGAACACTTTTTTTTTTCCTGATGGCCTTCTTTAACAAATAAGGAAAACCACAGCTGAAATAAGGTTACAACCACATAATAAACCAATCAGGTGAGATACATTCAAATGTTCAAGAAGTTCTAGTCCCTTCTGAAAGCATTTCAATAGCAAATTTATTTCTAGGATGATAGTCTATAATTATGTTTTTCTAATGTCTTTAACATTAAAAGAGAAATAAATTTTTCAAGTATATCATATCACCACAGGAAAGATTTTGAAACATAGCTTCCTATATCACCTGGATTCATAGGTTTATAATATGGATTCGTGCTAAGATAAGAAATAATATATGAAGATAAATGTATTCATAGTTTTCAAAAACATTTCGCAATACCCAGACAATTAATGTATTTGTTGTTTTGAACATATTGGAGATCTGATGTGTTTAAAGTTTCAAACTCTGAAATGTCATGCTTATGAAGTCCCTTTTAAATATTACAGAAATTCAGTCATGATAACGTGGCAGTGTGGATGAGAGATCATAAACAGTCTTTGTAACATTGACAATCAGCATTTATAGAAAAATCTCATTATGACATCTATTAAAGCGCTTACTGATTGCACATATTGATTCTAGTATGAAACACAGGCTAGTACAATCACAGTGGAATGCACACGGAAGGGCAAGAGGCTACCACATGTAAAATATGTTGCGTCCTTATGTTGTTTAAATGATTGGTCCAGTTCTTCATTGAATTTCCAACCAGAGATGATTCAATTACAAACAATTACGAACTCAGTGCAATTGCAACAGTTACCTTATTCCATGTATGACTGATATTACTTTATAGATCTCACACAGATCTTACTATATCATATTCATTTTTAAGTTCATATTTTTTTCACGATTTATAAATATACTTTTTGCATCTTTATGTGTGGCTTAAAATGTTCTTTTATATATATATATATATATATATATATATATATATACATACATACATACATACATACATACATTTTTCACAGCAAAACCTAACAACAAAGTTTTTTTCATAGCAATGAATGAAGATGATCTGGAGTTAGTAAATAGGAATTCTAACATCTTTCTCTTATTTTTCATCAGTTCTGGGATCTGAAAGTAACATCAGAATTAATGCCATTCTTGAATAGCCTCTCTCACTGTGATTGACAGAAGGTGTTTAGAGAGTGAGTGAAATACCCCTATGATCTGAAAACCAGTGATCCTATATTGCCAGTCTGTAAACAGAGGCAGATGTGAATGAAGTCTGCACCCAGAGGGGGCAGGTTGTTTTGCCTGGCACTGCTCTCTCATCTTCTGGAATATCTATATTGAGAGCTCCTCTGTTATCTCACCCCTGTCCATCTGTAAGTTTGGGTTAGAATCAACCAGAACTGGCCATATGTTTTGAATGTTGCCATTTAACACATTTGATACAAATGGAATGTGATATTCAGTATTATTTTAGCCTGAAGGATTTATAGCCCCAGAATAAAAAAAAATACTTCTGGAGAAAAAAAAGAAGTGAAATAAAAGCCTACAGGTTAGTTTTTATTTACCGAGATCCATTTATTACACCTCATAGCAACTATCAGGCAAATAATCAATTACTTGATTGAACTGATTTTATAAGTAAAATTTTATAAGTAAAATACTGATTTGTCTTTTACCTGAATAATATTATTTAATTAAATGAGCCCTTCTAAAAAGACATACATAATTTGGTGAGACCCAAATCTTGCTACACAAATAGTGTCTGTTCATATACACAACTGTTCAATGCATCTCCAATAACATTTACACAATTTATACAACTTCCTTTCAGGCAGGATTGTTATAGAATTCCTAAGCACAGTGAGGATCTTGAAACAAATACTACCCAACTTAATTCTGTAGCATATACTATCTTTTAAAGTTTGATGTCTGTCCCATATCCAGGAATTATGAATCAAGCTAAACTGGACATCATATTTTGTTGTTTGATTGGTTTTGTTTGTTAGTGTGTGTGTGTGTGTGTGTGTGTGTGTGTGTGTGTGTGTCTGTGTTTGGTGTCTGAGTAAACTTGTGTGCTTATTGTTTTTCATTCTTGTTTTTTCTTTGGTTTTGTTTTGAGAAAGGGGAGAGAGAAGGTGAGAGAGAGAGAGGGATTATCATGAAATTGAGGGAGGGAGGTGGGGAGGATCTGGGAAAATCATAATAAAAGTGTTTTCCTCTTGAGCTCCCAATCTCAGTCACTGATATTAAGTTCTAGTCTGCTCTATATCACTGTGCATGACAGAGAATGTTCCAGAGGGAACTTAGTAGGTTCAAAGTTTTGCAGAGCTTCCAGTTCATGGTCCCATAAGTCAGATGTGGGAGAAGCATCTGATCTCAGAGCTCCCAGGGCCAGAGACCGACAGTGAGGCAGGAGTCAAGGATCCTTCACAAGGCACTGCTTCCAGTGACATATTTCTTCCCACAAGGTCCTGTCGTTTAGTTTCTGCCACCTCCAAATAATGTCATCAATTAGAACACCACAACTAAGTTAATTTACTATGTCAGAAGTGCCTTTGCCAGTCATTTCCAGAACTCTTCTCCTCTGAATAGAGCATAGACGGCCCAGCTTTCAACACATCAATTCTGTAAGAAGGAGAGTTTTAGTCTTTTAAACATTAAAGTGCTATTTACTTTATTCAACATAAATAAATCAGAAAAAAATTCTGATGAGATAGTCCTGACTTCTTGTTTTCTGCCTCTGTGAGTACCTGAAGGATTGGGTTGCCATGGGTTTTCCCTGGTTATTCTCCTTTGTCCCCATTCTCCCATCATCTGGAATTCCCTGTCACCACACAGGTACTCATCAAACATCTGTTGACTTTTAAAGACATGAGGACTTTATTCCTAAACTTATTTAAATCATATGTCCTTTCATATAGATAATTACAATATAATATATGCTTGTAAATACTCAGGAAATCACTTTGTAAAAAGCAATATCCTGAGAATTACTAAAATGTTCCAAAATGTGAATATTAGAAAAATATTAAAATTGACACCACATTTTAATTTTGAAGTATATACAGACATAATTTTTGAATTATTTTATTATATAGAGAGCTAGGCTTGTAGATGATATCAATATTCTAAGGGTATATAAACTGAAATATAATTATCTTAATTTGATTTAGGCAAAGATGTATGGATACTTTGCTTGAAATAGAACACTTTAAGTCAGATGCAAATCCAAGAAAACTAAACTAGATATTATCTATGTCTTCATGATTAGATACTGATGTTGCAGTGCATCTCACTGCGCACACACACACACACACACACACACACACACACACACCTCACTCATTTTCAGTGAAGAAAACAGCTATGTTCCCGTCTTTGCTAAGAAAGGGTTTTAATGGGAAAACTGGTTGATGGAAGCAAAATAAGATTCAAACATGCTCAAATGCAAAAGATAAATTTTGTCATAGCCTTGAATTTTCCAGTAGTGGATCAGGAATGAATGAATCCTACCTTTCTGGTGACATAAGTAACTATTTCTGTCAGGCACCTTGTTTCACTCACGGTGGCCTCATATCTACAGGCTAGGAATGGACAAAACAGCCTTCACAAGAGTTGCTTTAAGAAACTCACTTGAAAGCTTAATCTTATGTTCACGTTCTATTATTGCTAGGGTCCTGAGGAACTGATCATTTCTGTCAAGTTTTGTGATTACAGTATTGCAGCCCATGTTCATTTTTACAGTCATAAACAAAGGAAGGAATTATCTTGTATGTTGCATAAGGAATGATTCCAGTCCAAACTGTAGAAGGAATGGTGGGGCTGCGTCTGGCCATCTTTACCCAAAATAATTATACAGAAACTGTATTCATTTAAACACTGCCTAGCCCATTAGTTTCAGCTTCTTATTGGCTAATTCTCAAATCTTCCTTTAACCCATTTTTAGTAATCTGTGTAGCACCACGAGGTGGCCGCTTACCAGGAGAGATCTTAACCTGCGTCTGTCATGGCAACTGCCTATGGCGACTGCCTAAAGCGGCTGCCTTCTCTCTCCCAGAATTCTGTTCTGTCTACTCCACCTACCAAATTTTCTGTCCTATTAAAGGGCCAAGACAGTTTCTTTATTAACCAATGTAAGTAACACATAGACACTCTTCCATCACCAAACCAAGATTCTTCTGGTTATACCATAACAACTTGCTTGGGTTCTTTTTTCTATTATTTCTATTAGAAAGTAAATAAAATATGGAAAGAACAGTGGAGGCTTTCAAAAATTACCTCAGTTGCTGACATGAAAGCATAAGTTTGTAATTCAGAAAGCAATTTAAGATTCAAACTCTCCTTTTGTAAGTTACAAATGTGTTGTGTAAGTTTTTAATTCCCTACAATGCCAATAGCGTAATGAATCAGATTATAAGTTGATCACCACCTCACTCTATTTGTCTCAGGTTGTGTGTCTTTGGTTTACAATAAATATAGTATAAACTGAATGGAGGGAAATACAGTGGAATATTACACAGGCAAGAGAATCTTCATTTCACACTGCAACTACCAAAATATATGTCATTTTTTTCTTCCTTTACTGTGAGACAACCTACCTTAAGATGTTTTCGGTTCAGAGCATATTTTATTGATTTGGTTTTGATTAGCCACTACTGAGTAAAAATTTAAGTGTCCTCACTAATTTTTCTCTAGTCTTACCCTTCAGGCAGTAACAATGCTTTATAATTGACCCCGTTTATCACACAGGCACGAAAACAGTAAAAATTATGATTGCTAATATTATTTTAGTGCTAATTTAAGATGAGTAATTAAACTATCATGCATGCCACTTAGAACAGAACATTAAACTGTAGTTATTTTAGCTTTACTTTTTTTAGCTAGAAATGGGCACTGGAAACCTTGTCACACCTGCTCTCCTTATCTGCTCGGCTGAACTACGTAAGTGCAACTGTTGGCTGTTTATGTGGAACATGAAGTAACTTGGGGACACTGCGTTGGATTGTCCCTAGCAGCATTTAATAATAAATCACAATTAACTATTAATTTCGTCTTGGACAATTCAAACTTATTCTTATCAAACTCAGATCTTCTCAGTGAAAAAAAACCGTTTAGCATGTGTGTGAGTCTTCATGCCAGCCCCTTCGTGCTTTGTCCATTTCTGTGGTGGACTGCAACATGTTATCTGTGTGTCAAGCTCTTGGTCACAGAGCCTCAGCTGTACGGTAGTCCTAATGCAAAGTCCCCTTTCCTGAATGATGCAGTTTTAACTGTAAAGTGAACAGTGCAACCATCACATGCTATTGGAGAACAGTGGATGTGGAGATGTGATGTGCATTGCTGAATGGAAAACACTCAGTCAACTCATGAAAAATGGAACGAGGAAGGCAGACTAGAGAGCAGTAAAATGTTTTCTTGGATTTTTTTTTTAAATCAACCTCACAATACTTTCTAAAAAGTGCTCCATTAGTCTGCAGTTCACATTTTTTTTACTGATTAAAAATGTTTTATGAACTACTACTAGACTTTATATTGTTATTATTAATGATATACAAAAAATATTAATCCACATTGATGACAAAATCATCATATATTTTTCTCTCACATGTGTAATCTAGAACATAAAATGGTAAGACCTGAGCACAAAAATTATATTGCGAAAAGATGAGGAGTAGTGAGAAGGGAGAGAGAAATGGATGCAGGGTAATGAATGCAAGTGTAAACAAAACACATAATAAAATGATCGTATGTGTACAACAAGATTATTGACTGTCCTGTGAAAAGTGGAATAATAGACATGCATGAGGCTACTATAGCACAACAATTATGGCTATTTTGTACATCAGTGAACATTTAAAACATCAGCATTGTGCTGTAACTTTCAGAAGCAACACATTAGAAAATTTTATTTATAAAATAAATGAAAACATTAAATAGATACTATGCATTTAGTAGTATAAGACAAATAAATACAATGAGTCCAATTAATAGATTTTGGGAAATAGATAGTTATGACCTAAATATGCAATTTATTTTTATTTTTATGCCATACCACACACTAAGTGCCTGAAAACTTGTTATTAAACCTTATGCCAACCTAATCAATGTCATTATCCAAATCACATAGTATTTCTACAGTTTGATTTTACTATCATTGGCAGTGTTTAAAGTAATTTGATATTGAGGTTGAAATGGTCTTGGAGTCTCTGAAGAAAGTAAATGTTTTTAAGCCAAGCAATGTGGTCTTTATTAGTCCGAAATATTTAAAAGATTGTCAGACTTTGGCTCCTTGTGGGTTGATAGGATAGAAGCCTGGATTTTAATATTGTTTTTTGAAACTTTTATTATGATTTCCTCCGTTTCTTTAAAAAAAGAGTATTAACCCTTTAGATATTATTACTTTGGCATACATCTTCTAAAATGGGAGGTTATATTCTCTGCTATTAGTGTGTTTGTTTTTCAGTCTACAGTGCTCTGCCTTGTACTCTATTAACACAAGTGAGTGACTTTTGGTGCTGGTCAGTGGAATGGTTGTCTTCAGCCCTGGCTCGATCTATTCTTTGTGGCTTCAGCAGAATGTGTTAGTGGAGTCATTAGAGTGCTAGCAAGTGATGGGGTTTGGGAATGGCCTTGGTCTCCCAAATAAAGTTAGTACATTCAGACCTGGAAATTGACAGCAGTGATATCCCCCAACTATAGTGAGAGCTCTGCCCTGTTATACTTATTAAAAAGCCTATTCATACAAATTAAATCCATTCCATATCCTGGCCTCTGATGACAGCTGCACTTTTTTTTTTCCTCGTCTGGTTTGAATTACCTCAAGTCTATACCCAGAAAGAATTTATCCCTTTCGAGAGACTTCCCCGAGCCTATAATAAATTCCCATGGGTTGTCCCATCACTGTAGTGAATTTGCATTATTATTTCATTATGAGTAGGAAAGAAAGCGGATTAGATCTTTTCCAGCATTGGCAAGGCCTAATTCAACCTGAGCACATGATTAAAGCTGGCATTTATGACTATAACTGTCAAAGAAAACTAATTGTAAACTGAGCACTGTGGATAATTATGGCTTTTGCTATTAAGCCATTTCTCTCCTATTTATCATAGAACCAACTACATATTGTACTACTGTTTGCATTTAGTTCTCTGATTACTATGAGCCTACTTATGCAAATGAAAATTTATCTAGTAAACTTAAGTTCAATCATGTATTGGAATGTATGCTTTACTTTTCTCTTTTAAAAAATGATTTTTAAAGAGATAAATGAGACTGGTGTCCACAACATTGAGTTTTTGGATTACTTAGAAACCCCGAGGCCTGTCTGGTAATCAGTTTGATGCAGATGTTATATGATCGACTTTTCATAGCAGAGATGTTTTATAAAATATACAATTTTCTATACGCAGATACATATGCATGCATGCATGCATGTACAAGTCATGCATGTATGCACATTAAAATTACCTTAGAAACACAAACATAGTTGTTCATTTATTTTATTTATATGATTAAGCAGGTATGAACAACTATGTACATAGAAACCATGCACTTTTAACAATGCAGAAAAATGTATCTTCTGTCTTCATTACCACATATACAGACATCCATGTATACAGACATGTGCCCAATCAAATACATGAATATATGTGTTAGTGAATTTATACATACAGAAAAATGTAATTCCCCACTACATTTTTTAATCCCTATGTTCCATGTTATATCTTTATAGTTTTATAGGAAGCCATATGTGTTAGTATAAACCGTGAAGTCTTTTGAATATGTTTATTTAATATTCAGTTATAATTTTATCATTTGATGGCTATACATACATACTTTTACACTCAACTTTCTCATTTTAAAATCATGTGAATATTATTATAAGTGAAACAACTAAATGAAATAAAATGTTGCAAACTACCGTATGTCTTGTAAGTGCTTCATTTAACTTGGCCTTAATTTAGGATTACCAAATGCTATGGATTTAACTGTGAGTCAAACGCTTGTTCAAATCTGTGGCGTCAGTTATAAGGGTGAAATGTCATCATACTGTTAGGCAGAATCCTACTACATGCTTCCATTTTATGGCACTGTGTTTAACAAAGGCAAAAATCAAAAACTGGAAGTAGCAAAACATAATTTTATGATGACAACATTTCCTATAAATATTTAAGCAGTTCATCGAAGAGGGAAACAATTTCTTTGCCTGCTATTTTATTTTATTGTCCAGGAACAGTTTCATTCATTCTTATGATCTGTTCCTAATAACATGATAGACAATATGTTCTAAAAGTACAGTAGTTTTAAATGTCAAGCAATGGGAAACATTTAATTGTTATTAGTGAAATAACAGGAGACACGGGTAGACCTTTAATTTAACTCTATCGACAGGCAGATCTTAAGAAACTAACTTCATTTAGAAATATCACAAGATTTGGAAAAATTGTCATTGGCAATACTTGGCTTAGTTGACACTATTGTATTTTATTACCCATGAGGGTAAATAAAGTTGACACATAATTAACAACCGGGAAGAAATATTCAAATGGAAACCTATAGTTTATAAGATTTTTTTTAATTATCAAAATTTAAAATTTAATCAGATCAATATGTAAGAATGATTAAAGTTATTTATTTTTATAATAAGATTAAGTATATGTATTTACAACCAACTTCAAGTACACATGCAGAAATCTAAGATCAAGACTTTTATTTAAGAATTCATTTTAATATTCATTTATGAAATAAAGTTGCATAAAACATACCCACAATATAAATCTTTAGGTTAAGTGTATGACTTTATTATCTCTCTGGGTCACTGACATGAATCTTTGAGCAGTTATATTAATAGTACACGTGCATCTTATGTATAGTTTTATTGTAAACATGTTCATCAATATTAATTCATATTTTCAGGTATTTTAATGTTATTTAAGTTGCATCTTAAAATTCCTATGAAGTGCTTATAATTTCATTAGACAATATTTTTAGAGAAATTGCTGAAGCCATATGAACTAGTAAGAAAAATCTTAGAACATATTTTATTTTAATTATTTATTCATAATTAATTGGATATAATTAAATTCCATTACAAAATAACATGAAACTTACTTTTGTGTTTCTTACATATTACATTAAAAGGGGGTTATATTAAATAAAAAGACATTCTTTAACATTATAGCATTATTTTGGCTTTATTATTATTTTATTAATGTAGTGGTTGTATGTAAATATCATAACATTTAACTTATACTTCAATTTTCTCCTCTCTGGGTTACTTAAGCATGCTGGATATTTTTCTTATACATAATTTACTTTTCTACACCTAGCAGTTAAGCCTTTTAGGTGGGTTATCACTTTGCTGCTTGGGCTGACTCCAAAATCCTTGGCTCAAGTAACAGTCCTGCTGAGGCCCCATAGTAGCCCCAACTACTACAGATGAGTAATACCACAGCTTTGCTTTGCAGATTTTATCAAAATATATCCGTTAATGCTAGGCAATAGAGCAAGGTAATAAATCACCACTGTGCATTCTAGTTCATTCCTTGAATATACATTTTATAACATCTACTTAGTTTCACTTTCCAAGAAGTTGTAGCTTATTTGTGGGTACTGAAGGACCACTGAAAATAAATAAATATATATAAATATATGTATATATATATTCCATTTTATATATATAAATTTTAAATATATATATATATTCTCAGAAATCCACATTTATTATTAAAATGATACTTGACAAACATTTCAAATACTTTTATACATTTCAAAAGTCTTTATTAATAAATACTATATTCAACTGCAGTAAAAGTGGTAAAGATAAATTTAAAATCCTTAAATCCAGCAGAACACATCTTAGTTTATGTTTTTGCCAAATGACATAAAGCTTAAAAATACCTAGTTCAATACCTGTACACACTCACACACGCATACATGCACATACACACACACTTCAGTAAATGAAGTGAACAGATAGAACAAGTTGCTCACTTCTTTATCCAGTAGGCATATAAAAAAGAGCGCCAGAGCACCAACTATGATGGATAGGTTTTGTCTGAGGGACAAAGGGCTGATTTAGCATTGGGAAATCAATATATGGTAATAGATATCAACAGAATTAAGGAGAAAATAACATACCTCTATTTCAAGAAAGGCAAAAAAAGTGCATTTGACAAGGTTCAAATTTTCTTTATGATCCGTATTCACAGAAAATAACTATAGAAGAAATATAACTAAAGTTGGTTAATAGGATCTATGAAAAACCCTAGTCAACATAAGACTGAATGGGAAAAGATGTTTCTTTAAGCTCAGAAACTAGACAAGGATGCCCACTTTCTGGTAATATTTATGAAGTATTGGAATTGTTAAAGTGATAATATCTTAAGAGAAATACACAAATATGGGAAATATAATTTGGAAAGATAAAGTTAATTTATGTGTTTTGAATTTGACATGATTCCATATGTATAAGAAAACCAAATACTCCATAAAAACTTATAGACCATCAACAAAGTTAGTAAAGTGACAAGTTAAAAAGTAGCTATCATAAAATAGTTTTATTACTATTTAAGATGATAAATAAAGAAATAAATTTCATTTATTATAGCAACAAAGAAATAAATTTAACTAAGTGAAAGTGCTCTACAAAGAAAACAATATATCCTCCAACAAAGCAATTATAGAACACATACATAAAAATGAAAAGATATGCTGTGTTACTTATCTGAAGAATTTACATCATTGTAATTTCTGTGTGATTTATTCTATAGATTCATAGATTCTAAAAAACCTCATCAAAAAAATTCCAGTCTTTTTCACAAAAAGTCCTAAAATGTAAAAATATCAAAAAAGTCCTAGAATAGTTAGCTGAGTCATGAAAAAAGAGAAAAAAAATGTACTTTAGAATAACTGAAATTAAATCATATCACAGTTAAAATTACTAAAGTAGCCTATCACTGGTGTAAAAATGAACACATAGTTTAGACAAACAATATAACATTGTAGTGAATCATGTATGTCATATATGTTGACATTGGTTTAATAAGGCTAGAACCAAGAATATAGATTATAAAAAAGGCAAGACTTCCCTGTCATCAGCCCCACAAAATTTGAGGCTAGAAACTTTGGCATATGCCTAAGTAAGAAACTATATTTCTTCATTCCTATTACACACACACACATACTCACATACACAAACTAATGGATAACAAACCAGTGATCCAATCTTAAGTATGAAAGCATGTAATTAATACTCCCCTTAAAAAATCAATAGAAATAATCTCAGACATGTTGAGACTCTTGAAGAAAGAAAAATGTTGGGGGAGGCTGTTCATTCCCTGCCTCCCAGAACCAAAATAACCACACAGACACTGTATTAGCTACAACACTGCTTAGCCAATAGCTTAGGCATATTCTTGGATAACTCTTTTTATCTTAAATTAACCAATTTCTATTAATCTGTGTATCACTATGTTGTTGTGGCCTATAGGTAAGGTTACATCTGGCATCTGTCTCCTGCGATAGTTACATGGCATCTTTCTGACTCTGCTACTCTCTCTGTATATCTTTTCCAGGCTTTCTATATTGTGTTAAGCCATTGGCCAAAAGTTGTGTCTTTATTAAGCAATGGCAATAAAACATATTCATAGCATACAGAGGGGAATTCCACATCAGAGAAACTCAGTCACTGCTAATAGGGAACAGCATGAGAGTTTTTATTGATCCAAAATGATAGGTACCATATGACTCATCAATTCAGCCCGTGTTTGTACTCAAGAAAAATCAAATCTTTATGCCTAAGATACTTGAATCTCCAAGTATATTATATGAGCATTCACAATGGCCAAAATACGGATTATTTTCTATCATATTTATGCAATGAAATCTTATTCATCAATAATGAGTATAAAATCCTGTTTCAACAACATGTTTCCAATGGAAAAATTATTTTGCAAAGAAGAAAAATACTGTGACACATTTGGCATGTTGTCACTCTCCTAAAGAAATTAGTAAATAAGTTTATCAAAGTATGGAATAAACTAGTAATCATAAGAGATTGGGAGGGGAAAGTGCAGGAAGTCCAGAAACAAATTTGAGGGATAAACAAATGCTATAGGGTATGTTTGTATAGGATGAGAAGATGGGCAAGATTAACGTGCAGCTCATGGGAGGCTAGAAACAGTGCAGTGAAACCAAATGAATAGTAATATCTTGCAAACAAAAATTATAATTTAAGAAAATAATAAGATATGATTACTCAAAAGGTTTCTCTGTGTAGCTTTGCTGCCTTTGCTGGAACAAGCTCTTATAGACCACTCTGGCCTTGAATTCACAGAGATCCTCCTAACTCTGCCACCTGAGGGCAGAGATTAAAGCCATATGGCTCAACCATCCGGCTTCACATGATTTTCTAATGGCTCATTAATGTCATTAGTGAATGTGGTTCTTATGATATATCAACTTGGGAGACTTACACAAGTCAATGATCCAGTACTTTGTAATTAATAACTGATTTTATAATTCATAGAAAAATGCAAATTAAATACAAGAATAAATATTTTCATACTGAAAAATTTAAAATGGTATTTTACTAAAATTATAAATTATGAGTTTATGGATAACTATCCCTTGTTTAGGCTGCAATGTTTTCTAGTACACTGCATCATCATAATTTATTTCATTATCTAATGTTTTATATAAAGTAGCCTCCAGTTTCATCATTCTCATGAAGAAATGATGAATCTCATGAGAATGATGTAATTTCCCAAATGAGAGACACACTTGAAATGGAATTTCCTAACAGGTAAATTACTAGGCCAAATGATAGTTCAAATATTCTACAGATGATACTGATTGGTCTGTCTTTTATATTCCAAACTTTAGAGGGTTATCTTCTCTGCCAGTCTTTATAAAGAGAAGGTGTAGAGAATTTAGAAATAATTCAATGTATATAGGAAGAGTAGTATTTTTTTTCTCTCAAAAGCACAGGGCAACAAATTCACTAGGTTGTTGAGTATTATTACAGCATGAGAATAGAAGAAATGGGCCTTTGTGAAATGTTGTACACAAATATTAAATATATATTTTGCAGTCAGGTGAAGGTAGAATAAAACTTTCAGTAATATGTAGTTTATGAATATTTCAAGGTCTCAAAGTATGAAGTAGAGAATTTTAGAATTCAAAAGAAATTGGAGGTCTGCTATGCACTGATAGTATACTAAAAGATCTATAGGACAGAAAAAAAAAAAACAAAATAAAGTAAGAACTTAAGTTTTTTGAAACACTCAGAAGAAAGAAATCTAAGTATTCAAAGTCTTTATTTTTTAATTTTTTGCTTGAATTGTCTTATCAGTTTCTTTATTTTTTCATAATCATAATATATCACAAGTACATTTATCTTATGAGTTATAGGAAAGTTATGCTTAAAACATTATAATCTAATTGTACTCCATTTCTTTGTCTCTGTCATTTTTCTGACATGTCCTCTGGCCATAGACTCTTAAAATCATTTAGAGAGCTGCACAGCTGTGATGCCTATGAGAACACTGTAAGTGGATATCCCCGTCTTCCTAGTGAAATCATCAATCCATCCATACTCCATTATGTTGACATAGTCAAAGGAATACCGAGTGCAGGATGTAAGAGAAGAAAAAAAAAAAACCTTTCAGTTGATGAAGTTCTAAAATGAGCCAAAACTCTTTGATAGAAAATTATATAATTTACCAAACAAGTCTGTAAATTAGAAATGACTGAGGAGACTTCCTGAGAGAGAAGTAGGTGAACTTCATAGCAAATAAATAAGAGATCTAAACACAAATAAGAAGCATATACTTGTCAATGAAACTTTTAGACATGAATGCCATAATGAAGCATCCTGCTCATCTTCTCCATTCAGATACATCAATACCAAGGCCATATTCAGTGTCACAATATTACTGAAGTTAACAGTTCAAGAGTGGCATTCGTGCTGTTGCTCTCTGAAAGTCCACAGTCATGGCATCTCAACTGTATTTTAATATTAAAAAAAAAAATCTTTCCTGAGGATCAGGAAAGTAAAGCAGTCACATTGGCCAGCCTTATAGACCAGGTAGCAATAACACACACCTTTAACTCCAGTAGATACACTAGCTTGCCATAGAAACCAGGCAGTAGTGGTATATGCGTTTAATCCCAGTCTTAGAGAGGAGTATAAAATGGGAGGAGACAGCTCTTAGTTTCAGTCTCATTCTGAGATTCCTGGAGGCAGGATCGCCATTTTGGAGGTAGAGGTAAAAGCTCTTCAGATCTTCAGGTTGCACCCCAATTTCTCTCTCTGGGTTTTTATTAATCGTGCTTCATTTTCAACCAACATTTGGGAGCACGAATTTACGAAAAAGTCATTTGTCTCAGGCTTTTTAGCAATCAGCCCAAGTCAGGGCTGTGATTAGAATTCCAGCTTTAGGAATCGGAACCAAACCTAGCTACCCGGGTTCTGGAGAAGCACGAGCCCTTCCAACTCCCATCCATCCCGGCTTAACTTCCTGTCCTGCCATGCCAATCCTTGCTGCCAGTGCACAGGGCACCCACACACTTCCTGTGGTCCCCTACAGCTTCCTGTGGCTCCTGCAGTCCTGAGACTTGCCCCCAGCCTCACTGACCTGGGGCCCCCATGTGTCTATTGCAGCTTCCTCTACTTCTGAAGTAGTTTATGTGCAACTGCTGCACAGCTGCCCTACGTGCATCCCTTTAAGAAAATTCCTTTCAGTTTGGTTTTGAGTTCTGCTTAGGAAACATACAGGTTTTTCTGGCTCACATCATTATTACACCTTAAAAGTCTCAACTAAGCCAGGATTATAATAGAGGTAAGTCTGCAGTGGGAACTCCTTTAGCCAATATATTGTTTATGCTGGTTGTAATTCTAATTTTTATAATTGATGTGTTTTCTTATTGTATATAGTTTTATATTAGGATTGCATCTATTATTTAGACAAAAGTGGGAGGTGCTGAGGGAACTCCTTCGGCCAACATCCTTTAAGATACTGGCCCAATTTGGTTGTGGCCACATGAAGTATATATACAGATGTAAAAACATGCACAGCCCCTCAGCTGCTGGATTCAGCTCCTGATCCCTGCTCATGCAGAGGACTGCTGATCTGAGAGTCTACCCCTAATAAAGCAACCTTTATTATACCCCACTCTGAAATAGTGTGGGTCTATTTTATTGTAATCTGCAAAAGTAAGTTACTTGTTAACTAAATTTTTTTTGCAATTTATAAACCACTCATAAAATAAGTGCAGAAAATATTCCCATCCAAGAATTTAATAACCTTTTTTTTCTATTATGGGTGGAATTCTAGGAGAGGTTTACTACCTACCTGGGACTTACACATTCTTATCCATAACTGTCATCAGTTTGATAATTCATATTATATCTTCAACGAAAAGGTTTGATAACAGAGTAAAGAATGAGACACTTTTAGAAATCATACAGACTTTACAGGCTAGTAATGAAAAGTTGGCTGAAAGGATTTATACAATTGAAAATGACAACCATAATTTGACAAGCAAAATTTGCTCCATGTCAGTGGTACTGAAACCTTCAAAAATGGCACTGAAAGATAATCTGAAAGAATCAATGTTGTTGAAATTGACAATCAAAATCTGTTAAGAAGTTATGACAAGCTAGCAGATAGAACATCCATCCAGGAAGGAAGACTACATGCCATTCAAATACTCTCTAAGGATGAGAAGAAATTATTAATGGAAAAATTTAAAAACTTGGAATCATATGTGAAGCATGAGAACCAGAAATTAATTAATTTGATGAAATCATTAGAAATATTCACAGGTCGAGAGATATAGACTTTATAAAACACAGTAATAAAAAGATTTGAATCAACCGAGGAACCTTTTAGAATTGATAAACAAGGAGAGAATATACAGGCAAAAGACAATAGTAAAGATTTACCATCACCAGTACCTCTCAGAGTCAGTGATGATTTACCAAGAGTTTTAGCTGCTTATCCTGTTATTACCTCTGGAAAGCTAGAAAATACTCAATACCCAAAAGGTTATACAGAATGTAAATGGGAACCGATATGCATGAAACAGCTAAAAGACATTAAACAAGCAGTAGTATCTTATGCCATGCATTCATGTGAGGGAGTTGGTAAAGACTGAACTTCAAGAAATAAAGTTACTCCACATGACTGTCTTCAGCTAGTCTTATCTGTAGTAGACAACAGTCCACAGATTCAGTGGAAGAGTTTGTGGAAAAAGAGGGTAAGGACCCTCTTTTTCAAGGTAGAGTCAGAGGTTTTGAGGCCTCCCAAGAATAAATTCTTAGTGAGGGCCCTTATGTTGATGTAGATTGTCAAGCTACAGACAATAAACCCATGTTGTCCCTATGTTGTACAGCAGTCTTGAATGCTTGGGACAATATTCAAGAACTAGGAAAAATGAATTGAAACATATATTAAGGTTATCCAAGGCCCAAGAAAACCCTTTAATGACTTTTTGCAAAGATTAGCTAAAGCTGTAAAATAGGAGTAGCAGATCCAGAAGCCAGATAGGTACTCATTGAGTCTCTGGCTTTTGAAAATGCTAACTTAAAATGTAAGAAGATACTTGGACCCTTAAATGTCAGATTACCAATAAATAAATGGATCCTATATGCAGCCAATATTGAGTTATTTGATTATAACACTTGGGTAGGAAGCTTGGGTAGGAGAAGAGATTTCCAAAGGTATGAAGAGACATCAAAATACCAAATGCTTCAATTGTGGTAGAATAGGCTGTCTGAGAAGGAATTGTAGACAGGACATTCCTAGAAGTAATGTTTCTTCTGGGAATCACCAAAATAGAAAGCCCCAAACTTCTGGGTTATGTAGAAGATGTGGCAAAGGGTGGCACTGAACCAATGAGCATAGAGCAAAAAGAGACAATCAAGGCAACCCATTATAATTGGGAAACTCCTTGAGGGGCCTCTTGCAGGTCCCTAGGTTGAATGTGGTCCAGTCACTGTGGAAGACACAGGTACAGATGCGACTATTATTACTCCAGAATCATGGCATCAAATTGGCCTCCTCAGGAGACAGATGTTCAACTCATAGGAATTAAAACCCTATCTCATATAAAATAAAGCATGAGAGGGATTGAATGCATAGGGACAGAAGGACAGAGAGGAAGGCCAAGGCCACATATGGCTGAGATAGATGTGAATCTAAAAGGTTATGATCTGTTACAAAATGGATTATGCAGATAAACTTTCTGACAATTTCAGAAACAGACCAAAAACTAAATTATATTCTGTGAAGGATATTATAAGGTGCTATAAAAAACAGATACTGACTATTCATGCTGTGCAAAAACACACAACAACAACTTGGGACCTATCAGTGGTACCAATAACCTCACCTTTAAAATAGTTGACAGAAAAACCTGCATGGGTTAAGCAATGACCATTAACAATGGAGAAATTTCAGGCTTTAGAACAGCTGGTACAGGATCAACTAGAAGCTAAACATATTGAAAAATGAACTAACTCTTGCAATTCTCTATTTGCTGTTAAATGGATCTGGAAAATGGAGAAAGGTAACAAATCTAAGAACTGTTAAAAGGTGATTCAATCAATAGGCCCTCTACAATCTGAAATTTCTTTGCCTTCTCTATTGCCTAAAGGATAGCCTCTTATAGTTACTGATTTAAAAGATTGTTTCTTCTCTATATGATTACAAGAAAAGGAGAGAGAAAAATTTGCTTTCACAGTGCCTACTTATAATAATTATCAGCCTGGTAAAAGATATCAATTGAAGATTCTCTCACAAGGAATGTTATATATCCCCACCCTGTTCAAATATTTTGTGAGTCAGCCATTGGAAATGAAATGTAAGCAATTTCCTGAATCTGTAATTTACCATTCCATGGATGATATTTTCTATCTGAATCAAATGTAGGTATTTTTGAAAGAATTTTTAAAAAGTAAGGAAAGTTTTTCATCATTGGGGATTACAAATTGCTGCTGAGAAAATATAAAGAGAAGATTCTATCTGTTATCTAGATTATAAAATAGGTTTACAGAAAATTAGGACACAAAAAGTACAAATTAGGAGAGATTGCTTGCAGACTCTGAATAACTTCCAAGGATTTCTAGGAGGCATTTCTAATCTACTTTTGGGATAAAATCTGATCAAATAATTTATTCAAGCAAAAGTTTAGATGGTGACAAAGACTTAAGCAGTCGCAGGGAATTATCAGTTGAAAGTAAGAGAGAATTGACTTTGATTGATGAGAAGTTACAAGATGTGCATGTGGGTCATGTGGATCTGAATCTTAAATTCACTCTGGTAATATTACACTCCAAATATTTCCATAAAGGAATTTTAATGCAGAGGAATGATGCTATCTTAGAATGGATTTTTTTACCACCGAAACCGAGGAAAAAATTAGAGTCTTTTGTGGAAAAAGTCTTTGAATTGATTATAAAAGGAAAATTGAGACTTTTATCAAGTAGCAGGAATAGACCCAGCAGAAATTATAGTAACTTTTACTAATGTTAAAATTAATGAACTACAAGAAAACAGTGAAGCCTTGCAAAGAACTTATATTAAGTTTTTAGGAGAGATTAATGACAAATATCCTAAAAGTGAGAGAACTCAACTTATGAAGACAGCTAATTGGATCCTTTCTCACACTGTATGTGACACACCAAAAACTGTAGTCCCTACATTGTATACTGATGCAAATAAATCAGGAAGGACAGGGTACAATTCAGAAGATTTAAGTAAAATAGAGCAAAGACCTTATGACTCTGTTCAAAAGTCAGAATTATATGGTATTCTCATGATACTAAGGGATTTTTTTGTTTGTTTTCGAGACAGAGTTTCTCTGTAGCTGACTAGCCTGTCCTGGAACTAGCTCTTGTAGATCAGGCTGATCTTGAACTCACAGAGATCCACCTGCCTCTGCCTCCCAAATGCTGGGATTAAAGGTATGTGCCACCACTACCCAGCTAATAAGGGATTTTAAAGAACCTCTCAACATAGTTACTGATTTGCCATATACAGAAAGAGTTGTTTCATATATTGAAAGCACTGAATTTATACAAGATGATACAGAATTGACTTCATTATTTATTCTTTGAAAATACAATCAGGAATAGGCTTTTTCCCACATTCATAACACACATCTGATCCTCTAAGTGTCTGCCATGTCCTTTAGCACAAGGTAATGCAGAAATCAATTGATTATTGATTGGAAATGTGCTGAAGGACTCAGAATTTCATAAAAAGCATAATGTCAATAGCAAAAGTTTAAAAAGGACTGTTCCATTACATGGCAGAATGCCATGGAGATTTTAAGGAGATGTCCTACTAGTTCTTTATACAACCAAACACCATTACCTGCAGGAAGTTAACCAAACAGCCCTCAAAGGAATGAAGTCTGGCAGGTGAATGAGTCCCATTTCATAGAATTTGAAAAACTAAAATATGTACACCATACCATCAATACCTATTCAGATTTTTAATGGGCAACTGCCTTGAGTTCAGAAAAGGCTGATACAGTAATCACACATTTACTAGAAGTTATGGCCATCATGAGTATAACTGCACAAAGAAAAACAGACAATGCTCCAGCATATGTCTCTAAGAAAATGATATGGTTTTTGCTTAGTATGATTTAAAGCATATTATAGGTATACCAGACAATCCTACAGATTAGGCAGCTTAGAAAGATCAAATCAACAAACAGAAAGGAATAAAAAAGATCCCCCAAAATAGATTGCATAATGCTTTATTAACCTTGAATTTTCTTAATGCTAATGAGAAAGAAAGAACAATGGCCGCAGAGAGACATTTGATAAATGATAAAAAATCTTCTGAATTAAATCAGCCAATGTATTTCAAGGATGTGTTGACCTGGGAATGGAAACCAAGAGATGTGCTATGTTGAAGAAGGGGTTTTGCTCTTGATTCCACAGGAGAAGAAAAGCAATGAATACCATCTAAATTAATCAATGTTCAGTGTGAGAAGGAGAAACCTCTTAATAAAGAGAAATGACAGTTCATCCAGAGAGGTGACAATTCTACAGATTGTAAGAAAACCTCATAAGGGTTGGGATATGGTTATATTCTTGTCTTTGCAGGAAAAAACCCAACTTTAAACCCAATTTTAAAAAAAATTGAAGAAAATCAACTGAAAAATCTCTGATGGGAAAGAATGGCCCAGATGATCCAATATTTTAGAGTACCTCTGTTGCAGTGTTCTCTGAGTTCTAAATCCACAATAGCCTCAAGACTGTTGACTAAGATGATCCAGCTTCACAGAATACTCCAGTCAGTACTTGTCCATAATTTTAGATTTTCTTTGGGTCCTCATAATATTACCAACACCCTTAATCAGCAGCAAGTGGCCTAGAAAACTATGCCCACATTCCCCAAAAATGAATTATGGATGTTTGTCTTTATTTAGTGTGCTGGTTATGAGTTTTTATGCATAATGATCAGGAAAAAATCTAAACAATAAAATTTTATTCATAGTTCTTTAGAAAAGAAAAAAGGATGATATAGATATGATCTTTTTTAAAAAAAAGGCAATATAGATAGGATTGGATGAAAGTGTAGATTATTGAATCTACTCTTTAAAAGGGAGGATACAGATATAATAAAATAAAAAGGTAAATTACTGAACTTACTTTTAAAGAGCAACTATGAGTTTTAAGTGTTTTACATAAGATTACACTTTTGTATATTATATACAAACTTTGTATATTAATGTAAATTTAAATTTAGTTTTGCTAAAACATACTGTATATACATTTCTAATATTGTTGAAGGTATTGTAGCTATACAGGTCATTTAACAATATAATGCAAATCTCTAGTCCTTGAAAATTATTATTACCAACTGTTTAGAATAATAAGAAAATGTAGGGTAATTATTAGTCACCTAGTGTAATCGAACTTGTAGTCACATTAGGCATGTATTCAAGGTCAAAGATGCATTTTAGATAGACAGATTATCTTCACAAACTTCTGAGATCTACAGAATATAGTATTTAAAATGTTTTAATAACCTAGGTTTTTCTTTTTATGACAATGAGATGTGTCTGTTACTGGCAACACCAATCTACTTCGTAGAAGATAATAGGCATCAAAGAAATCTACATGGACTTTTCTTTCTTGATGGCAAAAGTAAGACACTGGGCAAGAAAATGCCCTTGCCTCAACTGCTGGCAGAATGCTGTCCTAATTGGACAAGTAGCATACAAAAGAAAATGACTGCCAAACAATGTCAAGACAAGGAGGAACAACCCTTCCGAATGTCCTGCTTAACAGAAAGATCTCTCAGATATGCTAGGCTGCTAGACCAAATATAGAGATGCTCCAACATTGCAGAGGAACTTTGGGTGACTGTCCAGGCAGCCAGCTGTTTCTGTCATTACTCACATATTTTGGAAATCGTTTGCTTGCACTTCCAGCTTACTCAATTAACATTATATTCTTCTTGGGTCTCTGTGGTAGTTGAAAATGAGATAGTTATAGTTCTCCTTGTTTATCAGATACGGAAAACAAGTTATTATAGAGACTAAATTAGGTATAAGACTTTGAACTCCCCAAGTTACAATAGATATGAAATATTTTCTCTGAATTTGTCAAATGCAAATGGACTAGACATTGTTGATATATTTATTGCCTGTATAGAATTTATATAGCAGTTGTATATAACTATAACTATTGTATATAGTTTTCTAATGGTAGTTATAACCTTTTTATTTTAGACAAAAGGGGGAAATGTAGTGGCATTTCAATTGTATTTTAATAAATAAAACTTGCCTGGGGATCAGAAAAGTAAAACAACATTAACACACATTTTTAATCCCAGTAGAAACACTAGTTTACCATAGAAACCAAACAGTAGTGACACACAACTTTAATCCCAGCCCTAGAGAGGATTATGAAATGGGAAGGAGACAGCTCTCAGTCTCAATCTCATTCTCAGATTTCTGAAGGCAGGATCACCATTTCGGACTGAGTTCAAAGTAAGAGCTACTGGTTGGCTGCTTTGGTTTTCAGACCTTCAGATTGAACCCCAATTTTTATCTCTGAGTTTTTATTAATTGTGCTGCAGTCCAATGATGAGAGCTCTAACATCTGTTTGCCTCAAACATTATTTCAAACCTTTGACACAATTTACTATGCAATAGGACCCTTAAAAACTTCAGTTTCCCATGGTTTCTTGAAGAATCTGGGCCCCAGACACATAAGGACAACTTTGTACAATTTCTTGTTTGCCACCATCATTTTCTTTGTTTTGAGTTTCTGCTCTGACATGAAGTTTTGTTTCCTAAAACATTGTGTTTCCTGTTACTTGTTTATTTTTCTTGGATTTATGAGTGTATAATTTTTTTTTATAAAAAAATGACATTCACTTTTTTCTTTTTTAAAAAAGTCATTTATTTATTCTTGTCTTATACAATACTTGCACCCTCCTGCTAATTATCCTGCCATCCTTCCGGTTACCCAGATCCACAGCTCCTCCATATCCCTTCAGAAAAGCAGGTTCTCCAGGGATATCAATGGCATAACAGGCTGGAATAAGATGAGGCATATGCGCCCCACCCCCCATGTCAAATCTCAACAGTACAATCCAGTAAGAAGAAATAGGTCCCATGAATAGTCAAAAAAAAAGTCAAACCCACCCCCACTGACATTGTCAAGAGTCCAATAAAATCTGCAAGTTAAAGAACCACATTATGTATGCAGAGGGTCTCTAAAAGACCAGTGCATGCTCCCTGTTTGCTGCTTCAGTTTCTCAGAGTTTCTATGAGCCCTGCTTAGTTGATCTGTGGGCCAAGTTCTCGTGGTGTCCTTGACCCCTCTGGCTCCTGAAATCTTTTGCCCCACTCTTTTGTGGAGTTCCAGAACTCCATTTAACATTTGGCTGCATCTGCTCTCATCAGTTTGCTGGAGGGAGCCTCTCTGATGATGACTGAACTAGGTACCAAACTTTTGATTATTGCAGGAAAGCATAGGAAACATTTCATTGACTTTTTGTTTTGTTTGTGAGCTTTGTTTGGTTCTACCCTATGTCTCTTTGCCATCCAGTTTCTGAATCCTGACTATATATTAAGTGTTGTACATGTGTTTCCTCTTGCAGTGTGGGCCTTAGGTTAGAGCAGTCATCTGTTGGGCACTCCCACAAGCTCTGAGCCACCATTGCCCCAGAGTATCTTGTAAGCAAGACAGGTTTTGGGTCATAGAATTTGTGACTGGCTTGGTGTCCCAGTTCCACCACTGAAAACCTTTTCTGGTTACAGAAGATGGCTGATTCAGTTTCTATATTCTCCATTGTTAGGAGTCCTTTCTATGGTCAACCTCATGGAATCCATAAGTTTCCACTGCACTAAGTTTTCATATTTTCCCCTAAATGCCCACCTCTTACAGTAGTCACTCCCTGTATTCTCTCCTTCCATCCCTCCCTCTCCCACCTGAACTTTCCTATTCCCATCCCCACTTGCTCACACTCCACCCACAAAATTAATTCTATTTCCCCTTACTAGGAAGATTCTTGCATTCTCCCTAACCCCCGAGACCTCTGCTCTTCTAAGCTGGTTAAAACACCACTCTAGAAATGTTCATATTTTAAGAAAAATTCAAGAAAAAAAAAACTCCATGGAAATAGAAATTTGCTTAATGCTTAATATATGCAGTGGAAGTGAATAGAAAGTTTAGATAGTGTTTGTTCAAGTCCAAACAAATTTCTGAGTTTTTCGTAGTCTCTGAATTGCTGATTTGGTTCAGGTTATAAGGATGAGTAGCACTGTGGATGTCCTAACATTGTATAGACTGGTATCACCAATTTTCTTTTGTTGATGGCACAAGGTTCTATTAGGGTGTAGTGGAACATGTAAGAGATAAAAAAGTAGGCTGAGTTTGCTGTACTTCGGGTGTATATACTTGAAGACAAGTGGGACCACAAAATTTCCTTCTTTCTTTCAGTTCCCACCATGAACTGAGTAGATTTGCTCCACCATACACTCTCTAGGGTGTTGACAGAAGTCCCCAGAAACAGGTTGGATAGCCTAAATTTTGAGCCACATTAAACTTTCCATATTGTTCCAGACATTTTATTACAGTAATGAAAACTGAATAGTAACAATTATGAGAACTATGAGTCCCATATAAACCACAAAAAGCCACAATTCAGACTGTTTTATACACATTCAGTATAGTGAGAAGTCTGAAAAATTGAGATGTACAGCTACAAATGAATGCTAACCAATGCCTGTGGGACCAAAATCATCAAGAAAGTTCTCAAGATTTAAATGGTTGAAGGAGGAGGGATCAGGTAGTAGAGAACATTTGATGTTAGAACAAAAGATTTCTTAAGGAATATAGGTTCTTAGATGATCAGCCCAACCTGAAAGGAAACAACTTTGAGCAAGAACAACCTTGTAAATAATTCTAATAGTGATGAATATCCTACAGATGAAAAGAAAGGCTTTGGCATAAGAATATACAATCAAAGTGAGTGTATTAGTCATGAGGTATTTTCTGGACAGGAGCCTGTGAATCAGAACTTTAAAGGAGGATTGCTAGTCCATATTGTAGAACAACCTGGCCCTATATCCTGAGCCAATTCAAATGAGATGTAGAAAGCATTCTTCCATCACCAGATAATCACTGCACAATCCTACTGGGGTACTAATAAAAACAAACACAAGAATGCCTCTCACATAAGGTCAAAGAATAAAAGAATGATTTTCTGTTTAAATAGTTAAATAAGATTTTATGAAAATAGCTCTAATTATAGATATTATAGATACATAATGATAAGGAGTTTGTGCAAAGTTAAAATCCTGTCAGTAGAGTCTGCAGATAAGTGATCACCTATCAGCGAGTCTGCCTGTGAAAATAAAGATAGAAAATTGAAAGTGATATTCTAGTGGACCCTTAATCAGGTAGATAAGATGACAGACACATTTCACAGTGAAGGGAAAGAATGTGAAAATAGAGAAGAACAACAGAAGGGGAGAGCCTTTGTTCAAAATTCTATTTCATCCATGAAGAACTAATTTAAAAGAACAAGTTATGAGGGAGAATCCCATGGAAGCAAGATCTCCAGAGGGAGCGTAGAGGCATTACGAACAGTCAGTGGTGATTAACAAACATGAACACATTCTCTAGGAATCAAGGCATAACAGAACAAGTTCAAGAAACTTCACTTCATAGTAGAGAAAGCTTGAATGCCCGTGTTGTCGTGTTTGAAAGGACTAATAAAGGTGGGATAAGCACTTGTGATCTTCTCAAGGGACAAAAATATGGGAACTAAAGGTTCTAACAAAAGCAAGAATCTTTAACATCTTTAATGTGGGTTAAAAACGCACACACATACTTTCTATACAAGATGGAGAACTTTTATTTTTTTTTTCCAAAATGCGTATGCGTGCTGTTAACTCCAAGTTTGTTCACTGGCTTCAAATAGCTGTTTTGGTTTCCGATACTCAAGACTGCTCAGTTGTTGACGTCTCTCCCTCTTCCCCATTCCTTTTAGTCCCTCCTTCTCCTGCGCCACTTCTTCTCATGTTTATTTTAAGTGTTCCTTTTTAAGCGTTTTATTCACTGGATTCATTCCTTTGTATAACTTTTACCAACAATGTACCATTTTCTATACAACAGTTAAAGAACTTTTCCCGTTCCCATATACGGCACTATCTTCTACATTCAATAGTGAACAAAAAATGTCCCGTGTCAGACACCAGATTCCAATTCACCACATGAAACCCAAGCACACCCAAGAAAAGCTTTAAATCTATTAAATCTGAGGAGCAAAAAGAGAACTCTTTCCTCCCGAGGCTGCAGGCGTCGTGTACAAATAACCTTGGAGACAGGGCGCATGTTACAGAGCTTCTCTGATATTAATGCAGGTTTTAATAGACACAAACTCAGAGAAATTGGCTTTTTTTCCCTAAGAAACTGCCACTAAATCAAGTCTGCCAAGTTGTTATAAGGGAATCGTTCCATAGAATCATTTTGTTCATTTTGCTGTTCTGTGATGTAAACATTTGACATATGCATTTCTTTTATACTCAGACAGCAAGTAAGGTAGGTCATGTTTGTGTTTAAAATTAGGTCATTTATATTTAAATAGATATAAAGATAAGAAACTTTTATTCAGTATTCTCAAACAATTTTCAGAGTTTAAAGTTTCTATTTTTCTTTTTAATTAAGACAGGTATTAATCTAAAACACATTTTTTATTTGAACTGCATAGATTTCAAAATATTCTTTTATATATAGTTTATTTTTGTTTATACTATATCTTGGTAATGCTTAAGCCTCTTGCTGTAACTTTCATGCATGAGATGTTTTTGATTATATCTTAAACATGTTCATGAAAGAGGCCATGAATTTGAAAGGAACAAAGACTGTATGGGAGGATTTGGAAGGAGGAAATAGAAGAGAAAAATAATGAAATTATATTATACTTTCAAAAAGGAAATAATCTAAAATATTTCTTCATGAATAATACTCTGTTTGGGTATTTGTTCATATTAAAATATTAACTCATTTATTTTTTAAGTTACTCAAGAGAATATTGTGATTACTAAAGTTTATATAGGTTTATCAGTTTAATTTTTTCTTGCTGTAACCAAATGCCTAAAGTTGGGGAATTCATAAAGAAATTGTCTTCTTTGCTTTGTATCTTAAGAACAGTAAAGTCCAAAATGAGGTAGCCTCATTATTGACGGCGTGAAGGAATCACTTGTGCCAGTTGTCACATGGTGAGTTCCGAGCAGAAAGATTCAGGGCTCAGATTTACCATTGGTAATTAATCTACTACCCTGAGAAACAATTCCATAAGATCAAAAATAACCATGCCCCAAGGCATCCCTCAACATCTAACAGGCTTGTAAATGTTCTACCACCTCTCAATGCTGCCACACTGGGGACCAAGCATTCCACAGGAGCTCTTGAGGAGCACTGACATAACGATAGCACATTGGTAGGTCCACTTTTTATGTTTGAAATCTAGATTACAAATTTAACCTACCAAAGTTATTTGTTTATAAGTCATGCCATTGCTATGTGATTTTTGTTTGCTAATTTGTTTGTTTTTAGAACAGCATTATTATTTTTTTTTTTTTACCTAGTTTTTACCTAGATAGTCTCTTGGCTATCTAGTTTCAGGTGTTCAGTCTCCTAGTGTTGGGCATGAGTTCCATCTTATGGCGTGGACTTTACATCATTCAGACATTGAATGATTGTTCCCACAAGCTTTATGCCACCATTGCTGTAGCATATTTACAGGTAGGCTATGGTTGGAGATCAAAGGATTTATGTTTTGGTTGGTGCTTAGGTTTGTCCTTTGGTAGAGTTCATTCCTATACTAAAGACACTAGTTCTAGACAATAAGTAAGCACCAGCTGACCTTCGCTATTTTTTTTCAGCATTTTCTTTCTTGTGTCTTTCTGTCATTTGGGTATCAAGGTAACTGTGGCCTCATAAAATGAATTGGTTGATGTTCATTTTTCAGGCATAATTTTAGGAGTATTAGCATTAACTCTTCTTTGGAAGTCTTGTACATGCCGGGTGGGGGCGGTGCACACCTTTAAGCCCAGTACTAGGGAGGCAGAGGCAGGCGAATCTCCATGAGTTCAAGGAGTTCAAGGCCAGCCTAGTCTACGAGAGCTAGTTCCAGGAGAGGCTCCAAAGCTACAGAGAAACCCTGTCTCGAAAAAAAAAAAAAAAAAAGAAAGAAAAGAAAAAAAAATTAAAAAAAACCAGAAAGTGTTATTGCTAAAACCATCTGGTCTTGGTGTTTTCTTTGGGTTGGGGAATATTAATGACTCCTACTATTTCACTAAAAATTCTAAGTCTGTCTTAATTGCTTTTCTGATTTTGATTTAACTTTAGTAAGTGGTGTGTGTGGAGAAAATTACCCATTTCTTTTAGAATTTTTAGAATTTGTTGAAATACAGCTTTGGAGAAAACCAAGATCAATTTCTAAAAGTGAGTTTATGGTAAGGAGAAAATTAAAAGTTATGTCTTTACAGACTCAGTGAACTACCTCAACTTGTGTTCCATTAGGAAAATGAATGGCCTCCTTGCATTTTACCTGTAACAGCAGATAACATCACTGGAAAAAGGAGTTCAACCTGGACCAGGATCCCTCTTCCTGCTGCTCAAGAAAAATATTATAAAAACTTGTCTCATAATGGCAAAAAGATCTATTCCTTTCTCTTCATTTTCCTCTTAGTGTGCTCATACCATAGGCCTATATGCTTGGACTCAGTGCTTTTTTCAACGGCAGTCAAAAATTTAGTTATATAAATAACCAAATAACAATATAACAAATGTATAACAATTTAACCAAATAGCAAATCTGAGAATTGATACCTTAAAAAGTAAACAAAACATTAAATTAATAAATTATGTGAGGAACTTAATATATGTAAACAGAAACTGTTAGGGTCCAATGTATTCCAATAAATTTGAAAACCAGGGGCTGGAGAGATGGCTCAGTGGTTGAGAGCATTGCCTGCTCTTCAAGAGGACCTGAGTTCAATTCCCAGCAACCACATGGTGGTTCACAACCACCTGTAATGAGATCTGGAGCCCTCTTCTGGCCTTCAGGCATACATGCAGGAAGAATAATGTATACATAATAAATAAATGAAGCTTAAAAAACTTATTAAAAAAAAGAAAACCTGGTAAACACACAAAGTATTTGGTAAATATGATAAATGCTGAAAGAAAGATAGAGAAAGGAACAGAGATCATTTTCATAGACTATACAAAAGAAATTTTCCCAAACAACTCTAATAATCAGGACAGGCTCTAGAAACTACAGGGAAACCCTGTCTCGAAAAACAAAAAAACAAAAAAACAAAAAAACAAAAAAAAGAAGAACATAAAATATCATTTAGAACAGTAAATTATAGAATATTTATAAATTTTTGTATTTTCAAGATGAAGCAATTAATATTTTATATATAATTTAAGAAAACATTTAAAATCAATGTATAGGTAGTAAATAAGTTATTTTGAAACAATAATACTGAAAAAATATCAACTTAGTGTATGATTTGAAAACAAAACTTCATCTACTAAGTTTTATTACAGAACTGAATTGGTTCAGTATTAAGAAATGCTAATGTAATTTGTCATAGTTCTCAGAAAGAGTATCTCCTAGGAATTCCTATAGATCCTGAAAATTTGGTTGATAAAATTATATTTCCTAATATATGAAAAAGTGAAAAAACCAAAATGAATGCATAAAATGATTTTAAGCAAATATAATTAATTTATTTGGTTGTTTTTATATTTACTAATTATTTGCAGCACCAAATATTGAATAAATTCCTTGAACATGCTAGAGATGTTCTGGGCCACTGAGTGGCATCCCCTGCTCCCATGTCCTAATTTAATCCTAACACATCAATGCTCATGATGGAAAAACTAAAAGCATCGCCACAAAGTTCAGGAAGAGAAATGTGTGCATCTATTGCCTGATATTGATATTTTTTTCCTCCACAGCTTCTAATAAAATTGGTAAGAGGAAGCAAAGCAAATATCAATGGCAGAAAGTCATTTCACAGGCATCAGAACAGTGCCCTGTTCTGAGATACTGGAACTTAAGTTACAAGTGGTGTTGAGTGCCTAAAACCCATGGTTCTTCAGGTAATGGCTGAAGATTCACTCCGCAGTTTGTATCCTTCAGTTAAACACATTAACTATACAACCTGTGGCCAACTGGTGCTTTTGATTATTTCCTAAATAAGGAGTAAGATTCAGTGCTGGCACAGATGTATGCTATAAGATAGCCTCTATTCTTTTTATGTCCTGGAGCATAACGTAATTGCACAAACGATGTGATGTTCTGCTACAAGCAAGTTTTCTCTGTTAAGCTTTCTTCCTAATAGCAAACACTACAGGCTTTCATTTTTGTTCCAAAAATGTCAAGCCCTTGATTAGGGTCAGTCTCCACAGCAGCAAACACAGGTGGCCGCTAGGATGAAGATGACACCTGACCAAGAGCAAGAGCAAGAAACAGTGTCAGTCCTACAGCAACAACGCAATGTCTGCATAGGAGTCACTTTGTAGGGCTCAGAAGAATGCTGCATCTCGGAAAGTAACCTTAAGAAACAAGGCAGAAAGACAGGAGAAGAAAATGTTTGAGAGACTCAGTCTTACTACAGAAAAAAAAATTGTTTGGAGATAAACCTACTAATTTAGATGAAAGATTTTAACATCTCAGGATATTTAATGACTGTACATCTATGTACATGGTAGATGTTGAATTATACATACATACATACACACACACACACATACATACATACATACAGAGAAAGAGAGACAGGGACAGAGATTCAAAAAGACAGAGACAGAGAGAGGCAGAGAATCCCTAGAAACACCCTGGTGAGAAAGGACATTTAGAACAGAAAACAGAATAACCGAAATGACACCAGATTTTCTTCTGTCGAAATTGAAGGTTAAGGTCCTTAAACCACAGATTGTCTATTTAACGTTTTTATGTTTAACTGAATAGAAGTAAAAAATCAGCAAAACACTCGATTATCCCAATGTTATAGAAATATAACTTAAAAATTCACTTTGAAAGAATAAATTGAGCATGTGTGGAAACTATAGTAGAATCAACTGGCGATGAACATTGAAACAAACAGTAATTTCAGGTAAAGAAATGCTTCGAGTAAGGTTAAAATTAAATGAGCCTCTTAGAGACAATGATAAACTAATGATCATGAATGTTATTGCAAGTTGCCCATGTTCAGAAAGAGTTAAGCATGTCATGTAGAGTTGAATGAACTTTGTGAATGATAGCATTGTCCCAAAGACAATCAGTTCCATAGGAGATTACCAGGAATAATACTTTTAGTTAAAGAAGCTTACTATTTAAAGTACGTTTAATATGTTTTACAATTGGGTATATAATTGCCCTTACCATATATCATGGTTGGAAGGACAACAATTGTTTTCATACTGATTCACATGGAATTGGTGGGGCATTTACATTCATATTTAACCTAATATTTTCCTATGGTGGCCAGCATGTATTACTTTTCACCATAAGAAAAGATGTTAAATTATTTCAAATGACTGTACAAAAAGGCTTTCTTTGGACATTAGAAGTAGTGGAGATGAACTGTAGTTTTAATTAAAGCAAGGAGTGTGGTTCCAGTAAATGTTATTACTAAGACTGATTCTGCTCTTCTTGTGTGTTGTTAGTTCATGTGTTTGATGGAAACACAAAGCAGAATAAACTCTATGTGTCGTGAAGAATGGCTGTGTCTATAAGACCCATCACTTTTGCCAAATTACTATTACACAGGCTAAGTCATAGCTAAGTTTTGAGTACTAAGCATTTCTGCAGCATTAGCTGTCTTCTGTCAGATTGTAACTCTTTGATTCTGAACCCAAAGATAAGGTGAAATAATAACTTACATTGATAAAATTTTATTTGTTTATCCATGTGTAAAATACTAGATTATAACCAAAATTAATTACTAGAAAATAAATATTTATATGACAAGATATTTTATATCTACTAAACGAAAAATGTCACATTATAAAAGAGATAGGCATATACACATATGTGCATATATATGTATATTTTTTTCTCTTTATAAATTTACAGAAAGAGGAGAGAGACCTGGAATTTTATTTAATAATATTCAAAGCTGAGAGATCAAAGTGAATTAACCTCCACAGCAGAGATTCATGGTAGGGGAGTAGAAAGTTAAATAATAATAGATAAATCTATATGTGGTACCAGTATTTAGCCTGGCCAAAAAAAGAAAGAAAGAAGAGAAAATTGGCCAGTAGTAGTTGTGAGTCTTCATTAGGTAAAAGAGGTTTTTATGGGTAACGGTGATGATGGTGCAGGGGTGGGGAAAATCAAATAAGCTGAAAAGATTTCTAAGGCTGCAATATATAAGAGGCTCTGAGACAAAAAGAACAAATTTGGCAATGTGTTCATGGTTATTAAAGCAACTGAGCCTCTTAAGTCTGGAGTCTGCCAGGATCATTATTGAGAGTTCCCATGTGTTCATCAGCTGTGGACAAGGAACTACACAAATAATCATTTGTTAATAGCAGCTACATACTCACATTACAATAGTGCATTAAGGCAAAAAGGCATTTAGTTTTGTTTTAAATTTGAACAATTTAAAAAAGAGTTTCTTGTAAAGGATGAAATAGAAAATTGAAAAACACAGCCTTGCCTAATCAAAATGTGATATACAGTGTCTTGTTCAATGCAAGAAGAATTATTCCTTCAGCTTTATCAGACATAGTGAAGAATTTTTGTAAAGGAAACTCATGTATATAAAGTTGGTTATAAAAATGTTAAACGTTACACATGCTTAGAAAACTAAGAAACGGGGAGTCAACGAACAAAGGAGACTTTGAAGGGAGAACCTGGAACTCTTGGTAAAGTAGAGTCCAGTCACTAAGAGAGAAGGAGCAGCCTTGGAACACTTCAGACTTTTCAGACTTCAGCTTTTCAGCTCTTGACGGTCTAATCCATTAGGACTTAACTTCTTGGCAATGTAAGGACAGAAAAGACTTTATTGTGCCACTATAAGCAAAGTTTAGGTAATTGTATCTCAAAAGCTTTCTAAAAAGGATCTCTCTCCCCTAGCCCTTGAAACTGGGTGTCAGAGACAGCTTCCTGGTGTGGTATTTCTCAGTTTTCATGTTCACTTTGGCTCGAGGTCTGTTTTTGCACTGCTTTTTTTTTTTCTTCTTTTGATAGATCTGAGTTGATTTCTTTTCGCAGGCAACAGATTTCTCCGCAATTACTGCAGGTGGCTGAGAGGATTTGGTTCTGTCTCAAGATACAGAGACGTTAATACATTCGCGGTTCCGTTCTTCATTCCCACAAGCTGCTTATCATGGATGTGGTCGACTTTATCTTCAGCCTTCGTGAAATCTGTTAGTCGTTTGTCTGGAGTCCAGTTTCACTCTCAGTAACGTAAGATAAGAGGAACTCAGAAACTAACCTGACAAATGGAATGGTCCTTTGTCTTTCTGTTCCATATTTACTTAGGGCATTGGCTTTCGATACATGCTTTGCCTTTTACTCAAAACCTAGTCTTCCGTCTTTTGTCAAACCATAGTTGAAGTGAATTTTCTATTTATCTTTACTGTTTTACTGTTTAGTTTGTCTGGGTTTACTTCCCTTGACAAACCATCTTAGAAGTAACCTGATCCAAATTTTGTAACTCTAGTTACTTCAGAATAACAGATGCTTATCACAGAAAAGCATATAAATGAAAGGCTAATCAGTCTAGTCATCTGTCATGTTTCATAAGAAGCAAAAGCGACCTCCTGATTTGATAGCTCTAAATATGATCATATATTTCCCTTATAAATAAGTTTGGGGTAATTTTATGTGCCATCCACATAAGAGAAAACATTTTAAATTTGTAATACATTGATTTTTGAATAAGTTCTCCCAATTCCAACTCAAAAATGGGACAAGCTAGTGAAGTAGAAACTTCCTTAAATATATGACAGTGATCCTTCACCCCCATGTCTTAGTGTCGTTCATGTGGGAAGGTGCTCTGCAAGCTACCCAAAGAGAAATGTAAACATTGTTTCAGCCGCAAAACCTTTGATCTACAATCTGTCCTGCCTGCAAGGTATGCTAGATGCTAGGACGATGGTGGCACTGAACTTGTGGCAGTAGTTAACTTAAGGCTCATTTCACAAGATGAAACACATACCCGAAACTGCTTGCGTGGCCAAGAACTAGAAACCATATAGCTCAGAGACACAGGAAAAGAGCAAAGACTACTGTTTTTTTTTTTTTAAAAAAAAATTAATACCTTAATAGTATTCTTCTCTGCTCATAAGCCAGTGCCTTATCTAGTCATCGTCAGAGAAACTTTCTCCTGCAGCAGACAGGAACAGATACAGAGACCCATAGCCAGATATTATATACATAAAAGACATTTAGAATATATACCTCTAAGTGAGATGGCCTCCATCCCTCCCTTCAGACCTCAGGGAATGCCTCAGAAGGGGAGAGGCAAAGAGAAGGAGCCAAAGGCAACGGAGGACACTAGGAGAACAAGGACCTCTGAATCAACTGTGCAAGGTTCATATGAACTCACAGAGACCAAAGCAACAAAGAGGACCTACATAGGCTGGCACCATGTATGTATGTCCGTATATACATACACACACAGACACACAGACACACAGACACACAGACACACAGACACACAGACACATACACGTACACACACACAGTGTGTGAATGAGTATGAGAATGAGTGGGTCTCTGTTTCTTGTGACTGCCATTGGGGCTCTTTTCTTCCTGCAAGATTGCCTCATCTAGCCTCAATGTGATATTTTTTAAAAAAAATCTTATTATATTTTATTTTGTCATGTATGTTTATCTCTTAGAAGCTTATTATTTTCTAATGGAGACAGAAAGAGAGTGGATCTGGAGAGGAGGTGTGGTGGGAAAAAACTGGAAAGAATGAAGGAATGGGGGACTATAAACAGGAGAAAAGGAAAAACTCATCTCTTTACAATTAAGAAAATAAAATAAAGTATATAAAAACAAGTGGGCAACCTTGAAACAACGACAGGTGTTCAGGAAAATTTTTAATTAAGCAGAGTATAAAATGTTTAGAGTTGTCGAGTTAGAAATCCCTGTTATTCCCCGTGGTCATCATCTCTGCTTATTCCACCTAGCTCTGGAAAACGGCACTTTCAGCTCATGTCTTCTTCAGGTGGTGTTCCTGATGCCGGATGACATCCTTGTGTTCAGTTAAGGGATTCCTGCACTCGGTCTCTCTCTTACTCCACTGTCTACAAGGGTATTTCAAAGACAATTATTGGGTAACAATCTAACAATCTCAATTATCACTATAGGGAGAAGTTATTAGCCATCACATTGGAGTATGTGTGTTTTGACACTTCAATTTGTAAAGATAAGAAGATATGGTATTTCCTTGAAAATTTCTTCTTAGAATTTATTTTCTTTTATTAAATTGACATGTTTACCTTTATGAGTGCATGTATTTATGTACCTAAAAGAATGGTGCCAATAGATGTGGACACAATACAGTATGACATATGGGACTTTGGAGTAAGACAGGCGAGTAGTCAATCTTTTTTGTAATATTATAAAAGTAAAAATACATATACATATATTACAATATGTACTGATATAGATATATCTTATGAAAACTTTCTATATGGTAGTTATTGTCATTACTGTAAGCAATTTGTTTCCTGCACAAGATGTTTGTGTTTCTTGTCACTTAGCATAGTTTATAACAACTCAGGAGGTATGCCTTAAGGCACATCTGGGAGGAATTAGCTAGACTGAGGCCAGCCTTTGAGGACTCTGTAAAGAATTGTCTTGATTGAACTAATTGTTGTGGGAAGACCATCTTAACTGTGGAAGACCCATTTTAACTGCGTAGATCCTGGACTGGATTAGATTCAGAAGTATAGATAAGGTCTGACATTTATCTTTCTTCTAATGGAGTGGGAAATAACGTGATCAGCTGCGTGAAACTCTGGCCACTCAGTTGCCCACCATGATGCACTGTAACCTCAAAGTGTTAATAAAGGTGAGTCCTTCCTTACGTTGCTTTTGCCAAAGTATTTTAACACAGCAGCATAAAAATAAGTAATATGCTCCGCCTATTGAGTTACAGTTCAATTCTTGCATTGCTCTGTCTCTATCTTGGGAATAAGTACAAAACTTATAAATTAAAGCAGGTACTTAATATTTTCTAAATAATTGCATGTTGTGAGATAATCATATTTGTAGATAAAAGAATGATGAATGGTGTCTAATATTTACTGTAAAGATGAAACTGTAAACTGATACTATATTTCATAATAACTTTCAAATTAAGTGATATTTCAATTTAAGTGGAATTTATATCAAGTTTTCACATAAACATAAATAGAGTTTTCCACTAATATTGCAACATATTATAATTTTGTAATCAAGTACATTTAGGATCATATGTAAAATGCTTCATTCTGATGAATTCTAACTCTGAGTGGTAAATGTTATCTTAAAAGGTAAGTGGTTCAAGCATACATATTAAAACATTAAACAGGGAGAAAAAAAATCAAATCACTGGGAGTAGTATGACTTCATTAAATCAGAGTTTCTAAATTGCCATGTAAAGAAATTTTGACAGAGGAAATAAGAAGCACATAAGAAATACAAAGATGAGAGTGGACTGGCAAAATGAATCAATGGTAATGAAACTTGCCAACAGCCTCATAGCCCAAGCTTACACCCCTGGATTTACATGATAGAAATAGAGAACTGACCTCGGCACGTTGCCTTTGGACACCCACACATGCCCCTTGACACTGGAGTCCACACAGTAATGTGATGTTCAAAATATAAAGAAAGAAAAGAGGATCAAGACATAAACCAAGGAAAAAGAACTAAAAGGCAGGTGGTGATTCGATAAACGAGATCAAATGCAGTCAAAATTAGTTAACAATATAAAGAAATATTAGGCGGAAGGGGAAATTAAGAAAAGTTTCATTTTCTTGCTTACCCACAGCTGCATAACCAAGCATGGCTGCATAATTCAAATGAAAAAGAAGTGGGGTGGGCTGGAGAGATGGCTCAGTGGTTAAGAGCACTGCCTGCTCTTCCAAAGGTCCTGAGTTCAATTCCCAGCAACCGCATGGTGGCTCACAACCATCTGTAATGAGATCTGGCGACCTCTTCTGGCATGGAGGCAGAATGTTGTATACATAATAAATAAATAAATAAATAAATAAATAAATAAATAAATAAATAAATAAATAAATAAATCTTAAAAAAAAAAGAAAAAGAAGTGGGGTGTCTGTTTTTCTCCTTCTAGACAATGGGGAAAAAGAGATTTTCCCTTTTCCATAAACTGATGACAAGGTATAAGTCTGTTGTTTCTGTTGTGCTGGCCAGTGAGTGGGGATTATTTATCCTTTGGGTGTGTTAGAGATGTTAAATTCTGAACAAGGTTTTTTTTTTTTTTTTTTTTTTTTTTTTTAAAAAATCCTAATTATAAGAAAGGTAAACTGGGTATGGAAGAAAGTGTTTCTAGAGAGGAAAGTAATTAGTCAGCTATATGACAGTATAGAACCTGTAACTGTTGTATATGTGTGCCATGGGTAAGTCATAGTTGAAGAGAAACACATGGGACAGAAGCTGAGCTCTGCACCAGAGATAATGTGTGATTAATTAACACTGAGGCAGCAGTGTAAACACCATGATTGGCTGGATAGGGGGAGACATGACTGGCAGATATTACATAACAAAGAGTATTGTCGGCAAGGTCTGTCTTCCCTGGCCTTCTACATACATGCTGGAAATACTGACAGGACTTGGAGACTTAATTCCATGACTATGCTTAAAAAATCTAAGAAGATATTATGCTTGGATTGGCATCTATCTCAATAAAATTAGAATAGAATATATTGTAACGTATTCAAATAATATATGCAAATTGTTTATAATGGAGACAATTATTCAAACAAATTGACAAAATAAATGAAGCATGTTTTCAAAAAAGTAAGCACAAATTATTTTTAATAACTTGGTTAACAGTTATTAGTAATAAATTTATACCCCTAAGCTTTCTTTCTTGTTTTGCTTTATGTTTTTGTGAGGCATATATTGTGTTTTGGAACAGATTTTTAGGTTTTACTATGTATTTCTGGCTTGTTTGGAATTCACATTAATTCTACCTCAGACTCCCTAGTGTTGAGGTTACAGGTATGTTCCACCATGTCTAGCTTTCTTCCTAAATTTTCAATCCCTTGAGCCATTCTAATCAATATTCACACAAAGATGTGGCTTTGGCCATTGCAAGGAGACAGCATGAACCCAGCCTTTACTGTGTAGAGACCAGCCAGGAACAACTTAGTCCAATGAGTAGTGTCAGGGACAGTTTCAAGGAACCAACAGGCAGCGTTGGAACTCATGGAACACAGCCGGGCAGTTGACAAAGCCAAGCCTGAATGAACCTTAGAGAGGCAAAGCCCCAAGGACTACAAGTGTCCTGAGCATCTCTTGCTGTTACTGAGCATAGCTCGGATTGTTGCCTTCATTGCCACCACATCCCTCATAGCTTATGATTTGTATACCCCCTCACAGGGCAGTGTTACTGGTACTTAGAATAATATTGGTTGACTTTTCCCCAAAATTGCTGCTGGAGCATATTAATGATTCCACCACCAACCTTAGAAGAAATTTAAACATGTAGAATTGTTAGTAAGGTTAGGCTAATATATTTTTGTTAATGGCTTTGAGGAAGAAAATCTTGGGAATGATGTAACGTTTAGAAAGGCACAGAGTTGAGTGACTTCACTGAGGTCAAGAAATAAGAACAAGGGCCACCTGGCTCTTGCTGGCTGTTGTACCTTTCTAAGATGAGTTGGTGATCAAGGGTAATGATTAATTACTTGTAAGCATTTCTGCCTTTAGCTTTCTGATATAAAAAACTACCGATGAGTGGCTATGCACCCTGCAGATTTAAGTACAACTGACTGACTGTTTTTCATACATAAAAGCTTAAAGATTTATGATTCCTTTTAGATTTTTTTATAAGATTACCTCCGTGTGGCCTGTGGCTGTTTCAGGAACCTCACACAGCGGTATCTCTACTTCTGCTGCTCGAGTGACAACTTTTTTTTTTTCTCATGGTTTATTTTTTTTATATTTAAAAATTTCCATATCCTTCCCCCCTCCTCCCCCCTCCCTCCCCTCCTCCTCCCCCTTCCCTCCCCTCCTTCTCCCCCTTCCCTCCCCTCCCCTCCACCCATACCTCTCCTCCCTCCCTCTCAAGGCCAAGGGGCCATCAGGGTTCCCCACTCTATGCTAAGACCAAGGTCCTCCCAACTCCCCCCAGGTCCAGGAAGGTGATCGACCAAGCTGAGAAGGCTCCCACAGAGCCCGTCCATGCAGAAGAATCAGAGCCCAGAGCCATTGTCCTTTGCTTCTCAGTCAGCCCCCGCTGTTGGCCACATTCAGAGAGACGGGTTTGGTCGCATGATCCATCAGTCCCATTCCAACTGGAATTGGTGATCTCCCATTAGTTCTGTCCCACCGTCTCCATGAGTGAACGCACCCCTCTCGTTCCTGACTTTCTCCCTCATGTTCTCGCTCCTTCTGCTCCTCATCAGGACCTTGGGAGCTCAGTCCAGTGCTCCAATGTGGGGCTCAGTCACCTTCCCCATCTGTCGCCAGCTGGAGGTTCCCTCACGGTCCTGACTTTCTTTCTCATGTTCTCTCTCCTTCTGCTCCTCATCAGGACCTTGGGAGCTCAGTCCGGTGCTCCAATGTGGGGCTCTGTCATTTTCTTCATCTATCGTCAGGTGGAGGTTCTATGGTGATATGCAAGATTGAGGGTTGGGCAAGACTGGGCCAAGGGAAGATGGGGAGAGAAAAGTGTGAAGGGGAGAACGGGGGGAGCTCGGAGGAATGGGGTGCTTGGGATATAGGAAGGGTGGATATGGGAGCAGGGAAACATATATCTTAATTTAAGGAGCTACCTGAGGGTTGTCAAGAGACTTGACCCTAGAGGGGTTCCCAGGTTTCCAGGGAGACGCCCCCAGTTAGTTCCTTGGGCAGCTGAGGAGAGGGAGCCTGAAAAGGCCAGTTCCTATAGCCATACTGACAACTTATTTTGTAAGATCATTTTAGACCGGGCCTTTTCCCATATACTTTCATTTTGTACTCCCTACTTCATAGGCCAGACACTGCAAGTCACCTACTTAGGCTGAAAGGTCTTGGGGAAAAAAATTGAAACATTCAGTTAGCAGTCAGGAAGAGTACACGAGGGCAAAAAGGAAGTGATAAATCATGGTACTGTACACACTAATGTTATACTCTCAAATCACATTTACATTTTTATTGATATTTAGTGATATCTTCTGAATATATGGATTTGGGTTTTGCTATTTAAACCTTTTCTTTCATTTTGTGTTTTCCACATAGTATATTTTTTTTGTGTGATGGCATGTGGAATTGTAATATGTAAAATATCCTCCCCAAGGATATGAGATGTTTTTATTTAAATTTGGATCATTCTGTGAATTTATTTGTATTTGGTGAGATAAGTATACAGTTATTCTCCAGTTTTCCTCATTTCACTGGTGATAAGCTGCTTTAGCATAGCTTATCCAATTGTGTATTATTTCTTCCATAATGATAAGTGCCAGGCATTCTCTACACTGGTCCTCCACTGAAAATTTTCTGATGTTTTCCTCATGATTAGAGTTGGGTTATGGGCTCCTCAAGGGGCACCTCAGAGGGAAAGTGGTTCACTCATCCCATCATGCCAAGGGTCTGTGCTATCATCGTGATTCCCCATGATTGGCTTTAAGCTTGATTGCCCAGCTAAAGTATGTTTACCAGTCTCTCCACTGTGAGGTTCTGATTCCCTCCCCTTCCTATTCTCTATTCTTTAAGAGAGTTGTAAACACCAAGAATGTACACTTGACAGGTGGGAGGTAGCCATTTACTTACCAGTGGTTTGACAGTACATCAGCTACATCATCCATCTGAGAATGGAAGATTTGTCTTTCATTAATTTATATATCACACATTATTTATATAAGTACATACTCTCAGAATTTGTTTTTATATATTTATGTTTTGTGTAGTTTATTACTTGAATTATTATAGCCTTGGCAATAATCTACCAAGTCTTTCCCAAGGGATCTGTTTATATTCATCCTATGAAGACTTTGAAACTCCAGGATGGTCACAAAATTCAATTATCATTCACTGATTCAATAATTGAAAGATTACTTGGATCATTGATTAATCATGTCTTGTGTGAGTAATGTCCCAAATGTAGGTTAAAAATGTGTTTTAAATATTATAGTAGACCATATTAAATTGTATCATAGCGAAGATAATAATTGTATGAGAACAACCATTTCTGCTTTCAGAGTTTCATGTAGAACTCATTTTCACCTTTTTTTTAGTGTTCATTATTGATTTCACTTAAATTAGCATGTTTTCAATAGCAAGTCATTCCCCATAATCAAATTTTGCCACTGTTTTCACAGTTTTTCTTCAAATTCACCAGTAACGTTTACATTTTCTTTGTATTAATTCTTTATTTCATAATAATTTTATTACTCTTTTAAAATTCATTTTTACAATGGATGGGGTCTTCTGTTACCTTTGCATAATTGGTATATATTATATCGTTCACAGCAATAAAACTTTACTAAACACATTCTAATAGGTTTTTGAGTTCTTTTATAAGTAATCATAATGCTAAATAAACTATTTTTAGCCTCAAACTCCTGATATTTGTGTTATACTTACACTGTCTTGGTGTTAAAAACACTTAAACACAAAATGACTAAATGTGATATTGAGATTCTGCTCACATCTACATTAAGAGTTTACTAACATAACTTCAGCAAATAAAAGATGACTTAATTCTATCTTAGACTCATAAATATCCATAGCAAAATGAGGACTTATTTCATGTTTGGTCCTTCAAATATAATTCAGGTATATTTTGGCATATATCACCTGAAAAATAGGAGTGTCAAAATTCCATAAGATCCCACTACAGGTTAATTAATCTAAGGAATCTTTATTATAGTCATTTGATTTTTAATTTACATATTAGTGCTCATTGGGAAGGTTTTAAAACGAGAGAAAATTTCATATTTTTAAAAATTAATTGGTATTTGCAGATTTTGCTTCTCTCAAACTTGGTCAGAGCTGCTAACTTTTGCAACAGGCAATGCTTAATGCAGAGACTCCTAACTGGTCAAAGTGCTGAAGATAAATGATTTGGGGTGCTCAGATATGAATGCATCATCTATATTAACCTCTGTCCATACAAGGCTCAAGGAACTTCCAGGAAGAAAGAGTAGAAAGAATACAAGTGTTGGGAAATGTTGACTTCTGCCCATCACGTAGCTGTTGCACACACACACACACACACACACACACATACAAACACACACACACACACACACACACACACACACATACTTGAAGAAGCAATGATTACCTGTAATCAAAATTTTAGCATGGTTCGGGAGAAGTCCCCAGAGCCCACCTTTTTTGGAGGAGTTATAGGCAATTGATTCCTACTGAAGGAGGGTCTCTCTCTTTGGGGATGCGACTATTGGCAGGTCACTCATGGCCCCCAGTGTATGCATACATACACACCTGTGCGTGTGAATAGTGATTGAACTCAGAAAATTAGTAATAACAAAAAATAATCAAGTAAAAAGACAAGAATCAATGAGGGCGATGAGGTGGCAGGACTGTAAGGAGGAGTTGGAGGGAAGTACCCATAAATAAACATAGTTGTTATAAATTATATAAATGTTTTCCAAAACATACGAAATGTTATTACAGATAAAAACACAAAGCTTGTTCTGACAACAAAATCTCAAATACCTTATCTGTGTAGTGTTTGAGCTAACAAGCTATGTTTTAATAGAAACAAAAAACTACTCTTATCTTAGTAAGGTGAATTTGGTGAAGGATAATGACTTTGCTAATATACATCATTATAGACCTATAACAAATTTTAATTGGACTTCTCATATTTCTAGTATTTTTCCTTAGGATGTAATTTATGAAATTATCTAAAATAAATGTGAAATGTATTTCCTTTAAATGATATTAAATATGTACATGCACATATATTCAGATATACATACAAATATTTTTTTCAAACCTGATTATCTGTTTTGTATTTGTTTAAATATTGAGTTGTAGTGTGTTTTTCTTTTTCTCCAAACAAGGACAATTAAGGTAATATGACCCCAGAGACCATTACGGAAGATTATTTTCTTCCACAAAATTTCAGTTTATTCTACTTATAAAGGGAAGAAATGGTGAATCACAGAATCATGTTGTAATGAAAGGGCACTAGTTATTGTTGACTCTGTCATATTATTGAATGCTGACCTGTATTTGACACTTCCATTTGACAGAGGAGGAGAGACATAAGATCAAACTATGTTTGGTAACAATGTTGACTTTTGGAGAAAGATTTGAAATGGCCATAAGTAGGCAGACATTATTAGCAGCTGTTTTAGTTTTTCTGATACAGCCAAGAAAAATCTAAGTAATATTTGTTATTATACCTGTAAATATAAACCTTGAATAAACCTTAAAACTCATCCTATAATAATAACAAAATAATAATAATAAATAGTGATATTGATATAATAAATTCTACTCCTTATGAGCCAAAGATTATTTAAAACTTTTACATTGTATGATCGTTGGTAGAAATATTTGTAGATGAGTAGTTACACAATCTTCAAAAATGATGCAATGACACTCTGACCCATAAAATATTAATCAGAGATCAGAATTTTTAAGGGACATAGTTTATGATTCCAGATGCCTATAAATATGATCAAGACCCTTAATGATGACATACTATATAACTATATCATATTTCCACTACATGGGAATCAAGCTATCATTCTCTTATTAGGATTTAAATTTCATAGTGTCATGTTCTTATACTGCCTCCTTTCCCTACCCATGAAAATCCAGTTTATATTTTTGTTTAAAAGCTACTCAGTTGTTTTTACCATTTCCAAAAGAATAAGATCATGAAATGTTCACGATCAGAATATTTTTGAAATTCTACCATTTTCTACACTTCCAAAAGTGTAAAACCTCTTGTTTTGGGGGAGATGGCTGATTATGCAAAAGTCTTGTTGCCTAAGCATGGAGACCCGAGTTAAGTTTTTTTACATTCTTGAACTATTTGGCTGCAGAGGGATACTAGTGTCACTTCAGTTCTGGACTGCAAAGGAAGCAAAGATCCACAAGTTTCTCTGAACAATGTATCTGTACAAGTAAGAGAGATTTAGGTTTAATGAGAGACTGTGCTTCAATAAAGAAGGTAGAGAAAGTGGGAGAGAGTCAACATTAACCTCTGACATCTACCTAAGTCTGTATGAGCAAGAAGTTGTTCATATACACATGTACACACATTTATTAGAAACACACAGACACAGGCACACACACACACACACACACACACACACACACGTCTGAACCCATTCTATTTTTAACTATTTCCTGTATGTGCAAGGCTTATAAGAGTCAAGATATATATGTAAGAAGACTTACCATTATAGTAGTTTCATTGGTGATTACTACTCTACCCTATTGGTCTGAGGCTACTTTGCGACTGTGGTAACTGTAAGGAAGTTTCAAGTTGTTTAATAATGGAGTGAAAATATGAGCAACAAAAACAGAGGGGTTATCAACCCAGAATTAGGAGACTGTTTTTCATGATTGATGATTTAAATATTTTAAATATTGTGGGCTGGTATTTCACTATTCTCACTGCCCTATCCACTTTTATCAATACCGAACTCACAGAAAACGCCTGCATGAAGGAATGTCAGAATGTTGCAATTGAAACACCATTTTGAATATGTAACTTTTTAAAGCTCATATGTTATGAAAAACAATGCTTTTGTTCTTTTAAATTTTTAGCATTAAAATGTATTAGTTTGAAAGGTATACATTAATATTAAGCAAACTGAATGAGTTTGCACAGCCACTTGTTTGCAATGTTTACTGACCACTAATTAAAGAATGCACCTTTATTAAGAGACCAAAATATATCCGCTAATTATGTAAATTAAATGAGATTACAGAACACCATGTCCTTCATGAACTGTTTCTGTGCAAATGTCACCGCATCGAACTCAGAAAATGTCCTTGTATCTTTCTTGGAATGATCATGTTTGAATGTGTAGGAATTTAACTGTAGTAACAAAACCATTACTTCTAGAGGACCAAGAAAGATATGAATACCTTACATTTATTTTTCTGATTGAAAGATATTTTTTCCCAAGAGTAAATATTACTTTCTTTTACTGAAAGGCCACAGATCATTTACAGAAGTATTGTGGTAAAGAAATCAAAATCTTAGTGAAAAAAAAAGACATGATGTTGGTTTAAGATGAGACCATGCCTGTCCTCCGTAACAAGGTCAAAAAGAAAGGATTGTGACAAAGCACATTAGGTTGTAATTATTTCAAACATTCCCAGTGTAACAGTTTGTTAGTTATAGTTGGAGTTAGAAATGACTTTAAAAAGCCAAGAAGGCTAATGTTAAATTCTCATATACCTCAATATGAAGACTGCATACTTAGAATTATAAAGGTTACTAAAATACATAAAGAACTTCTTTGAGCAGTAACAGAAGAAAGTGATAAACACCAATGCGGAGTTTGTTTTGTGTATCTTTAAAAGCCTTAGTACACGATGACATATTGATCCTAAGTGGTGGTAACTCTCCAGTAACAGAGGACAAAGGTTATCTTGCTGAAAGCACTATATTATCCATAATTTTAAAGTGGAAATTGTTCACTTGTGGCTAGCAATTCTAAAGGAGACAAGGTACCAAGATGCCTAGATTTTACGATGTTGTATTCATTTTACCTCAGACTTGGGCTGTCGAATGTGCATTATGAATAACCACGCTCATTTTATTTAATGCTGCAAAACAAAATTTTACCTTGTAATTTTATATTAATTAAGGCTATCTTCTCATTTATATTATATATATTTCTCCTATTTAGCTTATACCTGTGCCTTATAGTTTATAATTTAATTTATTTAAATGGTGGATATTTTATGTGCACCGACACACTGAGTATAACCAAGACACCAGGATCTGGCTACTCCTCTGGTTTAAGTGGCTAGGATGAAAACTGATTGATTGGAATGTTTTATTCAGTGTTAGCTTTCATGAAAATTTGCATTTGGGAAGTTCAGAATGTCTTCCTTGTTGTTGTAGTAATAAAATGCTAATAAATTAGAAGAAGGGGTTTGGGGCTTGGAATAGTTTTAGTAAGTATAAAACCATAAGTAAATATTTTTAGCATTCTTAAGTTTTTCCAAGGCCTTGCATGTAACAACAAAAAGGAAAGATGTTTTTCATCTTTTGAAGACACAATGTTATGTCTTGCTTCATTTGGATGCTTGTTATGTAGGTTTCCCTGTCAAAGCAACTCTGGCTAGCAAGAGGTGGCACAGTAGATGATCTGACCTTGCTGTCAATGAACAAAGATTTAAAGCTTGGACTCCTTATTCTAAAATAGAGAACTGGTCATTTCTGTTCAGCTTTTGCCTCTACACATGTAAAGACTCTTAAAAGTAAACCACAGACCTCTGTGGCAAGCACTCTCATGCTTCTCATTTATTTTATGCTATGGGCAACCTATTCATTCATTATTTTTAATTCATGAGGGTATTTTATCATTAAACAATCATCTTGTTTACTTTTCAATGTATCAAACATTCATTTGTATACCCTCAAAACTTAAAGACAAAAACGAAGCCCTCTTTTAGTTTAGCCATATTAATAATTAAAATTCTGATATATTAATAGGTTTTTTATCCACATTTGTAGATTATATTATATATTGTATGTATTCCACTTTTTATAGCTTGGTATTACAGAATAAGCAATTTACTGAACCATAAAAGTCCCTGTAAATAATCTTTTAAATAACCAATCTTATAAGAGTGTATAATTTATTGGTAATTTGCTATGTCTACATACTAATATCTTAAATATATAACATTTAGGATTAATAGAGCTGATAGTAAAACAAAACATGAAATATTATTCAATAAATGAAAACCTTTTACAGTTTAAATTATTATGACCCAAGAGGATGACCATGCTGGAATAAGGTCAATAACCCACTGGCTTTTTGGCTAAGAGTGTTAATGTTTTTTTCCTGATTTGCCTATGATTGCACAATAGCAGCTGTACCTCTCAACTTTATATTAGCACTCACTGTGGAATATCCGGAAAAGAGAGCAAGCTGGGCCAACTCTGCTTTCTCCTTTGACTTGCTTTTTTTTTGTCTTCATTTGCTTTTCAAGACAGGGTTTCTCTGTAGTTTTAGAGCCTTTCATGGAACTCACTTTGTAGAGCAGGCTGGCCTCGAACTCACAGAGATCTACCTGTCTCTGCCTCCCAAATGCTGGAGTTAAAGGCGTGTACCACCATCACCTGGTACAAGAAAATGTTTTTCTACATTTGTAGTCAATTATCAGTATTAGAAATTTATTTTTCTGTGTTTCAAAATTAACTGTTTGAACATTCCTCTTGACAGTGTTCTCTCCAAGTCTTCCCCCTTCACTGACCTCTGGCCTCTTCTTTCTCAGACCCTATGACTATGGCTCATTTTTCCCCTCTGCTTATTACTTTCAGACAAATAAAATGGGCAAGTATCTCACAGTAGAAATTCAGTTCTCTCTGTTTGATAACATAACATGATTCTGACACTGACCATTTTTTTCTTTGAGTCTTAACCACTGTGGCTTTGCAATATTATCCCCAAGGTGGCACTTTTTGGAAGGAAACTGGTTATCCCTCTCTGAACAGTTATAAATGAAAGGACAATTTTTAAGATTTACCCATGACTAGGTTTCCATTGATTGATTCATTCATTTTTTTAAGTATAACAAAATAACATATAATAAGATAAAATGAAACTATCACATTAAGTTGTAGAAAACAAAAAAAAATGTAAATAAAAGAGCCTGAGAGAAGGCCCAGGGATCAGAAACTCACTCCTCTCTTACACTCAGGAATGCTATTACAACACCAACCTGGAGGCTATAATACATACACAGAGCCCCTGATGGAGACCCAGATAGATCCTGTGCATGCTGCTTCCATCTCTGTGAGTTCACATGAACTGAGCTCCTGTTGATTTAGATGGCATCATTTTCTCAGTGTCCTCCATTCCTTCTGGCTCTTACACTCTACCTCCTCTTCCACAAGGTTTCCTAAGCTCAGAGGGGAGGGAGTTGATGGAGACATCATATTTATAACTGAAAGTTCCATGATCCCTCAGCTTCTGTGTAATATCTATCTGTGGTTCTCTCTATTTGTTCCTAGCGACTGCAGGACGGCGGGACAAACTTTCTTTGAAAATGGTTGAACAAAAACTGACCTATTAGCATAGCAGAATACCATTAGGAGTCATTTTATCACTGTTTTGTTCTTTTAGATTTTTGTTTTCTTGTTTTTGATTTTGATTGTTTTGTTTTCCTTTAGGCCCCTTGTCTTTTTGGTCACCTAAGCAGTGTCAGAAAGTAGTTTCATCTTATGGTGTGGGCCTTAGGTCAAATCAGTTACTGGATGGTTAGTACCACAAACTTTGTGTCACGATTGCCCTTGCATATTTTGTAGGCAGAACCATCGTGTATAAAAGGGTTTGTGGCTGACTTGATGATTAGTTTCCTCTTTTGGTAGTGTACACAGTACCTCCCTGTAATCAAATATTCTAGCATATAGGGGTGGAGCCTCTAGTCGGTAACCAGCTTGGTATCTCCATGTTCAATGAGATGTGTAGATGTTGTCTTCATTAATGTGACTTTGCTGTCAGTGTGTGGAGAGCAGCCCACATTCTTGGCAAAATCCTGGGTGGCTTAGGTATTCCCTAACGTGAGAACCCCTTGGCTAAAAACTCAAATGTAACCCAATCCCAGTACTGGAAACTTGGTTTGGTGGAAAGATACGGCCACGTGGGACTCTGTCTCTCCCAATATTTGGTGATTTATTTAGGTTGCCTACATATATGTATATATTTTAGGAAGTTTCTGTTGTATTATGTTTCCATACTACTTCTCAAATGTCCCTTGTGTTGGCTGTATCTCCCTGTATTCCCTCCCACAGCCTACTCCCTACCCACTTGATCCTTTGCTTTCAGTTCCTCCCTCTGCCTATAATTATCTATTGGATTTCCTTTCTAACAAGATCTATATGTGCCATTTAGTCTCTTAATCTCTCCCTAGTCTTTCTGTTTTTCTAGTGATGATAGCTTTGTTATCATTGACATAAGAACTAATGTCCATATATGATGAAATATATCTCTTAATGTATTCTTTTGGGTCTAGGATAACTCAATTAGGTTATTTTTTTCTAGTTCCCTCAGGTTTTCCTGCAAATTTCGAGATATAATTTTAATGTCTAAATAATACTAAATTGGGTTAATGTACCATATTTTCATCATCCGCTCATCTATTGAGGGATATTTAGGATGTTTCTAATTTTTGGTTTTCATGAATAGAGTAGCAAAGAACTTGATTGAACGAGTTTTTCTTATGTGATGCAATGCCTTTTGGATTAGATGCCCAAGTGTCCTCCAGCAGGGTCTTGAGTTAGACTGAGTGCCATCTACCCGAGGAACTAGCACGCTTATTTCTAGAGTGGTTATAGAGTTTTGTCATTCCATCAGCAATGTATGAGCACTCCTCTTATGTCACATGTTTACCAGCATGATCTGTCACTTCTTTCCTCAAACTCAGCCATTCTGGTAGGAGGAGAAAGGAAATCTCAAGGCAGTTTTGGTTTGTAGATCTTAACCGGGTTATTTCTTTTCTCAATATATAGTTTCAGGAATTCTTTACATATTTTGGATATTAGGCTTCCATGAGATGTATACCTCGTAATTTTTTTCTCATTCTGTAGACTGCCGTTTTGTCTGAACGATGTGAAGGATGGTATCATCTGCTTACGCAGAGGACTCTGTTTCCTGAGGCTCCATGTATTAATTGCTGATCTTAGTGACTGTGCTAATGGTGTTCTGTTTGAAAGTCTTCTCTGCCAATGAGTTCAAGGTTATTCCCTATTTTCTCTTCAGTCGTGTTCATTATATCTGGTTTTATGTTGATGTCTTTGATCTATTTGGAATTGAGTTTCATATAGAGTGGTAAGTATAGACCTGTTAGGATTCTTCTGCAAGCAGGCTTTATCATTGACCATCACGATTTGTTGAAGATGTTGCCTTTTTTCCCAGTATGTCATTCCAGCCTCTGTTTCCAAAGATCAGCTGTCCAGAGTTCTGTGGCTTTGTTCTATAGCCTCAATCCTAAATCATCTGTTAGTGTATCTGTTTTGGTGCCAAAACCATACTGTTTATGTTACTACAGCTTTCTAGTACAACTTGAAATTGAGGATGATGATACCTCTAGCAGTTCTTTCATTATTCAAGATGGCTATAGCTATCCTGGGATTTTATACATTTCCATATAAAATTGAAAATTGCCCTTTCAAGATCTGTGAAGAATTGTCTTGAAATTATTTAGAATTATTGTGAAAACATGTCTTCATGATTTCTTTCTCAAACCATTTCCCTTTTGTATAGACTACTGAAATTTGTGAGTTCATTTTGGGGCCAGATGCTTTACTGAAAGTCTTTATCAACTGTAGGTGTTTTAAAGTGAAAGTTTTAGGTTATGTTATCACCTCACATGTAAATAAAGGTAATCTGACGTCTTCTTTTTCTATTCATTTACCCTGGATCCACATCAGGCATCTTGTTGTTCTAGCTAAGACTTCAAGTACAATGAAAATGGAAAGAGTTAACAAACATCTCTGGCTTCTGATGTTGCGGAATAACTTTTTTCTATCTATTTATGTTGATGTTGTTTATGGGCTTGCTGTAAACGGTCTTTATTATGTTGAGGTATATCTGATTTTTTAATTAAGTAATTATTTTTTAAAAATTGTCTTTTCTATTTTTACATACCAGCCCCAGATCCAGCACTCCCTCCATCTTCTCCCCTAACACATCCCCCATCCACGCTTCCCATGGAGAGTCCACAAAGACTAGCACATTTATTTGAAGAAAACCAAGACCCTCACCCTCTATATCGAAGTTGAGCAAGGTAACTCTCCAAAGAAAATGGGTTCCAAAAACCTGGTATAAGCAGTAGGGATAAATGCTGGTCTCATTGTCAGTGGCCCACAGCCTGCCCCAGCCATTCAACTGTCACCCACACTCCAAGTGCCTAGTTTGATCATATGCTGGTTCCCTTGCTGTCAGGCTGGAGTTGGTGGGTACCCATTAACTTAAGTAAGCTGTTTCATTGTGTCCTCATCATGCTCTTGACCTCTTTGCTCATATTTTTACTCCTTAAACTCTTAAACTTGACTTTGGATGTTCATCCCAGTGATTCACTGTGGATCACTATCTCTGCTTCAGTCACTTACTGGATGAAGTTTCTATGTTGACATTTAAGATAATTATTAATCTGACTACAGGGCAAGGCCAATTCAGGTACCCTCTCCACTACTGCTTGCGGTCTTAGCTAGGGTCATCCTTGTGGATACCTGGCAAATTCTCTAGTACCAGGTTTCTTGCTAGCCCCATTATGACTCTGCCAATCAACATATCTCTTTTCTTGTTCTCCATTTCTGTCCTTCACCCATCTCGACCATCCTATTCCCTCAGTTTCTCCTCCCCTATCCCCTTCTGTCCTTCTCCTCCCCTTCTGCCCTCCCTTCTCCCCACATGCCTGTGCTCCCAATTTTCTCAGATATTTTTCTATTTCTACTTCCCAAAGGCATCTATATATGCTTCTCTTAGGGTTCTTTTTGTTACTTATCTTCTCTGGGGTCATGGACTATAGGCTTATCATCCTTTGTTTTATAGCTAGTATCTACTTATGAGTAAGTACATACCATGCTCATCTTTCTAGATTACCTCACTCAGGATGTTTTTTCTTCTAGTTCTATCCATTTAGGGGCAAATTTCAAGATGCCATTATTTTTAATTGCTGAGTAGTACTCCATTGTGTATGTGTACCACATTTTCTTTATCCATTCTTCGGTTTTGTGGTATCTAGGGTTGTTTCAAGTTTCTGGCCATTACAAATAATGCACGTATGAACATAGATGAACAAATGTCCTTGTAGTATGATTGAGCATCCTTTGTTTGGATTTATACCCAAGAGTGGTTTTGCCTTGTCTTGAGGTCAGTTGATTTCCAATTTTCTGAGAAACTGCCATAATGATTTTTAAAGTGGTTGTACAAGTTTGCATTCACACCAGCAATGGGGGTATGTTCCCTCCATAAGGTATCCTTGGTGTTTTTTGATCTTTGCTTTTCTTACTGGTATAAAATGGTATCTCAAAGTCATTTTGATTTGTATTTCCCTGATGGCAAGGATATTGAGCATTTAAAGTGTATTTTTAGCCATTTGAAATTCTTCTGTTGAGAATTTTATTTAGATCCGTACTCCATTTTTGATTTGACTGCTTGTCATTTTGATGTTTAATTTCTTAAGTTCTTTATATATTTTGGTGATCAGTTCTCTGTCTGATGTGGGGTTGGTGAAGATCTTTTCCCATTCAGTAGACAGCCTTTTTGTCTTATTTATTTTGTGTGTCCTTTGTTTTAAAGAAACTTCTCAATTTCAGGGGCACCATTTATTTATTGTTCTCAGTGTCCATGCTAGTGGTATTATATTTATGAAGTGGTCTCCTGTGCCCATGAATTGAAGTCTACTTCCCACTTTCATTTCTATCAGGTTCAGTGTAGTTAGATTTATATTGAGGACTTGTGCTTGGGGATAGATATTCATCTATTTTCAATCTTCTACATGCTGGCATCCAGTTATGCCAGCATCATTTATTGAAGATGCTTTCTTTTTATTGTATAATTTTAATTTCTTTGTCAAAAATTGGGTGTTCATACATATGTGGACTTATATCTTGGTCTTCAGTTTGATTCCATTGGTCAACCTGTCTGTTTTTATACCAAATACCAAGATGTTTTTTCTGTTTCTCTAAGAATAGAGCTTGATGTCAGGGATGGTGATGCCTCCAGAAATTCCTTTATCGTACAGGATTGTTTTGGCTATCTTGGGTTTTTTTTGTTGTTGTTTTCCATATGAAGTTGATTATTGTTCTTTCGAGGTCTGTGAAGAATTGTGTTGGGAATTTGATGGTGATTGCATTAAGTATGTAGATTTAATTTAGTAGGATTGCCATTTCTTTTATGTTGATCCTACCTATCCAAGAGCATGGAGATCTTTTTTCTGATACCTTTTTTCAATTTTTTTCTCCAAATACTAAAAGTTCTTGTTGAGCAAGTCTTTTACTTCCTTGATATTTATATATCAAAGATATTTTATATCATTTACTGAAAGATATTTTAAATTATTTGTGGCTATTGTGAATGGTCATGTTTCTCTGATTTCAATCTCATATTCTTTATCACTTGTATATAGGAAGGCTACTGGGTTTTTTTTTTAGTTAGTCTTATATTTTGATATATTACTAAGGGTATTTATCAGCTGTAGGAGTTACCAGATAGAGTTTTTGGGGTCACTTATAAAAACAATCACATCATCTGCAAATAGCAAAAATTTTTCTTCCCTTCCAATTTGTATCTCCTTGGTCTCCTTTTGTCTTACTGCTTTAGCTAAAACTTCAAGAACTATGTTGAATAGATATGGAGAGACTGGACAGCCTTGCCTTGTTCCTGATTTTAATGGAAATACTTTAATGTCTCCATTTAATTTGACATTGGCTGCCAGCTTGCTGTATATTGGTTTTATTATGTTTAGATATGCTCCTTGTATTAAAGATCTCTCCAAGATCATTATCATGAAGAGGTATTGGATTTTGTTGAATGCTTATTCAGCATGTAATGAGATGATCATATGGTTTTTCTTTCAGTTTATTTATGTGATGAATTACATTGATAGATTTTTTTCTCATTTTTTTTATTAAAAATTTACATCTTCTCCCCTCCTCTTCCCTACCCTCCCCTCCCCTCCACCCATACCCCCACTCCCTCCCTCTCTAGGCCAAAGAGCCATCAGGGTTCCCTACACTATGTTAAGTCCAAGGTCCTCCCAACTCCCCCCAGGTCCAGGAAGGTGAGCATCCAAACTGACAAGGCTCACACAGAGCCCGTCCATGCCATAGAATCAAATCCCATCGCCATTGTCCTTGGCTTCTCAGTCAGCCTCCACCGTCACCCACATTCAGAGAGTCCGGTTTGATCGCATGTTCCATCAATCCCATTCCAACTGGTCTTGGTGATCTCCTGTTAGTTCTGTCCCACCGTCTCCATAGGTGAACACACTCCTCACGGTCCTGACATTCTTGCTCATGTTCACCCTCCTTCTGCTCCTCATCACGACCTTGGGAGCTCAGTCTGGTGCTCCAATGTGGGGCTCAGTCATTTTCTTCATCTATCGCCAGGTGGAGGTTCTATGGTGATATGCAAGATATTCATCAGTATGACTATAGGAACTGGCCTTTTCGGGCTCCCTCTCCTCAGGTGCCCAAGGAACTAGCTGGGGGCATCTCCCTGGATACCTGGGAACCCGTCTAGAGTCAAGTCTCTTGACAACCCTAAAATGGCTCCCTTAATTGAGATATGTGCTTCCCTGCTCCCATATCCACCCTTCCTATATCCTAACCATCCCATTTCCCCAAGCTCTCCCCATCCTCCCCTTCACACTTTTCTCTCCCCATCTCCCCTTACCCCCATCCCCCTCCGCCCTCAAGTTCCCAATTTTTGCCCGGCAATCTTGTCTACTTCCAATATCCAGGAGGATAACTATATGTTTTTCTTTGAGTTCACCTTCTTATCATCTTCTCTAGGATCACGAATTATAGGCTCAATGTCTTTTATTTATGGCTAGCCACCGATTATGAGTGAGTACATCAGATTTTCATATGTTGAACCAGCCCTGCATCTTTGGGATGAAGCTGGCTTGATCTGGGTGAACAATTTTTTTGATACGTTCTTGGATTCAGTTTGCTAGTATTTTGCCTCAATGTTCATGAGGGAGATTGGTCTATAATTTTCTTTCTTGGTTGAGTCTTTGTATGGTTTGGGTATGAGGGTAACTGTAGCCTCATGAAAACCATTTGGTAATGTTGCTTCTGTTTCTATTATGTGCAACAATTTGAGGAATATAGCTGTTAGCTCCTCTTTGAAGTTCTGGTAAAATTCTGCCCTGAAACCATTTGTCTCTGGGGCTTTTGGGTTGGGAGGCTTTTGATTATTGCTTCTATTTTCTTTCAGATTATGGGTATATTTAAATTGTTCACCTGCTCTTGATTTAACTTTGGTTTGTGGTACCTCACTAGAAAATTGTTCATTTCCTTTAGATTTCCCAATTTGTGGATTACAGATTTTTGTAGAAAGACCTAATGATTCTCTGGATTCCTCAATGTCTATTGTTATAGCCTCCTTTCAATTTAAGTTTGTTTTATAATTTGGGTGTTCTCTCTCTGCCTTTAGGTTACTTTGGAATAATGTTGTCTATTTTGTTGATATCTCAAAGAACCAGATATTTGTTTCACTGATTTGTTGTATTGTTTTCTTTGTTTTTATTTTGTTGACTTAAGCCCTTAATTTAATTATTTCCTGTTATCTACTCCTCCTTGGTGAGTCTTTCTTGTTTTGTTCTAGAGCTTTCAGTTATGCTGTTTAGTCACTATTGGGAGATTTTCCACTTTCTTTATAGGTACTTTGTGCTATGAACTTTCCGTTTAGCACTGCTTTCATAGTGACCCATAGGTTTGGGCATGTTGTGCCTTCCTTTTGTTGAATTCTAGGATGTCCTTAATTTCTTTCCTTATTTATTTCTTTACGTAGGTGTGATTCAATTGAGCACTGTTTGATTTCCATGAGTTTGTAGGCTTTCCGCAATTATTATTGTTGTTGAATTCTAACTTTAAACCATGGTGAGTATCTGTTGAGGTTTTGTTTGTTACCAACTACGTGGTCACTTTTAGAGAAGGTTGCATGAGGTGCTTAGAAGAAGGTATATTCATTGTCCACCATGTTCAGGGAGTCCGGTTTTATCCCGTGCTTTTTCTGCCCCAGTCCAGTTGGCCTTGGTGAGCTCCGATTAGATCAGCCCCACCATCTCGGTGGGTGGGTGCACCCCTCGTGGTCCTGTCTTCCTTGCTCATGATCTCCCTCCTTTTGCTCCTCATTTTGACCTTGGGAGCTCAGTCCTGAGAAGCCAAGGACAATGGCACTGGATTTGGACCCTGCTACATATACTGGCTTTAGGGGGGCCTAGCCTGTTTGGATGCTCACCTTCCTAGACCTGGATGGAGCGGGGAGGACCTTGTACTTCCCACAGGGCAAGGAACCCTTTCTGCATTTTGGACTGGAGAGGAAAGGGGAGTGGAGGGGGGAGGGGGAGGTAAATGGGAGGCGGGGAGGAGGCAGAAATTTTTAATAAAAAAAGAAGGTATATTCTCTATGTACTTGGGTGAAATGCTCTATAGATGTTTGTTATTTCAAGTCATGACATCTGTTGGCTCTTTTATTTCTCTGTTAAGTTTCTGTCTGGTTAACCTGTTCATTGAGGAGAGTGTGGTGTTGAAGTCTCCTACTATTAGTGAGTGGGGTTTGATGTGCAATTTAAGCTTTAGTAATACTACTTTTACACATGTGAGTGCTCTTACATTTGGGACATAGATGTTCAGGTTTGCAACTTCATCTTGATGGTTTTCGCTGGTGATGAATATAAAGTGTCCTTCTCCATCTCTTCTAATTGACTTTAGTATGAAGTCTATTTTGTTAGATATTAGGATAGCTACACCTGATTAGTTCTTAGATTCTTTTGATTGGAAAATATTTTCCCAACCCTTTACTTTGAAGTAATGTCTGTCTTTGAGGTTAATGTTTCTTGTATACAGCAGAAGTCTGGATCCTGTTTCTGTATTCATCCTCTTAGCCTGTGTTTTTCTATAGGTGAATTGAGTTCATTGATATTAAGTGATATTAATGACCAATGGTTGTTAGTTCCAGTTATTTTTTGGTAGTATAGTTTTTGTGTTTCCCTTCTTTGGGTTATGCTGTTGAGGGGTTATCAGATGCCTGTGTTTTTGTGGGTGTAGTTAGCTTCCTTCAATTGGGGTTTTCCTTCTAGTACTTTCTGTAGGGCTGGGTACATAATGTTTAAATTTGTTTTTGTCACCGAATATCATGTTTTATCCAACAATGGTAATCAAAAGCTTTGCTGGGTACAGTAGTCTGGGCTTGCATCCATGGTCTCTTAGTGTCTTCAGTATGTCCAACCAGGACCTTTTGGCTTTGAGGCTTTACATTGAGAAGTAGAGTGTAATTCTGATAGGTCTGCCTTTGTATAATACTTGGCCTTTTTCTTTTGCAGCTATTAATATTATTTTTCATTCTGTATGTTTTGTGTTTTGGTTATTATATGGCGAGGGGACTTTTGTAGTCCAGTCTATTTGTAGTTTTGTAAGCTTCTTGTACTTTCATAGGCATATCTTTCTTTAGGTTTGTAGAGTTTACGTTTATGATTTTAATGAGTATATTTTCTGTGGATTTGAGCTGGAGCTCTCCTTATTATATCCCTATTATTCTTATTTTTTTTCATGGTGTTCCAAATTTCCTGGATGTTTTGTGTTAAGAATTTTTTGGATTTAACATTTACTTTGGTCGATGAATCAATTTCCTCTATAGTGTCTTCCACACCTGAGATTCTCTCTTCCATCTCTTGTAATCTGTTGGTTATGTTTAAATCTGTAGTTCCTCAATATTTACCCAGATTTTCTATTTCCGAAGCTCCCTTGGCTTGTGTTTTCTTTATTGCCTTTATTAAGTTTTCAAGTCTTCAAATATTTCAACTGTTTGCTTCACCTTTTAATTCTTTTTTTCTTTGTTTTCTTAGAATTATTTTTTGTCTTTCTTTTCTTTCATTTCTTTAAGAGAATTTTTCATTTCCTCTTTAAGGTTCTCTATCATCCTCATGAAATTATATTTAATATCATTTTCTGATGGGGAACCTCCTTCATCCAATAGCCTTTGAGAGGTTGAACCAGGTTGAGTATGGTCTTCTGTACCAAAAAGCATATATGTCTGCCTATTCACTCTCTTGCTTCCCACTTGTCAAACCTGGATGTTGATGTTGGATTCTGTTCCTGATCCCCATTGTGATCTGTGAGTTCCTCTTTAATTAAAAACGAAAAAGTAACTTTTATTATACCCTATTCAGAGCTAGTGTAGGATTGCTTTATTTGTGTTCCCTCCACCTGACTCCTTCTCCTTCATCCCAACATGGGAATGAGTTCACACTTACTGGGATCCTTGCCCCTCTTGCACTCCTGGGTACATCTTTCTCACCCACCCATGGCCCACCAGCCACTGTCTAGAACCCAGACTTTCCTGACCACAGCTTGTCATTCTGCACATAGTGGCTTGTGACTGAGGCGAAGCTTTGGGTGTTTTTCTTATTCTGGTCACCAAAAAAGATCTCTCCATGTACAGAATCACTTTAATTGTTCTTAATAACTGCTCTTAATTTGCTAAACAAAGCATATTTTTCAGTATCTAAGTAGACAACAAGCATGTAACCAAAGCGGGACTGTTTGCAGGTCCTTGGTCTCTTTGCATGGATTCCGGCTGCCCAGAACTGAAATAATCACACAGAAACTGTATTAATTAAATTACTGCTTGGTCCATTAGCTCTATCTTCATATTGGCTAACTCTTATATTAATCCTTTTATACTTAATCCATTTCTATTAATCTGTGTATCTCCTTATGGCAGTGGCTTACTGGCAAAGTTTCAGCCTGTCTGACTCTGGCAGTGGCTCCATTCCATCCCTCTAACTCCACCTTCCTCCTCCCATGCTCTAGGCTGTGTCAGTTTTTTATTCATTAACCAATAAAAGCAACATAGAAAGAAGGACCTCCCACACCATGCATGCCTCTCAGCCAAATGGCTGCAACTGTGACACCTGTTGGCCAATAAAGATTATTACACCAATTCACTGAAATTGTCTAAGGAAGGTAAATGAAGTAATACATTTGAAAGTTATAAGGTTAATGACAACATTAGCATTCATGAATTCAATAAATATTTTGCTTGCACTATGGATGGTATTATACAAGGCTTATGTGATTTTCCTTACACATTCATTCATTTGATTTTGAGAATTAGCTTTGCTTTGCATATTATGTCATAATATGAAATGGTTTGATAACAGAGCCAAAACTGAGGCACTTTTATATGGATACAGTCTTTACAGACTATTGATGAACAGTTAGCTGAAAAAAATAATATAATTTAAAAGAATAACATTAATTTGACAGACAATATTCAATTCATGGCAAAGGTGCTATATATTATCTAAAAGAATTCATACTGTTAAATTTAACAATCAAAATCTGTTAAAAAGTTATGATAAGATTAACAGATATGGTATCTCTCCAGGAAGGCAACATGCATGCCATCCAAATAATGTCCAAGAATGAGATGCTATATTTACTGGACAAAATTCATACCTTGGAATCATATGTGCAGAATAAGAACCAAAAGCTAAATTGATTAGCAAGGTCACTAGAACTGTATACTGAACAGGAGATTCAGACTTTACAAAAGGCAGTGATAAAAATATTTCAAACAATTGAGGATATTATCTAAACTGATGAACTTGAGAGAAGGCACAAAAACAGGATTTAACCTCAATGGTATGTGCCAGAGTCTGGGATGACTTACGCAGAGTTTTAGCTGCTTATTCAGTAATCTGCTCTGAGAAGACATTTGAAACCAAATTACCTATGATATTCAAAGAATATAAATGGCAACCTATAGGTATGAGCAATCTAAGTGAAATAAGCAAACAATAGTATCTTGCACTCACCATTTGTTGAGGAAAGGGAAATGGTGAAAACATGGGCTTCAAGCAATAAGGATACCCCATATGATTGTATTCAATTACTTTCAGTAATCCTCAAAGACAGACCCCAGCTACTGCAGAAGTGTTGTTGCTGAAAAGAGGCAAAATTTTTAAAACAAGAAAAAGCAAAAGAATTTGAGGCTTCCTAAGATCAAATTTTGAAAAGGGCTATTACTCAGACTTGGCTCTATATGACAAACACACCTTATCACTATGCCACAAAGCAGCTTTAAATGTTTGGGACAGAATTCAGGAATTAGGAAAAAGGATTGAATCATATACCATGGTTAAACAGGACCAGAGAGAACACTTTAGTGACATTTTACAAAGATTAGCTAAGACTGAACAAGTAGAAATAATAGACTGAGAATCTAGATGAGTACTGATTGAATCTCTGGTTTTTGAAAATGCCAACTTAAAATGCAAAATTATACTTAGGCCTTTAAAGGTCATATCAGCATCAAGGGATGAATGGATCCTTCATACAATGAATGTTGAGACATTTAAATATAATATTGAGGCTTATGTAGGAGAAGCAATTTCCAGTGGTATGAGGAGACACAAAATGTTTTAATTGTTGTAGAAGAGTACCTCTGAGAATGGATTGCAGGCAAAGAATTCCTAGAAATAGTGTCTTCTCTAGGAATGGCAAAACAGACTGTCTCAATCTTCTGGAATATGTATGAGATGTGGCAAAGACCAACATTTGGCCAATGAATGTAGATCAACAAAAGACAGACAAGGCAACTTGATACCATTGGGAAAATCCTTGAGGTGGGGGGCTCTTGCAGGCCATCATGTCAAATGTGGCCCAGTAATTCCCAGTCACTGTGAAGAACATGTCTCATCATGAAAAATTAAAAATTTCAGTGCCTAGTGTGAAAAAAAACACTGTTCTGGAAGATAAAATAGACATGCAGGATGAATTAAAAACTCTAGTAGAAAATAGGAAACATATATTTTGGCAGACTTCTATAAGTGATCAAAAGCCAAAGCTAAGAGGACATATAAATAACACTGTAATTGAGGGATTACTGGATACAGGTGCAGATGTGACAATCATTACTCAAAAGTCTTGGCATCAGAATTGGCCTCTTCAAGAGGCAGATGTATACTTCTTAGGATTTGATACCTCAAGTAAAACAAAGCATGAGATGGGTTAAATGCATAGGAACAGAAGGACAGAAAGGAAGGCTGAGGTTATATGTAGCTAATATTGTAGTGAATTAATGGGATTATGACCCGTTACAGCAATGGAATACCAAGATTAATATTTCTGCAGTTCCAAAAACTCATGTTTCTGGGAAAGATATTAAAAGATATTATAAACAAAGATCACCAACCATTCATGTTGTACAAGAACACAAAGCACCTAGAAAATCTTCAAAGGTACTAGTGGCCCTACCTTTCAAATGGTTAACTAAGAAAACAATATGAGTTTAAAAATGGCCTTTAACAGAAAAAAAACCTACAGGCTTTTAGAACAGCTGGTACAGGAACAACTAGATGCTCACCATATTGAAGAATCAGCCATCCCTTGAAATTCTCCTTTATTTGTTGTTTAAAACAATCTGAAAAAAATGAAAAATGGTGACAGATCTAAAATATGTCAACAAGGTAATTCAATCTATGGGTCCTCTATCATCTAGAATTCCTTTGCCTTCTCTATTTCCTAAAGGATGGCCTCTTACACTTATTGATTTAAAAGATTGTTTTTTTCACTATACTTTTACCAAAATAGGACAAAGAAAAAATTGTCTTTACAGTACTTATAATAATTCTCAGCCTACTAGGAGATATCAGTGGACCATCCTCCCACAGGGAATGCTCAATAGCCTCACCCTGTCCCAATACTTTCTAAGTATACATTGCCTTGGTTTTGAAGCCATTATACCTAATTGTTTCACACTTGTTTAATAATTTTAATTTTTCTGATGTGAGGTCTTAGTCTTTAAGTTATACAGGTATTAAGTATTATAGATCTGTTGAAGAGAGGTTGCTTGTTGATTCCTAGCTGCCCAGCTATCTTAGACCCAGAATAATCACACAGAAACTATATTATTTAAATAACTGATTGACCCATTAGGTCTAGCTTCTTATTGACTATCTCTTACATATTAATTTCACCCATTTCTATTAATCTGTATATCACATGTGGCTGTGGCTTACCAGGTAAAATTCCCAACATCTGTCTCAGGTGGCTCCATGGCTTCTCTCTGACTCCACCCTACTTTCTCCCAGCATTCTGCCTAGCTTTCCCTGCTTACCTATGTTCTGCCTTGCTAAGGTCCAAAACAGTTTCTTTATTCATTAATGGTAATCACAGCACATAGAGAGATTCTACTTATTTATTTATTTCCTTGTCTCTTCATTTTTTATATATTTATTTTTATTGTTTGAGATGATAGCTTAATTACAACATTTCTCTCTTTCTTTTTTTAATCCAAACCCTCCCATATACTCCTTCCTATGCTCCTTCCAATTCTCAATCTTTCCCCCATTTTTATTTTCTATGTGTTCACATGTGTGTGTGTGTGTATATATATATATATATATATATATATATATATATATATATATGATTATATTATTAAATATTGTCTTTTCAATCCTGAAAATATTAATTTTGTGTGTTTTCAGGGATGACCATTTGGCACTGGCCAGCTAATCAGTACCTTATTCTCTGTGAAAAGTTACCTTCCTCTCTCCCAGATTTCCTCGGTGCTGATAGTCCACTTTGTAGTGTTGAGGCCTCATCAGCTTTCCCCTATCCAATTTGTCATAGTTATTGATGTTATCCTTGTTTAATTCACATTTATGCGATAATCTTGGTTAGAATTTATGGGCATAGTTACTGATATCACAAGGAGATAATCTCACAACACAATCCCTGATCCTGTGGCCATTATAACATTCCTACTCTTCTATAAGTTTCTCTAAGTGTTAGGTTAAGGAGTGCTTGTAGATGTATCCATTGGGACTGGGCTTTGAAACTCTGCATATTGATTGGTTGTTGTTAATTTATAGATCCTCTTGAAGACTCACCACAATAGACCTTGAGGGATATAAAACTAGCACCACATCCAGATCACCAACATTTTTTAAAATTATTTTTTTAGATTATAATTATTACAACATTCTTCCCTTCCTTTTTCCACCTTCCAAACCTACCTATATATCCTACAATATTCATGTCATGTACAATAATGACATTGAAATAATTCAAATGTCTAATACATGCTCTAAACATTGATATGACAGGTTAAATCATAGGTGTAATAGTAATACTTCACTCTCTAAGCATAGGCAGTGACTTTCTATACATAATGATCTGTAACTCAGAAGGAGCAAGAATTGATATGAGATTACATTAAACTTAAAATTTCTGAACACCAAAACAGTCAACAGAGTTTAGAGACAGCCTACAGAACTATAAACCACCTTAGATAGCTATTCATCCTAAAGGAAATTAATACCTGAAATTTTAAGCAAACAAACAAAAACCAATAGAGTATAAAATAACTCAAATAATAAATGGACCGTATAACTCCTATTACTACTTTGACATCGTTTTATTTATTTTTCAGATTTAATTTTTATATCTACTTATTTTGTATTATATGTGTTTTGCCTGTATGTGTTATGTCCATGATGGATGTACTTAGGGCCACAGGGTCAAACGAGGACATCAGTTCCCTTGAACTGGAGGCACAGATGACGTGAGTCAACACTTTGGAACTGGAACTGAACCTAGTTCCTTTGCAAGACTAGGAAGTGCTCTGAATAACTAGGCCATCTCTCCAGCCACACAGACACCTTTTTAATGATCTACTAAATACAAATTAAATATGTGAGGAAACATTCAACATATTTACCTGTTTGGGGAAACGAAAATTAAAACTAAATTGATAGCAATCATACTAGGCTAACTGGTTTTTACTTTGGAAACACTATGAACAAATAATCATGAGAATGTAGGCAGGAAACACTTTTACTCATTACTCTTCAGACTGTAATTCAGTCCATCCATTGTGGAATTGAATTTGGAGGTTACTCAAATTAAATAGTAGATATCTAACATAGACATACAAATTATGCTTGTATGCCTAAATGAACTGGAGAGTTTTCTTTAGGACTGACACTCCTATATATACTTGGGGGTTACTGATATGCCCTTCCCAATAGACAATGATAGAATATGAATAGGCACTCATAAATATATGAATGAACAGAGAATAAGAGACACAGACAAGCACACACACAATGGAATTTTACTCATCTGTAAAGAAGAATTAAGTTATGTATTTTTCTGAAAAGTGGATGGTACTAGAAAGGATTGCGTTATGTAAAATAAGACAGACTATTAATAAATATTAAGAATTTTTTTTCATTTGAAGAATTTAGGGAGAAATAAAAGAAGAACATGGTAGAAGAAGGTAGTGAGTAGGGTAAAAAAAACAAATTTTGATGTTATTGTGCTACAGTTCTAAAAATACTTCTATTATATCCTTCATTTTATTAATATTATATTTGAAATGAGAATATTGTGTTTGTGTATTTGTGATTTATTTTCAATCATTTGTGCAATATACATATTCCATGCACACTCATTTCTCAGCAAACTTTTGAGAAACGGAGAATGACTTCACTAGACGTTTCTTTTCTGTGCTTCCAAAGCAGTGTGAAAAGATCTATGGTTTCACTGAATTTTGCCACTATTTACTTATAGCCTTCATGGCTTTATTGAATTGTAAGCCCCACTAGAAGAGAAAACTTTATTTATCTATCAATGTGTCCCCAGTGAAGCACTGGTGCTCAATAAATATTTGTTGAACAAATCTGTAACTAAGAACAGTGGGGGAGACACATGTAAAATGTTTTCAGGTGAACTCCATCCATCTTCTCTTCTCTATAGCCCTGGGGAAATATCTATTGTATAATTCTTGTATAATTTTCTATTTGGGGGACAATTTATATTTTATTAAAAATGAGAGTGGTTCTGAAATAAATCTCCCCTGAAGTTCTAAGATTCATTTGTAAGTCTTAATTTTGTCTCTTATGTAGCACTATGTGAAGATATAAAAATAATAAGTAGCTCACTGGGTCTAGTGTAAAGTCAGCCCCAAGAATATGAAATGAATCAGAAGGTGTCCCATCTGTCCACAAGGACAATACAATGAATAAATGAGCTGCAATACAAATAATTCTCTGTGAATAAAAACAATGCAGGCATGCATATGCTATTACTTGCATGACTGGTTACACACCAGGACAGAATCAGTGCAGTGAATGGACCAAGAAGTCTTAATTTTACACCTTTTTATGAGTCATATCAAGTGGAAACTTTAGGCAAACTGACATGGTTTTGTAGATTTAATAAAGGTCTACATACTAAAAAGCACCCCGGAAACACACAAAATTGTGAAATAGGGTGAATTATTGGAGGTGTTCCTGTCTAATTCTTTGCTTTTCTTTTGGATTCACAACAAGCCATGAATTCTGTCTAGGAAAGACTTTCTATGCTGAGACAAAGTCATAAAAGTTCCCAATTTGTCAAGTAGTCTAGGCATAGCTTCATTTGTATATTTCATCTTCCCACTATGTTAGTATTGCAAATTGGTAGATTTCCACATCGTTCTGCTTCTGCCTTTTCTTTGATTATGAGCTTTCTGTGCACTCTGATTTATAATACCATTCTTTCGACTGTGCTCCATGAAGAGCAACCTGGCGAACTTATAGTGCTCACTGTTTATATATCTGTTCAATAAGTACTAGTTCACCTCACTTTAGCATCTCCTTTCAAATAATGATATGGATTCCAGTGCTCTGTCTCATGACATCAAGTATTAATGTTAAAAGAAATATTTTTAATAAGCATGGTATATATGTGTATACACATATATACATACAGTATTTTTACATGTGAAAGTAATAATATATGTTCATCATATAGTATAATATGCATTATATGTCATGGAATAATAATCAGAATGTTAATGGTGATTAATTTTAAGGTAGCAGCAATTTTGATAGATTTTCATATCCGAATGTTTCCCAAGAGGCCATTACAAACCACAATCCACATTAAAGCATTCCTAATTCCTTACTTCACTGAGACATTTCATTTACCAGGTTTTCTTGTAAAGCATTATTCTCTACTTGAAGGAATGGTAAACTGACATGTCATAACATTAATCATGTAACTTTATCTTAGTTGAAACCTGGAAACTGTGACTGAAGGTATTGATTATGTATATATCAGTCTATATGAAATAGTTTAAATGAAAGCTATAAGTACAGGCCAGATTAAGAAAGAAAAAAAAAAGAAAGGAAAACAGGGAGAAAGAAAGAAAGGAAAAAGATAGATGAAATGAAGGAATCAAAGAAAGAAAGAAGAGAAAATTCACATCCTGTGCATTCCCATGCCCTTCATTTACCCATAATCTGGATTTTATTCCTTCCTTTTTGTCAGGAGAGGATCAAATCTGGGATTCTTTCTCTGGGACTTTGTTTAACAGGAAGAGACATGTAACATGTGGGGCCTGCTATTGGGATTTCCGTCCTGCCCAGTTCCCAAAGCTGGTAAGCCCCAAAGAAAATCACACAGAGAGTCTGCATTAATTATAAACTGATTAGCCCATTAGTTGAGACTTTGTATTAGCTCTCATAACTTATATTAACCCATATTCTTATCTATGCTAGTCACATGGCTCGGTACCTTTTTCATCAGTGTAGGTCACATCTTGCTTCTTCCATGATCTGGGAAGACTTCAGAAAGAGCTTCCTTCTTCCCAGAATACTCCTGTTCTCATTGCCACACCTCTACTTCCATTCTGGTTTTCCCGCCTATCCTTCCTTCCTGGCTACCAGCCAAAAAGCATTTATTTAAAATATAATTGAGAGAATATAGAATTGTCCCACACCATAGACAGAATGAAGCAACATCCTCTCAGCATTTATTTCTCTCTGTGTCTCTCTCAGTTCTGAACTCCCTTTTGACTGTGAAATTCCAGTTACCACCTACAACTCATAAATAAGTTGTTGTGATAATTAATCATTTTTTGTTTTCTATGCTCAAGTACTACCATGATTTGAATATATTAGAACATGTGTGCAGATAGAATGAGAAAACCTTTCTTATCTTTTTTTTTAGTTGAGCTCCCTGCCCTTCTCCTCCCCTTCACCCCTCTTCCAGGGTCCCCATGCTTACAAAAGCAACATTTAACTATGGAACTCTAAAGCAAGGAGCCACATGCCAATTGTAAAGGCTCTTTCACTCCTTGGATTACTGATTAGAAAAAAAAGGTTGAACAGTATGAGAATAAGTAATTTGAAGGCTAAATGGCTGTTTTAAATAGATTCAGTATTTTGGTCATCAGATTTTAAGAATCAAGTGCTCTGAGAAAGCTGTCTTTCCCATCTTAGCTTCATAAACACATAAACAAAGGGACTGAAATGAGTTACACCTTCCTTGTGACCCTTAACCACCAGTTTGGTGGTGACTCAAAGGCTCTCTAAACTCCCTCAAATGACACAATCATTTAGTGCTAGATATTCAAACACTTGATGTTTAAAGTATGATCAAGGATACTCTGTATTATTGAATCTTTTATGTAAACTGTAGTGTCAGTTTTTGATATTCACACATAATTCTGTGGAATCTCCAGACTATTTGAATTCATGGGTTGACTTCTTGAATTGATACTATGGCCAACACTGAGGCTTCTAAGATGCCAGAACACAAAATATTTCTGTGTTTATTTATTTTTTCTTTACTTTTTTGACTGAGTGTCTATTTTTCCTCGTAGATTTTACAGATATTTTCGAGAAACACAGATAAATAAGTTCTACTACTTTAAGTGCCTTATAAACAATGTGATGTATTTTTACTGTGAATTGTCTTTTAAAATTACTGGTATTTGGGAATGTGGGCTGGGAAGAGAAATCAGTGATAAGGTGCTTGTTTCATAAATATAAGGGATATGAGTTTGCATCCCCAGTCCACACAAAAACTGGAAATTTAAGTATGTATCTATGAACCCTGCCTTAGGTGGAAAACATGGAAGCTCACTGTCCCGAGATCTTAGCCAAATATTGAGCTCCAAGTTCCATGAGACATCCTGTCTCAAAGAATACAGTGGAGGGGTGACTGAAGAAAATGTTCCAACTTCAGTCTCTGGTCACTGCAGGATCTCAGGTGAGCAAGCACACTTATATACATCTAAATAGATTTCCACAGCTCTCTGTCAGTCTGTCTGTCTTTGTGTATGTATGTGTGTATGTATATATGGGATATATTTCTTTTTTCTTTAATTTAAAATAGTTTTTTTTTTCTCACATAATGTATTCTGATTATGGTTTCCCCTCCTTCGGCTCCTCCCAGCTCTTGAATCCTCCTTCTCACACCCAGAAAGAGATTGATTTAAAAAATTTAAATAACTCTTGAACAGTGACTTTGTTCCTCCCCATTTTGCTTCAGAGGTGTTTAGCATGTGTCCCTTATCTCCTAGTTGTACTTTATTCCATAAAGAAGTAATTTGATGTGTTTGTATCCTGATGTTTGAAACAGACATTTTCTTTATCTAACTTTTAAATGACAATTACTGAATAATAGTTCCAGGTGCATCGTATGTTTGCTAACAGTTAAAAACACATGAATCTTCCAGATTCACATTATTCATTTGAAAATTTATGTGTAGTTCTGTAATTTCTCATTTAAAAAGGAAAGTCATCAGTCTAACTAAGCTGGTTTAATCACTTCCCATTTCTGTCCGGGGCCTCTTTTTAGGATTTATGAGCAGATAGAATATGAAACACAATCAGCAGGGTGGAAAAACTGAGAAGGAAAATGTCACAGAAATAATAATTGAATATATTACTGAAGTTATGTTTTATAACCAGAGGTTATATGGATTACATGGAGATAGGAGGGCTAATCCAACTAGTGAGTATATAAATTTAATGCTAGGATTAAGCTCATGATCACTTTACAAATATTACATAAATTAGCAGGAATAATTTTCATTATAACTTCAAATAACTGACAATCAAGTAAATTTTTGATCTTTTCAGATTAGTTTTTGGTTTAGTTATTTATATTCCTCTGTTTGAACATTTGCAACTCCTGTCATATCTACAGAGATTTATGATTTATGACAACACTATCTTAATATTGCTCAGTACCTGTATTTCATGCTCACTGTATTAGCATATGCATTATTTCAAGCCTTTTTTTTTTTAATTCGGTCATGGTCCAAATCACTGACTCACTGACTTCTTCCGGCTCTGATTGTATAATACTTATCTTCATTTTACTTTTATTTGTTTTTAGGATTTGGATATTGTTATAACATCCCTCAATTCTGAAAATATTTGGGCTTGTTGGTATAGGGCTACTGTGAAAGATCTGGACATACGACATAGCAGAACAAACAGAGAAAGAAAGCTACTATTGTTTGGAGTCTGAGATATTTATGTCTTTTTCAGATATTTACTCACTCTTCCAGGAAGTACATACATTAGCATACATCTAAAGACACAAAACCAAAATAAAATCCACACACACAAAAAGATTCAAACTTGACTCCTATCCTCAAGGTCTGGTGGTTTCTTTTGCTTTGAAACAGAGGAGAGATTCAGTAGAGCACAAATTCTTGGAATGGCCTACTATCTCATTTTTCCTAACTTGGATGTATTTAGAGACTCATATCTCTTTAAAAATAATCAGTATCTGATATCTGGAATGTCACATCCCTGTTTGAAACTCTCTATCTTGCGTTATTGTCACGTGACAATCCTCATTTCATTCAATACAACCATGCACACTCGTCTTCCCTACTCCTCTGCCCAGGTATGCCTGGTTACAGTTTTTGACATTTACAGAACGAATAAACAATGCCCCTTTCCCTTTGCTTAGATAATCTACAAACAGTCCACACATGTCCTTATCATGTTTGTGACATTGCCCTCAGTCTTCACTGTGCCATGAAAAGAGGACAGATAGGCAGGCTCACAGCAGTTACTAAGTGACAAGAGGAATGTTATTATTGTTTACCTTTCATTCCTTTTCCCTTGAAAGTATCACAGGCAAAGGACTTATCAATGTGACAGTATAAGGACCCATTCATTATTGTATAAGATTATTTTGGCTATCCTGGGTTTCTTGTTTTTCCGTATAAAGTTTATTATTGTCCTCTCAAGATATGTGAATAATTTTGATGGGACCTTAAAGGGTATTGCATTGAATCTATAGATTGCCTTTGGTAGAACTGCCATTTTTACTATGTTGATCCTCCCAATCCAGGAGCAAGGGAGATCCTTGCATTTTCTGTGAAGCTTATTTGAGAATTCTAGAGTTCCCATTGATTTTATTTTTTTGCTTTAGGAACAAATTTGAGAAATAACATCTACTAGGGTTGAAATCTCTGTTCTTTCTTCATGTATTTGGTGATGTCTCTGATATTCTCCTAATATCCCAAATTTAATTATGTTTATACCCTTTAAATTTTCAAGTTTTATAAGATCAATTCTTTATAACATAAAATCAATGATTTTATCCTTGTGATTTCTGCTCATGCAGATATTTAAAGAGTTTTTGTTGGAATAAATGATTTTCTTGTCTTTTGTAAGCAGTATATTCTTATTTCCTTCAACAGTTAATGATTAATAGAAATAATATTAAGTAAAATATTCCTTTTGTACACTTATATTTCTCCAAAGGAAAAAAATGCATATTTTTCGAATAACTTTATTATTTTATTTTAAAGTAATATCTATGAATTTGTTAGTAGGATTTTTTTGTCACTTTATACTTTAACATGACTTCTGCAGAGGAAAGATTCCCAATGGATCCTATCAAAATACTAAAGTTTCAGTTTAATTAGATAAATTTATTAGAAAAAAATAGGAAAATTCCATAGCTAGACACAAATTAATGTTTAAGAGATTTTTTATTTCTTAATAAAAAACTTAATTGAAATATCTAGACCATAATAACATGAGGAAAATTCATACAAAACACAATTTTACTTCCTAAAAAGGAATACTACATATTGCATTTCATATACAATGTGGTCATTAGAGTTTTACTGGAGTGGTGTGGACAATTCGATTCTAAAGTTGTTTTACTGAGTATCAATGAGTATTCTATTTCTAATTCTTTCTCTCACTGATTATTGTAAAATTTTGGTTTTTCCCTAATAATTATACTTTCCACTTGCTAGAACTTTAACCAATAGATTTTCTTTTCACATGGTTTTAAAAATTAATCTTGAATCCAATAAAAGTCTTGTATAACCAAAAATTCCTAAGGCATGCTTATGTTAAATACAGGGCAACTTTACAATTGATCCTGACTCATGTGATGATTAGAAATTATTTAGACTATCTTAACGATAAACAGACTGTATTTAAATGATGCCATTTTAATAAAAAAGTGTTCTTATATCTTTTGTTTTAAAGTAAATCAGCTAAATTCAGTGTTAATTTAGTCATCATAACAGAGAAGGGTGAGTACAAACAGAAAAATCTTATAAAGGTATTTTTTTTATTAAAGATTTCCATCTCCTCCCCCTTCCCTCCCCTCCCTTCCACCCATACCTCCACCACTCCACCCCTCTCCAAGACAAAGAGCCATCAGGGTTCCCTTCACTATGTTAAGTCCAAGGTCCTCCCAGCTCCCCCTAAGTCCAGGAAGGTGAGCAACCAAACTGACAAGGCTCACAGTGAGCCCGTCCATGCTGTAGAGGTCATGTTCATTGCCGTTGTCCTTGGTTTCTCAGTCCTCCTCTGCCGTCAGCCACATTCAGAGAATCCGGTTTGGTCCCCTGTTCCATCAGTCCCATTCCAAGTTATTATTATTTTGGGAATTGAGTGCAATCTAACTAAGTATGAAAATTTGAAGTATGTGAAAAATCTTATTGCTATGTTATTTTAACTGTCTATATACAACAAAATGTTTCCTTTTATTCTCACTATGAAAGAACCTTAGTAATACAGGTAAGTGAAAATAGTAAATTATGAATTATTGTGAACCTTGTAGCCTTAGATGGAATTGTAATTACCATGAAACACACATTTTGTATCTTGTATCATTCCCAACCCTCTAGAAAACAGCAGACCACTTGTTTCTGATTCTTCCCAACATAATATATTCACTTCTAATGCCCCCTAAGTGGATACGGGAGAATTGTCATAACTATTCAACAAATCAAGTATGTGATTACAAAACACTCACAGGTTCAGCAAAAAATAATCTAATCGAAACTCTGCTATGTCTTAGTTTTATCCTTTTGCAATGAAGTCAATATTAATGTATTGAAAAATACAACTCAGATTAGAAACCCTCATTTACTTATTAAAATAAATAAATTAAATAAAACCCTCATTCATTTAAATGGTGTATAAATAATAGTATCGCAAGACAAACACATGTAGTCGCCAATGTGGAATCTGAATGGAATGTGATACAGGAAGGACTTTATTCATCTACCTTATTATCTACTGATAGAGAAACTAAGGGAAACAATGCTATCTTCATTCTTTACATTCTTCACTCATTTTTAGTTTTCTTTTCTTATAGCTTAAACTATTCACCCCAGGAACACAAAAAATTGTTTTGCTTTTTTTTTTTTTTTTAAAAAAAAATCTTTCCTGCTTAAAATTCCTTTATGATTAAAACATCAACTACTTATACAGACGTTTTGAAAGATCTCTGGACAAGTAACAAACATTTGCTTCTCACTTAATCTTAATGTCTTATTTTTTTTCATGGTTTATTTTTTTATATTTAAAAATTTCCATCTCCTCCCCTCCTCCTCCCCCTTCCCTCCCTTCCCCTCCACCCATATCCCCCTCCTACCCTCTCCAGGCCAAGGAGCCATCGGGGTTCCCTACTCTATGTTAAGACCAAGGTCCTCCCAACTGCCCCCAGGTCCAGGAAGGTGATCAGCCAAGCTGAGAAGGCTCCCACAGAGCCCGTCCATGCAGAAGAATCATAGCCCAGCGCCATTGTCCTTGGCTTCTCAGTCAGCCTCCACCATCGGCCACATTCAGAGAGTTCGGTTTGGTCGCATGTTCCATCAGTCCCATTCCAACTGGAGTTGGTGATCTCCTGTTAGTTCTGTCCCACCATCTCCATGGGTGAACGCACCCCTTCACGGTCCTGACTTTCTTTCTCATGTTCTCCCTCCTTCTGCTCCTCATTAGGACCTTGGGAGCTCAGTCCAGTGCTCCATTGTGGGGCTCAGTCATTTTCTTCATCTATCGCCAGGTGAAGGTTCTATGGTGATATGTATGAAATTCATCAGTATGGCTATAGGAACTGGCCTTTTCGGGCTCCCTCTCCTCAACTGCCCAAGGAACTAGCTGGGGGCATCTCCCTAGAAGTCCGGGAACCCCTCTAGAGTCTATATAGCATAATGAGAACGTGTCGATTTTCTCTTCCATTGCAAGATACAAGAACTCTGCAGTTTTTACAAAACAAGACAAAATAAGAAATATAATTCTGCTCTCGCTACCTGTTTTCTTTCTCCAACTCTAGTAGCTCGAAATGTTATCATCTTACAAATAGAATATAAGAAAAAATAACGCTCCTTGTGACAATGATAAAATAATCAGTTAGTTATAACCATTAAAGAGAATTTTATTTTACCTTAGATTCTTGTTAAAAAGGAGTGAGTTAACATTTTAGCATAGGTAGAATGTATTCTGATGCTCTGTACTTACTTATTCTGATCTGTATTACTTTCTACAGTGACCTTTTGTGTTGTCTAATAAGAAGGTATCGTGTGCTATATTCAGCCTCTTGTCCATAGCTAACACCCAAGAAAGCAGAGACCTAGGGTTGTGAGCTCAGTAACTTTTCGTTTGTTTGTCTGTTTAGTTTAGCTTTTGTGGAGATTTTGCTTTCTTCCTCTACTCCTAAAGTTCAGGAGGGACAGGAAGGATGAAAAAAGCAATGCTCGAGCAATACTCCACCATCTCAAAATTCGGGCAAATACAAACTCAGTCTTAGAGTTTTCAGAACGTATTGAACTGAATTATGATATGGTCCAGATTTTATTCTGTTTTCATCATCCAATACTTGCTCTGCATAGAGAATTAATTATGCATTTGTTGAATGAATAAATAAAAGAACTTATAAAAATTAGTAAAATTCTCCAAGTCACACATTTTTATTTGGAAACTAAAAAAAATATTATCTGACATATGAAGAAAATACCAAACTATGTGGTTTTGTTGTGTTATTTATCAAATGTATAAAGAGAGTGGAGAGATTCCTATGTGTTTATGAGCACATGTTCTAACAGAGGAAACAGTCAGTTTCCACACCCATGCCTAAGGCAGCCTGTAACAAAAATGCCTGTAACTCTAGCCCAAGGGGATCCATATCTCTCCTCTCACTCTACTCTTGTGCACATATTCTGGAGATGCACAAACACTAACTGAAAAATAAATGAGAAACATAATGGAAAATTGAAATTTGAATTATTCTTAATATTAGAAAATTCATGGTGTTGAAGGATCTCACAGACTAAGCATTGGTGACTTGGACATTTATTGTTCCTCTGCAGAGAGTTTGGAAACAAAACACAGAAAATAAAAATATGCTTTTTGTTAGCACTTCAAGAGAGGAATAAGTTTTCTCCTAGAAATTAAACCTATTTTTCTAAGTACTAAATAATTACAGTGATTCTTAAGAGTAAATAATATTTATGTAAGGTTCAATTTAGCCTATGTTAGTAAAGATTGCACGCCTCGTGGAATTGAGTTTAACCTCTTATACAGATGGACCATGACACGTGCCTTTGTTGCCAAATAAGTTGAAACAGACTGGACACAACAATACCAGAGCAGTGGCAACATCAATGAACATAATTATGATGAAAGGGGAGGTTTCCAGGTTCCCAGTCCCAGAGGAATTAGCCCAAAAAATAACAGTTACTGATTGAAAGATCACAGCATTTTTCCCAATGTGATACCCATGATTAGTTGTTCAATACAGAGTGGTCATCCCTGAAACCATATACAGATAATAACAGAAACAGACTTGATAATTTTTATATTCATATCATGTATGTTTGTGCATTCACAAACATGAATATTAATATATGTAACAATAATAAAAGGAAAAGTCGCTGCTAACTTGAGAATGGAGTAGTCAAAAGCGGGAAGAAAGAGAGGATAGCTGGGAGGGGTGAAGCAAGGAAAAGGAAAGTGATGTGAATCGGTTTAAATTAAAAGCAGGAAAAAAATACAAAATATAACACTGGGTTTATATAAAATTCTTCCAGCCAGTGTTAATAATAGATCCCTGCAAATACCCAGATAGAAATCAAGAGTAGTATTTTTTTAATTATAAAATGAAGAAACCAATTTGACTGGTCTAATTAAATCATTATATGTGATCACTTAGAAGGTTTTCTGAGCTTGTGTTTAAAATATTTATGTCATGTGATCTTGAAATAAAGACATGAATTAATATTATACTTCTGTATTTTATCAGACCACAACTTTATTTACAGTTTTCTCAAGACTTCTGATGTTTTGTTTGTTTGTTTGTTGAATTTTCAAGGCAGGGTTTCTCTGTATCTTTGCAGACTGTCCTGAAACTTGCTCTTGTAGACCAGGCTGTCCTTGAACTCACAGAGATCTGCCTGTCTCTGTTTCCTGAGTGCTGGGATTAAAGAAGTGTGCCATCCTGCCCAGCTAACTTCTGAGATTTTATAAACCATGCATATAACACTTAAAGAAAATGTTTTTATTTATGTTTGAAATTATAGTATAAACATTCCTTTCTTCCCTCTTATCCCTCCAAACCCTTCCATATTTTTTCAAATTCTGGCCTTTTTTCACTATTTTTCACTTTTTTTCACTATTATTTTTACTATTCACTAATATTTTTTCACTATTTTCACTATGTATTGTTATTACATATAAATTTGGATGTTTGTATATTGTCAGAAATACAACTGACACAGTCTGTGCATGAGATATAGTTTTAAAGTAGAATTACTGAAGTATGTCAATAAACTATTGAGCAACAAAAGATTCACACTGGATTATAGGATCTGAGTATTAATAAGGGTAATTCTGACAAGTTATCTTATGAGTTTTCAGATTAAATGTTAAAACATAAAGTTAAAGGTCTTCTAATTCATTACAGCCACAGACAAACATGGATAAAATTTCCTGTTTTTTAAAATGATATGATAATATAATTTAAACTAAAAATCTTGATCCTTGATGTGTAGCTCCTTGGGTAGAGTCGTTCTTTTACCTGCACTAGGCACTGAGCTTCATCTCACTACCACACAAATCCAAGCATCGTGGTGTACTACTATAATCTAAGCAATGTAGAAGAGACAAAAATAAGACATTCAATGAAGCCCTGCACTCCAAAACAGTAACAATCTGCAGGCATAAAGAATCCAAGTTTATAATCCATAATTGCTTGGCAATTGTAAACTGAAATTTCAGTAAAATAAAGCTGCTACTTTTCATATTCCTCTTTCTGGCCATTATTACTGTGTTTTTCATTTCATGGCACCATTGATAAGACATTTAGCATTAAAGTAAATGCTGTCAATTTATTTCTTCATTTTTGCTGTATGGGGAGTTGCATCTCAGGATTCATGTGTGTTATGCCAGTAATCTATCTCTACATTCCAGCACTAGTTTTTTTAAAATTTATTTATTATGTATACAATATTCTGTCTATGTGTATTCCTGCCCAGCACTAGTTCTATAATTAACAGTGTGATCTGATTATAAATTGTCATAAGAAATTGAGAATGATAAAATTGAATTTGTCTTTTTAGTTTATGTGTGAGCAAAAAAAAAACTTTAAGCAGAATGACCGAGAGCACAGGTAGCATCAGATGGCATAAAGATATGTAAACAAACTCTGGCACTATTTAAAAAAATTCAACAGTTCAGATGAGTAATATGTTTGCATTTTATATAAACAAAAAGGACTGACTTTTGTTGTTGTTACTGTTGAGAATTAAATATAAATCTAAAATATAGATAAGTCTATGGACATCACAAGAAGTGCAATAAAATATGTGAAGGAAAACTTTGGACAGGATATTCATGTGGCTTTCAATATATAAAAAATATTAAATTTAAATAAAGAAGTACAGGTGAAAGCCATGCATGATTCTATTTCACACTCAAGAGCAGGTTAAAAGAAAATAAAAGATACTGAATACTTGACATTTTGAAACTTCAGCAAAACTATGATATTTATATAATTTGGGAATATATATCTGTGAGTTTGTATGAAACTTTTTAAAATAGGTTTTCATTTTTTATAAAAGTTGATAATGTGCTGTGCTGTTTATCTTTTTTTGACACAAGCTAGACACAACCTCCAGTCATCTAGAAAGAGGAACCCTCAAAAAATGAAAAAAAATTAGATGGGAATATATGCAAGTCTATGGGGAATTTTATTGCCTAATTATTGATATAGAGTGCCCAGCCCACTATGGGTTGTGTCACCCCTGGACAAATGGCCCTCTGATATATAAAGGATATGTAAAAGGGAAGAGAAAACGAATCACGTAGAGAAAGTTGCAAGTAGTGTGCTCCATGGTCTTTGCTCCATGTATTCCTCCAGATTTCCTGCTTGAGTTCCTGCCTTGACTTCCACCACTGAATAAAACCTTGCCTCTCTAAGTTGCTTTTGGGCAAGATGTTTTTTTTTATTAATTTTTATTAAAAATTTCCGCCTCCTCCACGCCTCCCATATACCCCCCTCCCCCCTCCACTCCCCTTCCCTAGGAGCAGAAGGAGGGAGAACATGAGCAAGGAAGTCTGAAAAAGCATGGGATAAAACTGGGCAAGATGTTTATCAAAGCAACAGAAAGCACATGAGTAGAAAGACTAGTATACGTGTCTACGTTGTGAACAGAAATTCCTGATTAAGCTAAAATGACACGTTAGCTTACTATCAATCAGACCGTCAGCATTCCAGTAACTTCACATAATAATAAATATATTGACTTTTCAATATAAACAAGTAGAAACGAATATACTACTTCATGCATTAGGACCCATGTCTTCCACAAGTCAGTGCAATGTATGAAGAATGCAAGATAAATAATTCTTAGGTAATTTTCATTAGACTGAAAATAGCTCAAATTAATATAAATTAATAGAAATCAGAACCGTGTTTAGTTGGGGGAATACGCTGCTGATTGAAAGAGGTTTCAAGGCAGATAAAAATAATGTTTGAGTATAACATTCATTAAGAATAGTTTAGTAGGAACTGTCTTTAAGATTAAGAAAAAATTGCAATCCATATTTATTTCTTGAATGATAATTTAAATGTTATTCATAGCATAACCATTATCTGACACAGATTTACTAGAGTACCTAATGGAAATACCCGTGAATAAGGTTAGCGTACAAGTGTTACATTACTGTTAGCAATGACTTGAAATGTGTAAGAGAGAGAGAGATAACTTTGCCAGCCATGTACTAATGTTTTAAAGCAACGATCCGTTTAAAGCTCATTCTGCACCATTATGCAGCTACTTGTCCTTTTCTGATTAGATATACTTGTTGGCGGGAGCCATCATATACTGTTACTTAGCCTTTTTGAAGTCTAGTTTGATTCCAGGAATACACAACTTGGCAAAATCCCAGGACTCAATATCTGACTCTTTTGAAGGACTGAAGGCAATGAGTGATGATGACAGTATAAGGCAGAAGTAGCAACATCTTTACTTTTGAATCACTCGGTTTCACACAACATTTAAACATAAAGCAAAGAAAGCCAGCCTACAAGCCACAATCCCAGAGAACTTAGACAACAATGTGGACACTATGAGAGCCTTACATAGATCTAATCTACATGGGAAGTAGAAAGTAGAAAAAGACAAGATCTCCTGAGTAAATTGGGGGCATGGGGACCTTGGGGGAGGATTGAAGAAGGAGAGGAGATGCAGGGAGGGGAGCAGAGAAAAATGTCAAGCTAAAAAATATTATTAAAAAATGCATAAAATCATAAAATTCCTAGACGTTAAGATTATTTTATCTCTTAAAATGACTGAAATTGCACCAAATTTTAAATTGTTGTAAATTATTTATTATTTAAGCATAAAATTCCATGCTGGTGCTTGAATGTATTTACTCACATTTAGGTAAAAGTTAAACATGGAAACTTAAATTTACTATTCAGATGAATTGACAGTTTTAATGATTCAAAAGACTATTTAGTCATGAGATTTATAATATATCCTCTTAGAAAAGGGAATTCTCAAAACTATATTTGTAGTATATCAGTAATTTTTAAATTCTTCTCTAACAATAGTTCTATATACATACACATATATATTGTAGAGCCAAATATACGAATATTTATATGATATAAACATATAACTCTCATATATATGAAATTTTTAAAGTCAGATAATGGTCATTATTGATCTAACTGAAATTTATGGAATTTTGTATATTTCTCAAATCTAAAAATAAATCTAAAAGCAAAACCATGAGTTTTAGAAATAGAAACAAAAGTGTAAAATTTTCACAGTCTTAGTGAGTTAATACATTATGTTTTCCTTTATGAAATAGCTAGCATTTGTTTATTCATTAAAAATAGAGGAATAACTGAGAGGTTATTATTTTAGGGTTTCTATTGCTGTGAAGAGACAACATGTCCACAGCAACTCTTACAAAGAAAATGTTTGGTTGAGTTGTTTGCTTAAAGTTTCAGAGGCTCAGTCCATTGTCATGTTTGTTCTTGTTTTGCTCTGCTTTCAGTGCATGCTGAAGACATCATTTTCTTTTGGAAGTTCATGGCGTGTTTACATGAGTGTGTCTATAACTCAAATCCATCTGTTGGATCTTATGAAACCAATAAAGGCAGAGCAGTGTAGGATTTATGTCTTTACTCCATGATACAGTATACATTTCCGGCACTGTGATAAATGAACACGAAACGAAATGAATTTCTGGCTTCCTAGAAAGGTGTTTTTGAGCAGCACTATGCCAACCTATCCCCCCAAAAGAGTAGAACTTCCCCTGAGCAAATAATCTTTTCTCTTTTAGTGCTCCATAGTCAATGGTGAGCTGCACATGACACCAGACATTGGAGTTTTGTTTTCTTATAAGAACAGTTAAAGAAAAACGAGAACAAAAGGAAGAAGGAAATTAAATATTTTTAAGGGTTTCCCTTTAAGGGAAGTTCTTGACACTTGTTTTGATAAGTATAGTTTCCACCTAAACTTTCTCCCAGATGGCCGTGTGTAAGGTATTATAATCTCTTTTATTATGCATAAACCTGTCATCAGAAGTTTTGATACTGGCTCTGGAAACATTTTGAAAACTTTAGACCAATACTGTTTGAGCTAGTACATTGAAGACAAATTTATCCTTCACTTGTTTTTGTTCTTATAAGTTGAAAATTCCTTAAATCAACACCAAATATTAATACATAACCATGTGACATTCTCATATAGACTTTCACACCCAAATTATCAATCATATTTCATTTCTTCTACATAGCAAATAAAGCAGTTCCAAAAATCAATAGGACAGTGAAGGTGTTTGAAAGGAGAAGAAAAATAAGATTACAGATTTTCATTGAGTATCACTTAATAAGTAATGCAGATTGTCCACCTTTTTATATGAGATTTCACATCTGTAATGAAATAAATACTTAAAAACTAAAATGTATTCAGATATTTGTACAGGAAGAGCACTTACATTCTTGATCAAAATCTAGTTTATCTTTAATCTATATGTGTGTCAAACACAATAATTTTACTATTTTCACATATATAGACAAATATTTTATATATAATATATGAAATTTGAAAAATAATGAGTGGTAAAAAATTCAATAAACTTCTTTAGTTCTGAAGGCAGGCAAAGAGCAAAGCATTTTGCACAAATTTGAGATTCTAGCTAGTGACAATAGTTATCTAACTGGACTAGAAAAAATAATTGATAGAATTTGTAGTTTAAAAAAGATAATTCATTTCTGCAATTTTTCATCTTTTGTTAATTCATTCATTCATTCATTTTTTTTTTTACTTTTCCTGAGAGTTTCAAAGGCTTCTAAGCAATAAATAGCTTCTTAGGGATTCATGTAAAGGATGGCATTCATTATATCATCTCTGGAAATTTATAAGGGGAAAATTGAGATATCATCACAAATTATAAAAACTGAGTAAGAAGACTATGACATAGTAGTAAAGTAATAATAATTATCCTAATGTAATTATTCTTGATTACAGTTATTTCCAGCTAATACATAGTAGCAATGTTATTATTATCTAAGACCTCAGAATAAAGCCACCATCTTCCTCCTCCATCTGATCATGATATTGCTTGATCACATGTGCTATGTCAGCTGCAGAACACATTATCTATTAATATCAAATATATGTTTGCTTATGGCCTAATACACCTGTAAACTAGTTGATCTCTTTTAATGTATTTTGTCCAGAGAACACAGGTTTAACAAATGTCATTATTTTATTCTATGGATTTTATGGTTATGTAGAAGGGCCTTAAGCAGGACAAATGCAATGCTGTCCTCAAATGCCAGAATTAATGTTCACACCAGAGGATATCTAATTTCCTGATACATAAAGAATAAATAATGATACATTTCACTTATGATAAATTAAGTATTAATAACATTAGTGTTACTCATTCCTCCTGTAGGAAACTTGACAGGAAAAACAATATATAGTAATAGAAAGGAACATGCATTTGCAAGTGCTAATATAGCACTCCTCATAAATTAAATTAGCTACATTATCAGAGGAATCAGCTACATTATAAGGTCTTCCTAGGTACCACCATTAGAAATTGATGGGACTATGACGTCACCCAGATATCAAGAGTTTGACTGCTTGGTTTACTGCCAGGTCCAGAGGTACCAAAAAGGGAAGAAGAGACAGGGTCATCAGAAAGAGCTCAGGATGGATTCTTTTTTTTTTTCTTCCTTTTATTTTCTTATTTGTCCTCAAGTTATCTCATCCAGATCTGGGATTATGTTTATCACTTCAATTCTTTTTAAAGACGTTTAGTTGCTCATCTGCTTGCCATTGTCTTTCCCCCATAATGGATTCATGTCTCTCACAATGTATGTCCTCTGAATGATGAATCTTGTGAGCATGGCGGTTTCATGCTCATTTGTATTGTCTAAGCAAAAATCACCATTGTTTGCTTTCCATTGTATTACCCCTGCCATCTGCCTCTGTAGTCCCTCTTTCTCATTTACTAGCAAAAATTATGATCTTCAAGGTAAAGTATCTTTAATGATTTTCACATGCACACTTTTGCTGACGCAAAGGACATTTCTCCTCTGTGCAGGGGAAGCTGTGTTTTAAATCTCTTCAGCTCCTGCTCACACACAATTCCTTGTTTGTGAACACAGCCAGACTTCTGTTAAATCCATGTTTACAATACAAACCATTGGTTTACCGGCTGTATTAACAGCAATATCAGCTGAATAGTTTTTTATGTGCAAAAACCCAGAGAGGTAATATATATATATAAACCTTCCCAGCTCGCAGCATTTTTCAAAATTTTGTGACTAAACTTTTGTTAGGATACAGCAAATTTAGCATTCACTTTTCCATTTACTCTGCAAAGTCCTGGTGAGGGCCGCAGGTAGCGTTGATTTTTGCCTGCATGGCCACTCATCTCTGAACACTTTTTGGAGTACAGCTCTGTTCTCTGTTAAGAAGCAGCATAAGTGTCTGCTTTCAAATATTGACCACTTGCTATGTTTTCAGGCTGAAAGCCCTTCAGAGAAAATCTTTGAAGAAGGATTTTGCTCTAAATAATTTAAGAAGAAGAAATAAACTATTGTGAATATAATAAATGATTAACATTCAGACACTTCTGCATTAATATTTTATAAGAAAATGTGTTGTAACATGAAAGATAAATTTCCCTAAATATATAAAAACATGAAGCATGAATCATTCAGATCATTTTTCTTCTCAGTCTGCAAGTTAGGTTTAAGTACATGTACATGGCATATCTCTAAGATGACATAATTACCTTTTCTTTTGTTCAACCTCAGAAAGCATTTCATATTCTTTTCCTCTTTGCCATGTGAACTTTCACCATGACCTATGTATACATAATAATATCTTTAAAAGAAACAGGAAATTGGGCCTTTGTTATTAATATGAAAATGATTTCATTTTAGAAACACAGAATCTTGTTTAAGTGTGTTTGGATATAATTATGTAAACCATAAATAAATCCCAAACACATCACTCATTCTAAAATAACAGTTTCATATTTAAGATTCTTTAAATAATTTCAGAATTCTAAATCTACATAAAAAATATGAGTATTGTTATCAAGTAGGATTACACTATATGTGCACTTGACGGATAATAATAAATTCTATCTATACAGAGAAAATGCACCTTTTGCTTTAATAGAAAAATACAAAAATAATGGGAAAATTCCAATGTCAAAATTTAGCTTCATTTATTTTTATTATTTGGTAAGGAAGATGGCTCAATTACTTTAAAACTTATCAGTCTTGAAATAATAGTCAAAGATTAAGATTGCCTTGATTTAGAATCCTATCTGTCACCATACTTTTTATCAGAAACTATTTTTATAATAGATAGATACCTTTTCCCCCCTCAGTGTCCTTGAAGCATTTTTAATTTCTCATAGTTTGGCTTGCCTAAAAGACGAGACACAGAAAGGTAAATGTGATGGTAGGACAGGGATTAATACAGATTTTACTTCCCAGTGGTGTGAAAATAAATCCAGTTGCTGAAAAAAAAAAAAAAAAAAAAAAACCACAAAACCTGTTTCTGAATTTTGCAAGCAGTGATGCTTGCAAAGCAAGATTTCACAGCAACAGCCTCGGTTTCTGTATGGTGCTTTCAGTTTGACTTGTGGGGGAGAAAAGGCTCTCTGACTGCAGTTGTGTTACTCCAAACGATTCCTTGTTATTATTTATCCATTAGGTTATTGTGTTTTATTGTACAGCTTAAGTGTACCTGAAATAAAAGCAGCTGAGAAATTCGTGCTCCAGTTCTTCCAGAGAGGAAAAATAGCCTTAATGGAAGTGTGGAAACCATTCCAAAGAATGTACAAACCTGACTTAACTTGGCAGGTTCGGACTTACCGACTAAACGGGCTGTTCAACTGGATAGTGAAGTTCGGGAAAGACAATCATTGCTGGAATTGCATTGTTGCCTCTCGGGAACTGGTTGTTTAAATGGATTCGGTGCAAAGTATCTACAGAACATTAATGTAACAAACATCTTTCCTTACTGTTTGGGCATGGTAGGGTCGGGACTCCTAGTTACACATTACTGAGTGCCCATCACATGCCTCCCTTTTATTTCGAAGAATGTGAAGCTTTGGGAGTTCAGTTGCACATTTATGCAAAACCCCAACAGCTTTCCCCACAGCTGCGGCCTATCCAGATCAATCCATTATGCCCAGAGGCAAGCAAGCTCAGCTAACTGTGTGCCGAAAAGGAAAATCCACAGCAAGATAGAGCCCAAAAATTACCCCGAGGAAAACACTCATTCATTTTCATGCACCTTGGAATTTCAGAGCAACAAGTAATTGGTGCATAACTATGATTACTTGCCTAGAGGTTTTAAAGAGAATAGGATATTCTGTCATATCCAGTAAGGGACAAACAACAAAAAACACAAAACCACAAACATTGGCAATGTGACTTTGACTTTGGTGCTTGTTAAGTGTTGTATCAAAGTCTGTTCTGTTCTGTGGAGATCCCTACCTTTAGTGCCCTGCTTTGATTTTCCACAAGTAGCAGACATTCTGTTAAAAAGCCAAGTACAAAATCAATCAATAAAATATACCAAATATCATGTATTAATAATAATGGATACTTTCTATTTTGTTTGACATTTGTTTTCTACAAAGCAAAAATTGGATAAAACATTTGAATTTGTTTTAATCTGATACATAAAAATGTAAAAAGTAGGGTGTCATGTAGCAATTTGAGGCATGTATTTATATGAATACATTTAAAATAGACAAGAACATACCTCTGTCTTCAAATATATATCATTTCTTTACATCAAAATATTTAAAATTTCTTTCTTTGAACTTTTTGAAGCATATGCATTAGTGAATTATCGTTATCTACAGACACGCAACAGTACAGCAGGTTCTTGCTACTACCTTATTGTAAATTTCTTGATTCAGTGAGTAACCTTTCTCCCCAGTATCTGAAAATAATTTAATTCTTTTATCTTATTAAAACAAGCAGTTATTTATCACATATATGGATGATAATATTAACCTTGGATATTTCTCTTAATGTAATGACCCCTAGCCCGTCTATGTTTTTATAGATGAATCTATCTATCTATCTATCTATCTGATGAATATATATTATGAACATAAATACATACATAGGTATCTTCTTTAATCATTTCTGAATTAGTTAGCACTTAGTTTGACCTTCTTGGTCATTATAAATAGTGATGCAATGAATTTGAGAGTATAAGTGCATTGTTTCTTAGATAAATGTCAATTTCTAATGATTTGGATTTCTCACAGTTTTCCTAATAATAATTCTTAAAAGTTTTCTCTCTGTATATCTTTTTTCTGTCTTTATAAAGAACCCTTTGCATTGTCATTCAAATTTATTGACAGAAAGTGTTGCCTAAATATTGAATTGCATCTGTCTTGGGGAATGGAATATATCATTTATGAAATGGATTAAATTTTTTCCTTTAGAACATTTGTTTCAATGAAGGAAAATGTATAAAATATATTATCCATTAATGATGAGCACTGTCAGACAATGAAGATGACTCAAGGTATGAGACATACAATAGGGATTGAAGTTTAGCCTAAAACACTCTCCTTCATCCAGGAGTGAAAAATAGTAAAGGTACTAGGTTTAGGGTAAGGAACTAAATTTCTCTGTTGAAATCATTGATTGTTATATGTATATTAAAATTAGATATTGAGAATTGAAGTATGAATGTCAAGTAGTTGCAGCATCCATGAGTTAGGAATCATATATAGAGGGTGGAATTGGATGTATGAAGGAATCTTCTGCACATACATTGCATCTATGCATTCAGACCCGGCTCCACTGGGTTTATCCATGATCACCTCTAGGATAAAGAGATGATACTAAATACACAAACACAAAGCATGTGTACCTCTTCCCCTAAGCTTGATGTTTATAGGGTGTTCTTGAGTTACAGATTATAAAACAGATGACTAAAATGACGTTGTCAGATTGCTGCCGGTTCTTTACTATAGAGCATACATGTTTTAGCCAAGGAATTAGCTGTGCTCTTTCACTGGCACATGTGGCAGGGATCTTAGAGAGTGTTCCCAGGAGAAAACAGGGAAAAGATCATCTTTCAATTTAGCCTCAGAATGTATTTACAGAATTAATCATTGTTGTCTTCTCTGAAAAGGACACATTTTATTAAAAATATGGTCCTTCCCGTACTTTAATCAGACAGTTTTATAAATCAGTGACACCAGGAAAACAAATGAGTAGAGGAAGCTATTTTTTAATTTTAAGATTATAATATAATTACATTTTTTGTTTCATTTCTTTCCACCAAAATCTACATATAGCCCTCCTCTCCTTTCTATTTTTTTTCAAATTCAGAGCCACTTTTTTATTAATTTTTATTACATACATAAATGTAAATATATACATATATTCCTAAATATCACCTTTTCAGTCTGTAATGCCACTTGTATGTATGTTTTGCAGGGTATGCTGCTTGGTGGTTCCAGCTGCTCAGCTGCTCAGACCCGAAATAATCACACAGAAACCGTATTAGTTAAATCACTGCTTGGCTCATTAGCTCTAACTCCTTATTGGCTGACTCTTAATTTAACCCATTTCTAGTCATCTGTGTATCAACACTTGGCTGTGGCTTACCAGGTAAAGTTCCAGCATCTATGACATGTGGGGCTACATGGCTTCTTTCTGACTCAGCCTTTCTTTCTCCCAGCATTCAGTTTAGTTTTCCCCAACTAGTTCTGTTCTATCCTATCAAGCCAAGCCAGTTTCTTTTTTCAATAATCGTAATCACAGTATACAGCGGGGAATCCCACATCATGTACATGTTAAGGGATGACAATTAGATTTGATAACTGGTTGGTGTGTTTTTCACTGGGGAAGAGTATTTCTCCAATTCTAAGTATTATTTAATTAGATGTCACATTTTTTCTTAGATGACAAAACCAGCTCAACTAATCATAATAAAGGCTGCCCAGCATTCACATCCTCTTGTTGAGTGAGTGGAATCCAGCCTTGCAATTTTAGAATTACCCCCTCTGTGCCCTACTTAAGGGTAGGGTGCATCTTTCATCTTAGGATCTTGGCTTTTGCATTAGCAGAGAAGTGAATTTGTTGGTATACCTCAATCAGAAGACATTTATTTTTGTACTTTGCCCTTAGAAATGAAAAAGTAATAATGTAGTTACATTTCTTCCAAGTGTACTGTCTTGATAAAAGTCTTGAATAATCTCAAGAAATATATCCTAGCCTTCCAAGCAAGCCATGATTCATACATTACTTTTCTTGTGTATCTTTGTGTCCTTAATATAAAGTCTGTAAATTAATTACTCAGATTTACAGATAGATAATAAGAACACATTATTTTAGAAAGGGAAGCTTGTTCTTGTGCAAGCACTCTGTTACTATTCTTTCAAGAAACAAACAAAACAAATAAACAAAAAAAACCCCAGCTTAAGCTGTGAAGTTGAGGAAATGGGGATTCTGCGCAAAAAAATTTCAGAGCAGTCACTTCTCATCATGCAACAAAGAGTGACCACAAAATACTTAGAGAAGTGGGTGCCTGTGAAAATGCAATTAAAAGTTTATACTGTATAAATCAATACACTATAATAGACTAAATGCACTGTAATTTTTTTAAAAAATCATTTATGAGCATGTTTTCAAGAGTATTAAGGCAAATTTTCATAACTGAAATTAAGAAAAACACTTAAAATAGCAAATGACTCAATAATACTTGAGTTTGAGGTATTGGTAGCAGGGATTCAAGGTTTGGCATCATTCTTCATCTGCAAGCTGCCTCTCGTTAATTAGTTCTCTACTGTATCCATATACTTCAATGCAACAGTTTCATAATTTCTTTGGCCAGAGAGGATCCATCCTGAGAGCATAGGTCCTTGATCCATAGGTTCATAGGTCCCTAATTATTATTACAGAAAACATTTTCATTTAATCATTTAGTACATTGACATAAAGTGTATCTAAATATTCTGTACCTATTTCAGAAACAATAATATAAAAACTCCACAATCTATGATACCATTTTGAATGTACTCCTTGCTCATATCTTGAATCCTCAGAAATTTCACTCACAACAGTTCAGTTGGGAAAACTCTTGCCTTGCAGACATGATAACCCATGAGTCCCAGGATCCATATGAAAAATCCAGGCATGATGACACACTTGTAATCCCATTGCAGGCAAGGTGCAGATAGGCAACCCCCCTGGTGCTTCCTGGCCAGTCAGCTTAACCTATTCTGCAAACTGCAGGTGAGTGATAGGCCCTGTCTGAAAAAAATAGAACTTTACACATGAAGAATGACACCAGGGGTGGTTATTCTTACATATCAACACAAAGGCACACACACACACACAAACACACACACATGCTCCCACGCATACGCACACATGTACACATGCACAAACACACAACATATACATGCCCTGCCACACACAATGTGAGCATGTACACACACACACACACACACACACACACACTCACACACATCTACTTTCAAGGTGTTTCTCTGTTTTGTTATGTGATTTGCTTTAAAATGTAATGAATTATCTCTACATTGAAATTTGAGTAATAATAAATTGACAATGTATTTCCTATTAGGAAGTTAAAGTATTTTAAATGCTACAATGTATATGTAAATTTCAGAGAGAGAGAGAGAGAGAGAGAGAGAGAGAGAGAGAGAAATACATTTAAAAGCATTGTTTCTTTTCTTTTCTTTCTTTCTTTTTTTAAGAAAATTGACTTTATCTTCACCAATAGAAACTGTCAAAAGGGCCAAAAAGATACCATGGCATTTTTCAGGTACACTATGTTCTGGGGAAAGAAATCTAAACCATTACAATATGCTGGCATATTTTTTTTTTGATTTTTATTGAGCTCTACATTTTTCTTTGCTCCTCTTCTAACTCTCCCCTTCCCCGAACCTTCCCACAAGGTCCATGCTCCCAATTTACTCAGGAGATCCTGTCTTTCTACTCCCTGTGTAGATTAGATCTATGTAAGTCGCTGTTAGTGTCCTCATTGTTGTCTAAGTTCTCTGGGATTGTGGTTTGTAGGCTGGTTTTCTTTGCTTTATGTTTAAAAAACACCTAAGAGTGAGTACATGGGATAATTGTATTTCTGATTCTGGGTTACCTCATTAAAAATAATGTTTTCTAGTTCCATCCATTTTCTTGCAAAATTCAAGATGTTGATGTCATTTTTTTCTACTGTCTAGTACTTCATTGTGTAAATGTACCACATTTTCCTTATCCATACTTCAGTCGAGGGGCATTTAGGTTGATTCCAGGTTCTGACTATGACAAACAATGCCACTATGAACATAGTTTAGCACATGTCCTTGTGGCACGATTGAGCATCTTTTGAATATATACCCAAAAGTGGTAGTGGTATTACTGGGTCTTGACCTCAACATAAAGCCAGCCACACTGAACCTTATAGAAGAGAAAGTGGAAAATATACTTGAACTCATTGGTACAGATGACCACTTCTTAAAAACAACCCCAGCAGCACAGACACTGAGAGAAACAATTAATAAATGTGACCTCCTGAAACTGAAAAGCTTCTGTTAAGCAAAGGACACGGTCAACAAGACAAAATGACAGCCTACAGAATGGGACAAGATCTTCACTAACCCCACATCAGACAGAGGTCTGATCTCCAAAATATACAAAGAACTCAAGAAATTGGTAATCAAAAGAACACATAATCCAATAAAAAAAATGGAGTACAGACCTAAACAGAGAACTCTCAACAGAGGAATCTAAAATGGATGAAAGACGCTTAAGGAAATGTACAAACACCATAATCATCAGAGAAATGCAAATCAAAACAACTCTGAGATTTTATCTTAGACCTGTAAGAATGGCCAAGATCAAAAACACTGATGACAACTTATACTGCAAAGGTTGTGGCCGGGCGGTGGTGGCGCAGCCGGGCGGTGGTGGAGCACGCCTTTAATCCCAGCACTCGGGAGGCAGAGGCAGGCAGATCTCTGTGAGTTCGAGTCCAGCCTGGTCTACAAGAGCTAGTTCCAGGACAGGCTCTAAAAAAGCTGCAGAGAAACCCTGTCTCGAAAAGCCAAAAAAAGAAAAAAGAAAAAAGAAAAAAAAAAAAAGGTTGTGGGGAAAAGGGAACACTTCTGCATTGCTGGTGGGAATGCAAGCTGGTAAAGCCCATTTGGATGTCAGTGTGGCGATTTCTCAGAAAATTAGGAAACAACCTTTCTCAAGACCCAGTAATACCACTTTTGGGTATATATCCAAAGGTATAAAAATTTTAATGAAGCCGGGAGGTGGTGGCGCACGCCTTTAATCCCAGCACTCGGGAGGCAGAGGCAGATGGATCTCTGTGAGTTCGAGACCAGCCTGGTCTACAAGAGCTAGTTCCAGGACAGGATCCAAAGCCACAGAGAAACTCTGTCTCGGAAAAAAAAAAAAAAAAAATTTAAGGAAAAAAAATCCATGGAAGTTGAAGAAAATATTTACTTACCAGTGATTACATAATCCCAGCTATGGCATAATTGTACATGATATGTAATAAATATTTTCAGTTAAACTATTTTATTTTAAGAGGATTATACATTCACATACCAATATAAAAAGGAGTCAGAGAGGGAGTGGTGGCTCACTGGATACTGCCTGAGGGCATTTGCCACCAAACTGATGATCTGAACTCTCATGGAATTAGGGTTCTGATGACAGAGAGTTGTTCTTTGAACTCCATGCACACCTCACACCACTTTCAAACAAAAAATTAAAAAAATTAAAAACAACACAGAATATGTCATATAATCTTTACAGCATTTTGTCAGATGATAATGTTCTGAAAAATCGTACTATAATACCACAGCCAAATGTTGATATTGATAGAGTTTAGACTGAAAAGATTTTGATCATCATACAATTTCTTCACATTGCTCTTCTATAGCTACTCCTGACTTCCCCCTAGAAATTCCTAATCAATTTTCCATACCTATAACTTTCTCAAATCAAAAATTTTATAGAAATGGATCTGTTTTGTATGATGTTTCAAATTGACGTTTTCCATAATCAAACCCTTGCATTTCAGCTAGGTTCCTGATAGCGAGTGTGTACCACTATTCTCCTTCAAAATGAACAGGGTTGCCTTATGTGGGTGGTCTTTAGGCTTCTTAGAAATGCAGGTGCTAAATATGTTTGGTTTGTTTGAAACCTTCCTTGTCACAAAAGAAGTTTCCCTCAAAATCAGTTGTAAGTTTAAAAATAAAATAATAGTAATAGTAATAATAATTAATAATAAATAACTGGCTTTCCGTTTCTCTGGGATAAAGCCCAACTGTTCACTGCTGTGAACTACATTAACTCTATATTTAGTTTGAGACAGATATCAGATTGTATTCCACCGTCACTGCATCACTTTGCATTGCTGTGATGCTTTCTTAATTAACTGCCCCCACATTCTTGCCAGCATTTGATGTCTCTGATTTAAAATGGCATTTAGTATGATTTCAATTGCCATCTTTCACAATGGTAATCTTTTAACAAAACAATGGGAATGTTAAATTAAGTTTCTTTTCACATGTCTGTGATTGATATAACTTATTCATAGAAATAGCTGTTCTTAGCTTTTGTCCACTTTCTAACCTGAGTGATTGTAAATGGTATTATATATTTTTGTAGTGGTATCTGTATAAGCACTTCTAATACAATTAATACAATTAATTCGAGTGTGTGCCGTATAGACTGTCACTATACTGCGTTTAATTACTAGGTTGTAAGTCATGTGTTTTCAATAAAATCCCTAAGAATATTATTAGGAAAATTGGGTCTTCTGTTACAGATGATAGCACTTTTTTCTTTCTGTCTGTCTTGCATACCTTTTCTTTCTGATTTGTTTTCTTTGTCTTCTTTTGTATTGCAATGCCTGATAGCATTGTCAGCACTGTGCTGAATGAATCCTACAAGACAGGAATTCATTGCACCTAAGATCAGAGTGGAACCAGTCTTCCAACATCCAGTGTAGCGTCAGCTGCATGGGTTTTATGACTGTTTTGAAATTATTAGCAAGTTCTTAGCACTTTTATTCTGAATCTTATTGCTAATCTTTATTGATTTTTTTCTAATATTTTTTGTAATAATTGTTCCTTATTTTTAGTTTTTTTTTCTTTCTTTTTTTCTTTCTTTGCTGAACTGCATTTACTGCTTTGGAACTCTGAACCTGTCTCACAATTAAAAATGTACAATTAATTTAATTTAATTTTGCTTGCTGATATTTTGTTAAAGTTTACCGAAAGTATATTCTGAGGAAATCAGCTCTTCTTGTCTTCTTTGGGGTAGAGTTTTTGTCTAGTTCTGAGATGGCAGTAACATTAGCTTTGTAAAATTATTTGGAACATTTGTCTTTTTATTTTCACAAAAGTTTGTGCATAACCTTATGAATTATTTTTAAACATATGATGAAATAATCCAATATAGCTCTTCAAAACTGGAGATTTTTAAAGTGTTTGAAATCATGAATTCAGTACTCTTAATAATAATAGTGATAACTGAATAAAGTCTTATGACACGTCTGTGATTACTGGACTTAACTAGAAAACTTCCCTGTCTCATGTACTCTGTATCTATAGAGTTCTTTGCTTTCCTTCCTCATTCTTTAGATGTCTTGAATGTCCACAGTAATTTCTGCCTTCTTACAGGTATTAATGAATATCGTTATTTGTCATATTCTTCTGTTTTCACCTTCATTCACTTCTGTTCTTTTTTATTTTTACTGGGTTTATCATTGTGTTGGTTTTGTATTGTGTTGTTATTCTTTTTCTAGGTTCTGAGAATTTCTGTTTTGTTTGCTTGTTTGTTTATTTTGTTTTGGTCTTTCAAGGTTTAATGAGAGCATAGTTTAACACTCAATAGTACCTATCACATTTTCTATGTTTGTTACAGTCATTAAAAAACTTTAGTCAGTGCCAGTTTCATATATATGATGGTCAATGTATAAAATGATACCATATAGACTTGTGTTCTAATCCTGATTCTGCCTTTCATCCTGTGGATAAATTTGATCCTTTGCTTCTGATTTTGTGTAACAAGGACAGTAGTGCACTCCTTGCTTTTTGCCATAAAAGGAACATTTTGTTACTTTGGATTACACAAAATAAAATATTGTATTTTTTTATTGCTTTCAAAATTATTAAATTTTTCTTTCAATTGACTTGCTTGATACTCAGATAACGTAAAGGTACTTTCAATAATTTGTCATCATTTGGTTATTTTTCAGGTTACCTCCTTTTTAAATTTAAGTTTTAGGTCTACTTATTTTATGTGTATAAGTATTTCTGCCTGCATGAATCTAAGTGCAGTATCTGCATGTCAGGAACCTATATAAGTCAAAAGAGGGCATTGAATCTTGAACGGGATTTTTTTTTTAGCTGTAGCATTTTTTTTAATTTATTAGATTTTAAAAAATACCAATCCAACTTCCCACCCCTCCCCTCTTCCCATATTCTCCGCATACCCTCCCACCCCACTGCCATCCAGTGTTCAGAAAGGGTAAGACACATTGACTTGTGGAAGGCCCTCCCTACTACTCTAGGATGAGCAAGGTATCCATTCAAAGAGAATAGGATCCCAACAATCCAGTACATGCAGTAGGGATAAATTCTGGTGCCACTGCCAGTGGCTCCTCAGTCTGCCCCAGCCATGCAACTGTCAACCACATTCAGAGGGAATAGTTTTTTCCTATGCTTGTTTCTTCCCAGTCCAGGTGGAGTTGGTGAGCTCCTATTGGCTGAGGTATACTGTTTCAGTGGGTAAACCCATTATGGTCTTGACCTCTTTGCTCATATTCTCATTCCTTCTGCTCTTCAACTAAACTTTGGGAGCTAGTCCAGTGATCTGATGAGGATCTCTGCCTTTGTTTCCATCAGTTGCTGAATGAAGTTTCTATGGTGATATTTAAGATATTCATCAGTCTGACCACAGGGCAAGTCAAGATTGGGCCCCCTCTCCTCTATTGCTTAGGGTCTTAGCTGGGGACATTCTTGTGGATTCCTGAGAATTTCTCTAGAGCCAGGTTTCTTCTAACACTATAATGGCTCCCTCAATTAAAATATCTCTTTCCTTGCTCTCATCTCTGTCCCTCCTCCTTCTCGACTATCCCATTCCCTCAAGTTCTCTTCTCCTCTCCTCTGCCCCTTCTACCCCCTATTCTCTCCCCATCCCCATACTCCCAATTATATCAGGAGATCTCGTCTGTTTCCAATTTCCAGGTGGATATATACATGTTTTTCTTTGGGTTACTTAGCTTCTCTAGGATCATGAACTATGGGCTCAATGTCCTTTGTTTACAGCTAGTATTCACTCATTGGTTGAGGGGCATCGAGGTTGTTTCCAGGTTCTCGCTATTACAAATTATGCTGCTATGAGCATACTTGAACGAATGCTTTTGTAGTAAGATTGAGCATCTTTTGGATATATGCCCAAGAGTGCTATTGCTGGATCCTGAAATAGGTTGATTCCCAATTTTCTGAGAAGCCTCCATACTAATTTCCAAATGGTTGTACAAGTTTGCATTCCCACCAGCAATAGATTAGTGTTCCCCTTACTCCACATCCTCTCCAGCATAAGCTATTATTGGTGTTTTTGATCTTAGCCATTTTGACAGGTGTAAGATGGTATCTCAGAGTTTTGATTTGCATTTCTGATGGCTTCACCAACCCCACATTAGACAAAGGACTGATCTCCATAATATATAAAGAACTCAAGAAATTAGACATTAAAATTCTAAATAATCCAATTAAAAAATGGGGTCTGAACTAAACAGAATTCTCAACAGAAGAATCTCAAATGGCCAAAAGATACTTAAGGAAATGGAACAGGATATTTGAATGAAATTTAGATATCATAATGATGCTGGCGATTGAACCCAAGTGGTCTGTAAGACCAGTAAGTGCTCATAAACACACTGCCATCTTTCTTGAGATGCTATTGATTTATTTTTGATACATACTTTAATAATTTCCCACCTTCACATGGCATCTGCCTCAAACTTTATAATATATACCACTAACTAGTTTGAGATTAGTTTATGACTTTTAAATAAAACTCACAAAAATTAAAATTAAAATCTCTAAGTGCACATGCACAGACTTTTTATGTATACTCATATAAAATTTTCAAAATGTCTAATACGTTTATCCTAAAAAACGTTTTCAATTCTTCAATTATTATACCCAATAAGAGAACCTATGATGTTTTTTCTCCATATTTTTTCTCACTAATTTGTAGAACCTCATAGAATTTCAGGCACGACCTGTGTTCCTTGTGTGTGGCGATTTTCAAGATTTCATCAGTGTTTATAATTTTTACCACTGTGGTTTTTGTCATTTGCGACTATCATATAGCTAGCTATAATTTTTTGGATGATTGAAAAATTATGACTTTTTTCTAGTTGAGTTCAATTTTAATTCAGCCAAATTTGAATAATATTTTGGGAGATGGGGAGAGAGAAGTGAGAATGGGAGGATGGGGAGAGCCTGGGGGAATTTGTCTCTTTGATTTTAGGGAAAGTCTACATCAATCTGTTTGCTTTAAGCCGTTTCCAGTACATTTGTGTGGCTGTCTTTTATAGGTGTGCAAAATCTTTTGAAAAAAATTGCTATTAAATGAACTTATTTTCCATTATGAGGAGCAACAGAATTATGGGTGTGAGCATCAGCAAATGCTCCATTTCATCTAGCTTAAATTTTATAGTGCAAATTGGTGCATAAGTCTCAGGTTACCAAATGTCTTGTCTATGGTAATACCTTCTTCACTTCTAAACTAGAAAGCCCTGGCTTTTCATTTTCTCTTTAACCTATCTGCCTTGCTAGAGGCGTATTGATTTAATTAGTGTGCACAGTGGTCTGTGTTTGCTTTTATTCTCCTCTATGCTGCATTTCCTGCCCCTTTCATTAGTTCCTGCTCTTAAAGTGACTTTTTCATTTCTCTTCCAAATAAGTGATATCTTACTCAGTTATTTTTTTAGACAACTTACATGTAAGTACACTAAATATTCCTACTATATACATTTAAAATCATATACTAATTAAAATATTCCACTCTATATGTCAGTGTTCTATCAATTAGATTGTTTGTATATCTTCTCTTTGATAAGTTTCTTTGTCTTTTTTCACAAATTTTATCAACTATTAGAAAATTACTGAAATAAGGTGTTACTTTTTTATTATTTTTTAATCCAGTCAATATTTTCCTTTTTATTAGTTTGCTTAGTGTATTTCTTTTAATGCTTTTGTTGAAAATTCTTTCATAGTTTAGGTTTCATATATCTCTTCTAAAATGCAGCCAATTGTTTTTTAATTCTGTTCGTTTTATCCCAGTTATCCGATGATTTCTCTTTATTTCTTACGTGATGTCTTTGAACTAAGTTACTTTAAATTTTATGGTACAGTTTTTGAAAAATTGTGAATTATTTAGTAGTTTCCTGTTATCTTTAAAATGGGGATGCATTACTGCTTTGTTAACTAATGTCAGTTACTAGTCAGTATTTTAAATATTCCTTCTTGTTTATAAAACTTAGAACTCTCTGCAAGCACTGACTTCTTTCTTCTCTGTTGTGGTTTTCTGCCTTACATTTCTGTGTTTCTTTTGATTTTGTAAAATGATCATTGTAATTTGGTTTTATCTGAATCTGTGGTAAAATGTGTGTAGCATCTGCAACTGGGTATCTTTCAGCAGTTGTACATGATATTGACAATAATCACTTAAATGTTGTACTGCTACGTTGCATGCTCAGAGCATGTCACAGTCTTTACCTCCAAGTGGAAACAGGAATTTAAAGCAAACAGAGAGGCCAAAGGTGGGAACTTTACTAATTTCACTCTAAGAGACGGTCTCTACAATTTTGTCTACTTTCTCAGAGGCACCAATTTTTATGAGATGACTTAATGTTACCCAGTGTAGATAAGCTAGGCATCAATGTCTTATGTGTCCGGTGTAATAAGGCATCCAATAAGTCATTATAGAGTAAAGCAGAAGAGTCATGATTAGAATTCAGTCCTTGAAAACCCTATGACCTTCTTAGTTTATGTGACACCGTAACTTAAACCAAAGCTCAACAAATATTCTTTAAGTAATTTTAAATACATTTTAAAAATTTAACCTTGCTCTTTCATTTGTGTGGCTCTGACAGCCACACTGTTTCTGTCAGCTGCTTTATTCTGCAACCTTAAGACAAAGAAAAATAAAACAGAAATCGATGAGGATTGGTTACAGCTAGGCTTCAATAAAACTGCCTTTGCAAAAATAAGCAATGGATCAAATTTAGCTCACTCAATGTACTAAATTCTTCCCAGAGATATACAGGTATGACTGACAAGAATCTTTTTGATATTATCTTTTCTATTTGTCCTTATTCTAGTTTTTTAGAGGCAAAGTTATATCAAATGAGATCTTTAAGGTGCTATTTCTTTTCATAACTTCTACATTTGAATTATCTTCAACTGGTGAAATTTTCACTGTCCATAAATCATAGGAGTGCAAACTGGTTATAAACTTGTCCAGTGGCCAAACCACAGAATAGGTTTCTTTCACCTGTGAGCTCCAGGAAGAAAGGGCCTAACCTACATTTTATAGGGGCAACTGTTTTGCAACACAGTTTTGACCCCAGGAGACACTCACACAGTAGAGTTTGGGTAGTGTTGAGCTCAATAATCTGGGCAGTTCTGTGGATCAGGCCCTATCAGGGCCTCTGAGAAGGCACCTGGTTGAAACCCAAGCAAAATCGACTGATTTGACAGTCCCAACAGTATCTTGCACACTCCTGCCCTAAGCCCCTGTGGCTTATATTTGGAAGCAATTGCATGTTCTGTTTTTGTCTTTGTCTTTTTGCTGTTGTTGTTGTTGTATTAAGAAAAATGTGATAAAAATGGCATCATTCCTCTCATGTCTATTTTTTCATGTTTTCTTTTGAAAACTCTTTTATCCTAAAACAGCAAATACTTTTTTCTGTAATGCTGCTTTTATTCAAAATATTGACCAGCTCCTGATGGTCTCCATTTGCCTCCCCTTCTCCCCTCCTCTTCCCTTTTGCCCTCATGAGGAAACCTGATAGAGATGGAGGAAGGGCAGAGAGGAGAGTAAGTTAAGAGATATTTTGCTCGAGGGAGCCATTATGGGGTTAGTCAGAAACCTGTCACTAGAGAAATTTCCAGGAATCCACAACGATGACCCCAGCTAAGACCCTAAGCAATAGTGGACAGGGTGTCTGAACTGTCCTTGCCCTGTAATCAGATTGATGACTACCTTCAATGTCATCATAGAACCTTCATCCAGCAACTGAATAAAGTAGATGCAGAGATCCACAGCGGAGCACTGGGCTGTACTCCCGAAGTTCAGTTGAAGAAAAGAAGAAGGAATAATATGAGCAAAGGGGTTAAGACCATGATGGGGAAATAGCTTACCTGAGCTAATGGAAGCTAACTGACTCTGAACTGACAGCGGTGGAGCCAGCATAGGACCAAACTAGGCCCTCTCAATGTGGGTGACAATTGTATGGCTGGGGCAGTCTGTCGGACCACTAGCAATGGGACCAGGATTGATCCCTACTGCTTGAACTGGTTTTCTGGAGACCATTTTTTGGAGGGATACCATGCTCAGCCTAGATATAGTAGGGAGATTCTTGGTCATGCCTCTAAGTGATGTGCCAGACTTTGTTGACTCCCTGTGAACAGCCTTACCCTCTCTGAGGAGTGGATGGGAGGCGGTGGGCTGGGAGGAAATTGGAGGGAGTGGGAGGAGTAAATGAAATGGGAACTGGGTTTGTTATGTAAAAAGAAAAAAGACTATTTTTAAAATAAATTAATTAAAAAATATTGACTGGTATTTGTCATGACAAGAAGGGAGATATATTTGTGGTTTTTGTTTGTTTTTGTTTGGTTTATTATTTTATATTTTGTGGTGCTGTTTAAACTGGGGAGCCATTTATTTACTCTAAAAAGTTCCTAAATAAATTATCTTCAAAGCCTATGAGTATTTTTCTACTCTGTAATTTATTTATTTAATCTAGGCAGACTTGAGGATATGTCTTTGTATCTTGAGTTATAATATATTGTGACCTTTTTTCCCAATTGTATAATTGATCCAGTGACAATGAAAGATTTTTTATGCCTCTGTATATATGTGCGCAAATGTATTCATGGTGTGTGTGTGTGTGTGTGTGTGTGTGTGTGTATGTGTGCGCACACACACATTTTGTACATGTGTATGAAGACTTGAAGAAAACCTTTGGTGACATCTTCACAAATGCCAGCAATCTCATTTGAGACAGGTTCCCTCATGGCATGGGAGCATCAGTTAGTCTAGACTAGCTGGCCAGGCAGCCTTAGAAATCTGCTTTTCTTTACGCATCTTGCCCTGAAATTATGAGCCTGCTTTACCAGTCAGCAGCTTTCCACTTGTTCTGGAGGTCAAACTTAGGTCTTCCTGCTTTCAAGGCAGACTATTTCTAGGCTGAGCTACTTATCAGGCAAAGAAAACTTGTAAAGTTGTTTACTTTCCTAATTATTATTATTATCACCATTATCACCATCATCACATTTATCACTGTATACTGTACTGTCTGTCTAGGGTTATATCCCTGTCTCTGTCTCTGTTTAAATGCGGGTGTTGAGGTGTCAAGTGCTATGCAGCACAATCATTGTAATATGGCAGTCTAATCTGTTCCTGTATTGCTGTGCAAGAGGTACAAGATACATAATCCTCTTGCTCAGTCCTGGAAACGACATTTCCCAATGGGGCTCTAGTTATTTGGATTTGAGAACTATATAAATATCAATGTCTAAAATCTAGAACTACACGTTATTAAATATTGCTTTTGAAACAACCTTAGAGAAAACTATAAGCCAAATGGTCCTAGTCTCTTTAAATTTCTCCTTAATTTTCTTTAGGAAAATCTGCCAGCATTTGCAAGATTTGAATATAGTCACAACATATCTTCTTACCTATAATAAGCTGACCAACAGAAAGGATGTTCTTTGAATTACTGAGAAACACCTAACCAAATGCTAGCAGTTCACCAGGATAGACTAGAATCTTGGCACTACGCCTCACCTCATACTTGAGTGCCCTGTGTAATCAAGCAGATTTCAATCAGGAGGCTATTCCATGGACAAAAAAGAGTGGATAAAAGCCTTGGCAACACTTAAAGCAAAGAAGTGGAGAGCTTATCACAATTTGCAAGTATTCTACTGTCCAGGTGCTGTGTTCTGAGGAGGGATGTGTCAATATATCTTATTAAGGCCGATCTAGGAAGTGACATGAGCTGCCTGGGAGCTGAGCTGCAGCACTATAAACTGCAGAAGAAAACTCTACCTGAGCAGCTTCAAGGAAAGTCTTGCACCCAAAAATGCCTCATAAGCTCAGCTTGGAAAACAATGTTCTATCTTTAGGAAGAAAGATGTTGTATAAGATACAAGATTTTCAAAGGAAGTAAGATACCTTGGGGAAATTTTTTTTTGGTATAAGAGTTATGGTGATTAAAGAGAAAATAGCTTGCAGTTCAAAGTCTGATCTCTGGGCTTTTCTTATTCAAATATATGATAATATAAAGCCGTATTATAAGTGTCACACTAAGAGGGGAAGAGAATGTGGGGGAGCACAGTCGTTGATTTCAAACTCTAAGGATTCTCACATATAATGGCATTACTCAGAAGTTGTTTTTCAACATAAATAAACACAAGATTTCAAATTCCCATTCTTAAGAACTTAGCTAAGGTGCTTTAATTAAATTGAAAAGGAAAAGTATTTCATATCAGAGGATTTTGTGATATTTATACCATTTATTGCTCTGAATTCTTCCTTGTTCAGTGTAGATCCTAGATAATTATTTTGGCATAGAATTTATGTTCATAATTTATATTTGCTACTAATATTTCAGTGATTATAAAATTTAGCAAATTAAAATTCTCCATTCCCTCTTCATTCATTTCCTGTAGTTGTCTATTATTCTTACATGTTTATATGCTTCAAATATACAGACATAATGATTGTAGTGATAATGCCATATGAACCCTCACTGAGTATATCCAGGTACTGGAGTAAGTGCTCTCTCTATGTATTCATACAGAGTTTTTACCATACCCCCATTTTGTTCTTACTATTACCGTTACAGATAATAATATGTAAGGGAACAAATTGAGCAAAATTTGCCACATTCTTAACAAGATATTATCCCTGCAACTTTTAGGTTTGCTACAATTTTCTTTGAGCTCCAAGGTTCATCCTCTTTCTGTAGGGGAGTAGACCATTTTTCTAACTTTGTTGAAAGTCTACGTAGTAGTAAGTGTAACAGCAACAATGTCATTATATAATACAGAGATGAAGCCTAAATGTAACTTGCTCAGTGTATATAATGTTATTGCTTGTTTGTTTTCAGGACTGACCATTTGGTATCGAGTAGCCAATAGTTGTGTTTTTCCCCGAGGAAGATGATATTACTTGAGTTTCTGGCTGGATATTCATAATCTGTTACCTATTTCATTGTTATTTCATGTGGCAGGAACAATCAAATTTACTAGATAAAAATTGCTTAAGTTGTGATAAATGTCTTAGTTCCTTGATTATTCTTTGTGATGTGGTTATCATGTTAAAGATTTCCACACTGGAACTCACAACAGTACTTACTATTCATTGTTCTTAATGTAATTCAACAAAAAAGGGGATAATCTTGAGAATACATTTGCAGTGTTTGAATGTTCAACATAAATGGTTGGAGAACTGGACAACGAAGTATGTCTCACTCCGTACTGCTATATCAGTGGTGTAGGCAGGAATTGTTACTTTCCTAAACAGATAAAAAATATTCTAACCTCTAAAGTTTATATGGTTTTCTTGGGCCGCATAGGAACTAAACCCTAATTCTTGAGTTCATGCCATGTGTACATGCCCACATCCATCAGTGCTTGTGTTTACTGGCATACGTGGTAGGCTTATTTATTTTTAGATGTAGTACGCCTTTGAGTGTGAATGTGTTTAAACATGAATCAGAAATAAAGGAGTATGGCAGAATTCTAGAAGGCAATATTTAATTTTGCTTTTAAAATGAGTTCTCACCATTTTTCATTTGTTGAAAATGATTCATATAATTTCCCAAAGGTAAGTAGTGAGAAATAGATAATATTGAAAAGTTTATTCTGTGTTTTTCTCCTTTGATGAGAATTATGAACCTGAAATGGAAAGTTGTTTCAGCTAGTTATAGCAACATTTAGCAATGTATGAAGAAAGGTCCAGAGTGAAAAATAAACAAATATACTATTAAAAATTCAGGAAGCACATTTCTCTTTCAGCTTCTAGCCTGACAGAAATAGGAAAGCACATTTATAATTGGATCAGAGGGACTGTGGCTGCTCTTTCTCTTTCACCTCCAAGCATTGTAGCCTCAGTCTCATTCCACAAGAGAAGAAAAGGGAAGCAGGATATAAGAATGAAGAAATAAAAACAAATAACAGTGACTTTGGGAGGAACTCTGATCAGATATCTTCTCCTTTGCGAGAAAATGTGTCTTTACTTATTTATTTGTTGAGAAAGTTCTGTCTAGATGAAAGGACATTTATTATTTACCAGTGCATTTTCACTGGGCTTAATAACTATAGTAGAAAGTATCATCAAAAATAGAAAAATGGATTAGATAAATATTATTTAATATAGCACTCGTGGTTTGTTTTTCTTTGGATATTAACAAAAGATCAATTGTAGTGCTGTTCTATCTCCCTTTTAGCTAGGATCCATACCTTTATTTTCTTTCTCTTTATATTTTTATTCAATAATAATTTATCTAATTTAATTACCGTTTACCATCTCATTTTGTAGAGAAGCTTGTGTTCTTTCTTATGTCTGAAAATTTTAAATTGTTTGTTTTATAGTTATGAATAATGGCTAAACATTTAAAAGACAAAAATCTAACTTTTTTATTTATCATTTGATGTAATAAATGTTGTACTGAGCCTATGAAGACTGGCATTTTGCTGTCTGGCAAAATGAGGGAGAAAGGTAGAAAGCAAGGCCACAGAAGATGCTCCTTAAAATATTGCAGCATTTCAACCAAGTTCTCTCATCCCCATTAACTCCTCTGACACCTGGCTAGACTGTGGTCCAAACCTTAGCTCCTTCTTTCCACATGAGGACTAGATATATTCAGTGAGCCGAGAATACACATGCAGGGTGGCAGAACACAGACTGGAAGCTTGAAGAACTTCATCTCATCAGGAAATGACATGGAGATTATGTTTTAGAGAAAGTCATTCTCTACAAATGACTGGGAATCCATGTTATTGGTGAAATTAGTTCAAGGGCACTGTGATAGCAACCAGTTAGACTATATCTTATTTTCTTTTAGCTAAAACTTTTTTTCTTATTTAATTTTCAAGATACAATTATTTTTCTCTAGGTAACCACGATTATCTTCGTGTCTTAGGGATTTTATTATTGTGAAGAGATACTATGAGCACAGCAACTCTTACAGAGAAAACGTTTAATGGAGGGAGGTGGCTTACAGTCAGTTTATTATCATCATCATGGCGTGGACATGGTAGCATGCAGGCAGACATGGTGCTGGAGCTAAGAGTGCTGCATCTTGTAGACAACATCATGTGGAAGCCGAATGACACTCTCGGAGATATCCTGAGCATAGTAAACCTCAAAGCCCACTCCCACAGTGACAGGCTTCCTCCAACAGAGCCACACCCACTCTAACAAAGCCTCATCTGTCAATAGTGTCACTCCTTCTAAGATTATGGGGGCCAATTACAATTAAATTACCACACTTAGAAAATCTGTTTTATGATAAACTTCAAGGTATTTTATTTTAACAGAAAAATTATTCTTATAAAATCTAAAAACTAAAAAGCAGATATAATTCCCTTCTATCATAAGACAAACTGAATCTAGGATGAGTCACAAATGTGCACCCACATAGCAGGTTTTTCTGTGCAGTAGAAACCACTGTTACCTCATCTTGACGAAGAAGAAGCTGATTCAGTTCTGCAATTATTTCTTCTTTTATGATTTCCAACTCACTGATGTACATTCTATAGTTCACTCTAGAAAGAAATTGGATTGCTACTACATATTTAATGAGAAATATAAGTGCAACAAATAAAAAAGTGTATTTCTTACATGTTTTTTATCAGTTCCCTCCATGTAAAATACTCATTATACAATGATGTCATATAATGAAGTAGTCTTTTGCACAACCTATCAACAGTGATGCCAATTGAACAATATAAGTGGTTGCTATGTATTTCCCCCCACTCAACAGTTAAACATTGGGGGGAAAGCATCTTCAAATAATGGTGCTAAGGTAACTAGGTGTTCATAAACAGAAGGAAAAATTAGACCTGTACCTATCACTTTGCATAAACCAGATCCAAATAGACCAAAGATCTTAACATGAGACATAGAAACCTCTAGAAGAAAACATAGGAACTATCCTATATGATAAAAATGTAGACAAGAACTTCCTGTATAGGCTCCCTTTGCCCAAGAATTAAGGTCCACAATTCACAAATAGAAACTACATAAAACTAAAAAGCTTCTACACATCTGCAAAAGCAACTAACTGGGTAAAGAGGAATACCATAGAACGGGAGAGAAACTTTGAAAATTATACATTTGACAGAGTGATATTATCAGGACTATGCAAGTGACTAAAAAAAAAAACCTAAAAGTCAAAAACAAAACAAAACAAAAAATTACTATTCAAAAACTGACTCAGGAGAGAGTTATAGAAGGTGGATTAAAAAATATCTCATATATGTACATCATTAATTTTACTTAGGGAAATGAAAATCAGAACAACTTTAAGATTTTAAGTTACTCAAGTCATAATGGGAAAGATCAACGGAACAACTGACACTTTATGACGGAGGGGCGTGGGAAAAGGGAACGTCATTTACCGTCTGTGGTTCTACAAACTGTGACAATCACTACAGAAATCAGTGTTGGGCATTCTCAGAAATTTAAATCTCTCTACTATATGACTTTGCTATGGAGATCTGTGGCATAAGCCCAGTGAATGGACAAACTACCCCAGGGTCATTTGCTCAGCCGTATCCATTGCTCCTCTAGTCACCATAACTGGGAAATGGAAAGAACCTTTACGTCTACAATCGGTGAATGAATAATGAATGTGGTGCATATACACTATGGAGATTTTCAGATGTAAAGAAAAGTGGAATCATGACTTTTGCACATAAATGGATGGAACTAGAAAAGATCATGTCGAGTGAGATGATCTAGATCCCAAAAGACAAAGAGCATGTATTCTAACTCATCGGAGGATCCTAGCTCCAAACTCATGTGGATGAGTACATAGCCTGTTGTAAATATTCACAAGAGGGAAACAAAAGTGACCATTGCCGTGAAAAGAGTGATGGAGAGCAACAGACAATGAAGAACAAAATATAGGTGATCTTCTAAAGGAAGCAGAAAGTGGGGTGGGGTTGTCTTTTGAGAGGAAAAAGGAGGTGGATATAGAAAAAGATGAGAAGAACATAAAGAATAGCAGGATATATGTGATCTTATCAGGGAAATGGAAAAGGGGCCCTCTTGAAAGAGTCGGTATTGAAGTAAATACAAAAGAAGGATGTAGGTAGTTAAAATAACAACAACAAGGATTTCTGAAAAAGTCACAAGAAATGATACTATTAATTATTTAAAATTAAAGTTAGCCTAAAACACCTAAAATAGGTATAGGTATATAAATATACATGTTTAGTTTTAATGAGTTTTTCTCATCTGATTTGAAGGAGCTTCTTGCAGTATCCAAAGACCACCTAAAAAAGCCCAAATACTAGACATGATCAGTCCTACTTTGAATTGTTGGCTAGGGCTGTCCAAGAGAATCCTGAAACTAATAGCCTATCACTATTACCCTTGGTTACTCCTAGAGGTGACAGGTAGGTCGTTATTACTAAAGCAACTGTGCACTTCAGAAAAACATGACACGAAACTAACCTAAATGTCCCCTTCTTAAGGACTGGGTTTGATGCTGTCAAAAGGCAACATGCTTATAAGCTTCCAAAGGAGGGAGGCAGCCAACAGTCCAATTCAGCTAGGTCTATGAACCTCATCAATGAGCAGCATGGCATGACTGTTGTCATGAACAGATTTCACATCAGAAATTTAGAAATACTTTAGAAACCTCTGGAGCAAGGATAGGAAGTAAAACCTAAAAATAAACTTGGAGTTAAACATACATACATACATACATATGCATACACACACAGAATTGATGAAACTCTTTTTTCAGAAATACTAACTAGATTAACAAATATTAACCAATTGAACAGACGATAGATAGCAAAGGTCCTAATTAACAGACAATAGAGAGCAAAGATCCTAATTAACAAACATAGAGGAAAGAGTGATATTACAATAAACATTGAGGAAATTCAAAGAACCTTAGAGACATACTTCACCACACTAAAAATCAAGTTATTTATTATTATTATTATTATTATTATTATTATTATTATTATTATTATTATTATTATAAATATATTTCTCTCGTGGAATACATCCTGACCCCAATTTCCTATCCCCAAACTTTCCCAGCTTTCTCCTACCCCACCTCTTCCCCAGATTCACACCACTCCATTATTTCTTCAGTAAATGAACAGGACTACAGGAAATGACAGCCAAACAGGACAAAACAGATACAATAAGACAAGTGAAAGCCACCATATCAAGGCTGGACAAGGCAATCCACTAGGAGGAAAAGAGTCCCAAGACAACAAAAAAGAGTTAGATACACACCCTGTTCCACCTTCAGGAGTCCCACAAAAACACTCATACCAATATTAAGTGAAGGTCAAGTGGAAAATTTAAAAAGACCCTAAAGTTCTAAGGAATAGATGCAGTATATAAGTCTCTCAACCAATGAAAGAACGTGGCCTGATAGCTTCAGTCCAGAATTCTACCAGTCTTTACAAAATGAATTAACAGCAAAACTCCTCAAATTATTATGCAAAAACTGAAGAGACATTTCTCAGTTCTTTTTGCAAAACCAATATTATGCTGAAACAAAAAACTACAAAAGATACAAGAAAGAAAAAACTTATAGACCAGTATGAATCTAGAAATAAAATATATCTCTATGAATATAGGTACAAATATTCTCAATAAAATACTTGGAATTTATATAAATTGAAAACATTTCAACTTCATATGGAAATTCAAATATCCAGAAAGTTAAAACAATCCTGAAAATAGAAGAACCAATTTATGGTATTGCCATCCCATATTTCAAGTTGTAATACATTGCATTTGATATAAAAATAGTATGTATTAGAATAAAAATAGACATATTGATCAATGGAATTGAATTACAGTTATGTTTGAATATAACTCTATACACCTATGGACATCCTTTTTTTAAAAAAGTAAAACTACACACTAGATAAAGGACAATATTTTCAAAAATGGCATTGGTCAAACTGGATTTTCGAAGGTAGAAGAATGCAAAATGACCAATATTTACCACCCTGAGAAAAATTAATGCATCAAGGACCTCAGCATAGAGCCAGATTTCTTGAATCTGATAAAAGAGAACCTGGCAATAAGCTTGAAACTGAAATAAACTGAAATTGAAAAGGACTTTCTGAATGAGACACCAAAAGCACAGGCACTAAAATAATAAATGGGACCCAGTGAACCTCAAAGCTTTGGTATGGAAAAGGGCAGAGTCACTCAGGCCAAGCAACAGCCTACAGAATGGGAAAAGATCTGTAACAAGCTTATATGTCTGATGGATGTTTAGTATCTGAAGTATATAAAGAATTAGGAAAATAGCTGAAGAACAAGAAAAGAGCCCAATTTAAAAAAACAAGGAATGGAGCAGTGTTGAAGGTTCTCAAAAGAAATGCAAATAATTAAGAAACCAATAAATGTTCAACATCCTTAGCCATCAGAGAAATGCAGATTCAAAGTACTTTAAGATGTGATCTTACAATTGTCAAAATGCCCAAGATCAATAAAACAAATGAGCACACATCCTGGCAAGAATGCAGATGTTGGCTCATTTATTCATTGCTGGTAGGAGTGCACACTTGTACAATGACTTTGGAAATCAGTGTGGCGGTTCATTCAGAACTTGGGAATAGATATACCTCAGATCTAACTGTGGCACTATTGGGCATAGAACCAGAGCACTCTATAAACTAATACAGAAACACTTGCTCATCCATGTTCACTGCAGCTCTACTCATATCAGTCAGGTATTAGAAACAACCTTTATGTGCATCAGTTGATGAATAAATAATAAAAACAAAGTGCATTACAAAATGTATATTATTCAACTCCTAGGAATAATGAAATTATGAAAGTTGCAGTTATGTAAATGAAGTTCAAAACAATCAACCTGAGTGATTATCTCAGTGAGGTATCTCAGACCAACAATGACAAATATTGTATGTTTCCTCTTATATGTGAATGTACCATTTATGACTTTCATATGTGTGCTGTAATCCAAATAAACACAGAAGTTAAGTACCTAAAAGAGGACTAAAAAAAAAAGAAAGGATTTCTCAAGGAAGGGAAAAGAGATTAATTATATTGTTACAGAGAGATAGGATGGTTAAAAAGGAGAGAGATGGGAGAGAGAGTTAAAGGAGAATAGTAGAAGTGACAACTTACCTTATAGGCCATTGAAAATCCATTTGGAAGCCTATTACTCTAGAAGTTTCTTAAAATATATTCATATATGAAAGTAATATGAATTGAGTTGCCAAATATGGGAAGACAATGGCCCAACTTAACTCCAGTGTGAGGAATGGATTGCATCTTATTGAGTTGTTAACCAAACATACTTCAGTGAAACCACTAAACATCAGAGACTATTGAAATTGATGGGAAACCCACAACTGGACAATATGCGGAGAGTGAGAGATTTTAGAGCACTCTATCATCATAAACAGAGGTCTTCATCAGCTCCTTCCCCCGGGACTCAGAGATCTATACAGAAAATGAGGTGGAAAGACTGCAGTATCCAAAAGGAATTGACCTGACACTAATACTCAGAGTAACAGTATCTTAAGACACAACAGAATTGATGCACTATGAACTTTTAGGATTGTCATAGCAGGCTCAAGACCTGCACAGGTTCAAGCCAGATGTTGTCTCTGAACTGAGACTAGAAAGTAAACAAGTTCCCACTCCAACTTAAGATGTTATTGCAATTGGTACCTGTTAGCAAAAGAAAACTCAGTTTTCTCCAAAGCACTGCCCAGGGAAGTCTCCATGTTCAGGAGTAGCTGGCCAAAACAAAATACACTCTGTTATTTTTGTAGACTCATTTACTTTTGCTTTGTTTCTGCATTTTTTTTGTCTTATTGATCTAACCGTAAACCTAACTATAATCTGATTTTGGTTTCCATTTATTTTTAGTTTTGTAGTCTTTATGCACTTCTTTTGGGTTATATTTTGTTTCTGTTTATACTAAAGAGAGAAAGGAAATAAAGAACATAAAGTTGGGTATGTAGCAGGTGGGGAAGCTCTAGGAGGATTTGGAGGAGGAGAAACATAACCAAAATGTATTGTATGCAAACATTTTTGTTCTATTAAAAAACAAACGAAAAGTGTAATTCTAAAAAAAAAGTAAAACTCTGGTTTGAGTTGTGTTGTTCAAAGCTATACAACAATACATCTAGTTATAATATATAGCACTTCCCATTTATAAACATATACTTAATATCAGTTATTGTTTTCAATGCTGGAGTACAAAGATGCAAATGAGAGCTCTATGTCTTAGCAGAGACTGTAGTTTACAAAAAACTTAAGGTCTTCCTCCTAACGGTGCTGCACTAAGATGCTATCATCTAAATGATACAGTGGCTAATGACTTATGAACAAGACATGCCTAACAAGTGAATCTACATTTGTATATGCTTTGTGTATTTTAATAACATTTCAGAAATTTAGTTTAAAGGATTTCTCATAGACATATTAATTATATGCTAACGTTTTCTTTTAGTTGGGAGTTCCATGTTTCTGGTAGATTTTTTAATATTTATTATTTAATGAGCATACAAGGTCTCAGACTTAGTTAGTAAATTTTCATAGTTTTATAGTTTCAGCTGAATTTGCTGTCCATTTTAGTTTTCCTCTATGCTATTATGGTATCTGCCTCACAGGTATTAAATGGCTCTTTGCTCTCACTAAGAAACAAAAGCAGCAGACTTTGATTTCCTTGGGTAATTATGCTACCTTCCTTTCACTGAGGCAGTGTAGGCTTGATCTGTGTGCTTTGAATTAGAAGTAGGTATTTAAGAAAGAGCTATTAACTTCTAAGGAATAGAACATTCCATGGATAATAGACTGCTACACCCATTATAATCGCATGTTTGTCAACTGCACTAATTAAATTCACTTATAACATCATTGTTTATATCTCTTGTAATCATGCAGACATAAAGAGAAAGAATAGCGTAACATGAATTATTTGCATTTTAGAAATATGTACATCAGGGCCTAATTAATAACAGGATAAATTATTTCTATTTTTCAAATCTTCATCTGTGTAATATATAAAACTTTCATGAATTTGTTAAGTACATCTTTAAAACTGTAATCAATTGAAGCTTTTAAAAGCAAACATACAGACATGCACAGATATTTGTGCATAAATTTGTAAGCTTCGACTGTTTCTATGTAATATTATTTCTTTATCCTTTGTCCTTTCATCACTGCCTTATTACTCTCTCTGTGTTAGCAAGTGCATGAAAAACATAGTAGCAATAGGGCTATTGCTTTCCTGATTAGAGTCATTCAGTTCTTTTCCATGATGCATTTGAAACACATAAACAAGCCAAACAAGGTTTGTAATCTATGTATTTCCAAAAGACGTTATGAGTTTTCAAATTCACTCCTGAATAGTATACAGTTTCTATAGCAACTGTGTCAGAAAATCTAGCAGTAGTTTTAAGTAGCTGAACAAGAACGAGGTACTCCATAGATAGTCAAATGCATTTTTAAAACTAGATAATAACGTTTCCTGCAGTAAGAAGTTACCATATACTATAAAATCAACAGATCTTCAGGAATACATCCAATAGAATGATTATATCACATCCACTCAATGTATACTTTTACATGTCAGCTCATTTACAAAAAAAATAGATACAGAATTTATTGCTATTATTTGAGATAATGGCTTTTATTATACCTAGAATTTATTGATTTTTTAAGAGTGTATCATATATTACATGTTAAGGACTATAAAGTCTTGATATTTTGGGAAATACCTGTAGTATCTATATAAACTCTATTATCATCTCAGTTTAATAGGAATCTGTTCTATAATATGAAATACACAATTGAAAAGTTAGATGGTTGAGAATAAATTAGTGGCAAGTCCTCAGCTACAAATAGGGCATTGCTGTCATAAGTTTCAGGCTCAAGGAACACTACAGAGAAAAAATTTAAAAAATGCTAAGAGCTGGAAGATACTGAAGGGTACTATGAAACACTGCTTTCTGGATATGAACAATGTAATTGTGTTAGTTCGCAAATATGCGCGCGAGCGAGCACACACACACACACACACACACACACACAAAGAGGCTACAGGTTGTTCAGAAGAAAGTTGGTCAGTAGAAAATGAATATAATGTAAGAGGGTAATGGGAGACGAATGATCACACAATTGTTACATAATCATCAAACAATCATAAAAGAAAGAAAAGAAGCAACATTTTATGTAATATTCAAGTTTTCTTCCTTGTCTCAAGGAAAAGTATAAATGATCCAGGATTCTTCATTGGCATGGTAGGAAAGGAAGAAATAAATATAGTAATTCAATAAGCAAAACATGTGCCCATATGAACATCCTAGAATCTTGTGCAGTCAATAAGTATCTATTGGACCACCTTGAAATAAACAGTACATACTTAATTATAATTTCTTCCTACCCCTACCAGGTTATGAAGATCCATAATGACATGTAATGAAACCACTTGTAACTTAAATTTAGATGAAAACTGTGTAGAGAAAAACCATAAACCTCAACTTATATTTAACTAGAATACAAGTAAAGATTGTGTGAAAAGGAGTAATTGAAGTATAAATGGCAATATTCTTTCAAGGTAAATATGGTTCTACTGTGAGGTATTTGGTCTGTTGGATCAGAATGACAGCTATTGGGGAACTTCAGGAGGGGAGGGGTTTGGACACTCCAAGGTCAGATGCATCTGCCTTGAAGAGGTGTTGCTGAGAAGGGGAAAAACCTAGAATAAGTATATATCCCTGGGAGCCTTATTAGTGAACAGATAGAGGGGAAAAGGCAATGAAGAATGAGGATCTAACAAGAAATTCAAAAAGTCACAATAAATGGCACAACTATTCCAGAAAGGGTCACCATTCCTAAAAAACATTTCTTCTCTGTAGCAATAAAAAGTTCACTTGAACTAAGAAACCCAGTGAATCAATCCCTCCAAAAGACCATTTGCAGTTCCTGGTCAAGGAAAATCCAAGACACTTTAGAATGAACAGAAAGTCACATATCCTCCTTATATAAAGCTGCTTTTAAATTTGTAAAACTTTCTAAACAGTAAATATTTAATTTTTCATTAAGTGATTTATAGCCTATTTTTGGTTTAATCTAACTTATTAAGATGTAATTATAGACATTAAATAAATAATTGCCACTGTGTTTCCACTGTCACCATAGCCATGGGACATTTCTTAGATCTGAATCCTTCTTAAAATCATTTTTATTATCAAGAAAATAATATCCTGCTTCAACCCTTTCACATTTTTGCCACTATCAATATTTTTCACGGTGCATCAAAATATGTGTGTTCTGTAGACTTTGTGACAAATTGTACTTTTCATATTTGATCATTATTCATGTAGCAACATTGAGAGTAATTTATTATTATTTGTTTCTTTATTGTAATGGTGTTGAATTGGACAAGAGCTTCCCAATTTGTTTACCCCATTACCAGTGACAGGCATTTGGATCAATACCAATTTGGAGTTATGAACCCATCATGCATATTAGTGTGCAAGTATTGAGTAGTTATTTAGTTTAGCTTAAGGAAACCCTTGTGAGGTGAATTGCTAGACTATTTGGCAAGTATGTGCTTAATTCAAGAGAAACTTTTAAACTACCTTCCAAATTGATTGTGAAACACTACATATTCTCAGCAATAACATCTAGGATTGTCCGTTCTAACAGGATTTTTATAAAGTATGTATTTGACTTCTTAATGGTTAATATGTGCATCATTTATACTTGAACTTGATTCATCTAGTGATGATATGATCCATGTTTAGGAGCACTGGACAGGTCTTGACTTTCTTCTCATATGTTGGTAACTTTCTATATCTGTGATTGATAGATAGATTTGCATAGAAATCTTTTACTGGGTTGAGGATAATTCCTCCCAACCTTTTTGAAAGATTTAAAAATAATAAATGGTTGTAGTATGTAGGGTTTTGCTAAGTAATTTTTCTTCCACTATACCGATACAGCTTTAGTTCCTCTTAATTGCTGTCATATTGCTAAATTTATTCAACTTCCATGCTTCAATATAAGTGATTATGTAGTAGCATTAAAGCACATATATCCATACATTTGCTTACTTGCTATGATTTCTGAAGGACTCATGACCGTGTTCTGAAAACTGGTAGATGTATGCATTTAAGAATTCATTGTGATGTGTTGTTATGTGAGGTCAGTGTTTCTAGGATCTAAGCATTTCTTCCCACAGTGTTTAGTTAAGGAGAGAGGTCCTGATTTTCTTAAAGTAGAACTATGGCTTCATGCTGCTTAGTTTCAAACTAAAGTTCCTGGAAAGATAGGCCACTATCAGTTAAGGAATTGCCTCTAGAGATTGCCCTATGGGTGTTTCTGGAGGACAGTTCCTTGGCTAATAATTATGTGGGAAATCCAGGACCACAGTAGGTGTGGGTACCTCTGGTCAGCTGGTTATGGCTGTATACAAATGAAAGCTATTATGCTTTGTGGGACAAACCGGTATGCATCATACCCCCTTATTCTCTTCTTCAGTCCCTGCATTCAGATTTATAATTGAGCACATGTTCTATGTTTCCTCAGGGGTTGACATATACAAGCCAAATAAACCCTTTCTTCTATATGTTGGTTTTGATCCCTGAGGTTTTTGTTTGTTTGTTTGTTTTCCCACAGCAACAAAAAAGCAAATAGCTAAAATAGAAATTGATACCAGAGAATTGGTTATTGATGTGAGAGACCTTACAACATTGCTTTGGTAAAGACTGTTGATGTTTAAATTTGGGGGCTGGAAAAGTGATTGAGTGCTCTATTATAGAGGGATGTTTACTGTGATATAATATGTAATATAGACTGTGATATATACAATGTTTTAATATATACCATGGCATAATATGATATCTAATGTATGTACTGTGGGAACTTGGACTATAAGAGCACTGATAGAAATGAAGACAGCAGAATTTTGGCATGTGAGATTTCAGATGAAATAAAAGGCTCTATTAGGGATGCTATCATGCAATATTTAAATTAAGATTTTGTGGTTTTCTCTTGGCAAGGGCTAGAGGAGAATCTGAAACTAACAATATCACGAAAGTGAAACCTTTACATTACTGGGATGGTTGATGCCGGTGTTGAAAATTCAGCTATGATTAAGATGAAACCAGCATTGTTGAAACAAAATCTTGTGAGAAGTGTTTCCTTGGGATCAGTGTATGGAAGCTGTGACCTAACCGGTGTGATTTAAGCTGAGAGTCAAACTTGGTGTTGCTTAATAGTTCCCCATGTGGGACTTGATTTGGCAAAAATAAAACCTCAAGTTTAAAAGGGTTATGGACAAAAGTTGTGACTTGGTATTGTGAGCCAGAGTCAGTGGCCCTAAAGAAATTTCATGGCAATCTATTGATAAAGATACGGCCTCCAGATTCAGGAAAGACTCTAGGATTGAAGAGTTCCTAGAGAGAAGCTCAGGCTTGCAAGTGAGAATCCAGGAGGGCACTGCTGAGGGTTCAGTTGCGGTTCCAGTTGAGTCCAGCATATTGGTGACAGCAGGACTGTGCGATATCCACTAAGGACAGGAGCATATGTGAATTGGAGCTGTACTGAGCCTTCACGAGAAGAAGTATATGTTAGGGATGGCTGAGATAAAGCAGTTTTCTGAAAGCTCTTGGGAGCCCAGAAGATTATGTGTCTCCAAGGTCATATTGTGAACTGTTTAGCCTTTTGTAGTTTGGTTTTCTTTGATCTGATTACAATTATGCCCCGAATCCTTCCTCTTAGAATAAGAGAGTGTAATTTATTTTGGGTTTACAGAGGCCCATAGTTGAGTGAAATTGGATATTTTAAAAAGACATTGCACATTTAGGGATTAAAATTTTGAAGCCTGTGGGACTTTCAAAAGCTGAACCATGTTTTTATTATGATATTCATATTAACCTGGGATCTTGGGAACAAACAAGAGACAAAAGGTTATGACTTAAGAGTAATGTACTTGTGTGTCAAGGTGACAAGGAGTCGGTGGTGCTTGTTAGCTTTTGGTCAATTTTATACAAACTAGAGCAATCATGGTGTGAGATCCTCAACAGAGAAATTATCTTATGAGACAGGCATGTAGACATGTGGGAGGGGGTCTTTTCTTAATTAGTAATTAGTATGAGAGTTTGGAACACTGTGAGTGATGGCAGCCCTGGTGCAATATTCCTGACTTATGTAAGTCAGGAAGCTGATCAAGCCACGTAAAGGAAACAGTAAAGAGTGTTGCGACATGATCTTTGCTTTAGTGTCTGACTCTAGGTTTCTGTTTGAGTTCCTGTCCTGACTTCCCTCAATGATAGACTATAACAAGTCATATGTATTAAAAACGTTCCTTCACAATTTGGGTTTAATCACTGTTTTATCGCAGCTACAGGCAATCAACTCTATCAGCTTACAAATATTTCTCATATTTATATATAGTGTCAGTCATTTTAACAACCATCTCTACAGTTTCCTCCTGTCCTGAACTACTTAAATATAAATATAGACTCTTTTTTTTCATCCTATTCTTTGCTCAGTAGCTTGCTTCCTCACAGCTCTGCTTTAATATATTATTGTATTACTTAATGAGAATTTAACTTTGCACACAGTAAACACTATGTTTGAAGCTCATGATCTTTATATTTAAAAATATATCTTTGAAAATATAAGTGTACCATTTGTAAAGCCTATGACTATTCTCCAGTTTTAAAATGAGTACCAGATTTGTGTGAGAGGTCCTTCTGTGTATGTGTTGCTTTTTATTGGTTAATGAATAAAAGAATCTGCCTTGGCCTGTGATAGGGTAGAAAAGAGCTAGGCAGGAAAAACTACATTGAATCCTGGGAGAAGGAAGGCAGAAGAGGAGACACTGTGTAGCGAGAACATTGCAGATAAGCCACAAGCACATGGCAATATACAGATTAATAGAAATGTGTTAAATTAAGATGTAAGTATGAGCTAGAAATATACTTAAGCTATTGGCCAAGCAGTGACTTAAATAATATAGTTTCTGAGAGATTATTTTGGGTCTGGGCAGCTGAGAACAAATGAATGGCCTCCTACTCACCTGATTATAGTAATCTATTAAATAAGGGCAACTTTGTGAAGGTCTATGCAAACCCAGAGGATGGTGTGAGACAAGAAGGAAATCTGGTTTAACCCAACTCAGTAGAAAGTGTTGGTTCAATTGCTAAAGTCCAACTCCAGGCACTTTATTTTCAGCATATTTAAGTACAGTACAATTTTCGGGAAAAAAAAAAGTTCCTGGCAACAATTATTTCAGTCCCTTGTGCCCAATGAAGCTTAAGGCATAACTACATTAAAACTTTTTCTGCAAAGTGCTTATTATCTCTTCCAAAAAGATGGGTTCTATAGCTTAAGGGCCTCGGGGAGTTTCTGGTGTAGTCTCAGTCATACAGATAGCACAGAGGGTCATCCATCTGTAAATACGGGTGACATATCCCATAAGGATAGGTTTTATTGACTAAGACACAATGCTCAAGATAAAGGACTGTGAAGGAAAACTCAGGAGCCTCAGTGAGGCCTGGTCTTACTGATAGTGCTGGTCCCCCGGCTATTAACTACATTCAATCCTAACCTTCTAGGCAGAGAACATGTATATATATATATATATATATATATATATATATATATATATATATATATATCCTTTGTTGAAGAAACAACACCGTGTGTTTTACATTCTTAGATTTTTCCAATTTTTTTCTGTGAATACTAGTACCATGTGCCTGCTGCACATCTTAAATAAAACCTATATCTTAGTTTTCCTTACAGTAATTTGGTGTTATTCTGAACCCAAACTTTGACACGGATCCTACGTCTTATCCTATGTGTTTGCTTTGTGATTTGCACCCACAGCCATATATTGGCTTTTATGAGTGGTACTTGTCAGAGTCAATCTCCAAGGAGGTAAGAGCAAGTTGTCACAGGAAAAAATGACAGAGACGAATGCACCAAACTCACATAATAACTAGCCAACCATTAGACTGAGAAAACATTAGTTTGTTCACAAGGGTTCCAGCTCCATGACCCAAATACCTCCCCATGTCATCACCTCTCATAACAAGGTGCAGAGAAAGTGAAGTACTGAATTCTGAATTTAAGGCACATAGTGAAATGTTAGTCTGTGCTAATATGAATCTCAAAGTTGTTATTATTACCAATTGTTAGTTCATGTCTACACAATGATATATTGTCTGCTGGCCTCTTGCATACTTTTCAGCCCCAACCACTTACATACAATTGCATGTGTGTACACACATTATATAAAATGTATATGTATACACACAAAAAACATATTCTTTGTGTATCAACAACAAATAATGTGAATAATGTTGGTACTTGATGGCAATCTAAAGATTTCCGACTCAAGTCAATTTTTTTTTAGGATTTCAATATATATTCCTTACCCATGTTTAGGTGCTCTTTATTTTAGAGAGAGTGTTTTCACTACTAAAAAGCACATAATTCAGTGCAGTGGGATAATGCCATTCGATTTCTGCACCTGGCCATCTTCCTTTCCAATCAATCAGCTCACCTTTTGGGAAATGGAAATTTTCAGTATGCCAACAGCAAAATCCTTTCTCCAAAAAAGTGACGCTGGGCAAAAAAATTCAAACTTTCTAACTTAGCTACAAAACTATTTTGACTGGTTTGAAAGCTTATAAAATATACTGAAACTGAGCTACCTAAATCAAATTTTCATTAATACACATTATTCAGTTTTGATCATGTGTAAACCACAGTGGGAGAAAGGTCTAATCTTTTTCTAGGCTGTAACCTTGAACACTTGTAAACACCTCATAAACACATAGCCAGAACTCCTCTTAGATTATATTCATAACATTGCAAATATTTACATATGGGCTGCCTGTTTTCCTCATGTCCTTCCATTCATTTAGGAACTATTGTGAAATTTTACAAAGTCCATGAACATTGGATTTGCCCATGAAAATCATTAAAAATCTTTTCTTCTTATTGTTTTCTAATTTTATTAAGTCTGTTGTTCTTTCTTTCACAATTTTAATTTTTTTCTTTAGTACCACAGTCATTAACATTATAGGACCATTAGCAAATGCCCCTGATATAAATGATATTCATGATTAAATTTTCAAGTTCCATTCTCAATTCTGATGTTTCCACTGAAGTTTCTTTGTTGTTCTCACCTCTCAAATCATGTTCATAGGTTTTTCAATGAATTTGCTTATATTATTATCCATAGAATTCTTCATAAAGCAATATATATGAACATGTTTACATATACATTTAGTGATAAGAACTGTATGAGAGTACACACTTAGCAGTCCATATATATGCATATCTCAGTAAAACCTTTTTAAAATCATTTCTGTCAACAAGTTTTCAGGTAATTTTCCAATTTGTTTATTCTAATTAATTAGTTTCATCTCTAATTTTCAATGAAATGGAGTTCCAATAATTCTGTACACTAAACATTAGACATAGTGCATGAACTAATAAAAGTAGTGCTATAACTCAAGAACAAACTACAGGAGTTCAGTCTCCCACACTCTGTAGCACTGACAACAGGAAAACAAATGGAAAGGAAAAAAAACAAGGGAAAGAGGGAAGAAGTAAAATGAAAGGTTTAAAGGAAGAAGGAAAAATGGAGAAAAGGAAAGAATGTTGACTGAGTTTTCGTCCCACCGGGTCCCAAAACCATTTAGTCCCAAATAAACACAAGGAGGTCTACATTAATTATAAACTGATTGGCCTAGTATCTCTGGCTTCTTATTAACTCTTATTACTTATAATAGCCCATAATTCTTGTCTATGTTAGCCACGTGGCTTGATACTATTTTCGGTGAGACAGTCACATCTTGCTTGCTCTGTGTCTGCCTTCCTCTCTGTCTGGATGATGACTGCAGACTGAAACTTACATCTTCCCATAATTCTCATTGCCATGCCTCTACTTCCTGCCTGCTCATTGTTTCCCTGCCTATACTTCCTGCCTGAGTAGTCGCCAATTAACATTTTATTAAAAATAATATAAGTGAACGCACCCCTCTCGTTCCTGACTTTCTCCCTCATGTTCTCGCTCCTTCTGCTCCTCATCAGGACCTTGGGAGCTCAGTCCAGTGCTCCAATGTGGGGCTCAGTCACCTTCCTCATCTGTCGCCAGCTGGAGGTTCCCTCACAGTCCTGACTTTCTTTCTCATGTTCTCTCTCCTTCTGCTCCTCATCAGGACCTTGGGAGCTCAGTCTGGTGCTCCAATGTGGGGCTCTGTCATTTTCTTCATCTATCGTCAGGTGGAGGAGGTTCTATGGTGATATGCAAGAAATTCATCAGTATGGCTATAGGAACTGGCCTTTTCAGGCTCCCTCTCCTCAGCTGCCCAAGGAACTAACTGGGGGCGTCTCCCTGGAAACCTGGGAACCCCTCTAGGGTCAAGTCTCTTGACAACCCTCAGGTAGCTCCTTAAATTAAGATATATGCTTCCCTGCTCCCATATCCACCCTTCCTATATCCCAAGCACCTCATTCCTCCGAGCTCCCCCCGTTCTCCCCTTCACACTTTTCTCTCCCCATCTTCCCTTGGCCCAGTCTTGCCCAACCCTCAAGTTCCCAATTTTGCCTGGCGATCGTGTCTACTTCCAATATCCAGGAGGATTACTATATCTTTTTTTGGGAGTTCACCTTCTTATTATCTTCTCAAGGATCCCAAATTTATAGGCTCGATGTCCTTTAATTATGGCTAGAAACCGATTATGAGTGAGTACATCCCATGTTCATCTTTTTGGGTCTGGGTTACCTCACTCAGAATAGTGTTTTCTATTTCCATCCATTTGCCTGCAAAATTCAAGATGTCATTGTTTTTTACCGCTGAGTAGTATTCTAGCATGTATATACTCCACAGTTTCTTCATCCATTCTTCAGGAACGAGAGGGGTGCGTTCACTCATGGAGACGGTGGGACAGAACTAATGGGAGATCACCAACTCCAGTTGGAATGGGACTGATGGATCATGCGACCAAACCCGTCCCTCTGAATGTGGCCAACAGCAGGGGCTGACTGAGAAGCAAAGGACAATGGCTCTGGGCTCTGATTGTTCTTCATGGACGGGCTCTGTGGGAGCCTTCTCAGCTTGGTCGATCACCTTCCTGGACCTGGGGGGAGTTGGGAGGACCTTGGTCTTAGCATAGAGTGGGGAACCCTGATGGCTCCTTGGCCTTGAGAGGGAGGGAGGGGAGGTATGGGTGGAGGGGAGGGGAGGGAAGGGGGAGAAGGAGGGGAGGGAAGGGGGAGGAGGAGGGGAGGGAGGGGGGAGGAGGAGGGAAGGAGATGGAAATTTTTAAATATAAAAAAAATAAACCATGAGAAAAAAAATAAAGAAAAAGTTCACAAAAAAAGAAAAAAAAATAAAAAAAAACAACAAAAAAAATAATATAAGTGACAGGATAAAAGACCAATGTCTCACAGCACTTTCCCCCTTTATTTAAAACAAGAACTCTGAATCTAGTATCTTTTGTTTAGCTTTTCTCCTGACCATTATCCATAACAACTTGTAACCAACATTCTAAACAAAAAAAAATATTCATAGTTCATTTTTGAGAATGTGGGTGTAGTTTTCTAGGCTACTTCCTGCTGATTGGGGGCACTGATAATCTTATAGAGACCTAAAGAAAATTATGATCAAGTAGTGACTGGAGTTTCCTGTGAGGCTTGATCATCTCAGGCAACAGTCTTGAATCTGTTCTGGATGTAGAACTATTTCCTTTTACCTTGGAGATAAGATCTTTATTTTTGTACCAACTGCTTTTAACAGTTAAACTCTTAGTATGAATATGACAATATTGGATTCATAAGGGAAATCTGGGAAATATAAAAAATGCTGTAATAAAAGTGAAGTTGACCTTTAAATAAATTTGATAAAAGTCATTTTTATTAGAATAATTCTTCTAGGATCAAATAACCTGTGTGCTCTATTTTGAGCATACCAATATAAACAGTTTGGTTTATAAATATTATGAACAAATAGATACTGTACAAAACCAAATATGTAGGAACAGAAACCTTAATTATTCTAAGGCAACAGTTTGATTATTTTTAAGAAGTTTATCTCTTTTATTTTATTATTTTTTTGGCAACAACTTTCCAGCTGAAAATACATAATTTTAAGATTTATAAGTTATCATTTTTATTCAGTACTTATATTTCAGTTTGGGGATTAAAAAAAGTCAGTCTTTCTGTGATACAAATCTGTAGATCAATGCAAAATGCTCACAGAAGTGATAAAGGCAGATCGATGACCCCATTCATCACCATGACACATGACTTGGTGTTGAGGTCAAGAGATTCTCCATAAAGGCTTTATTTACAAATGATATTTAAGTTCTCTTTTTCAGCTAACCAACAGGCTTCAGGGAGAACAAAAGAGGAAAAAAAATTTAAAACTGAATGAAATACACATAATAATGACAGAGAATATGTGAAAGTCTCTCCCTTACAAACACATTTATGTTAAAAGGCACGAGTATTTTTCTACAAAACTCTTCTAGAAGTTTATATGGAAATTATTTCTGCTAGAAAAATGTCTTCTCATTTTCTGTAAAGTAGCGATTTTTACTCAATACCTCTCTTTCATGAATTTTCTTTGCTACAGAAATCATCGGGGGGGGAAACTATGTTTTAATCAAGATTCTTATAATTTAATAGAAAATGGTTTCTTATCCTCACCACAGCAGTGTGTGTCCTAAGAGAGCCCATTGTGTTCCTCTCTGGTGCTCTCCTGCTGTACTTAGAGGATGCTGCTGCCTGTAGTCTGGGTAGTATTCTCCAGCTCCTCTAAGTTGTCATGCTTTCTAAGGTGACTTTGCACCCCAGTGATGAATGCCAACTCCAAGTGGTGAACTGCAGTTTTGTACTTTGCAATGCTTTTCTATTATCTTTTAATTATTTGAGATTATAATATATTTATATGTTTTCCCCATTCTGTTTCCCCTCTCCAGGACCCCAGTGTGTTTTTTTAAAGTGATGATCAGTTTAATAAAAACTTTGAATATTTGAATAGAAGTTTGAATATTAAAAGGCTTAAAAATCCAAATTTCCTCTTTTGCATGAGTTTGTACTCTCCTCCAGCCCTCGTGCCACCTTTCTTTCACATGGACTCAAGTTGAGCAGCTGTTGCCTCAGGAGGGATTTCTGCACCAATTTTCTAACTAAAGGAATTGTTTCTATTTAAGTCTCTGACTGACTATGTTAGGCTATGGAATGTACATTTTTTTTTAAAATCTAAATCACACCTTTTCTCTAACGAGTCCATTGCTAGCTTTTTGGTTGTTTTTTAAGAATTTCCTGTCCATTTCTAAAGTCTACTAATCACTTCTGGCAAACTGGCTATTTTTTTCCTTAAAAGATAAATTTGGAAGTTGGCAGGCTTATTGAGTTTTGCTAAGTCTCAATTTCCCAGCTTATAATTAAATCCATTAAGAAGATGAAGCCTATTTTGTATTAATATATACACCTGTCTCTTTACTATGAGTCTTTGGACATTCTATTTCTTATAATCTTATAAACTTTTGTTTTAGCCATTAAAAGAGACACTTTAAAATGTTCAGATAGAAATTCTTTTTAAGTAATTTGTATTGCACAAATCTGGACACTCAGGTAAATATCTTTTTCTACAAAATATTTTACACTCACAGAGAGCTAGCAATAAAATACTTCATTTAATTTCATTCAATCACATTGCAAAAATTATCCTAATCAAATGAGTTAAATATTTTCCACTAATTTTCAGACTAATAATTCTGGGGCGGGGGGGGGGTTGATTGCCATAGGTATCACTTTGGTATCAGAAATTTGCATCTGACTTAGCAGTAATTCTTATACACTATGAAAGTCAAGCCAAATTTTACAGAATATATGCTAACTCATGAAAATGGTAGTTTCAGTACTTAGTGAATGGAATCCATAGGGGTTATAAAAGCAGTGCTGGAAAAATAAAGCCTACAGATCTTAGTAGTTAAGAGCCATGAATTCTTTTATACTGGGACTCTGCATCCTTTCAAATGTAAAATACATGCTTTCTAAAGGTCAAGGAATAGATCATATGTGTACAGATTTGAGGGTGATTGATGGAGTAAAACATCAATACAACATTTTAATTATTTCTACAGTGATGCGGGATCACTGTATATATTTACATGTATATACATATATACATACGTATATGTGTGTGTGTGTGTGTGTGTGTGTGTTGCTTTTATTGGACAATGAATAAATCTGTTTCAGCCAATGGCTTAACAGAGTAAAGTCAGAGAGGAAAGAGTAGGTGGAGTCAAAGGGATGCCATGTAGCTGCCAAAGGAGAAAGATGCCAGAAGAGAATCTTACCCTGTAATCCTCAACCTCATGGTGATACACAGATTAATAGAAATTGGTTAATTTAAGAATTAAGAGATAGCTAGAAATACTCTAGAGTCGTTGGACAAAGGGTGTTACAACTAATATAGATTTTTGTGATTATTTGAGTCTGGATGGCTAGGAAATGAATGAGCAGTTTCTATTTACAAAATGGCACCCACCATTTGGGGCATGAATCCACAGGAGACCTAGGAAAGCTTAACAATAAAAAGAAAGCTTCCAGGCCCACGAAAAGAGGAGCCAAGCTCAACTTCTTGGTAGACACATATTTTCAGACAGGCTTTATTTGCTCTCAGCTAACAGAGGCATGGCTCCTTTAAGAGAAGGCATCCTGCCTCAGCATTAGCAGCAAAAACTACATGGTTTCTTCAAGAGACAGAGCCTCTGGCTCTTTCAGGAGGCCAAGCACTTGAATGGGGTCTGTGAATCGAGTTCCACAAGTTGCTTAATAGTGACTTAGAATTGCTTCCCCCCTAGTGCTGGGGCAATAGGTATGAATCATAGAGCTGGCAGTGAATGTACGTCTACTATATTAAAAGGCCAAGAGAAACTAAGCCAGTATCCAGGGCCACTGCAATCAAACTGTTTACCATTTTAAAAGTACTTCTGTTCTGAAAATAATTGCAGTTACATAAAGGCAGATTCAGGCAGAAATAAACCTCTGAACATGTCATAGTGTGTTTAAAATATATACATAGGCTTGTAAGAGAGAAGAAAGAGGAAATAAACATTTATAAAAAGGAATAAATAGTATTAAAAATAAAATTAAGTTTTAAAGAGAGTGCAGTCATAGATTAAAGGAATAAAGACAAACAAGATATGTAAAGATGGAATAAACACAGAGAGTCTGGATATGTATATTATTGTATTTTCTTTTAATTTTTTGACTGTTTAGAGACATTTGATTATGGGGACTGTTAAGTTAAACCAATATAAAGGTATCTTGACGTCAAAATTTGGATCTAAGAATATGTTTCTTTGGAAAAGAGGTTCTGCTTCTATATAAATAGAAGATAAGAACCTGTGGATTCTTTCCAGGATAATGTGGTTTGATGGAAGAAGATCCCCCAAAAGAACTCTGGGACCCTAAAAATACTTTGCTCAACAAACAGGAGGAAGCAGTTTGAGAAAACAATGCCCAAATTCCCAAAATTTTTGTTTGTAAATGTTTACTTTCATTTAAAGGGAAATATGATGTACAGAGATGAATAGTTTACATTGGTATAAACTTTGGTCTATTGATAGAAATTTAAGTTCAATTTGCTACGCTGTGTACATGTATTTCTGCTCTTGTTTAAGGTATTGTATTTTTACAGCTCTTTAAAATGTAAAGTATAATTAAAAATTACAGGTTAGTAGTCATTTATAATAGTCAAACTTGTAGACATGTTAGAGTTTCTAAATATACAGAGATAAATTTCAGTTAGATAGATATCTTCAACATATAAAGACTTACATATACGACATTTAAAATGTTTTAAGAACTTAGACATTTCTTGACAGTATGACATGTCTTCTTCTGGCAGCACCAATTACTTCAGAGAGTTTGATGGGCGATGAAGAAACTTGTTATGGAATTTGATTTCAGTGTCATAAGGCTAGGCATTTGGGCAAGAAGCTTATCTTGCCTGAAATGCTTTATGGTATGCTATATGAACTGGATATGTAGAACCCACAGAAAAGTGACTGCTAAACTTTGCAAAAGTTGGATGTTCATTCAGGGTTCCTGTTTCACAGAAGAAACTGTCAGACATTCTGCAGGACACAAAAGAAAGAAACTAATGAACTTTGCCTTTACAAGGCAGAACAGATTGCCAAATTTCTTGCTTTGTGAAAAAGTCTGCCAGATACTATGTACTTGTAGGCTAACATGGATGCCCCAATGTTATAGACAAACTTTTGGTGACTGTCCAGGCAGAAAAAAAAGTCTCTCTCAATTAGAAATTGCTTATAATGAACTTCTTGTTTACTTAGACAATATTATATCCTTCAGGGGTTTTTGAAGATTTGAGAACAGATAATTATAGCATTCCTTAATTAAGATAAAAAATGAATTAGATATGAAACTTTAGACTCACCAGAAATAATGTAATTATAATTCTTGCTTGATACCTGTTTTGCTATATATAATTTTACTATGTTAAAGTTAATACCTTCTATTACATTTAAACAAAAAAGGGGAGATGATGTAGGATGATCTTCTGTACATATATTGCTTTTATTGGATAATGAATATAGCTGTTTTGACCATTTACATAACAGAGTAAAGTCATCAGGAAATCTAAACAGGGATATAGAGAGAGAGAGAGTAGGAGAAGGAGTCACAGAGACATTATGTAGCTGCTGATGGAGAAAGATGCCAGGCCTGAACCTTACTAGTAAGCCACAACCTCATGATGATACACAGATTAATAGAAACAGGTTAGTTTAAGATATAAGAGCTAGCTAGGAATACACCAGAGTTATTAGCCAAAGGGTGTTATAATTAATATAGTTTCTGTGTGATTATTTGGATCTGGTTGGCTGGAAAATGAACAAGCAGTCTCTGACTACACTAAAGTACTTCAGGATTTTTGTAAAAATGATACTTACAAATTGAGCATTTATACCCCTAGGCATAAACATAACTTTAGTCGAGTGTGAATTACAACCTACTCATGGGAATGAAACAGTTTACCTGGTGCCACACCTGTAACACTAACAGCCCTCATGTGTCAAGAAAAATCTCACCTTTGAGAGCATCCAATCTTTCATGTCAATCTCTCATTTTTACTAATCTGTATAATGTATGTGTTTCACTAATTTAGCATTGGAAATCAGGTACAAATTTAATAATATTTGTATTAAATAAAAGCTATTTTTCCAACAATTAATTCTACATGTTAATAGTTAATAGAAAGTTAACTGAACAACTGCTTAAGTTTCTCTAAAATCTATTGCTGTCCTTTGGCAATATTATAACTTTAAGGGCTCTTTTTAATTACATCTTGTAGAATTTTTTACAATGTGTTTTGTTAGGATTAACCCCTCACCCAATTTTTTCCACACACAACACGTTCTTCCCTACATACCAGACTTAGTGTCTCCTTTGCTTTCTGTTAAACCCTTCAAATCCAGTTTGTGTTGTTCATATGTTCTGGAGCATGGTCAATCTAGTAGCAGATATAAAGAAAATTGGCTCTGCATTCCCTAGCAACTATCAACTGCAAATAACACTTCAGCTAAAGGTAGGATTTTTGTGCTCATCTAAATAAGTCAGATGACCTAATATCTGTCTGTCTATCTATCTGTCTGTCTGTCTGTCTATTATCTATTTATTTACCTTTGAGGCAGATTCATGCTACCATGGCCTAATATGGACCATAAGTTTTTATTTTGCCCACATTAACCTGGAATATGCTAGGGAAATACCATATATATATATATATATATATATAATTATATATATATTCATAATATATATTTATAACATATTTATAACTATTTATAAGTAAATATTTAGAATATATTTACATGCAGATTTATATATGAATATTGTAAATATTTATAAATGAAATACATACATTTATAAAATAGAAATATTTATAAAAATAAATATCTCATATATTGTCCTGTTTTATTCTAATATTCTTGACTGATAGTTAATAGTACATTACCATGATGGAATATAATTGGCAAAGTCTGTGAGAAGTGGGGTCCAATATTATGCGTTAATTTTCTTTTGTTCTAACAGGCAGGTTTTAGTTATAGTTTGACATATAACTGTCACATTACATATCTTTCAAAGGAGGTAATCTATTGACAAGGCAGGAAATTCCTCAGTGAAATATACAAATATACTTAACCCAACACTGACATATTATACATACACATTCTTTCTCACTGGGCCTCCTCTGAGTATGAAAACTGATTACCTAGAGAAGGATACTTAATATTTAAATATCTCTATTAGATGCCACCTAATGAATAGAAACTTAAATACAAAAGGCCCATTGTAGTAGGGATATTTAGCCTGTAAATCTCTTTGCTAATGCTGTAGCACTCATGGTATCTGTATCCCATGGCTCTCTAGTAATTGTAATCTGCTCTCTGTGCTAGAGATGTAATTATGTTAACAGCTTTCCTGCACAGGCACCATACTTTGCCATTATGAAGCCAGCTTCATTTAATTAGAATCATGCAGTAAATTAGCAGTTATAAGGACTGCTGGGTACGAGGGGCCCTACGTTTTCTCACCACTCACCTAATCCTCAGTCAATGTTAAGATTACTGTGCACTGAATCTCCATAGCAAAATCACCATCACCCTTCTTAGATGTTGTAATTCAGCATTTGCATGGATTTGGAACAAACAGTTTTCTCTGGATGCCCAGGAGTTAGGATTATCAAAACTCCATCCTGCTCCTGACTGGAAACACATAGGAATGCACAGAGACAAAGCCCATGCGAATGAATCCCCTTTTCTTTCAAATCAGAGTTTAAAAAAGTAACTTGATAAAAGTAGTATTAGCTAGGGAGTGAATAGAAGGGCAGAGTGATTTTCCATAAAAGGAAGTGCCCCGATTGTATTAGCATTTGAGTGGAAGAGCTTTTATGCCTAGTGTTTGAAAGAAACACATAAAATTAAAGTACATTTTTATATATCCCATTATCGGGTTATAGTGAGCTAGAAAGATTACAAGTAACTCGTGTTGTGGTTATAATAGTGTGCTTGTTATCTACTGTAGTACAATTTTATTAATTTTATTAATGTTGAGCATGGCAAGCCTCCTAATTTTAGGCAACATTTCAAAAATAGGAGAACCAGAAGAGATAATTCATTTGTCTACTATTAAATTAGATGTCATAAATATTTGAAATATTATTATCTTGATGTTTTAAGTTATTTCTATAACAGTTCTCAAAGTTTGATGCCCAAATGTATGAAAATGTGAAGGAGAGGGCATCAGGATTTTACAACAACAAAAATTTCAATTGTGTAGTCCATTGGTAAAGCGGCCAGGAGATCACTGCTCATGTCAGTTGGTTGGTAACAATGGACCTGCTGAGACTAGATGGAAGAAAGTTTAATGTAGTGTTATACAACCACAAGGAGTACATGAACTCTTGGAAATAAAAGCAGCTGAGGGAAAGATGTCAACATTAATTCTAGGAAATTCAGCCTCACCTCAATGGAGAAAAAAAAACAACAACAACAGGCTTTTGTTAGCACCCTGTAGAGGTCTGAACTCATTAGCAATTTCTTTCTCACACTTCAGGGATTTTTTTTAAATACATAAAATGCAAAACTGTAGTAGGCTAGTTCCTGTAGGCAGTATGGCATTACTATGTACCTGTTGTGGTTTTTGACATTTAATGATATGATCAGAAGATGCGTTTTTGACACATTCCAAATATAGATATTAATAACAAGGGAAGAAAGAAAGCTTGGTGGGTAATAGTCTTTACTGTCTAGTACAAGAGACCTTAGCAGCTCTTGCCACCAAGCATCTATTACTATTCTATTCCTAATAAGAGAAGTATGGATGACCTCTTCGCAGTTGTAATTTTATTTAGGAGAAAGTTAGCTTCTTTACAAGAAAGTGTGAACTTGTGACTCCCGCATGTGTAGTGAGGAGCTGTGGGCCGCTTCCCACCGCCCGGCTCCTGGCTGCCAGGCTCCTGCACAGCTAGCTTTACACCCAAAATAATTACATGGAAACTGTATTCTTTTAAACACTGTCTGGCCCATTAGTTTCAGCCTCTTACTCACATCTTGACTAACCCATATCTAATAATCTATGTAACACCATGAACGGTGTCTTACTGGGAAAGATTCAGCATGTCTGACCTGATGGCTGGCTTCATTGCATCTCTCCCCTTGAGGAGAGGCACGGCGGCAGTCTCACTTAGGAGAGGCATGGCATCTGACTGAGCCATCTACCTCACTTCCTTCTTCCTGTTCTGTCTACTCCACCCACCTAAGGGCTGGCCAAGGCAGTTTCTTTATTAAAACAGAAGACCCTCCCACATCATTTCCCCTTTTTCTGTTTAAACAAAAAAGAAGGCTTTAACTTTAACAGCAAATTACATATAACAAAACAGTTATTATAGTAAGAATTATAGTTACAATATTTATATCTACTTTCTTTTATCATAACTAAGGAAAACTATATCTATCTATTCTTCAACTCCATCAAAGACTCCAGAAGGATATAATATTACCTAGGTGAACAAGAAGTAAGCTACTTCCAAAACTCTAGAAATCACAGAGACATCTTGCTGCCTGGACAGTCACCCAAAGTTCCTCTGTACTGTTAGGGCATCCATCTTCGGCCTTCAGGCCCATAGTTTCCAGCAGACATTTCCATGATGCAGGAAATTCCAAAGGCAGTTCAGTCAGTATCTGCTGTGTCCTGCACAATGTCTCATAGATTCTTTCATGTATGAGGAACCCTGAAAGATCATCTCACCTTTAGGCAAGTTCAGCAGTCCTCTTTCTGTGGGTTCTTTGTGTCCAGTTTATGCCAACAGTCCAGGCAAGAGCAGTTTCTTGCCCAAGTGGCTATCAAACTCCATAAGGATCCTCTTCGATGCCCATCATTCTTTTGAAGTAGATTGGTGCTGCCAGGAGCAGACGTGTCTAATTGTCATGAAAACCCTAAGTTATCAAAACATTTAAAATGCGATATTCTGTAGTCTTTGAAAATTATTAGGAATGCCTATCTAACCGAAATATACCTCTATATATCTAGAAAATCTAACTAACATGAATACAAGCTTGACTATTATCAATGCTTATCCATTAACAACCTATATTTCTTAATTATACATTACTTTTTTAAATGAACTACACAATCACAATACCTTAATCATTATTAGAAATACATATACATATAACAAAATTGTCCTTAAATTTAAATCACTAAAGCAAAATCCATATCAATGCAAATTATTCATATCTATATCACGCATGGATGCCACAAGTTCTGCTCATGACCATTCTTGAAAAGTCAATCCATGGGGGAGGAGCAATTATTAGAAAATATGTAGGTTTTTCCCTGAAAAACAATTTAAACATTTATATGCTTAAGGCAATTATTTCTCAATGTGTCCATCTCCTACCCGATTTTATAACTATGTATGAAAACAAAGTAGTACAAAAGCTTATACATAATTCTCAATTATTTGTGTGACCAGAGATGATAAATAATAAGTTGGGTTCCATAAACAAATAATGGAGAATATTTTATAAAATAATATGAGGAACAATTTTAAAACGCTCTGTTGTCTATTTCTGTTTCAGTTCTGTGAATGTCCTTCTTTACAAACTATAAATTCTGTACACCACACATACAAAGGATTTTTTAGAGTTGCATGTTGAAAGGGAATAACACTGTCAAGATCTTTTCTACTCTTCATGAAACTGAAAGGATACACTTTGAACTCTTTCCTCACTTATAAAAATCTCAACATTTTGTGTACATATTATGTGCCTTGTAGATTCCTCAATGTAATCGTTCCTGGTTGTTGTTCTGAGGTTTAGAAGTGGCTTCCTGCACCAGGAGGTAGACCTAGGATGCTGCTGGGGAAAAATATGGACGCATCAGAGGAACAAGTCCCTGACCATCAGCCTATTGAGCTAGTCCTATTTGTATAGTAGCTGCTCCAAACTCTCTCATTTCTCAGGAATATAACTCATCAGTTATGTTTTGGACCCTGTTCATGGGTTCTGCAGTGCAGGGGAGATTCTGTTCCCATCATCCGGGAAAGGAGAGGAAGTGAGAATGAAGCTAGAGAAGGGTACCATCTTCCTGGTTCTGGAGCTCGCTACTGTACTACAGCTCTCACCTCCTGTAGCTTTGCATGATTCCTCTCCTTGTTCTCTTCCACTGACAGTTATGTTGAAACATAATACTACTTGTTAAGTGCTCTCAAATGAGAAATAGTATAACTGATAAGTTTGAGGGAGCTGAAAGTTTGCTTGGAAGGCAAATGTTGATCAATGGAAGGTGCAACCCAATGAGAAAATCCTTCCTATTCTTCCTTACAGCACTGTCTTGGGTGCAGCTTAGGGGACATTTTCATAAAGGAACAAAGGGGCATCTATGATATTGCTCATTTCCCTCACTTCCTTTTTCCCAAGTCTTCTATCTACTAGAATTAAGCAAGCAGCTAATTCAACTAACTGTCCAATCAGGGTGAACATGTGGTCTGCAGGCAGCTAATGGGGTATAAGAGCAATATGCCAACTTCACGCTTCTCTCCCTTTCCTTGTTCCTGTTCTTTCCATCCATCTATTGACTGCATTTGTTAGATTGATACTTTTGTTATTAAAGCCCTGGCTGCCCAGAACTCACATTATAGAATAGCCAGGCTCCATATTTACAGTGACTTGTCTGCCCCTGCCTTAAAATGGTAGGGTTATGGTTATATGACTTTACAGTGGGCTTGGGCCATCTTATAATAAAACCTTCATCATTTTAGTAAAATCTGACCAATTCTTGCCTTCAAAGTAATACGATGATGCATGATTATTTGATCCTAAGGGTTTGATACTGAAAAATATGAATCTTAAAGTAAAATTATCTCTGCATTATTGTTTGTGAGAAGAAAACAATATCAAGACAACTATTATTATTTTAAAAATAACAAAAAGCTAGGAGAAATTATTATGTCTCCCTATCATTATTGCTCTGAACTTCTATATAGAAATTATGGTATTCTGTTTTATAAATTTAACTCACAAATTGTTTGTTTTGTTCTATTTTTAAAAACCACAATCAATCAAAAAGCAAAACCAATAAACCAAAGAGCAAAGCATCCATGGACAAGGGAGGTAAAAGAGGCTACCGTAAAAACATGGTAATCTATAGGGTCTACATGAAAAGTGGGACTCAGTGGTACAAATTTGTAATTCTAGCATTCCTGACAGGAGTGCCATCTAGCCTGGAGTACAGCAACAGAAAGAAAAAAGACATAGCACAATTAGGGAAAGTATAAGAATGACTTCTTTAGGTTGTTCTCTCACTTCTAAAAATGCATATATGTGTGCGTGCACAAACACATAGACATACACATGATAATGTGTACACATATGCACCCACTCATACCCACGTGCTCCGCGCCACACAAAAATTAAATAAATAGACAAATATCTTGAAGAATTCCTGGCTAACCCCCAGCTGCCTTGAGAGGAATGTCTCATAGGTTATTCAGGTTAGAGTCTATGGCTCCTGGGCTACCATGTCCCTTCTAGTTCCCTCAGGCAATGAAGCATGCAGGTCACTTTGTTTTTCTCCGTATGTTCCCTTAGAAGTCAAGGAAACATGGAAACTTAACAGCACAATTAGTCTTAGATTTTAATCTTGTACATCCTGTAGTTTGAAAATGTCATTGTATCCCGCCTACTAGAGCTGTATGATCCAGGCAACTACCATTATATTCTATTTCTGATAAAGGTATAAAAAGTCTGATTATTCTCAATACAATTATCACAGCCTCAGTTGTGCTCGGCCCCTTTATTCTGACTGATTCCCTTTGTCATGGCTGTATCAGGTGACCCTGTAATTAAGTGCAGGTGCTTATATGTCTTGATGCTTATATGGAGGACCCATGCTCAGCTTGTTAATAGTGAATATTCTAACAAGTATTCCCATCTAATGCATTTCAGTTTCTTGGGTTCCATGTTTTATTTAAATTGACTTTTTCTTTTTTTTAGAGATTTATTATATATACACACACTTGTGATTTGCCTGCATGGTCACCTTCACACCAGATGAGGTCACCAGATCTCATTACAGGTGGTTGTGAGCCACCATGTGGTGACTGGGAATTGAACTCAGGACCTCTAGAAGAGCAGCCAGTACTCTTAACCACTAAGCCATCTCTCCAGCCCCTAAATTTGACTTTTTCAAAGAACTAAATATTTCCACTGAGCTTTCAAAAAGTATTTTTAGTATTAAGGGTATTTTAGAAGAATACCCTTAATAAGAAAAAAAATGCAGCCATTAAAACCAATACTACTTCGTGTTTTTCACTATTCTGCTCTGACTATCTGGATCTTTTAAAATATTTCCTCATATTATTAACAAGCATAGGGTATTATTTACTGAATAAATATGAAGCAGAAATAAGGTGATCAATAGGTAGACTTAACTTTAACATTAGGAGAATTTGTATACTTTTCCCCCAAAGCACAGAGTTAGGAGGTGAAGAAGCCCTCCTTGGAAGCAACAGATATGACAGCAGCCTGAGCACACTGGTGTACAGCACATTTCCAGAAGACCTCCGGGGATGCTGTTATCTTTATTTCTTGACTCATGGGGCATGAACAGATGAGTAATGTGATGCCATCCATTATTAAGAGGTTTCCTTGTACACAGGAGATCTGAGACTTACGTTACAACTTTTCTTAGAAAGAGGAAGTTGGATATTTAAAAGGAAGAAAAGGCTAAGTGTTAAGAGCAGAGCTGCGTAGTCAGCATGACCATAACAACCCTCATAAAGAAAGTGTTTAATTAGGGTGGCTCTCTTACAATTTCAAAGGTTTCATCGATATTCATCATGGCAGAGAGCATGGTGACATGCAAGCAGATGCAGTGCTGACTACATCTTGACTTTGGAGAAAGACAGGACTGTATTTGCAGATGGCATGGTATGTGTACACACAAATTTATTCCTGAGGCCCTGACATTCTGCATAATACATGTATCTTGATGTCACTTCTCATAATGATTTTGATTAAAGAAATCATTTTTCACTATGTAAAGTTCTATTTTTTCAAGCATGTTCTAATTGTTATAAATCCATAAAATATCTTTTACCATATTTATATTGCTTGGCAATGTCTGGTGTACTGGATGGTTTTGTGTCAACTTGACACAGGCTAGTATCATCAGAAGGAATGGAATGTGTCCAAGGGATCGATCCATCTTGTCTTAGTTTGGGTTTCTAGTGTTATAAAGAGACAGCATGACCATAACAACCCTCATAAAGTGTTTAATTAGGGTGGCTCTCTTACAATTTCAGAGGTTCCGTCGATATTCATCATGGCAGAGAGCATGGTGACATGCAAGCAGATGCAGTGCTGACTACATCTTGATCAGAAGGAGGCAGCAAATAATCTCTGACACTGGGCAGTATATTGGGCATAGGAAATCTCAATGCCCACCCCCACAGTGAAACATTTCCTCCAGTAAGGTCACAGCTACTAAAACAAAGCCATACCTACTAATAGTGCCACTTCCTTTGGGATTAGGGGCCAGTTACATTCAAACTACCATACAGCTGTAAGGCATTTTCTCAAATAGTCATCAATTAAGGAGGACCTCGTTCCTTGTGGGTGGTGCTATCTCTGGACTGGTGGTCCTGGTTTCTATGAAAATGCAGGCTGAACAAGTAAGGGGAAGCAAGCCAGTAAGCACCACTCCTCCACAGCATCTGCTTTAGCTACTGCCTCTAAGTTCCCACCCTGTTTTAGTTCTTGTTCTGACTTTCTTTGGCAATGAACAGAAATGTGGAATATAAGTAAAATAAACCCTTCCTCCCCAATTTGCTTTTTGGTCATAGTTTTTCAGCATAGCAGTAGAAACCTGAATGAAGACAACTGGTATTCTGCTTTGATTTGGGTATGTTTATTTAGGTTTTGTGTTGTTTTCTTTCTTGACAGTTTGTCTGGTTTAACAATTCATGAAGTCCAATATAACATGTTAAAGTTAGCTGATCCATTTCTTCTTCATAACTCACTCTAAGTTTTATCTAACAGAAAATTTTCTCTGTGAGTTCACATTATCTTTTAATGTTCATATGTTTGCATGTAATATGTAGTATTGATATTTTTGTGCTTGTATTTTTTCTGTAGACATTATTTCTTCTTTCTTTTATTATTGGAAGCATGAATAATTCTTAAATAAGGGAGAGACTACAGGATTGAAGTTTTCTCCTTGTTACTTACACATTATTGGAAGTCTGCCATCTTATTTAAAAATGAAAAGGTGTCTCTGTTTTGTTTATCTTAAACTCATTGTTGGGCAACATAGTTTTCTTCAACCTTCCAATCAGAATCCCTCACTTTCTCATGTAGGAAATGTCACTTTATGCCTGTGAAGCTTATTTATTTCTCATGCAAATTAGAGAAATAAACTTGTTTTTATCAATAAGTCAAAATAACTAAAACCGTAAATGATAAACTTAAATTTGAACTGTAAATCAATGAGTGTAAATGTTTGCTTGCCATTTGTTATGTCTATATGCATAAGAATTCAAAAGGAAAAGAATCCACTCATAACAATTAATACAATACCGCTAATGCCATCATGCTTGAGCCTGCAGCGTGCTGACTCTAGCAAAAAAATCATTATCTATAAAATTCATGCCAGATTAAAAAAAAAATAGCATATTGCTACTGAATGTGTGCTGACCTTCTATCTTAGAGTTAAATAGACTAATGATATATTTCTGTCCCAATTAGCTAAAAGTTATGAGAAACTGCTGACCTGTTAGGATAAAACAGAAAAGTGACCTAAAAGGCAATTCTTTGGCTATAGAGTATAATTTAAAGTATTTGTGATAATCTATAAAACTCTGCTTTATGATGTAGTTAATTTAACTTTAAGATGAAGTGGAAAATGGAATAACCACTGCATCATGTAGATGTTGGGAAAGCTTTCAACTATCTTCATAAACAATGTTTCTGATTACATAGGCTTTAAAGTGAACATACATTATTATATTTAACTTTTTGTTAATTTGATGATTTATTCAGTTATTTCTAGAAAAATTACTTACAAATGACACAGTAATATTAAACAGTCCATTAGCATTCTAAATAGATATTAAATTAGATTTTTGATTTAACTTTTAAATTCAACTAATTCTATGACCCCTTTTCTTTAAACTTTTTATTGATTCTTTGTGTATTTCTTATCATACATCCTGATTCCATTCATCTCCCCATCCCTTCATATTTGTTCCCTGCCTTTGCAACCTTCCCCACAAAATAAAATAAAATTTAATAGATAAAACAGTGGAGAGAGCAGAGTGACACAGGGATTCCAACAGTGTACTCATTTCCAAACATCTTTACTTGCAAAGATTCGAGGCCTCTGGCTTTCCCTGCAGTATCTATTGGGCCCATACTGGAACTCTTACATATCCTGCTGTTGCCCTTTGTCATGGAGATCCTTGGCCCCTTTCCATGCTCCAGCAGGTCTTAGACGAGGTGGATATTGGGTGACCAACTCATAGCCTAGGTTTCGGGGCCTGTGTGATAACTGTACTGGTAACAAGCAAAGCAGTAGGATTGAAATACTACAAGTTTATTTCCCATTTCAAATTTATTTTGAAGCATAGAAATTTGTGGGGAGATTTTCTTTAGAGATCTTAGGTCAATGGTGATGATGCAGCTATGCAATTATCTCTGTTCTTGCAAGCTTACCTAAATTGCTCAAATAAATTATCAAAAGATTGTCATCACCTAGAAAAAGTATAAAAGTCCAAAAGGGTCATGAGAGTTTCTGAAATTACACTTAAGTGACAAATCTCTGATGTCATTATAACAAATTTGTTCTTTACATAAAACTACAATTGCCAGAACAGAAATTATGTTTATATAATGGTTAATATAAGTACCATACCTTCTAAATATTTGTTTTTTTTGCGTTCTGGGAATTCAGCACATAATTGATCAATTTGTGCATTACCTTGTACTAGAGGATGTTGTTGATCTGTATGGGATTAGATATGTGTTAAGCATATGGTATGAAGCCTATTCCTGATTATATCTTGAATCTGAATAAATAGTGAACTCAATTCTATTTCATTTGGTATAAATTCAGTGGTTTCACTATGTAAAACAACCCTTTCTCCACATTGCAAATCAGTAGCAATGTTGATAGGTTCTTTAAAATCCCTTAGTACCATGAGAATAGCATATAATTCTGACTTTTGGATAGAAAGATAAGGGCTTTGCTCCATTTTACTTAAATCTTCTGATTTGTTACCTGCCCTTCCTGATTTAGTTGCATCAGTATAGAATGCAAGTGCTCCAGTTATTTGTGTGTCACATACAATGCAAGGAAGAATCCACTTAGCTCTCTTTATAAGTAAAATACTCTCACTTTGGGGATAGTTGTTATTAATATCTCCCCCCAAATTAGTATAAGATCTTTGACAGGGTTCATTTTCTTACCATAAATTGTTAATTTAATCATTAGTAAAAGGTACTATAATTTCTGCTGGGCATATTTCTGCTAATTGATGAAGTCTCAATTTTCCTTTTATAATTAATTCAGAGACCTTTTCCACATGTGATTTTAATTTTTTCTCTGTTTTTGTGGTAAAACAATCCATTCTAAAATAATATTTCCCCTCTCCATTAAAATTCCTATAGGGGAATATTTGGAGGGTAATATGACCATAATGCAGTTACAATTTGGATCCACACAATTCACATGTTCCTCCTGTGTTTTCTCTTCAATGAAATTCAATTCTCTCTCAGCATCAGCTGATAATTTTCTGGGATTATTTAAGTCTTTGTCACCATCTTTGGCTTTGTTTAAATGAGTTATTTGATCAGGTTTTATCCCAGTAGTAGGCCATAGCCTACTAGCAATCTTTGTAAGTCATGAAGTCTGCAATTGATCTTTCGTAATTTGCATTTTTGTGTTCTAATTTTCTGCAAACCCATTTTACAACCTAAATAATTAATAGAATCTTCCCTTTGAATGTTTTCAAGAGCAATTTGTCATCCCCAATGAGGTGAAACTTTCTGTACTTCTTCACACATTCTTTCTAAAGTATTTGCATTTGAATCAGATAGCAAAATGTTTTTCATATGTTGATAAACTATAGATTCAGGAAATTGGTTTTGTATCATTTCCAATGGCTGAAATACAAAATATTGGCACAGGTGGCGTTATTTACCATTCATTCTGGGAGAATCTTCCATTGATATCTTTTAGCAGGCTGAGAATTATTACAGCTAGGCATAGTGAAGAAAACTTTTCCTCTGTCATTTCTTATAAAGGTATAGTGAAGAAACAATCATTTAAATCAATAACTATAAGAGACCATCCTTTAGGCAATGGGAAAGGCAAAGGAATTCCAGATTTTAAAGGTCCCATTGGCTGAGTCACCTTGTTAACAGCTCTTTTATCTGTTACCATTCCAGATTTTATTTTTAATATCAAATACAGGAAAATTCCAAGGACTGTTTGATTCTTTAGTATGCCGGGAATCTAGTTGCTCATGTTCTAGCTGTTCTAAATTCTCTAGTTTCTCTATTGTTAAAGGTCATTGTTTAAGCTATGTAGGTTTTTCTGCAACCATTTTAAAGGTACCTTTGAGAGTTTTTGAGTTTTTGTTCTGTGTTTTTTACAGACTGAATGATTGGTATCTGTTTGATAAAGTACCTTAAATTATCCTTCTTAGGAACATGTGTTGCTTTATGGTCTGTTTCTGAGACTGCAGGAAAGTTTATCTGGTATTCCATTGTTGTAACAGATCACAACTCTATAGATTCACTACAGCATTAGCCCTGTATGGCCTTAGCTTTCCTCTCTGTCCTTCTGTCCCCATGCTTTAAACACATCTCATGATTTGTTTTACTTGAGATAGCGTTCCAGTTCTTAAGAATTGAACATTTGCCTTCTAAAGAGCCCAATTCAGATGAAGAGCCCCATTCAGATGCCATGATTCTGGAGTAATAATAGTCACATCTGCACCTGTATCTACTAATCCTTCCATTACAATGTTATTTATTCTTATTCTCAACTTTGGTCTTTGATCATTTATATAAGTCTGCCAAAATATATGTTTCCTATTTCTATTGGAATTCTTGATCCATCTTCCATGATTATTCTATCATTCGGAGCAGTACAGTTTTGGATAAAAACGCATTGGATTTTCAAATTTTCCTGGAGAGGTATGTCGTCCACAGTGACTGGGAATGAATGGACCACATTCAATCTGAGGATCGATGAAAGGTCCCTCAAGGAGTTTCCCAATGGTAATGAGTTGCATTGTTTGTCTATTTTTGTTCTATATTCATTGGTCCATTGTCAGCCTTTGCCACATATTAAGCTTAAACCAGAAGTTTGAGACCTTCTCTTTGGGTGATTCCCAAAAACAAACATCATTTCTTGGAATACACTCTCTACAATACCTTCTCAGATGTCCTATTCTACCACAATTAAAGCATTTGGTATTTTGATGTCTCTTTGTATCTTTGGAAATCACATCTTTTATCCAAGTTGTAGTGTTATTGTCAAGGGACTCAATATTTTTTTGTGTAGGATACATTCACCATTGGTGCTGATCTGACCATTAAGGGCCCAAGTATCTTTTTGCATTCTAAATTAGAATTTTCAAAAGCTAGGGTCAATGAGTACTCATCTAGCTTTTGGATCTGCTACCCTATTTGTACAGCTTTAATCTTTGCAGAAAGTCACTAAATGTTTTTCTTGGGCCCTGTATAACCTTAGTATATGATTCAGTTCTTTTTCTGGTTCTGGAATCTTGGTGCAAGCACTCAGTGCTGTTCAACAGCATATGGACAATATATGTCCATTGTGTGTAGCTTGACTATATGGATCAATGTAAGAGCCATCACTAAGAATTTGAACTTAGGAAGACTCAGAACCTCTCTGACTCTACCTTGATGTTTAAGGGCCTTGGCTTCTTCTCTTCAGAAAGTCTTTCACTGAAGCTGTGGATCATGGTCTATTACAGCTGAGGCTAATTTGAGCCAATCATGTGGAATAATATTTCTTGAAGCCCACAACTCCCTCACGTATGGTGAATGCATGTTATAAGATACTGCTACTTGCTTTATATCTTTTAGATCTTTCATACACATAGGTTCCCATTTACACTCTGTATACCCTTTGGGTATTGAGTATTTGTGGCTTTTCAGAGGTAATAACAGAATAAGTACTTAAAACTTATGGTAAGTCATCACTGACTCTGAGAAATACTTGTAATACTAAATCTTTACTATTGTCTTTTGTCTGTACCTCATCTCCTTGCTTATCAGTTCTGACAAGTTCTTCAATCTGTTCAAATCTTTTTGTCACTGTTTTGTAATTTCTGAATCTCTTGACCTGTGAATATTTCTAATAATTTCATCAAATCAATTAATTTCTGGTTCTTATTCTGCACATGTATTCCAAGGTTTTAATTTTTTCCATTAATGATATCTTCTCATCTTCTCATTCCTAGGGATTATTTGGTTGACATATAGATTGCCTTCTAGGAGGGAATGTTCTATCTGCTAGCATGTCATAACTTCTTAACAGATTTTGATTGTCAATTTCAACACCATGAATCCTTTCAGATAATCTCTCAGTACCATTTTGTAAGGTTTCATAACCATTGACATGGAGTAAATTTTGCCTGTCAAATTATGGTTGTCATTTTCAGTTGTAAGAATACTTTTAGCCAACTTTTCATTATTAGCCTATAAAGTCTGTATTATTTCTACAAGTTTCTCATTCTTGGTTGTTATCAAATCATTTCTTTACAGTTATAACATGATTTAGCAAGCTGATAGCAGCTACGTCTAGTAATGTATAACTCCCAGGTAGGTCATATACCTCTTCTAGAATTTTATCCATAATAGAATCAAAAGGTTATTAAATTTTTGTATCAGGATATTATCTGAAATTATTTTAGGGGTGGTTTACAAATTACAAATAATAAATAAATAAATAAATAAATAAATTTAGCAGATGGGTTATCTCTGTTAAAATCCTGGTTTAGTTGAGACTTTTAAGGTGTAATAACAATGTGGGCCAGAAAAACTTGTAGATTTTCCATGCAGAACTCAAACCAAAACTGAACAGAATTTTGTTAAAACATGCTAGTCAGAATAGCCATGCAGCAGTTGTTCACTGGTGGTAGGAGTCAGGGGAAGCTGGGTTAGCCACAGTGAGAGATGTAGGCATGCTGGGCTAGAGGCAAACCTCAAGACACAAGAGCCACAAAAAGCTGCAGGGGACCACCAGAAGTCAAAAGCCATGTAGGTGCCCTGTGGGAGAGCATGGCAGAAAAGGAATCTATAGCTCACTGACCTTTATTTATGTCTAGAATCCACTGATGAGTGAGTACATACCATATTCATCCTTTTGGGTCTGGGTTACCTCACTCAGGATGGTGTTTTCTATTTCCATCCATTTGCATGCAAAGTTCAAGATGCCATTGTTTTTATATTCCACAGTTTCTTCATCCATTCTTCCATTGAAGGGCATCTAGGTTGTTTCCAGGTTCTGGCTATTACAAATAATGCTGCTATGAACATAGTTGAACAAATGCTTTTGTAGTATGATAAGGCATCTCTTGGGTATATTCCCAAGAGTGGTATTGCTGGATCCTGGGGTAGGTTGATTCCGAATTTCCTGAGAAACCACCATACTGATTTCCAAAGTGGTTGCACAAGTTTGTATTCCCACCAGCAGTGGATGAGTGTACCCCTTACTCCACATCCTCTCCAGCAAAGGCTATCATTGGTGTTTTTTATTTTAGCCATTCTGACAGGTGTAAGATGGTATCTCAACGTTGTTTTGATTTGCATTTCCCTGATTGCTAAAGAGGTTGAACATGACCTTAAGTGTCTATAATTCTAGATCCTAGAGAAGCTAAATAAGAAGGTGAACCCAAAGGAAAACATATAGTTATCCTCATGGATGTTGGAAGTAAACTAGATTGTAGACAAAAAATGGGATCTTGGGGGTGGGGGTGGGGTGGCGGTAAGGAGTGATGGGGAGATGTGGATAGAAAAGTGAGGAGGGGAGGATGGGGAGACCCTGGGGGAATGGGATGGTTGGAATGGAGGAAGGGTGGATAGGGGTGCAGGGAAGAGGATATCTTAAGGAAGCCATTTTAGGCTTAGCAAGAGACTTCACTCTAGAGGGGGTCCCAGGTATCCATGGATATGTCCAAAGCTACTTCCTTGGGCAGCTGATGAGACGGAGCCTGAAATGGCCCTTTCCTATAGCCATCCTGATGAATATCTTGCATATCACCATAGAAGCTTCATCTGGAGATAGAGGGAGCTAAAGACAGAGACCCACACTGGAGTGCTGGACTGAGCACCCAAGGCCCAAATGAGGAGCTGAAGGAGGGAGATCATGAGCAAGGAAGTCAGGACTGGGAGGAGTGGGCCCACCCACTGAGACTGCGGGGCTGGTCTAATGGGAGCTCACCAAGGCCAGCTTGACCTGGACTGAAAAACCATGGATCAAACTGGACTCTCTGAACGTGTCGGACAATGAAGGCTGACTGAGAAGCCAAGAACAATGGCACTGGGTTTTGATCCTACCGCATGTACTGGCTTTTGGGGATCCTAGTCTGTTTAGATGTGCACCTTCCTGGACACAGATGGAGTGGGTTGGACCTTGGACTTCCCGCAGGGCTTGGAACCCTGACTGCTCCTTGGACTGGCAAGGGACGGGGAGGGGAGTTAAGGGAGGGGGAGGAAAATGGAAGGTTGGGAGGAGGTGGAAATTTTTAATAATAAAAATAAATTAATTAATTAAAAAAAAGCAATCTAAGACAGGGCAGATGGGAGCTCGGAGCAATAGTGCTTCTCCTGAACTCAAGTGTCTTGGTTTGTGTTCCAGTTTTTAGAGCTGGAATTGCAATCCCAGCTCTGGCCTGGGCTGGTGGCTAAAAAGCTTCAGGCTGATTTTTTTTGTTTTTGTTTTTTGTTTTGTTTTGTTTTTTGTTTTTCTTTTTGTAAATTCATGCACCAAAAGTTGGCCCTCAAATTGATTACAATTAATAAAAACTCATTGAGAAAAATTGGGGATCAACCTGAAGATCAAAAAAGTAAAAAAAAAAAAAAAAAAAAAAAAAAAAAAAAAAAAAAAAAAAAAGCCACTGGCTCTTACTTCAATCTCAGTCCAAAATGGTGATCCTGACTGCAGAAATCTCAGAATGAGCCTGAGTCTGAGAGATGTCTCCTCCTCTATAGGGCTGGGATTGAAGGCGCACACCGCTGGGATTAAAGGCATGTGCCACCTGCTTTCTATGGCAACTAGTATGTCTGCTGGGATTAAAGGTGTGTGTCACCACTGCCTGGTCTGTAATGCTGGCCAGTGGTGCTGCTTTACTCTCTGATCTTCAGGCAAGCTTCACTTATTAAAATACAGATGAAGTGTCACTCCAGAACAGTCTGTAGAGCCACTAGTAGTGGGATCAGGATTTATACCTACTGCTTTAACTGACATTTTCACGCTTATTCTTTATAGAGGGATACTTTGCTTAGCCTAGATATAGGGGAAGGACCTCACTCCTGTCACAAACTCTGAGGAGTAGATGGGGGCTAGGCTGGGTGACAATGGGGGGAGCAGAAGGAGAGTGAGTGGGAACTGGGATAGGTATGCAAAAATGATAAAAGATTGTTTAAAAATACATTTAACAATAAAAATAGTAAAAAATAAAACTTATTACCATATAAAACTAATTTGTTTGAAAATCTTCATATAGGTTGAGCTTAAAGTATACAATTATTGGTACAAGAAAATATAGAACTGACACGCATGCCACAATATGTAACTTGTCTCTGTGTTTAGTATCATCACAAGAAGCTTATTTCTCTCAAAATGGGAAAATGGTTCAGAAGTTGCATTTGTTCTAGTTACTCTAGTTACTGTATATATATATATATATATATATATGTATATGTATATGATATTAACGTATATACAAAACTGTCTAATGGACAAAGGAAATTAATAAATGGAATGAACGTAAAATAAAATACAAGAGGGTTTGGGAAAAATATATTCAATATAAATATATATCTGTTCAATTGTCTTATGTAGGAACTGTCTGATTTTAAGAAACTAAGCAATTCTTTCAAGTTATACTTTAGTCTATTTACCATACATAGATTCTTTAGACATACAATACTCTTTAGGAGGTGAGATAAGCCGGAGGTGATAGAGGCACGTAAATGCTACCCTCATGTATAGAAATAATGCCTTCATAAAAGCTGTTCAGCCCTCTTTGTGTTCTTCCATTTTCATCTGTACCATATGATAAAAAAGAAAGAGAACTCTCTCCAGATGGTAGAGTCTTTGTTTTAGACTTTACAGCTTCCAGGGGGATAAGAAAATGATTTTCTCTTCATTATAATTACCCAGTTTCAGATATTCTAATGCTGCTACAAAAATAGACAAAGATAGTGTCTTAGTCACTGCTCTGTGAATATTGCTGTGAATAGCAATGTGCAAGATGAAGACAACCCATAAAAGAAATCATTTAATTGGGCGCTTGCTTACAGTTTCAGAGGTTAGTCCATCTTCATAATGGTAGGAAGCATGACCACAGGCATGACAGGCATGATGTTGGAGAAATGATTACAGACAGAGATAAAGAGACACTGGGCTCAGCATGTCACCTTCAGTGGTACTTCTTCTAACAAGGCCACACCCCTGAATCCTTCTGATGCTTTCAGGTAGTGCCACTCCCTGGTGACTAAGAATTCAAAAATGATCCCTTGGGGCTCAACCTTATTCAAACCATCAGAGATAATTGTCAGATTGAACAAAAAAGTCAATCTGTGTTTTTAAAAACTCGTAAATATCAATGGATAAGCCATTGCACTCAGTATCAATACCTAAATTACACATTTTCCTCTTAAGTCATATGTGAACATGTACTTGGGGCAAGTATGATTATTCTTCATTAAAACACATAACTTAAAACATGCTCCCAGGTTTCTTGTCTGCATGTATATCTGTGCACCATGTGTTTACCTGAGGAGGAAAGAAGAGGAGGTCAGATCATTTAGAAGTGGTGTAGAGATGGTTGTGAGTGGTTGAGAATCAAACAGTCCCTCTGGAAGGCCAAGTATGCTTTTAAACACTAAGCCTTCTCTTCACACCTGACTCTCTCTCTCTCTCTCTCTCTCTCTCTCTCTCTCTCTCTCTCTCTCTCTCTCTCTCTCTCTCTCTCTCTCTCTCTCTCTGTGTGTGTGTGTGTATTTGTTTTTATATCCCAATCAAAGTTTTCTGTCGCTCCTATAGTCCAACTTACTGCCCCCTACTACTACTACTTCTTACTGCCCCATCTACTACTTCTTCACTGTTTTTCTTCAAAAACTTGTAGGCCTCCCACGGATGGTAGCCAGCCATGGTATAACAAATCAGTGAGACTAGGCATTTCCTCCTCTATTAAGGTTGGATGAGTCAGTCTAGAAGAAAGAACAGGTCTCAAAAGCAGGCAAGAGTCAGAGACAGCCCCTGCTCCTACTATTTAGAGTCCCACAAAAAATAAACACAACTGTAACATCAGAGAGCCTAGGTCAGTCCCATACCGCCTCCCTGGTTGCTGGTTCAAATTCTGTGAGCTACTATGAGCCCAAGGTCGTTGGTTCTGTGTATTTTCTTGTGGTGCCCTTGACACTGCTGGCTCCCACAATCCTCCTTTTGCCCTTTTTCCAGGAGCCTCCAAGTTTAGCCTAATGTTTGACTGTGAGTCTCTCCATCTGTTTCTACCAGTTGCTGGGTGAATTCTTTCTCATAACAGTTGGGATAGTCACCAATCTATTAGTATAGCAGAATATCATAAGGAATCATTTCATTGACTTTTTGCTAGACCTAGTTTGTTCTATTCTAGGTCTCTGGGATATTCTGCCTCTGGTTCCTGATCCTCAGGGTGAGCTTCCTACAGCCGTGTTCCTACAGCTGTGTCAGTCATTATTTGGCCATTCCCACAATTTGTGAAATCATTACTCCAGTGTATCTTGTAAGCAGATAAAATTGTAGATTGAAGGGCGTGTGCCTGGGTTGTTTCTGTCCCTCCTTGGGAAGTCTTGCCTGATTACAGAAGATGTGTGACTCAGGCTTTGTACCCCTTTTGCCAAGAATCTTTGTCATCCACAGAGATTACTGGGAGTTTTCACTGCTGAGATTTATAGCTCATTACAGACATGCCCACAGAATCCAGTTGTCTCTCCCAGTATTATCACCCGCCATCCTCCGAAGAAAATTTATTATAAGAAGTGGATTTCAGAGATTTTTTGATAATATTTTGTTTTTAGTTTTGCATAATAACATTTGTAATTAAGATTAAGGCATATGTAAATAAAAATCTAATGATTCTCCAAAATCATTGATTATAGTCACAAAATTTAATAATATAGTCAGAAAAGTTAGAAGGATAAATTGTACTCACTAACAAATTATTGTTCAATATTCCTATAAAATGAAAGAAAAATCCTGTTTTCCTGTTGTATGTTTACATAAAAATAGTTTTGATGAATAACATCCAGATTTATTAGAATCCAACATTTCAGACTCTTAAAATTCTTAGTATAAAAATGATTTACTAAGTTACAGTTGTTACTAAAATTATTAAGTGTAAACATAGACATTTTGGATGTCAATTAATTATGCATCTTAACTTTTACTTAATTATGTTTCTTAATTATGTGATTTCATGTATGGTACTTACACTAATTAAATAATTGCAATATGTGACTAGATGTAGCTGCTATGTAATAAAACATCTCAAGATATTTTAAGCATTCTAAAAAAGAATAATAGCTTTCATGTTTTGTTTATGTAAAGCTGTCAGCCACATACCTGATGTACACACCAAATGCACTTGAAATTGCGTTGATTTATTACTTTCACTGATATTTGACTATAAAATCTTCAACTACCGTCTCATTGCAATGTGGTATTTGAATCAATATGAATCATTGTTCCTTAGTCGTGGTTACTCTTACTTGACTTCAGAATAAATTATATATTCTTACTTTTGGTCAAAAGCATTATTTGGAACATGGAGATGGTACATATTTCCAGATGAATTTTGTGGTCTACATTTGACATTAATTTTGAAATTTGGAAGAAAAATATAGTTGACCAATTACTCTCATTAAAACATGGAAATATTTTAAACTCACTGGAAAGCTAAAAGGTAGTGATTTATTCTTATTTAGACTATAACTAATATAATGTTTTACGTAACAGAGTATAGTTTGTGAGTATTTTCATCTGATAGAGGAGACAGAGTGACTTTATATCACTTAGCTAAAAAAAGATTCTTCATGTCATAACAAAAACTTACTTTGATTTCAAGATGCATTTTCTCCAAACACCTTGGGCCATTGCACAGTATATGGAAAACAGAGCTCACTGAATACATGACATCCATCACTTTCAAGTAATGATAGCAGGAGATACCATAGAAATGAACTATTTCCGTGCCTGGCCATTGAAACGAATGGGTCTGTTATAGTGTGACAGCAGTATCATTTGGAAGTACAAAGTCAAAGACAAATGTCTTTCTCCTTATACATTTGCACTTTCTTTGAACACATTACCTATATAACTTCTTATCTCACTCATTATATAATTGAGGAAAAGAAGAATGAGAAAGAGATAATTCTAAATGCAATCCTAAAACCTTGGTATGGTGTTGGAAGGGATGCTATAGGAGTGCCTTTCATCAATATTGTGGACTTGGGGAGATCTGTATGTTCTTTTAATGCAGACAGTATGTAATGTTCAACAATTACTTTGAGCAGATAGGCAATTACCTTGCCTATTGTGAAGAATCAACTTGGGTTATTGCACAACTGTGCATTCACAACCTGCACACTATGCCTAAAGCAACAAGTCCAAGTAATGATATTGCCATTATTTCTAACAGTTTCTGTAATTAAGGCTTAAGGGTGGAGATAAATATATGGGTAGCTACCCCAGAAGAACTATTTAAAGCTTGGTTTTATGACTGCACTAACCCTGTCCCATCCTAGTCTCTTCCAGGGAATTGCTGGGATATTGAATTACTTCGCCTCTGAAATTAACCCTGAAGGGCTGCACAATTCTTGGGCAATACTAAGTTGTAGCTTATTAGTGTGGAAAGACAACCATGGAAAGCAACCAATTTGCAAATAAAATACTGATGTATGAGGCAATAAAATGGTAAGAAAGGCTACTTCCTTTCCATGGGGAAACACTCAAGGCTGAGTATGCAGAAGTTCTATGCTAATGTAAAATTGGTTCAAGCAAAGTACCGAGTTTTATAACCTAACAAATTGGTGCCAACTTATTTAAGCACTCTAACAGCAGAAAAAAAATGTGCACATTCTTCAAGGAACATCTGTTTAGGATAAAAGTCTGAAATCATTAAAAATTCATTCAACATAAGATAATTAACAGGAATGATATGAACACTGATATACTCAAACTATGATTTTCAAAAATAGTAGCTGTTAAGCATAAGATTTGTCCTTAATCTAGATATTTGCATATTTTATACATATTGTTGAATGACACAGAGGGCAGATTTTTGTTGGAAAATCCAAGATCAAAGACAATTTCTTATCATTTTCTATTTATAGAAAGAAAAAAAAAGACTTAGAAGAAATCTGAAATTTCTATCACTGACTCTAAAAACTATTTTAAAAAGATTGAGATTTGACTTCATTACAGACCAGATGAGTCTAAAGAAATCAGCAGTAGTCAAAACACATGTCTATTGATATGCAGGTGACTTACCTAATGGTATAACTGATTTTGAGAATTTTTCTCAACATGATCATCTGTTAATAAAGGGACAGTAAAAGATGTGTATGGAGCAAGACTTTTAATATGGTTTTCTCTTTTCATAATTGTAATTACAGTTAATGAAAGTAGAATGATTTGAAATACATTTTAAAGATTATATTCAATTAGTAAATATTATGTTAATGGAAAATATAATCTAGTAGAGGTAAAGGATGATGAAATATTTTTGAAGATTTTATCATTATTCCAGAATTTATAATTCCACTTGCGATGATCTATTTTTAATTTTGCTTCTCTGCTTCAGCTTTCAGCACACTGGACTATAAGTGCAGGCTGTTGTGTGACTGACTTTTCCTGGGGAGATACAAAACATACATTTACTCACACAAATAGGGGACTGGGAAAAAAGAGAGGAAGGGTACCACCAAAATCTGACTTGGTGAATCAGTGAGTGTTATTGAGGTGTCTTCTAGGAATATGGGTGAGGAGTTACTTACAGATGTAAAAATGACTCAAAGTTAGCTGCATCACCCAAGCCTTCCAAAAATTGGAAATCTGGGAAAATGGTCAGACTATATGCAGCTCAACAGGTTGGAGAGCGTCCTTTCCAATTGGCTCATTTGCTCTGAGCCTCTCTAAGCAACTCTATTTGTCCTTGTTTCCTCTATGCACATCAGCTTGTTTCTGCTTCTCCCAGGCAGCTGAGCTTGTCTGAGAATCCTTTTTACAGTTTGTCTTGTCTAGAAGTGATTCATAGACTCTGTTTATAGACTGCTGGGGAGGAGGAGGCTAGTGATTCTGGTTCATTTCAGAGGATTCCTTAAAGGTTTTTGAATTGTTTACTTCCTGTATATTGAACTTTCCTTCAAGATGTAATGTTTCAATGTCTGAAGAAACTGATATGTAGAATGGGCTACTACACTCACTAGTGATTTACTTTTTATTTGTAAAATTCTACACAGACTTCCTTGCTTCCTTCATTCCTTCATAACATGAAGTAATAGTTATTCTAAAATTATCTTACAGATTCATATATGTAAATATGTTGCATTTTTTAATTTTAAAGTAAAATAGTTTCTGATTTGGTGCCCACAATGATGGCCTGTAGGAATGTTTAATCCATATTAGTAGTAAAATATTGGGACTACTCTAATGTATAGAAGTAAAGAAACTGATGTTTTGGCTTTGAGTTTCTGAAGGCAAGGAAAACTATTCTCCTTATGTCTTAAACGCAGAAAAACTGTAAATAATAATATTATTCACTAAGATTTTTTTAATTTTTATTACATTTTTAAAAGATTTTTTGTTTAATTTTTAAAATTCAGATATTAGTTGAATTGTAACATTTATTAAAGTATCTCTTTTCTGACACTCAAAGTAATCTTTCATTTGTACACCTTTGTGAAATAAAAAAATACTCGTATACTTCCAATATATACTCTCACAAAGAAAAATTTTCACCCCATAAGGAAGAAATGGACCTAAAGTGAGTAACTACTGGAAAAAGAAAAACCGAAACTCAACAGGGCAAATGCCAAATCCTGTAGCTCCATGTCACATGTTAAAAGTCTTAGATGACTCTGTCAATACTACTTTTCTGCCCACTAAATAATTCAAAGTTTTTGGACAGTTCCACTCTCTGTGTGGGGCTTCCCTTGACAGATAACCCATAGGTCTGGCATTTCTAATATCTTGGAGTCTCAAGGGAAATCCAGGCTTCATTTCCACAACTTTACACAATGCCCTCTCATCGCTTCTTGCCCTCTCAGGGCCTTCTGTCCCAGTTCTCCTTGACTGTAGTCAACTCATTGGTTTCAACATGTGTATTACATAGTTTTCTATTTCTGAGTTATCATAGTTGTAACTTAGCAGCTGTAACCCCAACTAAGGCAGCTTACAGACAAAAGTTTACTGTTACAAAGGGATAAGAGTCCATCACAATAGGACAAGCATTGGACATGGAAACAGGAACACATGAGATCTAACAACTTGAACAACAAGCAAACTGGTATTGGTTATAGGCTTTGAAACTTCAAGCCAACCTCTAGTGACTTATTTCTTGCAATATCTCCCTGCTAACTTACCTAAACAGCACTTCAACTGGGGACCAAATATTCCAAATGTCTGAGCCTACAGGGGGCATTCTCAAAATACCACCAATATTAAAGTAAGATATGGATTTAAAGACAAGTCACAGTTTTGTTAGCATGACATATCAGTTTATTATATTCATAAAATATTTTCAGCAAAGAACAACTTTATGCTTGATGGAAATTTGATTCTAGAATAAGTAAAAGAAAATGGGTCGTATGTATGTATATATGATTCTAAAACTGAGCTTAAAAGGGAAAAAGAATATGAAGTTTCGTGTATAGTATAAGGTTTCTAAAATCTTTTCAAAACATAGTAAATATAATAAACTCAGTGAATCAGTAATAGTCATTGTAACCGAGATGTCAGAATTAGTGGGGAAATGATGCTTGGAAAGGAGTCAATTGACTTGAGATTGGTACCAAATTATTTTGGAAAAGTTATTATGATAGACCATAGCTATGTGCCAAAGGGTGACATGAATAGAGGAGACAATAATGCAGATGCAGAGCTATTGATACCTGCTTTGTCACTTTTCCTAGGTTGTTTTAAGCAAATGTGTATTCTCTCAAAAGCAAATCAACAGGAGAGAGATGCCATTCCATGAAAGTATATTTTGGTAAACGATGGATTAACTGTGGTTACTCTAAAGAGGCATTGACACTCCTGCAGCATAACTCACAAAAGCAGCATCACTGAGTTTCCTGAACAGTTTGAAATCCCCTGTACACTCCCAACAATGTTCTCTGCTCATGCAACCCCAGGAAGAGTCTGTGAAGCTTACAGATTTTTGATAAGTTTGATGAGCCTGTAGGAGTTGTTTTTCTTTTTATTTGATTTTGAGTTTATAATGGCATTACTCCACCCTTTCCTATCCTCCTTTCAAACCCTTCCACATATGCCTTCTTGCTCTTTTAAAAATCATAGTCCCTTCTCTATTAATTGCTGCTCCATGCATATAAATATATATGCATACATCTACAATATAATCAGCTCAGTCTGTGTTACATCACTCCTATGTAGGTTATCAGAGATAACAATTTGGTATTTAGTACTCAATTGGTATATTCTTCCTTGTAGAAAGATACTTCTCCCACCAGCTTTCCAGGGTTTCTTGTAGCTCTTCGTGTAGGGATGAAACATCATCGGCTGCCATTTATTCATTTTGATTCACTGACTATTGGAGTCGTCTTTGTTCAGCCATGTCTAAGCAGTCATATTGGTGACTATAAATACAGCTTTTGTCATCATTAAAAGACACATACTTACCACAAACACCCTGATACCATTGTCTCTTTCTCATAGGAGGGGATATTTACTCCTTGGGAAGCAGAACCACAGTGATGCTAAGAGTTGGTCATGACACAAGAGATTGAATGTGACAACTTAGGTACATACCAAGTGCTTTAGGCAAATACTTCTGATGTATTCCCTTAGTAATTTTTCTGCTAAACCATTTGATGTGTTTCAAATTAAGCCTTCAAAAAGATCACAGTTTATAATATCCTATTTAAAACATAAATCAAAAGAATTGTACAGAGATAACACCCACCATGAGGACATATTTTGTAGCTTACAGTGGTTGAATATTATCTCTTGCTGCATTGAATGAGCAGGGGATTGCATTATTAAGTTGAATTAAAAGAGCTCAGATTTAAAAGAAAAAACTCAGAAATATGTTGCTGCTAAAGAGATATATTAATGGGACTTTCATCTTTTTTTCTGAATAATTTTAATGTAAGCAGTAATTATTCCAAAACACCATGGTGCTCCACTTTTTTCTCAAAACCATCTTAATTATAGTTCAGATATTGAGCAAGATTCAGTCACTATCATCACTACAATTCTTTGACTGCCAAGAGGCTATTCAAAGGCAGATAAAAAAGCTCTTAGTCCTGTTATTAGCTATACTTTAGTTTTATTGCAAATGAAATACATTTTTTTTCACTTCTGATTCAAAATATATTTCTTCCCTCTTAACTTGACAACCGCTAATGAAGTTTGTTGTGACAAAAGATGGTTTATTTAGCTTACATCATCACCATTTTTCAGAAAACACCAAACTATAGAAAATACATTTATTCAAAATAGTCCAATCAGACTAAGATGCAAATGCCACACATTCTCCCCTTTCTTTTACATTTCCTTTCACACTTTTCTCCTCATTTTTCACTTCAAGAGGGAAATTATCATGCTAGGTTTTAAAATTTCTAAATGTATTATTGAAATTCCAGTGAGTATGGGCCTATCGACCGTGACAATTTTGTGCTGTAGGTTTGAAAGCAAAGCTCAACATAAGCACACTCTGTTTAATCAGTGATCTTTACACCTGACCGGCACTGGACTCGAAGCCACAGTCATCATCGATTATGACCGTTCCATTGCACTATCGTACCCAGGAATCAACTACTCCTCCAGCACTGTACGTTTTGGGTTTTGCCATGCTTTATCCACTTCCAAACACGGGATTTGAAATATAGCCATGCATGTCTTCTTGCACAAATGTAGACATTTCTTTTTGGCAGTGGGGGGGCAGGTGGAGTTTTCCTGTCCCAGCAGTTACTTCCAAATTAACACACAGAGGCTTATATTAATTATAAATGCTCAGCCGTTTGCTCAGGAGTGCTACTAGCTAACTCTGACAGTTAAATTAACCCATTTTATTAATCTATGTGTTGCCACGTGGCTTGTGGATTTCCACGTCCTCTAGCATGTCTTGCTCCCTCTGTGTCTCCTGGCAGCCCCACTGACTCAAGCCTTCGTTCTCCCAGCATTCTAAATTTGACTGTCCTGCCTATCCCTCCTGCCTGGCTACTGGTGAGTCATGTCCTTTATTAATCAACGAGAGTACTATATATTCACAGTGTAGAGAAGGATTATTCCACAGCAAGTGGGAAGGCAAATAAATTCATTTTTTAAAAGATATTACTCACTTTCACTAAATATATTAACTTGTACATTTACTCAAGAGTCCACTGTCATAGCTTAGGGGTGAGGAAAGTAGATTCTGAAAATTCTAAACACCAAACTTTCATGTATATAGGAAATATATCTTTCTGGCTACTTATTTTTCCTTTTATTTATTGCATAAACGATGATTTTTTACATTGAATGATGTCATCATTATTTTTATTTTTCTTTAGAATCTTGTGCAAAACAACTAAGTCAATATTTAAAATACTATACCTGAACTTTAATTTTTACATGATATATTTAAGCTCTGAATTTGCTTCTAATTAGTTTTGTTCTCTTGAAAGCAACTAAATAAAATTTATCAGACTGTTCAAATCTCATTTTCAAACTGATTTATCAAAATCACCTTTGCTATATTACTTATTTCAGATAAATTTTAGATCTAGTCTCCAGTATCTAATCACTTAGCATTTTGCTTACTTTAAAGCAATATAACACATTCCAATAAGTTGGACTCAATAATATTTTGAAAATAGGAAATAATTATGAGAAGATTATGCAGCTAGATGCTCCAGCTCCATATATATTCTCTACCTATCTGTTTCTACTGTATGTAAATGGTCATGTCATCCAATACCTGTATTCTCTGTTAGTTTCTACCATGAAATTATATTACTTAATTGTATGTTGTGGAGAATAAGTGAGATTTTAAGCATAAAACATTTTGAAATAGTGTTGGCAGATAACAATTCCCAATTGTGTATAAACGTTGTTGCTGTCTTTGTTATAGAAGATTCTAACAGCTATTATCTCAATACTATTTTTAGTAAATTTTCCAAGTTTTTTTTTTTTTTAGAATGAACTTTCAAAATTGTGTGAGGATAAGAATGTGGTATTATAAATGGAATTATATTAATTTCATGGATAATTTGAAAGGAGTGTAATAAATAGCACTGAGTGGTATCACCTCATGTATGGAATACCTCCCCATTTCTCTCTTCCTTTTTATCCTGCTCAGAGGAGTACTTTGTGTTCTTTATGTGTTTCCATAAAAATTTTTATTACCAAAAAATAGCTCATATAACTTAAAAGTATATTCATAAAACAGTACTTTGTTGTTTTTGATGTTTAATAAGAAGGTGTATTAAAATAGAAAAAGTTGAACTATTGAACATATGTTAAAAACAATACATCATGCTAACTTTCAAAATTTACATACAAACATGCTCAAGCACACATGCACACACACAAGCACACATGCACACACAGATGCACACATGCACACACATACTTACACACACATGCATAGTCATATGTGGTGATTCCTACTGAAGGCAGGAAGTAAGGGAAAATTACATAAGTGTCCAGCAAATAATACTTTTTTGAGGACAATTGCTTCTTCAAGAATCAACTATAATAGTCCTGGGCACTTTCTCTTTTTTCATGGAAAAAATGGTTTTGTTTTTGTTTTAATAATAAACTAAAATTTAATAACCCTGAAAGTTCCCTCCTCTGCTTTTTCTGACTATGTTTTTGATTGATTATCTTTATTTATGATAGTCATATGTCTTTGTCTAAATCATCTTCCTTTGGGTTCAATTTAAAAATATCTTTCTATTTTTAATTCTTATTCTATACATTTAAATTTAAGTTTTCATAATGTCATTTAATAAGGTAATCACTACATAAACCAACAATCCCAGACTTTTCAGTATTTTTCTTTGAATTTAGTGTTAACTCAAGACTAACATTTCTTACATTACATTCCCCATGGAACCACCTTACCAGCTCAATTCACTTGCTCAAATTCCATTTTCATATTATTTACAGTTTAGATCAGTGTTAATCTGTGCATTTTATTCTGATTGCTTTTTGAGTTTATTAAGGTCTTTACTGAGTCTATGTTCTTTATTTAACAATTGATTATATGATTTCAAAAATCTCATTTGTAATTTTAAATCATTGATATATTAAGATATATATGATATATTGTCAATGATATATTAAGATATATATTGAGAGTAATAATGTGTGCAGGATTTATTTAACTATGGAAATTGAGCATCTCAGGGTAGACATGTTAACAGGCATTTACTGTGAATAATAATTAAGGGTACCACATGGACTACATGAGGGATAGAATTTGTTTTTCTATTCTATGTTTTATAAAAAAAGGCTTATAATATAACTTTTCCTTTATCACTAGTTATGCAATAAAAATTATAATCTACTTAATCCAACTAAGTAGATTCAAAAGGCCCCCCAAAGTTGAATGAGTCTTCAAATTTCACTTCTTTTCCCTCATAATGTTGTCATCATTTAGCGTTGGAACTCCTAATGAATTCCACAAGAAGCTTTAGTTTGTGACTCAGGCACTGATTATCTACTGGACCAATGCTAATAAAAGTGATACAAGCAGATTACGTGTAATTTCAGGTCAAGGAAAAATAACAATTTTTAAAGCCTCTTATGCCCAAAATGAACATCTGAACACTTTCTTAATGTCTGGGTGTATTGTAAAAATGAACACCATCATCTAAACGAGAGAACAACCTGCTGCCACAGATTATTCTTTTCCAGCGACTGCACAGGATTTTCTCAAGTGGCTCTTAAATTCTTTTCCATTTCCTTTTATTTTAACCGTTTTGTGTTAAATCACTAATCACCTAATTTCCAAAAGCCACAGCCAATACTAAAGTCATTTAATAGTCTGATAGTCTGAGCATCATATGCCACATTGCGTAAGTATATATGCCAATATCATCCAAATCTTAATGAAACCCAATTAATCTGTCTGTGCTGTGGCTTTTCAGGTATCTTTTCTCTTTATTACACAAGTCAACCTCATTTGTTAAGCCTTTTATAAGTTTGAGCTAAGGCAAGGAATATTTACCTAAGATATCTTTTGTCAGGGTCCAGGGAAAATGAATTATTTTCTCTACAATTTATTACATCCTTGTATAACTTCTAGTTTATTTAAATGTTGTACAAAATAAGAGATGAGTTATTATTTTATTATTCTGAAAGCTATTATCGTTACACAAAAGTATGCAAAACAAATAATAGTAATAAATCATTCCTGAAAATTTTCACTGATATGATAAAATTTAATAATAATATAGTTCTTTCTCACTCCCACCAAATATTTAAGTTATGGTAATGAGAAATTTCAACATTTAGAAAGATAATCATTAAAAATGCAGAAGTGCAAGGGAGTCATATATAGTACTGGAAGAACCCAATTGCACCATCTAGAGTTATATAAAAATAATAGAGGTTATGATTCAGTATTTTACTTATTGTGACTGTGTATTTAAAAATGTATAGAGTACAAGCTTAAGTAGCTCACACTTGGAAGGGGAATAGGAATTCTACAATGGTTTTCCAAATATTTAAAAAAGCAATAGTATGGAGACAGAGATTGAAAACAGGAAATTTCCTTTATACATTCAGAAAGCTAAAAAAATAAAATTAATTTTAGTAGGATCATGTTCAAACACTGGCTAAGTGGTATGTACAAGTATTTATTATTTTGTATACACATGTCAATATGATTCATATTTTATTAGTACTATAATATATCATCCAGAGGAATCTTGATATAGTACTTTGATCTGTCTGATTCACCATGAGGTATGAATACAATGTATATACATTTTATAGCATAAAATATAAACAGAAGTTTATTATAAAAAATAAACAATTTTCACATCATTATTTTGTCTAAGTTTGTCAGTATATCGTGATATGGTTTTTCAATAATAAGAAATTATAAAGAATGTTTAAGAAAAATCCTAGATTCTGAAAAAAATTGTGATGACAAAAAGTATTTCTGAGGACTGCCAACCTAGTTTAAGTTTTGCATAATAAAGATGTAACTGTCAGAAATAAATAATATTTGATGGGTCATCAAAAAAACAAGAAAGGACATTTAAAAATCTCTAAGACAGGATGTAATAAAAATTCAAAATACCTGGACCCTTGGGATATAAAGAAAGTGGTTTGAGAGGTCAATTTCAGGCTACCAAGGCCTACACTAAAAGCCAGGGGTATTGGATGTAAATAACTTAATGTTGCACAACAAGGAAAGATGTAGCCAGAACAAAAAACCAGTAGGTGGTAAGAAGTAATAAACATCAGGACATAAATTTGTAAAATGGAAAGAAAAAATCAAGAGTCATTAGCAGGAGAGAGAGTTAATTTTCTTTGAGAGTGCAGCACCTTGTGGGTTTGTCACCCTCCCGTGAAAACCCCAATTCAAAAAAAAAAAGAATTGCTTATTTAAAAATGTGGCAGGAGAGAGAAAGACACCATGTGATGGAGCTCAAGTGGTGGGGATGTTATTGGGGAAAAGTGAATGGGAAAAGGGGAATAAGAGAGTGGAGACCAGCCTCGGGACAGGAGTAGCAGAAGAGAAGAGAGAGGCAGAGAGAGAGAAGAGAGGGAGAGAGAGAGGGGGGAGAGAGACAGAAGAGAGGGAGAGAGACAGAGAGAGAGAGAGAGAGAGGAGGAGAGAGAGAGAGAGAGAGCGAGTATGAGAGAGAGAATGACGAGAGGAGAGTGGTAGACAGAGAGAGGGATGAAGAGGTGATCAGAGAATAAGAAGATGAGAGAAATGAGGGGTTGGGAGACGAAGAGAGTTAGAAGATATATAAGAATGGCGAAGAGGTATGAGGGAGAGAGAGACAGAAGAGAGAGAGAGACAGACAGACAGAGACAGAGAGACAGAGAGACAGAGACAGAGGAGAGACAGATAGACACAGAGAGAGACAGACGGGACATGGACAGTGCCCTTTAAAACCTGAATGTGCTTAGGAGGTGCTCTTAGTGGCTAGAACTGAGGATGGATTCTGTCAGAATCCCAAAGTCAGGCCAGTACATATAGCCGGGGATGATCTAACGGGAATCATCAAGACATATGTGATTTTAGGGGTCTTTAAAAGCAGAGGGCTTGGTTGGGATGGTTGGGAATGGGTATTGAATCTTATAGGAGTCAGGGGGAGGGGAGGGGAATATGATAAAAATATGTTGCACAGAACTGTGAGAACTGACAAAATGAGAATAAAATTAATAAAACACTTGTTCTTTGAAAAGTTATATAAGTTTTATCAGCAATAACTAAACATGAGAAAGGAGTCCATAGAACAGGAATTGATTGTATTAAGAAGACCATTAATTAAGACATACTTGTGTGATTGGCCAACCTAGATTGTCAAACTTGACTATCCCTCTTTTTTAATTTTTTAAATATTTTTAAATGTTTTGAGATCTTAATTGCATATCTTCATTGTGTTAACTCCCTCCAAACCCTTCCTTAGTCCCCTCCTCTTTCTCAAATTCATGGCCTCATTTTTTAATAATTTCTAGTGCATGAATAAGTTTATATACATACATATTACTAAATATTAACTGTTCAGTCCATATAAAGTCACTTTAATGTTTGCTTTCAGGGATGACACTTCAGCATCAGACAATCAACTGATATTTTCTTCCCTGGAGTAGACCACTGCCCCAGATCTCAGCTTGGCTTGTCACCTATAGTTACTTTTGTATGGACTATTTCCCCATAGTCTTTCCCGGATCCTTGGAAATATTCCTGATGCTTGGAATATTTCCACTTCTTCTTCCACTATGTTCCCTAAGTCTTAAGTGCAGCATGTTTTGTAGATATATTTTTTGGCACTGGACTCCACCACTCTGCATTTTGTTTGTGATTTTCTGTAGTTGTCTTTTTCTGTTATAGACTGAAATTTCCTTGATTAGGGTTGAAGACTACACTTATCCATAGAAAATGTATGTATGTATTGCTGCGGTAGCTCCTTCCGCTCCTTCAGCCAATAGCCGCTGAGATACCAGCCCATTGGGGCGTGGTCTCTCTCTTAAAAAAAGCAGCGACTGCCCTCCAATCGCTCTTTTGCTTCTGGCTCCGCTAATGGCTCCTAGGCTCCTTTCCTGATCATGCAGAGGGCTGTTGTCTGGGACCGTGATCTGTAAGTTTTTCCCCTTTAAATAAATAACCATTCTACTAATCATAATTCCAAACTGGTGTGGGATTGTTTATGACTTATGCCTTCAATGTGTGTGTGTGTGTGTGTGTGTGTGTGTATGTGTGTGTGTGTGTAGTGTATATATGTGTATGTATGCATATATATATGTGTGTGTGTTGTTAGAAATAATTTTAGTTTAATAAATTAGTGGTTGTTGATTATACTCTAATAACCATGACTTCACTAGTACTGAGTAGTAAGATAGGTTTCCAGTACAAGGCATGATTTTCATCTTATTGAGAGAGTCCAAATACAGAGCGGTTATTTCCAATATTTCTCCCTTTCATATTCAGCTCTTAATAGGGTTCAGTGGAAACTGAACACTTGACTTTCAACCTTACCTGCCCATCGTGATATGGGTATTATCTGGTCAACAAAATTATAAAGCAGGGCACACAGAGTAACAATCTGTTATCAAATAGAAGAGGTAAATATGTGCCTGGGTACAAGGAGGTCAGGAGGGCACAAGAAAGTTATGTAAATAAGTTGCCCAAATGTCCATGATTTCCATTCCTATTACAATTCCTTTTTCCCCAAACATTCACTCATAGTGTAATAGATTATTCTCTCAATAGATTCACTGAAGAGAAGACCATGGTCTGGTTTACTAATGTTTACACACACACAACTGCAGAATCGCAGCTCCTTTCTGGGTCAACACAAAAAACACCATTTTAAAAAAAAAGAAAAAGAAAAAGAAATAAATCTTCACCATGGACAGAACACTGTGGGCAATAAACATACTCGTGTGTGTGTGTGTGTGTGTGTGTGTGTGTGTGTAAGAATTAATAGCTAGATGTGCAATTGTTCACTTATTTATGGACTATATGTAGATAGAGATTGGAGCAATGCTGCGCACCCGGGGCGCTGGTCTGTGCTCTATGCGCTAGACCCCAGTTCACGAGCTTCAGGAAAAGGGCTGGGGGTTGGGAATACACACGCAGTGACAGACCAATACGCAGACCTTCAATCACTGGTACCAAAAGCTCTTCTTTATTAGCACCATGTAGGCTTAAATACACTGCAGTCAATGGCAACAGGTGAAAATCCTATCCTCTGATCCTCTAAGCTAGGCACAGCTTCTAGTAACTTTAATTAGAAGGTTCTAGGAGGGAAGAGCAGCTAAAGGCCAGGACTCATTAGTCCCAACAGAGGGATGTAAGAGACTTGGAAAAGGATGATTGGAAAATTGATTATAAAGTTATCTTGGGAATAAGTATATGTGTAGATCTTTTCAAATGTGTTAAAGGGGCAAAGACACTTGCGTCCTATGTAAATGTTCATAAAAAGGGTGACTTCAACAAAACAAAGAAGTTCAGTAATCAAGTAGATGGGATGGCCCCATTCCATAAAGAGCACAGTCTCTTTCCTCAGCCATTCTTGTGGTTTCCCAAATGGCCCATGGAAGCATAGATACCAATTACATATTGGCTTGGTAGCATGGACTTCCATTCACCAAGGTAGACCTGTCTACAGTTACTGTCAGATATGTTATCACCAGAGACCAATACTTAAATCCCCTCCCAACATGGCACCATTTCTTGTGGTTTCCAGCTAGTGACTTCATGGCAGGTTGATTGTATGTTTTCTCCCACAGTCAAGATTCAAGAGACCAGGAATCAAGTGGTCCAAATTATACTAGTTTGGAAACGAATTACCATCCCTAGTAACCCAATAGGAAAATCTTGTTTCCTGTTTCCACCACTTTAACTTGCTGTTTCAAAAGTTTGGGGTTCAAAAGGGAGAATTCCTTAACCAGGAGACATGACAAGCATTCCATTGACCTCAAGGCACACGTTTCCCTGTGGTCACTTTGGGCAATAATAAAATTCTCCCAACCACAAAAAACCAAGCACAAGTGCATTAACTGCTTAATTCTACCAGACCTGTAAAACGATACTTTTCAAGCTATTCTTTTATATATAAAGACAAGGTATGCTATGCAATTTATTTTATAAAGTCAGTAATATCCTGATAATAAAAATGGATATGAACAGAACAATATATAATTAAAAGCAAATCTCCTTAATGCATGCCAATGCAGAAATTCATAACATAATACTTGCCAACAATGTAATTAAACATTTAAAAAAGGCATTCACTGTGACCAAGTGGCTTCACTCCTTGAATGCAAGAAAGGCTCAGCATATTTATATTAATAAATGTAATGCATCATATTTATCAAACTAAGGATATAAGTAACATTATTTTTTTAGATTCAGAAAAGACATTTGACAAAAACTAACACAGTAGAAGTAAAACTTCAGATTCTATGAATAGAGGGAACATACTTCAACATCATAAAGACTATATAATACAGACCGAGAGACAACATTTTTTAAGTGGAGAAACACACACATTTCTACAAAAATCGGAAAGTAGCATGGTACTGGGGCACACACACATATACACACACAAAGTTACACACACTCATACACAAAACAAAAACACAGAAAACCCCACATTTAAAGATAAACCCAATAAAGGACCTAGAATTAATACACAAGGGTAATTCATCCGACTTTTGACAAAGATGACAAAAACATGCATTAGAGAACAAAACAGCCTCTTCAACTTGACAACTGAATGTCAAGACGTAAAAGAATAAAACTCTATGTCCATCTTCTATTCTGCACAAAATTCAGAATGGATCAAAGACTATGGAATAACTGAAAATCTGTAACTGCTAAAGGAAAATGGGAACATTGTAGCAAGTAATAATTATAGGCAAGAACATGATTTCTTTTAGCATTGTTCATGAAATAATTCAAAGAACTGATGAACAGAATTGTACAAAATCAAAACACTTCTGTGCATCAAAGGCAACAACAGAGTTTAAGGGCATCCTACCATATGGGAAACTGTCTTTAGTAGATATACATCTGTAAAAGGATTGATCTCAAAACTCATAGTAAAAAAAAATTTCCACTAAATATTAAAAACCTAAATAATCCAATCCATAAACTAGTTAAAGGCATGAGCACATAGTTTTGAAAATATCAAAAAATGAATTACAGAGACGAAGAGATGATATGGTTGCTACTATGAAAAAACAAGAAGCTGAATTCATACCTCTGGATCTCATGGTAGTTAGGATGTGTCTGAATTCCAAGCACCACTGTGGCAAGATGTGGGGAGAAGGCAGGAGAATTCCAGGACACTCAATAGCCAACTAGTGTGTTATATGCATCAGTAAATTGAGACACCATTTCCTATCATAGTCAAGAAAGAAGGCAAGGACCAACACTCAAGGTTGTCATGACCTCTGTGTGTGTGTGTCTTGTACACATACACGACACACACACACACAGAGCGAGAGACACATGCACATAGACACACAAAAGGGGATACATACACACAAAAGGGGACACACGCACACAAAAGAGGGAAAGGAAGGGAGAAAGAGACTTTAAAAAACGAATTACAAGTGGTCAATTAAAAACATGAATAAAGCATTCAACATCATTAGACATCAGGGAAATGAAAATTAAAATTAAAACTATAATGATAAACTTACAATCCCAAGACAATTCTGGTTTATTCAGCTTCAAAATATATTACCAATGTATGATTCTCCAAAAGGCTTGTTGTCTTTGCATCAGTAAGTGCTCGTTATTGCTGTAAGGTTTAAATTATCTCTCCATAATGAAACTCTATTAGCTATGCTCAAGGATATTCTCAAAACAGTTTCTGAGAATTTTTGAGAAAAAGAAAAACTGAAATCCTTAAACAGAAGAATCAAAGCAGCATGTAATTCTAAAAGAACAGAAATCGTTTGAAAATTAAAGAGCTGCATAAGTAACTACTTTAGTGTGTGAAAAGAAAAAAAAAGAATGTTTATAGTTAGAATCAAACATGCTTTAACAAATAAATGGAAGCCAATCCAAATCACAATTATTAAAAGCTTTTTATAATCTTTTCATCCCAGGTGATCAGAACAATGTTAACCAACTTGAAAACCAGAAACTAACGGATATGCCAGGATAAAGACAGTCAAATTAGTTAAGTAACCCTAGAAATTGATGATAAGATTTCTTTCGTGGTATAATAACATTTTTCAGTTCATCTATTCCTATTCTGATTAATTAGCAGAATATTTTGAGTGGGTTCTGGCAGATTTACTGCTAATTAGTTTGGCTCAAATTTGCTGCCGAGTACAGGATTTAGTGACAGCAGTTACGTGCTATCATATTTATTAGGAGAATAAAATCATGGGATAAGGTTCCTTGTGTGAATGAATAATTTTATGGAAAGTTTCCTCCATCTTATCCTGTGTTCTAAGATAGGAACAAGAATATGGGTTTAATATATGAATTAAAAGTTGGTCAGTTCCTTGTTGTGCTTTAATATTCGTGTGTTTTAACTCAAAATCGTAGACAGTGTTTCTTAGGCAGCCAGTTTAAATAATCTGTGTATTTGTGGTTTCAATGATACTATATTAAATAATTATTAATTTGTATATTTTTAATAATTATGACACTTAATCTTTTTTTTTTTTTTTGGTTTTTCGAGACAGAGTTTCTCTGTGGCTTTGGAGTCTGTCCTGGAACTAGCTCTTGTAGACTAGGCTGGCCTCGAACTCACAGAGATCCATCTGCCTCTGCCTCCCGAGTCCTGGGATTAAAGGCATGCGCCACCACCGCCTGGCGACACTTAATCTTTATTTCTGGTCTTTAAGTTAGCAAATATGGAAGTTAGGATAGATGTGTATATGTGTGTAGAGGATTGGTAAATAAAATAATACTCTTCATTATTTTGCATTTACAATGCTGTGGCTCTCTCTGCTTAGCCCATTTGTTACTCCCTCTTGCCCTCTTTCCCTCCTGGACTGCATTTTGACTCACACCACATCTTCTTCTTTCTGCATATGTGTTTAAATCTAGACTCTGTTTATGAGGTGAGACATGATATTGAGCTTTGGTTACATGAACTGCCCTTTTTTGTTGCCCTCCTCCTTTTAGACTTTCCTCAATCACACAGTCTGTGTCCTACTATCACGACAGTAGGACTCTGTGTTTAAACAAAGTTGTAGATCTGTTTATGTATAATTTATATGCAGAAAATTATATGTATGTATATGTATAATCAGAATTATGGACAGGTAGATGCGTATTAAACATATAGGAGTAAATATGTTTGTCTTTCTGGTTCTTATTTTTCACTTGATGTTATAATTTCCAATTTCAGCCATATCTCTGCAAATGACATGAGAAGTTATGTGTCGATACTTTTAGCAAAGTATTGAGAAGAAAAATGCAATATTTAAATATTAAAATATGAGAAAATAAATTGTGAAACTCTCTTTGAAAATCACAGAGCACTATGTTGCAAGATCCTGTATTTGTGCAAGGTCCTGGCTCAGAAGCCAGGAAGGATGGGGGAGCAGGCAGATAGGACAAAATTATTTTCACTCCACGCAAAAACCAAAAGGGTAAGAGACATCTAGGTATGTGCTGTCATGTGGATTGCACACAGGCAGGCAGAGTCACACATGGAGAGCAGCACATATGTTGCACAAAGGTAGGCACTCAAGCCTACAGGCAGTGAGGCAAGCTAGAAAACGGTAAGGCACTCGACTACTTCCTCAAGGTGATAGCATACAAAACCAACCAAATGTACCAATTTACCAAAACAATTATGTAACAGATTACACCCCGGTTTACTTTAGAATTCCTGTTTACAAACATCAGCAATCTTGAAGTGATTCTTAGGTCCTTGGATTTCCAGCATTGCCTAGGTAGGGTGTCCTTATCAGCACCATATTTCATAAACATAAATTAACTGTAATGACCATCTGTTTCCTAGAGTATATTTACATGCATATGTGTACATTTTTTCCTACCTAACATTATAGTGTATCTACTTGCTATGTTTCTATGCACCAATCCATTTTTGATTCTGCCAGATTTATTGTTTTCAATCTCTTATATAATACCTTTCTTCCACAGACTCATCAATGCATTCCACCTGCTGAAGAATTAAATGTGAATCTTTCAGTATATTTCAGAGGATTTTGCTGTCTAGTCCTCAGATCTGCCTGGCTGAAAAATAGGCTTGGAATATATCAGAGAATTGGCATTACACTTATTTCTCATGCTTCCTGTGTTTTCATTGGTGTAGTATCCACCCAGTTTCTCCCTATCTTACTCTTACAAATGTAATTTTTCTTTCATTCCCTTGCCCCTTTTCCATTTCTCCATCTCTCTCTTTAGTTACATGTGGTTAACGTACATGTATATGTATGCTTGTAAATCATACATGTGCCGAGGTGCCTGGTGCATGTGGCAGATAGAAGATGTCAGAGTCCTTGCAATTTTATTTACAAATGGCTTTGTACCACCATGCGGGTTTGAATTGCTGTCCTGACTTCTTTCAATGATTAAGAGTGACAGGGAAACATAAGCCAAATAAACTCCTCTCTCTCCAAGTTGCTGTTAGTCATGGTGTTTCCTCAGAGCATGGTAACCCTAAGACATTCCCTTAAGACTTGGAGATAATTCATAAGAGGGGGAAAAACAATGTAAGAAGCAGAAGGTAAGGAGAAGAACTGTGAAATGCCATCTTCTAAGCATGATGTGACCTTGGCAATCACAAACCCACAGCAGGTCTGCCTTCTTTCACTGGTCCTACATAAGCCAGACATTCTCAAAGGTTATCAGAGTCTAGCACGTGCAGATTGTTGGACACTATATTGACTCTGAGAGAGGATTGGGCTTAATTGCCTATCATCATGTGAGCACAGTAGCTTCTAATAGATTGTTCCAATTGTTCCAATTTAAGATGCTAGTTAAACTCTGAGGAATTTAAGATTCACGGGGGCTGTGTTAGCTAAACTCTGAGATATGAGGCAAAAAGAACATAATGAATATAAGAGAGATGTTTATAAGGAAGAAGGAAACTGGCACAGGCTGGGGACAATGTTAGGCTACATGTACATGGGAAAGTTATTACTGTGCATTACATATATGTATGGCATTGTCAAACTGTTAACTAAAAATTTACTTTGTAATTCACTTATTATGTACATCTTTTGTAACAACCAACAAATTACAAAAATTCTGAATCTATCCCCACCCTTTTCCCCTTCCATTACTGCCCTGTGACCCTAGCTCAAACACCTAACCTTGTGCGAGTTAGAAGGGTGGCCACTGGCCCTGATTTGATGACGAGGATTACTTTATAAATGTTAGTGCGGAATAGAGGGACAGAACAATAGTGAGCTCTACTGTTGTATGAGTAGGTGAATACAAGCGTGTAGACAAAAACATTGCTCATCAAGACTAAATTATTCAAAGGTGGTCCTGTTAACACAGGATTCTCCTTTAATCCCAGCTCTCGGGAAGGAAATTTAGGGAGACATGTATGAATACAAGATGGACTTAGGATAAAGAGTGAGTTAAAGGCCAGCGGAGGCTATATAGTGAGATCATGTCTCTAAGAAAATAAGGAGAGAGAGAGAAACACACACTCCTCCCTCTCCTCCCTCTCCTCCCTCTCCTCCCTCCTCCTCCTCTCTCTCTCTCTCTCTCTCTCTCTCTCTCTCTCTCTCTCTCTCTCTCTCTCTCTCTCGAGAGAGAGAGAGAGAGAGAGAGAGAGAGAGAGAGAATATCTAGGAACTCATTTTTTTCTGCTCTTGTCTGTGGATAAGGTATGACTAGCAGTTTGAAGTTCCTGTCTTAAAACCAAACATGGTAACCTGATATGGCAAACTGAAATATATTTCATTTTCTTCTATATTATTTTTCTGTTACATATTTTGTCACAAGAGAAAAGAAACTGGAACACTGCAGTGTTTCAATTCCCTCTGAGATAAAGTTTTCCGTCTTTGAAGGAAGCTCATTAAGACACATAGTTTCCAAAGGTAGGTTTAACTTGCCATTCTGCAAAGAGGCTCCTCAGCTCAGGAAGCAATCCATTCAAGGGCTTCAGGAAGTCCTTGAAAAGAAACAGACCTGTTACACCAGGCCTTCCCTTCCTGAAGCACACATAAGCAATAAGGATTTCTCGGAGACACTCTCAGATAAACTGCACCTCCTAGAAGAGGCTCAAGCCAGACGAGCCAACTAAAAGAGAGATCATCCCAAGCAGATGGGAAAGAACTCATTTTAAGTGAGCTGGCTGGAAGAGACACCCTCCAGACTATTCAGCTGCCTGCCAGTTGAGCAGCAAGTTCCAGATACCCAGCATTTGTGAACCATCTCCTCTGTTGAGGCGCAATTTGGGTGATGTACTTCTCTGAGTCATTATGCATCTGTAAGTCACTCCTCACCACCAATATTGAGGCAGTGAAGGTACATAAGCCCAATAAAACCCATTGGTTCAGCAAACTGAACATCAATTATATCCTACCTTTGGTCTATCACTGGTTCCTTATTTCTTCATTTCTCCCCAGGAATAATGCCACTTGGCAGAATATATTAATGTCTATCACTATAGATTGTGCAATAAATTCCTAAGGAAAAGCGCTTACTCAGTCCATTCTTGGTTCTATATACTTAGTTGCTCTGTCTAATAGATATATGCCAAATTATTGAATATAGCAAAACTTAAAACATATTTTGAGATTATAGTTCAATACTTTCCTTTACTTATTCACCAGAAGAATATCATACTTTAGACATACAATGTTCACTAGACTGGTGAAATACACACACACACACACACACACACACACACACACCCAATGAGTGTAGAGTCGGGCCACAGGTGAGTTTTAATTCCTGAAGTTTTAGTGTGCTAGTAGTAAGGAATAAGCTTGGTTTCTTTGTATCGAGGTTTTCAGTGTACTTCCAAACTGTAACCTAAGATAGTTAATAGTCACTTTGATGCTATCATTCTTTTTAGTTTATTCATAAATACCCATTCGAGTGTTTGGTAAAGGTTCAAAAAGTAAATTTTTATAAAGGTAAGCATAAAGTTGTTTAGTAATTAATTATTGATTTTTTTGGATTTTCTGTCTAATATCACATGCATCCCTACATAACTTCAGAATGTTTGAAATCTTAATAATGGTTGTTCATATGTCTGAATGGAAAATACATTCATACTAAACATATAACACAGTAAATTTTTATATGAACAAAACAAAGGTAAAATATTCATAGAAAACAATCTACACAGAACTTCAAATGACTAAACCAAAGTTGCCTAAAAATGTAATTAAACTAAAAGTATAAAGTATTAAATATTATAAAATCAACATATATAAGTATTTGAATTTATGCTATATGCTATACCTACTGTCACTTAAACTGATAGCCTACTACAGAATTACTGAAAGCACTTACTATTATGGCAGTTTGGATATATCCAAAAAAATTAGAATACAATGTATTTTAACTCAAAATCTAATATTTTACATAAATGTACACTGACAAACACAATTGCCTACACATAACAAAATTTTAATATTAAAATTATGAAGAAAATTAACAATGTATGAACCAATAATAATATAGGTGTACAGTTATATAATGGTTTAATAATTTTTAACATAAACATCTAGAAATGTATTCAGACTGTATTTGGTATATAACAAAGGATATATAGAGGAATGCCAACTATATTGCCTTATGGATCAAATAAAATATATATATGTATATATATATATATATATATATGATATTTATTTTTAACTGTGTATTTCAGTTTTCCCTGCTAATTCAGGCTTTCATCAGTTATTCTGGCATATTACCTATCTGTATACCTTTTCCTCATAACTGTCTGTTGCTGAAATTCCATCTCTAAAGGAGATGTAAACAATATCTACCCCTCTCTCAGTCTCTGTGACAAAAGAGCAATTCCACCAGTGTTCACCCTGTAGAAACAGTAGGTTTATTGAGCATACTTACAAAGCAATGGGTGAGGTTACAGGCAAGTGCATGGGTGACCTAAAAGAAGCCACACTAGAAATCAGCATGAGCAAAGCTCATACGGACCCATAGAGACAGAAACAGCATGCACAGATTATGCATGGGCTTGCACCAGATCCTCTGAATGTATGCTGTTTTTTTTTTTCAGTTTACTGTTCATATGGGATATCTGAGCATGAAAATGAGCCATTGGGTCTTCTGATTCTCCAACACAATGAAGGATTATCTGTCTGTATTCTCAAGGCTTTTCCAGAGAAGCTGAGGACATATGCAGTTATAGCCAAACTGCAAACAACTGGTTGAAAATAGTGGCTGGATACCCAGCTATAGGACTGTGACCAAGCTGCCCCCACCACCAAGTCAACCATGTTAGCTGTGATGAATTTTGGTGAGAGGGTTAACTGAATACTTGAAGACGGTGAGAGTTGACCAGAAGGATAGTACTGTACCAAAGTGTCTGAGTTCAAGATGTGATTTAATCAATTGTATGACTTATATTGAAGTGACATTGACCTATATTAGATGTGGAAGTATGTAAAAAAAAAGTTAGCCTTCAGGTACACTCTGTATTTTTGTGGAGTGTGAATTATGAACATTAAAGATGAATTATTTATTCATATTATATAAATTATATAATTCATATTGTATAAATTATATACTAAGATAATTATTGAAGTTTGAATAAAATTTTCATAGAATGTAAAAAGGATTATCATAAAATATATAAATATTGACCAAAATAGCAATGCAAAAATCCTTCTGTGTGAAATGAAGAATAAAAAGGAAACGGAATCTGGGTGAGATCAGTGCATGCCTTTAATCCCAGCACTCAGGAGGCAGAAACAGGCAGATCTCTGTGAGTCTGAGGTCAGCCTGGTCTACAAAGTGAGTTCCAGGAGAGCCAGGGCTGTTAAACAGAAGAAACTCTGCATTGGAAAACAACAACAATTAGAATAGCAAAAAACAAACAAGCAAACAAACAAAAAACAGCAGCAGCAGCAACAACAACAACAAAGAGAGGGGGAAATGAAATTATCCTTCATGTATCTTTAAAAGTATAATGACCTATAATTGATTTCCGTGACTGCAATGTTAAATTGTTACCAAAGAACAAACAGTGAAATTTTCTGACCTCTTGAGGTTTTACAGATATAATATACATGAATTCCTACAATGACTTTCAGGAATTAGAAATATGATTTTTGACTATTCATTTTCAGTTTTTTTCGTAATATATTAATTTGTAATACCATTCAAGGCACAGAATACTTTTGTTTCATCAAATCTTATCCATTACTTCCCCTCCAGACCAGAGACCTGTTAGAACATCAAGTACTGTTAAACAAGATTCATTAGTGTTTTGTTATTAAAGCATAAGAGTTTATGGAATCCCACAGAACCGGAGTCTGAAAGAGTGTAAAAATCAAAGGGTATAGAGGATGCCAAAACCATCTTCTGAATCATCATAAGCAAAGCTCCTTTGGGCTCACAGGGACTAAAGCAGCATGCACAAGGCCTGCCTGGGTCTGCACCATGAGCTCTGAATGTATGGTATCTCTTCCAGTTCAGTGATTTTATGGGATTCTTGGGTGTACAAACAAGCCGTTAGATCTCTGGTTCATGTGTCTTCTCTTGGATAGCTTTCTTTCTGTTGGTTTTTCTTGTTCAACTCTGCGGTGATAGGTTTTGTTTTATCTTTTATATTTTATTTTGATATAATTTTTAAATGAATGAATGTAAACCTACCAAGAAAGAGGTTAGTAACTGAATGATTACTTATAACTGCAGGGAGGAAAAAAAGCCAAAACAGTTTTTTTTTTTCCATTAGAGTGACATTTCATATATCAACCACTCCAGGACAGGTCTCATTTCAGGAGTAGTTGACCAACATAAAAATGGATGGCACAGTCATTTTTTTTTTAAATTTTTTTTAAATTTCCATCTCCTTCCCTCCTCCCCTTCCCTCCCCTCCCCTCCACCCATACCTCCCCTCCCTCCCTCTCAAGGCCAAGAGCCATCAGGGTTCCCCACTCTATGTTAAGACCAAGGTCCTCCCAACTCCCCCCAGGTCCAGGAAGGTGATCGACCAAGCTGAGAAGGCTCCCACAGAGCCCGTCCATGCAGAAGAATCAGAGCCCAGAGCCATTGTCCTTTGCTTCTCAGTCAGCCCCTGCTGTTGGCCACATTCAGAGAGACGGGTTTGGTCGCATGATCCATCAGTCCCATTCCAACTGGAGTTGGTGATCTCCCATTAGTACAGTCATTTTTTTTTGTTTGTTTGCTTGCTTTTGTTTGGTTATAGTTTGAAGACTTTTTGTTGTTGATTTATTTTTTATTATTTTGGGTTTTTGTTTGTTTTGATATGTGTGTGTGTGTGTAGTTTTATTTTGTTTTCTTCTTTGGGGGAGGTTTTGTTGTTATATTGGATTTTAGCTTGTTTCATGAGAAAGAACTTAAAGAAGGGTGGATAGGTAGGTCAAATGATCTGAAAGTATTTGGAGGAGGGGAAGAAAATGATCACAATATATTTATATTTAAAAATAGTTTTAAATATTAAAATGTAGTAAAAACAAACAAATATATAAAAGAAAAAACACAAAACAATAAGATTTTTGTATAAAATGCTCTTTTATTATTTAAATTTTTTTTCATTATACATACTAACCACAGTTCCCCCCTCCTTTGGCTCTGCCTTCATCTTCCCTCCACTGAACCCTCCATCCACTCCTATGAAAGGGTAAGGCCTTCCTTGGGGAGTCAACAAACTCTGGCATATCAAGTTAAGGCAGGTATTCTTAAGTCATTATGTTTGATATTATTTGCAGTCATGTCTCTATATTGTGAGCTATAAGGAGCTGGAAGATTAATGGATGATTAAGGAATGACTGACACTTGACAGGTATTTTCACATTACTATTCATGTGTAATTATTTTTCATAGTGGGGCATTTCAGCCGGATAATTAAGTTTCAATTAGTATACTTTTTAATCAGTAATATTTTCTCCAAATTTGTATCATTTCAAGTAATTCATACAATGAGATAGGACCAGAGCCTAAATTACACTTATCAAAAATGTATAATATTGTTGAGAAAATGTAAAAAGTTGGTTGTTTAGATCCATAAGTGGTATATAATTGCAGAAGAGAATTCTTATTGTTTTACTATTTTTAAAAGTGATTTTTATTAAGCTCTACATTTTTCTCAGCTCCCCGCCTGTCTCTCCCCTTCTCCCTTCAACCCTCCCCCAAGGTCCCAATGCTCCCAATTTGCTTAGGAGATCTTTTATTTTTCTACTTTCTACTTCCCATGCAGATTAGGTCCATATATGTCTCTCTTAGTGTCTTCATTGTTGTCTAAGTTCTCTGGGATTGTGGTTTGTAGGCTGGTTTTCTTTGCTTTGTGTTTAAAAAACACCTGTGAGTGAGTACATGTGATAATTGTTTTTTTGTGTCTGGGTTACCTTACTCAAAATAATGTTTTCTAGCTCCATCCATTTTCCTGCAAAATTCAAGATGTCATAATTTTTATCTGCTGTGCAGTACTTCATTGTGTAAATGTACAACATTTTCCTTATCCGTGCTTCGATCGAGGGGCATTTAGGTTGTTTCCAGGTTCTGGCTATGACAAACAAAGCTGCTATGAACATAGTTGATCACACATCCTCATGGCATGATTGAGCATCCTTTGGATATATACCCAAAAGAGGTATTGCTGGGTCTTGAGGAAGGTGGTTTCTTAATTTTTTGAGAATCTTTTTTTTATTTCCTTTGCTGCTCATTTTTATGCCTCTTCTTCATAATACATACTTCAAAAATTGTTTTGAATATTTCCAAAACTATGCCACCAAGTTTTATCCAGTAAGTGATATAGTAGATAATGGAAGACCAGACATCTAGCAATGCATATTCTCTACAATAAACCAGGCAAAATTGGGATGAGATGCTGCAGAAGTTTCTGTTGTCTTTGACACTTACAGCAGATTACTAGCCCATAAATTTGTGGAAAATCTCATGCCTCAACATTTTGCTGAAAAGTGCTTTGAATACTTGCTTTTTTACATCTTAATGAATTAATTTTTTATTTATTTAACATCTCCTCATTCCCTCCCTCCTCTCCTCCCAGTTCCCTCTCTCTGTTACGACTTTCCCAATCACTCCTTCATTTCTGTTTAGGAAAAGAAGGGCAGGTCTCCCATGAGTACGGGCAAAACAGAGTATATCAAGTTGTGGTAAGACTAAGAACCTCCCCATACATTAAGTAGGACCAAGGTGATCAGTATGAGGAGTTAGGTCTGAAAAGCCAGTAAAAGAGGCAGAGAGAGACAGCCCCTGTTTCTGCTGTTAGGTGTCGGACAAGAAGACCAGGCTACACAACTGCAATATATATGCAGAGTAAATAGGTCAGTTCCATGCAGTTCATTTTAGTGATTCCCTATATGCCCAGGTTAGTTGATTCTGTGAGTTTTCTAGCAATGCATATTCTAAAATTGGACCTATAACATAGAGAAGATGAACATGGGCTCTAATAATACTTGCTTTTTATTCCATCCATACAGAAAGTCACTGGCTTCTTCAGCTTCTCTTGTGCTTTTAAGCCCTGTCATTATAAGTAGCATATGTCTTCATGTTCTTTGTGTTAGGCAATGCTGTTGGTTAAAATCATTACACAGATGTGTAATTCTGTAAAATCAGTACCTACCAACCCTGCCCCTACTTTTGCCTATGCCTGCTTTGTATACAAAGACTTTGATATTTTCAAAATGTGGTTTTCTTTCTGTGCATGTATAACATGGAGAACTCTTAGTCTCACAGTCTGAAAGACAAGAGTCAGGCATGCTTGTCCAGCTTCCGTACACACGCTCTGAGAGGTCCTTGGTAAACTCACAGGTGATAATGTTATGCTTCATAGATATCAGACCAACCAATATATCCAATGCTTATAAAGTTGTGGAATGCTTATTTAATTGAAAATTTCATTTAAAATTTTGAGCAGTCTGAATAGGAAGACAATCCTACCATAATTCAAATATCCGTTGACCTCTTGCTTCAAACAGGTTAAAGGACTTTAATATTAAAGTAAAAATCTATTTCCAAATAATTGCATTTCTTGGAAATGAGAGATGGCAATATCTTGAAAGGAGTTAACTATAATAAATAAAGGATCACTGCTATTTGAGTGACATTTCAGACTACGTGAAGGACTTTTCCAAAGACATAATACCCCAGTTCATAAAAAGAGCAAGAAGTGCACACAACAGATAAAGGAGTATGCTCTAAAAATTGAATTTAGTTTATTTTAAACAAGAAACAAAATAAAATAAAAAGTTATAATCCCATTACTTCTAATAGAAGAATATCTTTGAAATAAAAAAGGGAACCATGATGCAACTCAAATTACTTCTTGATAGAGTCTATAATACTGTTCAAGCCTTCTTTCAGCTTAAGGATATTTTCATTAGAATTTATAACCAGTGTATGACATTGTGTAAGAAATAAGTATATATTAAAAGATATGAAGAAATTACTAAGAAAGTCATAATGGGAACTATGAGCAGGGGGTATTAGTATTTGGGAGAGAGCAAAATGAAGTGGGGTTTGAAAATCTTATAAAGCAAAACAAAGAATAAGATGTCAACATATTACATAACACTTAGTAAGAGAAACTCAGGTATCTTTCTAGTGATAAAGTAGTATATGGCTATTTAGAAAGCAAAGGATACTTAAAGCATAGAGCCAGAATGACTACTCATGGTATACTTTCATGTTCTCTTTAAATATTTGTACGCTACTAAATAGGGACATTTCAAAATGATGTGTCAAGAAACAAACAAGCAAATCTACACATGAATATTCAACAAAAGAGGCCATCTTCATCCTTAAAGAAGTTTTCTAATTTCCCTTATATTGATACCATTATCTTTCACCCCATGGATTCTATGCCAGATCCATGTTTGAAACTCCATGTGTTGTAGAGTATGTTGTATGATTATCAATGACGTCATAAAGGAAGACAACCTGTAACATTTTCCAGGCTGAGGCTTCATTTGTGTATTACCAAATGATGCATCTGAAGCTCCAGAAACAGTGAAATACAGAATGTGCAAGTGTATTTTGCAATAAACCTAAGAATTCTATGTTTAGATTGGAAACTAGCTATGCATTTTCCACGAATGAAATGAAGAACATTATACAAAAATTTAGAAACAGAAAAGTTTCAAACTCATTTTGGTTACAAAGCACAGTAAAACCTAACTAGTTTCTGAATCCTTGATTCTATATCTCTGATTCAAATGAGAGTATTTCAAATTGAAGGACTTTCATGTATTTGTTTAAACATGGCTCTAGAAAATTACATTGAGATTTTCTTGGATAAAAAATAAAAGCATAATAACATTTGCAGGTGTTAGCCTGGGAATTAATAACTGTGTCTGTCCTATTAGTTGTGGAAATAATCGATGACCTCGGTTGTACTTACAGGAAAAAAAAAATGGAGCAGAACAATGAATATCAGATTCACCTCTTGCCTACAATTTATGTAAAATTCAATTCATATTCCCAGAGCTTCAATCTCTATTTCACAGGGAAGCTGGGATTGGGAACTATCTTGTAAGCAATAAGACAGGTAGCAGGGTTAAATCTATGAGTATTAACCTGTGTGTTTCCTGTGTGTTCTCCTTTATATATGCCGGCATTTCATTGGAACCTTAAATTCCTTTCATCCTTTTTCTCATCATACATAGAAATGAAATATAAATATTTAGAGGAAGCAGTGACCTAAGAGATAAACTGGAAGACTCTAGCATGCACTTGCGGAGCTTACTGACTGCCTGTCAAAGCTAACTTTAGGGAAGAAGCATAGAAGACACTAGTGCATGGGAAAAAAGGAAGAGATGAAGAAAAGTAGAGAGGGAGAGAGTGGAGGGAATGAACAACTTGATACTGGGATGAATGTAAAGCAGAAGAAAGAACAACAATAGCCACAGGCTCCCATATGTCAAGGAATCAGACCCTCATTCATTTCCTGTTTTCAGTCACCTGCCATCCAGGAGATCAGGTCTCTTAGCTCACGTGGAAATAAGTGGTTGTTCTTGTTTATTCTGCATGAGCCCAGGACACAGACGACAGATCTCCTGGCTACATTTTTACAGAGAATTTGAAAGGAATCGATTTAGAATTTTCCTATAAGGTTAGTTATCATTTGACCCCTAACAGTTAATATACATGGTTGAAGTTAATTCCCTGCCCCATAGTTGTGAACTTCATCTCTGTCCTCTCTTGATCAGAATGTTCCTTGTTATTTTAAAACATTGTTTTTGTGTTGTAGAAAGTCTAGGTTTCCAGAATCCTTAGATTAGTCTAGATGGTCTCCTCACTCCAGCAATATTCAAGGGGCTTTGAAAAATAAAACCAGAAATACTTACCAATAAACATGAAGAAGAAAGTCTTCTTGAATAAGTTCTTAAATATTTATTTGTTTTTTGTTGTTTTTTTAACCTAATTAGTGTAGTGTGTGCATTAGTGAGTGTGCACATGTGTGTGTGCGTGTGTGTGTCTGTCCCCAAGAATATATGTATGCACATACTGCCAGTGGAAGACAGAAAAGGCCACTGGATCCCTTGGACCTGAAGTTATAAGCAAATGTATTTAGCTGCCATATGGATGTGGGGACGTGAATCTGGGCATTTTACACCAACAGTAAGTATTCTTAAACTCTGAGCCGAAATTGCAGCCCCACCTTCAACATGTTCATGACTTGATTATATGTTGTCAAATTAGAACTAGAAGTCTATACTTGAAAAAATCCTATTGGAATGTTATTTCAAACGATTGGTTGCTTTTTTTTAAATACTTGTTGACTTTTTAAAATGTAGTGTATTTATGTCTGTTCACTGCTTCAGAGTAATGATCCTTAAACTTCCCTGTAGGGAAAGTGTGTAGAAGCATTTGTGAGTCTTATAATTGGCTTCAAATTTCACCTTTGGAAGAATGTAACACCCTGGCATGTTTTATTTAAACTCTGAGGAGAGTAAGTGTGTGAGTATCCCTTTGTTATCAAGTTATCAGCAGATTGTCTTTTCTTATGATCCCAGATAAAAGGAAGGAGAGGGGACTTCGAGAGACAATAGAGATAGGAGTGAGGAATATGCTGAAATATCTCAAGGAATAGAATATTATTTAGCGTAGTGACTTTCCTAAGACTAATTTGGTATGAGAAATTGAGTTTTCCTGGTCTGACACCTAGAATTATACATTGAAAGATCTGTTAAGAAGAGTATGGCATATGATTTCAAATCAAAATATATTATCACTATCTCAAGGCAGCTGAGTTCATTTTGTGAAATCTGATATGAAAAAGCAATTATACTAAAGAGAATACCTTATTCTCAGGAGTTGGTTAACATTTTATTTGTAACATAAACTGTAAATTGTCTACACTGTAGAGACAGAAAAATGATGTCGACTCTAACATGGCATAAGACGTTGGAAAGGGAAATTCCATGCAAAAACACTGCATAGATTTCAAATGGGTTTTTAACCTGTTATGCTGTTTCGTTATTAAATAATATACAATTTTACCGAGAGTAAGCTACATCTGGACAAAAACATAAGTGAATTACAATTATTTAAGGATCACGATTCCAAAAATTATTTTATTCTAACAGTAGAAGTAGATGCACTTTCTAAACTGTAGATGTAAGCTTTAACATCCAACACTCTGAAAAATAGTCAGTAAATGTCAATAATTCAATTAACATTTAATTTGATATTTTTCTAGTTCTTTTAAAAGCATGTGTTTTTATATTTCTTTAATCTTGCATATCAAGTTAAAATATTTGAAAAGAAAGAATAATTTTATGCATCTAGCTTATATCTATTTTTTTTTTTACAAAGAGGAGAGTCAGTAAGAAACCAATAAGTATCTTATCGACAAGTAGAAATTGCTATGAGTTACAATTATCCTGCTTAAAATAAACTATACTAAAAGACACTGGAGCCTAGATCATTAATGTATATAAAATGTATTTGAAATCATACTAATACGTTATATTAAAAGAGACATTTATTGCACATTTTAGTAGATAAAGAGGGACAGAAATGGATTCTTTGTACCATCTTCGTGAATGTGGTGATTGGGTTCCTACAATTTTCTGAGGTCTATTATGTATTCTACTTTTTGTGGTGGGAATATACATGAACGAGGAAACTGTTCTGTCTGTGGGTTTCTGTGAAATATACAACTCATTAAAACCTTCAAGCTTGTTGTCATTTTAACAGTCTGAATTCATAAGTACTAGTGGAGGAGGCTGCTTGTTGGTTCCCGGCCTGCCTGGCTAGCTTAGACCAGAAATAATCACACAAAAACTGTATTAATTAAATCACTGCTTGGTCCATTAGCTCTAGCTTCTTATTGGCTAACCTTTTACATGTTAATTTAACCCATTTCTATTAATCTGTGTGTTGCCATGTGACAGTGGCTTACCAGATAAAGTTCTGGCTTCTGTCTCTATCAGAGCTCCATGACTTCTCTCTGACTCTGCCTCCTTTCTCCCAGCATTCAGCTTAGTTTTTCCCTGCCTAGCACTGTTCTTCCCTGCCATGAAGTATGGCCACAAAAAACTAAACCTTGTGGAACATGTCTGCTGTCTTCCACTAAACAAGACTCCATGAGTTTGTCTTGCCATTAGTTTTTTTTTGTTTTGTTAATAAAAAGAAATTTATTCAGAGTAAAACAAAGGTGAGTATTAGAAAATATCTTTTCTTAAATGCAATGATGACTATTTTATTAAATAAATCACATGATATGCAAAATTTTCACTCATAAATAAATATTTGCTTTTTTATTAAAGTGATATTCCTTACATATGCAACATTTTATGCATGTATCTATGTCATATACCCCTCTATAAGAATTCAAAGCCTCAATTTCTAAGTAATCTATAGATGAATCAAACTTGCTTCTATCCAGATACCACTTTTAGATCCTGAACTGTGGATCACATATTCTGTACATTTGCCACTTGATTGTTCAGTATTCAAACTCATCCTGTTTCCTTGTGATCTTTGACATCCTTATTGCACAAATAAACTCAGAAATACAAGTGAGAGAGTGGCATAGATCCCCATTATTTCCTATAACAGAAATATTTATGATCTGTATGGTTCTGATATTGAGAGATGCAGGGATACAGCTAAAGTCTCATCTGCACACATTGTCTAATTTATCACTATTATTTATAATTCACATCTTTAAAAATAAAACACTTTTGACACCTTTGTGTTTTTCTCAAGTTCTGTTCACTTCTTCAGAGTCTGACCTTAAAAATCCACAGATTTGGGTCACTAAAGTATTTTTTTCTGTCTCCATAGAGACACATGCATCATAAAGAACATTCTTCATGTTAAGAATTAGAATTGCAAAGCTATTTTGTTGCTTCTCCTATTTTCCCTTTGAAAATCCATGTTTATCTAACAAGTATTTATTGAATGTCAGAGATGTGTCAGTATTTAGGCAGAAAGAATCCAATGGTGGTTAGAGAAATGAGCAAAAACTTCTCAGTTCAGAAGAAGTTATAGTCTGAAAGAGACAGCCTATGTACCCAACAAATACATAATGAAATTCCACATTGCAATTTTTTTTGGGGGGGGGGAGAATTTAAAGCTAAAGTGAAAACAGTGGCGTTACTTTATTTATAGAACATCTAATTCTGATAAGACTGTTAATAAAGTGTGATAACAACATACATAGTTGGAAAAAGAGTGTCTCAGTCAGTGACAGCAGCCAGAGCTACATGCTGAGCAGGAAGTACCCATAGCAAGAAAAACAAACTTTTTGTCAATACAATATGGGTAAAAAGGAGGATAAATATCAGAAGGTGGAGTGGATATGGCTATGTTTATTTATAGCAGTAAGGAGCGCTCCTCCATGGCCTCTTCATTTCCTGCCTCCGGGGTACTATCTTGAGTTCCTGTCCTGACCTACCTTCATGATGCATAAAAACTATTAGATGGAACACCCTCCCAAGGAAAATAAAATGTGGCTAGATATGGTATATTTGTAAGGATATGGAATCTGTTAATATATGACATGCGTGCTATGAGAGAAAGGAAGAACCAAGGAAAACACACTTTTTTAGATTAATAAGGTGATTCGTTATATAACTTCTTAAAAATTTAGGGGAAGGGATTCAATCATATTTTCTTTGGAAATGGTAAGCTTGAGGTTGTGGTAAACATATGAGGTGAACTGGTAAGGAGGAATTTTTTTCATAATACCTCATTCTATGAAGTGTGTATGTAGTAACTGATACAGTTTATGAATTGTTTTTGCCATTTTAGTAAGATAAGTGACATATAAGATTTGAAAACAAACAATAAAGAATATATTCAAACTGATTCATGTTTATATATTTATTATTAAAATAGGACTAAAGAAAATGCTTTATGTGTACTGGTATTTCTTTCTCATCTAAATTCATTACTTTAGTTGAAAAAAAAAACAGCCTTCTCCCATAGTTGAAAACTGACAATGTGTCTTCTATCTAGTTCTTCAGTATATTAAAGGGACTATAAAGTAAGGTGAAATTTGAGTAATACATGTAATAGTGCTAAATTTTATTTGTGATCCTCTAAACATGTTCTTACTAACAAAAATGAAAACATAAGTATCAATTAAAGAATGTCAAATCCCTTCCTAAATAGCATACGCTTTGCGATGTCTTCTGTGTGATTTCATTTTGTTCTTTAAAACAATTATGTCTGAAGCAACAAGGAAAATGAGATTAGGAACCCAAATATCCTCGCTATAGATGAGAAACATCAGTCAAAATCTCACAGATGTGGGAGAGACTGTACTGTCCAAACACAGCTAGTAACTGATGTCGGAACATGGAGGAATGACTCGTTCTCTCTTATGATGAGGTACCCAAGGAACTCCACATGCTTTAGTCGTTCACCCATGCACATATAGGAAGCACTAAGTGAACTCAGTGGACTATAAAAGATAAATACATAATTTGGAAGGGTGATTGGGATAGGAGGCATGGAAGAAATAGGAGAGTGGGGAATGGAAGATGGATCTGATCAGAATATATTGTATGCATTCATGAATTGCAGAAACATTAAAGTCTCCCCACTATGTATTTGAATTCAAAGTTTTTCCTTCTCTCGGTGGTAGTCAAAAAAATGCTATTTATTTTTGTTCAAACATTTTTGACAATAAGTTATGTATTGAGATCTTACTTACTTTTAATATATCTGAAAGAACTCATTATTTCTGAAAATAAATATATTTTCAGATGTCTCTTAAGCATGAAAAGAAAAGTTGCCAATAACTTTAGAAAAATCATAACACTAAAGGGTGGTTAGTCTTTTATAGAATTTCTCTCTCATAAGAAAAATAACCAATGTGCTTATCACATAGAGAGAAGATCTAGTAAGGCCGGTGTTTAATTTTATGATACTTTTGTTTACTAAAATTTATAGAAAGGAGTTTGCAGATTTATTGATTGATATATATTTTCCAAGAAAATGCTTCTAAAGAACAGAATATTTCACCTTCATTTTAGCTTTTGAATGTGCCAAACCCTTTACCTGGACTGATAAAGAAAAATTATAGCATGACACAAAATAAAGAAGGAAGGAAAGAAGAAAGGAAGAAAGGAAGGAAAAAATAAAGTAAATCATAGCTCTGTCTCTTCTATTTTCCCATGAAAAGATTCAGGTAAAACCAGCTAATCCCTACCAGCATTTGAAATATTTCACCTTAAGACCCTTAAGAGTGTAGTCTTCACCCCTTATCATTACAGAAAACTACAACCAATCAAAATGAAGAATTGTGGGATCCAGACCTAGTGGATGTATCTACAAATCTTCACCTAAGGCTCAGGGAACATTGTAGAGGATAAGTTGGAAAGATTGTCAGTCAAGAGAAGAGGGAATTCACTGTGAGATATCTTTCTTAGTAATGTCAGAATCTACACACATAGGGTCTCACCATAGTGATTGCCTAAGCATGATCTGAGCATACTAAAGAGAGAGGAGAGAGAGCTCAGAAGTTTCAATCCTAAATAAAGGATTACAGGCAACTAAGTTATATTCAGACATTTCCTGTTCTGACTGTCCCCCCCCAAAACAAAAAGATCAGAGACTGAATATAAACTATAAATGCTGGGTCGATAGCTCAGCCTTGTTACTGGCTAGCTCTTACATTTAAATGAACACATATTTCTGTTTGGGTTTGCCACATGGTGGTACCTTTATTAGCATGACATGTTCTATTCCTACCCCCTCTGCGTCTGGTTGGCGACTCTTGACTCAACACTTCCTCTTTTGAGAATTCTGCTAGTTGGCTCTTACAATTATCTAATTTGCCAAAAAGCCATTCTGATTTTGGTAGCCACTACATTTAAGATGTTATCATCATGTAGCATGACTTTGAAAGAGAGGAAAGAGGATTGTTTGGGAGGCTTTGGAGGGACATAAGAAAAGGGAGAAATGAGTCAGTCATAGTATAACTTCGTAAGTAAAAGAATCAATTAAAGGAAAAAAGATCCAGGCAGCTCTAAACCATTGCAATCCATCTGCTTAAACGAAAAGAAAGAGAATGGAGAGAAGGAACAGAAGAGAAGAAAATAAATAAGAAAAGTAAAATGTATTATTCAGATTCAAGAAAAAAATTGGAAAATTTGCAGGTTTATAATTGATTTAGAAAAAAAATCATCCTGATTGTGGCAACCTAGACACAGAAAGACAAATATTGTATGTTTTCTCTTATAGTTGAATGTTAGCTTTTAACTTTAGATTATTAGAAAGGAGTGTAGGAGGCAAAAAAGTTATTCAAATATGTTGTATGAAAAGCTCAAAATAAATCATATGAAATTTGCAAATAATAAATAAAATCTATTTTAAAATTATTTATTTTAAAATTATATATATATATACATTCATATTTATGTCTTAGTACTTAGAGCATAATAAAATATGAAAATAAGTTTTGAAAATCTAAAGTTCAATTTTAACTATTGTTTCTTTGCTAAATCTAACTACCCAAATTAAGATTATGTATGTATAGAAGTAGTTTACCATGTATGAAAAGCTCTTTAAAACTACAGGCAGCTACAGCCTTGAAAGGATATAACTAATTAGAGAAATTACCATGCTGAGTTCTCTGATTTCCATCAACTGTCACCAATCTCCATACATGAGTCTTTTTTCCTGAATTAAACAATATCTTTCTTAAAAATGAAAGCATATTTCACAGAGGAAAGTACAAGCATGAGAAGAGGAGAGGGGAGAAAGGAAAGATAGATTTAGTATGGTATGATAAAGGCATATCTAGTACAGAATCTGGTGCTGAGATTTCAAATCCTTTTTTAACAATTAAAGCTAAAAGCTTGACACACAGCAATTTATCTTTCCTTATACTAAGAAAATTAATTTCTAACATAAAATTTTGTATTTACACTTTGGTTTAAGATTTAAGAAGCATTGATAAAAACTCAAAATTTCCCTGGAACACAGAGAACAATGATACTGACTCTCTGACCTAACTTTGACCATCTTGGTGTTTGGTTTTTTTTTTTTTTTTTTTTTAGGTATTGGATTGTAGAACTAGCTGAGAGATTGGTAGTCACCTGCTTAGCATGTGTGAGGCTCTGGATTTGATCCACAGTGCCACCATTTTAATCATCATCACTAAATTAACGATGCAGATTATTTCTAAGTTCTCAGGTGGTTCTAAAGTTCTGAAACTTTACAAAGTGCTCATCAATGTAACAATGCTACAGGAAGTAGTAAAAAATTTGAATAGGAAATGTAATAGGACTACCTTTGTCTGGGACTGGTTCATTGTGACCTTTTTTTTTTCAGTCTCAAAGTTCATATGAAGAGCAGATCAATTCCATTGTATTGATTTCTCTCATATTGATGAGTATACCTCTTTATCTGGCCAAATTGGAAATAGACATGAATTAAGCTGTGCATGTCATTAACAAAAGTTATAAACTGCAATTGACTTGCCATCACTGGTTAAAGAAATAGGAAATTTTGTAGTTGGTTTTTGATTTGCAAATGCTACATGATTATAATATCTTAAATGTAATGCCTACTGAAAACAGTATTTCTTTTGGAGAATTAGGTAATTGCAATCTTTGAGAAGTTATATTAATTAACTGCCACCCATTTTCGAAGGAAAGAGTTTTGTACTTTGTCCATTTCTCAGTAGACATCGATTTGTAAGGAGAACCATGACTAAGCAGGTTAAGCTGCTTGGGATCACTCAACTGTGCAGTAAAACAGGCTGCACAGCGATAGATTTAACGTCCTGTTCTGTGAGTATTGGACAGAATTCTGGAATTACAAACAGAGAAGAGTTGAAAAGGACACACTGCTGGTGGCCCCATTTAATTTTTTTGGTAGAGAATATAATTTCAACTTCTTTAAAATGATAACAAAATTGAGTTGCTAGTAGATAAGGATGAAGCAATGCAAGTGTTTGGGAGAACAAAGATGTGAAAACTGTTCAAATGTTCACTAGCAACCTCTTTTCCACTGCTTCACCATCTTCTCTGTAGTACTTAAAAATGAGCTTAAAGGATTTAACAATAGTCTGAAAGAGTCTGCTCAGCACCCATACAATACCAACTCAGTCAACACATAGACATTTCTTTGAAATTATATGCCTTGGGATTTCAGAAAGAAATAGTTCTTTTACAGTATAACTATGTGATTGTAGAGTTGTATCTCCTGTTAGGACAGTGTTTCTGGATATGAAATGACTAAGTGGCAGGAAGAGTGCCTGGAGACTGTAGAGAAATTAAAGAGTTTGACTCCTTTCATCGTTCAGGTTCCTGGCTAATAAATGTGATTCTGTGCCGTAGTTGAGTACCTTGTGTGCTTTGTCACAGTCACCAGACAGATGGCCCCACGCAAGTGGCTGAGCTTCAGTGTCCTTTGTTGTGAAGAAATATGATGAGTCATTTAACAATTTAGGATGTGTTACAAAATTAATCAATAGAATTGGTTTGGAACCCAGAATATTGTGTGGAGAACACTTAAAAGCACATTGTTACTCTAAATTACAGCTCCAATATATTTGAGGTCTTAGTATAGAAAATGACACCTCTAACATTTTCTCTCTTTTAAAAGAAATCTTATTTTACATACCAATTCCAGTTTCCCCTCCTTCCAGTCTTTCCACATTCCCCATACCCCCATCCACTCTTCGGGGAGGGTGAGGTCTCTCATGGGGAGTCAACAAAGTCTATAATATCACTTGAGAGAAGAAAGGCCCATGCCACTAACTAGGCTGAGCAAGGAATCCCTCCATATGGAATGGGCTCTAAAGAGTCAGATCAATTGACTTTAGCCACTTGTTTCTTGCTTAGGAAAGGCCAATTTATGAGTACAATACATAAAACACAAAAAAATGTTTAATTTTAGAGTTGTTTTATACTTAAATATGTGTAGTTATGCTGATATTTAAGACACCAGCTATGCTGGAGAGCCATTGTGTATCTTAATTTGACACTGATGTGCCAGGAGCCTAGGGATTTCCCTTCTTTGTTTGAGTGTCTCCTTGGGACAGCTGCAGAAACAGTGTAGCCTCATGATTTATTCTCCCTAAAGTGTCTTCTATAAGACAAGCTTTTATCTGTGTTTCACTAACCAGACTCCTCTACAAACAGCATTTCTGTAACTTCCTATTTCGTTAAGACAAGAAAATCATTGCAATTTTATCAACTGTAAATGTCTCTACATTTACATAGGTTTAAAGTTTCTTTGCAAAATTGGCCACAGAATGTATTTTTTTTTTTCACTAAAATGCTTTCTTCATAATGCTGGCCTCAGGAGATACAATGCATTTAGCTCATTCACACCTCATTAGAAAACTAAGTAATGTACAAGGTGACAGTTACATCATGTAAAGTTGTAACTTACCTTGAAATATAGTGGTAATTAAATTGAGTCATGCAATGGATATTTTTAAAAAAAATTATGACAATAATAGAAGTTTTGGTGCAATTTATTGTGTATTTGCTAGGAACTAACATGATAGAATAATATCTCCTTTTACTCAGCATTCATAAATATCCTTTTTAACATTTATATATATTTTTCTTCATTAGGTTTTATGTTTTCTTGATTAAATTTTTAAAGAGTATTGTCATCTACCATTTTATTTCCTTATATTATATAAATGGTTCTTATTAATCCTTACAAATATAATTTAGGGATTTGTTTTTTATCGGGGGAGGAAAGGTTTATTTGGCTTATACTTCTAGATCTTAGTCCATTATTAGAGGAAGTCAGAACAGGAACCCGAACAGGGTAGGAAACTGCATGGTAAAAACCTGGAAACAGGGACTGATGCAGAGGCCACTGTGTGCTGCTGATTGGTTTGCTTTCCATGAGTTTTCTTTCTCTGCTTTCTTTTCTTTTTTCACTCTGTATACTGAAGAAGGATGCTTAAAAGAAATCCCAAGTAGCTCAGAATTGAGAGTAATAGAGGATTATTTATTTAGGGGAAGAATCACATATCACAATCCTCTGCTGGAATGGAGAACAGCAACCTAATCCCGCAGTTGGAAAAGAGGCCGAGGCCTACTTTACATCAACATAAATATTATAAGAGGCCACACACAAGTGGGCAGGTAACTTAAAGGCTACTGGCAGTAGGAATTCCTACAGCACTTCAGCCTTTTGTTTAAATAAGAGAGTTCTAAGCCTAATACAAAATTATATACAATAAGAACAACTATATCAAGCAAGAAATATGTGATAAATGTTTCAATAATTATCCTATTCTAATGAGTTTAAGTCTTATATAATAAATAACTTGGCCAAGTCATAAGAGGAAAGTAAGTACAACTATCTACTCTTCAAACCCATCAGAGACCCAAGAAGGGAATTAATATTACTTGAGTAGGCAGGAATTGCAACTTCCAAAAATGTAAACAAATGACAGAGACAACTGGCTACCTGGGCAATCACCCAAAGTCTTACGTGCAACTTTGAAACAACCAACTTTGGCTAAGGCCTTGCTTAACAGACCATTTTCACAGACAGAAAAATTTTCAAAATCATCTTACCCTGTCTTGGCAATATTTGACAATCTTTCTCCACGTATCCTGTTTATCTATTTCTGGATACCATATACCTTGTCAGTGGTCGAGGCATGGGCAGTTCCTTGTCCAAAGGCCAATCATGCCGAGAAGAAGACAAATTCTTACTCGAGTGTCTTTGGTGCTCAACATTCTCTCAGGAATACATTGGTGTTGCCAGGAGCAATCGTGTCTCACGTCAGCAGAACCCTATGTTATTTAAATGTGATATTCTACAGCCCTGTGAAGTGGTTGAAGATTGCAGAATAGAATCTCTATGTGTCTAAAGAACCTATGTACCTAACTATAAGTATGAAAAACATAGATGACTATTGATCTATAATTCTTAATACCAATATAACTTAAAAGACTAAGACTTCATATTAAAATATTATACAATAAACTACTGTGCAACAAATGAGGACAATGAACTTAAAATGTAAACAATGTATATGTATTTTGATCACAGGTAGAAATGTATATTACAATATGATAAATATATCCTAAAATTGTATCAATATACAAAAGTGTTTTAAGTAGAGGTGGAAACATGCATGGATACAATATGACAAAATAACTTTGCCTAGGTATACAAATATTGTGGATGAAAATAGGAACATATTCAATATAATTTAAGTTTGTATCAATATACAAGAATCTATACCAATGCAAATTGCTTGTAAATAATAATTCACAAGTATTTACTCTATTACTCACTATTATTATTAGTGTGAGTAAGCTCACACTAATCTATTATCCCATCCAATTTTTCCCTCCACATTTTTTTCAAAGATATCCCTGAGCCTACATAATTTCCCCACAACCCCCAACACTATACCATTTATAATCAACCCCTAAATGATGTCCCAAACCCTGAGGACAAATTTTGTTGGGAGAGGGGATGATGTCTTCTAGAATTCCTTCCAGCTGTCATGGGGGTGATGTTCTTTCCATGGAATCCTGTGAAAGTAAAATGATGGTTAAGTTCCAAGATTACTGTCTGGCATAATTGCAGATAGTATCTGATATTCAGTAGGGTTTTTCTGAGGTTCCTATTGGAAGTTTTGGCAAGAACATTGTAAAAAAGTATACCATTTCATCTTGAGTAGCTGGTACCCAAAACAAGTCTTATAGTAACGCTATCAGCATCATGACACCATATCAACCAGGTAGAGTTGTTGTGAGGCCCTATCATCTTCCTGGAAACTTCAAAGATTACTGCAAGAAAATTCATTGTTTATTGTGGAAAACTTAAACATTATTTATATATACCTATATAGACATACATATTCAATGAAAGGTACAATAGAGATAAAAATAAATATGAAGAAAAGTAATTTTTTTCTAAATTCTTTTTTCTTCCTGTCCCATATCATGGCTCCTGACAAGAGACAGAAACTCTGAATTTTTATTTTAACAACATGCCTGGATTTAGAGAAGGACAGAGCCAGTGTCCAGATCCAAAGCCAGCTTTGATTTTTAAGTGAATCATGATTAATATTTTAGTTTTTGTTTTTAGGATTCTTACCCTCAAATAACATGTCCTCATAAGTCAATTCTCTTCACTTGGTGATCCTATCTGGATAATTATCTTTTCCTCTTTAGGCATCTAGATGTCCATTGTCACTTGACCTTTGGAAGATGAGTACTTTCCTGCAAAGGCAAGAACAGAACCATGCCCCAACAATTATGAGGTTTCCTTACCACCTGTATGGTTATTACCATTGTGGTTAAGCTGTCATTTCTACTTTTCAAAGCTAATCTTTATTAATCTCAGTGGTATCCATAGTTTTTCTTTTCCTGTGGAAACAAGAGCGAAACCCTTTCCCCAGTGTAGCACATCTCCTGGTTTCCACTGTGAAGTCAACACATCCTTGAAAGTACACTAGCTGATTTATTTCAGAAGACTTTTTATTATCCAAATTTTGAAATTTGGATACCTGCTAATTTATGAAGTCCCAATTTACCTTTTATAATTAATTCAGAGTTTTTTCATGTAAGTTTTTAATTGGTTTATGTGGCAACAAGTTCCATTCTAAGACAATATTGTCCTTCTGCATTATAATTCTTGTAGGAGAAATTCTAGAAGGCTATATGACTAGAATACAATTAAGATTTGGATTCACCCTATCCACATGTGCCTCCTATAATTTCTCTCAACAATTGCCAATTCCTTTTCTGCTCCAGCTGTCAATTCTCTGGGATAATTTAAATCTTTATCATCGCCTAAGGTTTTGTTTAAATGAATTATTAGATCAGGTGTAATTCCAATAGCCAGTCATAGACTGACAAAGTCATTAGAATCCACAACCAATCTCTCCTAATTTGTGCCTCTTGTGTTCTAAATTTTTGTAAATCTATTTTATAACCTAGGTAATTGACAGAATCTTCTCTCTGTATTTTTAGGAGAAATTTGTAATCCCCATTTAGGCAAAACTTTCTTTACTTCTTCAAACATTCTTTCTAAAGTATCCATGTTTGAATCAGATAGCAAAATGTTATCCATGCAATGGTAAATTATAGACTTAGGAAATTGCTTACATATTATGTCCGATGGCTGACTTACAAAACATTAGCACAGAGTTGGGATATTGAACATTCCCTGTGGGAGGACAGTCCATTGATATCTCTTAGTAGGCTGAGAATTATTATAAGTAGGCACTGTGAAAACAAATTTTTATCTATCTTTTTCTTGTAAAGGTATAGTGTAGAAACAATCTTTCAAATCAATAAGAGGCCTCCCTTTTGATAATAGAGAAGGCAGAAGAATTCCAGATTGTAGAGGGCCCATAGGTTGAATTAACTTATTGACAGCTCTTTGATCTGTCAGTATTCTCAATTTACCAGATTTATTTTTAACAACAAATAAAGGAGAATTCCAAGGGCCAGGTTGATTCTTCAATATGGTGAGCATCTAGTTGCTCTTGTACCAGTTGTTCTAAAGCCTACAGCTTTTCCTCAGTTAGAGACCATTGCCTAACCCATATTGGTTTCTCAGTTAACCATTTTAAAGGTAGGGCTGAGCCGGGCGACAGTGGCGCACTCCTTTAATCCCAGCACTCGGGAGGCAGAGGCAGGCGGATCTCTGTGAGTTCAAGACCAGCCTGGTCTACAAGAGCTAGTTCCAGGACAGGCTCCAAAGCCACAGAGAAACCCTGTCTTGAAAAACAAAATAAAATAAAATAAAATAAAGGTAGGGCTGTTGGTACCTCTAAAGGTTTGCTAGTTGCTTTATATTTTTGTGCAGCCTGAATGGCTGTTGACCTTTGCATATAGTACCTTATAATATCCTTCCCAGAATTATGAGTTCCTGGGATTTCAGGAATGTTAATCTTGGTATTCCATTGCTTCATCATGTCACAACCTCATAAATTTACTGCAATATTAGTCACATATGGCCTCAAATTCCCTCTTTGACCTTCTGGGACAACCCATCTTGTGTTTTGTTTAACTTGAGATATGGCCCCAATTCCTACAAATTGAACATCTGCCTCTTGAAGAGGCCAATTTGAATTCCAAGATTCTGGAATAATAATACACCTGCACCTATGTCTATCAAACCAACAATTAGAATACCATTTATATGCACTCTTTGCTTTGGTCTTTGATCATTTATAGAAGTCTGCCAGAATATACATTTCCTATTTTGTATTGAAATTTTTGATATATCCTCCATATTTATTCCATCATCTAGAATATTGTGGTGTTTTATAGAAGGCTCTAGATTTTTTTTTTAAATTTTCCTGGTGAGACATGTCCTCCACAGTGACTGGGAATGACTGGGTCACTTTTGGCTTGTGGGCCTGCAAGAGACCCCTCAAGGAGTTTCCCAATGGTATTGGGTTGCCTTATCTGTCCTTTGTTGATCTTCATTCATTGGTTCAATATCAACCTTTGACACACTTTGTACATATACCTGAAGGCTGAGTCTTCCTTTTTTGCCATTTCCAGAGGAGATATTATTCCTAGTAATTCCTTGTCTACAATCTTTCTCAGATGTCCTATTCTACAATTAAAACATTTGGCATTTTGATGTCTCCTCATTTTTTTGGAAAGTGTTTCTTCTACACAAGATTCACTATTATAGTCAAATATCTCAGTGTTCATTGTATGCAAGAACCATTCATCCATAGGTCATGATCTAACCTTTAAAGGCCTAAGTGCCTTTTTGCATTCTACAATGGCATTTTCAAAAGCCAGATTCAATAAGTATTCATCTAACTTCTGAGTCTGTTACTCCTACTTTTACAGCCTCAGTTAATCTTTGTTAGAAGTCATTGAAGGGTTCTCTATGACCCTGTTTAACCATGGTATATGATTCAATTATTTTTTCTGATTCTTGAATCCTGTCCTAAGCATTTAAGGCTACTCTGTGGAACAGGGACAGTATTTGTTCATTGTAAAGATCTTGAACCTGTGGGTCAGCATAAGTGCCCTCACCAAGAATTTGATCTTGGGAAATCTCAAGTCCTTTTGGTTTTCCCTCTTGTTCTAAAATTTTAGCCTCTTCCTTGAAATAACATTTAAACATCAACTTTGGCCCATCATCCAGGACTGCTGAAAGTAACTGAAGCCAGTCTGTGGTGTCACCCTAATACTAGAAGCCCATGTCTTCATCATCTCTCTAACAAATGCAGAAAGCAAGCCATAAGTTTCGACAGCTTGCTCAATTTATTTTAGATCATTCATTCCTTTAGGTATCCATCTACCTTCTTTGGATCCTTTTGGGCCTTTAGAACTTGATGTTTTGTCAGAGTAGATTACAGGGTAGGAAGCTAAAGACCTGAGTAAGTCATCTCTGACAGCTACTGGCGATGTTGAATCCTGTCCTTGTGCCTTCTTTCCCTGTTCATCAGCTCCAATAATTTCCTCAATAATTTTAAATCTTTTTCCTGTTGTCTTTTGTAAAGCTTGAATCTCCTGGCCTGTATATATTTTTGGTGATTTCACTGAGGTACCTAACCTCTTGTCCTCATTTTGCACATGTGATTCCAAGGCCTGAAGTTTCTCCTTTAAAGATAACACCTTATCCTTGGACATTATTTGGATAGCATGCAGATTGTTATCCTGGAGAGATACTCTATCTGCTAACCCATCATAACTTTTTAACAAATTTTGATTTTAAAATTTATCAGCATGAAATCTTTCATATAATTTCTCAGTCCTCTTAGATAGACATAGATTCAATTTTGTCTGTCAAATTAATGTTTCCCTTTTCAATAGTATTAATTTTTCAGGTAACTTTTGATTTTTGATGGTATTAATCCTGTAAACTAGCTGTTCACTATTAGTCTGTAAAGGCTGTATCATTTCTAAAAGTGCCACATTCTTTTATTGGGATATAATATGGAGAAAAAAAAAACCTGAATCCCAATATCCAATACATGGATATATCACCATAACCATATAAACTTTGCAGAATACAATCCACAGTTTAGCAAAATAGTTACTAAAAGTTTCAATTTTAATGTAGTCTATCATATTGATTTAATAATTACCTTTTATGATATCCAGTAAATTGTTTTAGGTTTGATAATCTTTATTGTCCAGTAGGTGTTGTGGATGCAGAGTTACGACGAGCAGTCATACAACGGGTGGTGACACGAACAGTCCTGAGCTGCTTTAGTTTTCCACCTTGATACTGGTTAAATACTGAGAAATATGCTTTGCTTGACAAATTAAAAGTAATTAAAATAATTCCATATATGGAACAAGCAGCCCAGAATTCATGGGCAGGGAGCACAAAACAGAAGCTGCACAAGTCTCAAAGCAGCAGGGAACCATGTCAGGGAATTATGCCAGGGAACGTGGCAGCGGAGGGCAGGAGGCATGCCTGTGCTTTCAAGAAGTAGTCGCACGCAGTTAGCACCACTGTGATGGGGGGCGTTCTAAAAAAAAAAAAAAAAAAAAAAAAAAAAAAAAAAAAACCCTTAGGAAAAAGCTAGCAAAGTGAGCAGGGTTGGGAGGTTTTCTGGACTGTGGACCAGTTAGTCCCTCGGGTTGTCCACCTGGTACTTGTGGAGTCTGAATCTACGCAGGACACCAGATGAAAAAGGATACTTTAAAAAAATCCCACACGCTCTGAATTTAGAATAATATACGGTTATTTATTTAGGGGTAGACTCAAAGGTCACAATCCTTGCTGGAACCGGGAACAGCAACTGAATTCCATAGCCAAAATAGAGGCTGAACGCATGCTTTACATTGGCATAAATAGTATAAGAGGCCATGCCAAGTGGGCAGATAACTTAAAGGCTACTGGTATCAATAATTTCTACAGCAGCATATACTAAATTTAATATATGGGAATGACACCTCTAGCATAAGCGATACCTTGTGCCACTGTACACTCTTTTATTTTTTATATTGTTTTTATTGAGCTATATATTATTCTCTGCTCCTCTGCCTTCCTCTCCCTATCCTTTTATCCTCTCCCATGATCCTCATTATCCCATTTTTTTCAGGAGACTTTGATTTTTATACTTCCCATGTACATTTGATCCATGTATGTCTCTCTTAGGGTCTTCTTTGTTGTCTAGGTGCTCTGGGGTTGTGAGTAGTAGACTAGTTTTTCTTGTTTGTTTGTTTGGTTGGTTTATGTCTAAATGCCACTTATGATTGAGTACATATGATATTTATCTGTCTTGGTCTGGCTTACCTCACTCAATATGTTTTCTAGATCCATCAATTTGAACATAATTTCAAGATGCCATTAATTTTTTCTTCTATATAATTTTCCATTGTGTAAATGATTCAATTTTCTTAATCCATTCTTTGGACGGAGGATATTTAGGTTGTTTCCAGGTTCTGGCTATGATAAACATTGATGCTATGAACATAGTTGAGCACATGCTCTTGTGGTATGATTGAGCATCCTTTGGGTACATATCTAAAAGTGGTATTTATTGCTGGGTTTTAAGGTAGGTTGTTTCCTAATTTTCTGAGAAATCAGCATACTGAAATTCAAAGTGGCTGTACCAAGGGATTTGGTTTTATGTTGATAAGTAATCAAATTCTACTATCATTATAATTGGAGTATAATTAGGGAAACAGATTATAAAATCCATTGGAATAAGTGGGTGTTCAAAATATTTGTTACAAGAGTAAACACAGTAAAATATGTGTTTATAAACTCAGGAACATATATGTATGTAACAATATTATAATACAAAGAGACTAAAAGTCTGAGAGAAAGCAACTGTGGGGGTATTGGCAGGGATTGGAAGAAGGAAATTACATAGTTTTATTTTAATTTCAAAAATGAATCTAATGACCTCTTGATGAAACATTTTTAATTTTTTTCATTATTTTAATGACTTCATAATCTTTAGTCTAATCTTGAAAAAGCCCTTTTTGTCTCAAAGTATAAAATATACAAAATAACTTTTAAGAAAACACATAGTTATTCACAAATATTTAAATGACATTATCATTTTTTCAGTAAGTAAAATGCAATGCCATAAATGATATATTCAAGGGAAAACACAATGTAAACTTAGAACATTTGCATCATTGAACACTATTCACCTTAGAAACTAAGTCATAAAATTTTTAGGTAAAATAGATGGAAGTAGAAAATGTTATATTGAATCTGGTAAGCCAGACCCAGAAAGATTAGTACCATACATTTTCTTTCCTTTGTGGTTCTTTCCTCCAAATATTAAGATATGAGTACATGTACTAGAGTACCACAGAAACCACAAAAGCAAATGGTAACATGGTGGTGAGGAATGATAAAAGGAGAGATGAGAAAAACTGAGAAGATTTGAATGGAAAGTGGGAGGAAGGTCAGTACAGAAGGAGAGGAAGAGAGAAGGAAGCATAACATGAAAGATGCTAGTTTAAACATAAAGATTTTATTTATTTATTCCAAATATCATATTCTATTTTATTTATTTCAAATATCATATTCTATGTGTATTTGTATGTACGTATATGTTTTACTCACATAAACAATTCTAAATAAAGAAATTCAGTAGGTTGTAACATACACACACATACACCAATAAAAACAAAAAAGTGGTCAGAAATATTAGACGGAGCAAGGGAAGGTGCAGTGTATGTGCAGAGTTGGAAGAAAGAAAGGAAGTGTATCTCTCTTCAACCAAAATCATGAAAATGGCATCATGATGGATGGCAAATCTCTCAAAAAATGGAAGTGATGTTGTAGTAAAATTATCATGTCCATACTAATGTCTAATTTTTTCCTTATAATAATTTCCAATAATCTTACAGTTGTTTCAAGTACTACTTTAACTTCTATTTATTTTTAGTAGCCATTTTTAGATAGTATAAGATAAGGTTTTAGTTCCAGTTTAGTGCATGTAGTTTCAGTTTTGTCATGATCAATCATTGAGAAGATTACTCACTCCTTGGAAATGCTTGGCACCTTTGTCAAAAGGTTTAAGTGGAAATAACTAGTTTCATTTAGATGTTTCCTAATCTATTGCATACACCATTGTTCAGACTTTTATACTAATAGCATAATTTTTCAAGCATTATGATTTTTAATATTTGCAATCATTTAGTGTTATGGCTTAAGACACTTTCTTTTCTTTTTTGTTATAATTTCTTTGACCATTGGCTTTTGAATTTGATTTTATATAAATTTTAGTAATTTAAATATATCATAGCAGTTTGATAAGAATTGTACTTTATTAATGGCTTAGTTTCTACAATGAGGAAATTTTAATAATACCAATTATTATTTATGAATACAGTAGAGCTTTCTATTAATTTGCTTTTTTTTTTAAACTAACATCTTGGACTGAGTGTACAAATCTTTCTCCTCCTTGGTTAAAGTTACCTCTAATTACACTATCTATTTTTCATGTATTATAATGGTAATTTTTCTCTTTCTATGTTTATACTTAATGTTTAAAATGTAACTTAATTTTAGTTTCATTTCCCTGTAAATTCAATGTGTTCAATTATTAATTCTAACTTTCTGTCTCTTCAAAATTTTCTATACAAATCTCATTTTTTAATTTTATTTTTAAGATTATGATATAATTAAAATGAGTCCCACTTCCATTTACTCCTCCAAATCCTCACATATATTATTCTTTGATCTCTTTCAATGTTATGGCCTCTTTTTTCATAAATTGTTATTACATGCAATATATATATATATATATTTCTAGATATAACTACTCAGTATCTTTTAACGTTACTTGTATGTATGTTTTCAGGATTGACCTTTTGGTATTGGATGACAATGGTGTCTTTTTCCAAACATATAAATTAACACTACTTTCTGTTTGTAATGTTTATTTTTGTCTCCCATCTAATTGCTCTGACTGGAACTTCTGCAACTATTTTTAGTGTAAGAAGTTAATAAGAGCAACCTTTTGTTCTTCTAAATTGTAAAAAAAAAAAAAACCACCCTTTTCCTTTCTTTCTTTCTTTCCTTCCTTCCTTCCTTCCTTCCTTCCTTCCTTCCTTCCTTCCTTCCTTCCTTCCTTCCTTCCTTCTTGTCTTCCTTCCTTCTTCTTTCCTTTCCTTTTTTAATTAGCTACTAAATGAAATGAAACTGGTGATGTTTTTCTACTTTTTATTTTTATATTCATGTGACCTCTATTATCCTTAGATACAAATATTATATACCTAATTTGTTGAATTTTTATATTTGAAAGGTATTGACTTGGTCAAATACTTTTGTCTTTTTTGTTTTTTGTTTTTGTTTGTTTGATTCTTTGTTTTTTGAAATAGGGTTTCTCTGTAGCTTTGGAGCTTGTCCTGAAACTAGCTCTTGTAGACCAGGCTGGCCTTGAACTCACAGAGATCTTCCTGCTTCTGCCTCCCAAGTGCTGGAATTAAAGGCATGTGCCACCACCACCCGGCTCTCAAATACTTTTTCTGTATCTCATTCTTTGATCATTGCGTTAACACATTGTAACGTATTAGTCTATGATAACCATTCCTTGTACTCCATTTCATTGCATTAAATAATCTGCTTAATGTACTATTAGTACTCTGCTGAGAACTTATTTTATTTGAGTTAACCAAAAATATTAAGCATTCATTTACTTTCCTTATAAAGAAAGCTCATGTTTGTCATTAATATCAGGTTGATGCTGCTTTCTGTATATTTTAAGATCTGGGAAAAGACAGGTATTATCTAAAATTTGGTAGACCTTGGCAGTCTTGGATTTTTCTTTGATGAGTATGTGGAAGATGTTTTATTAGTGATTCATTGAGCATATTTGTTATTTGTCTGTTATGATTGTTATAGTTTCTCTAAAATTTATTTTTGATATATTATACACATCTATGGAATTCTTTTCTTCTAAGTTACTCAAATCTTTGCATGCATTTCTTCAGAGTAGTGCCTTATTTGTTATGTCTGTAAATTAACAGATCGTCTTATACTTGTGATTTAACTTGAATTTCTCTTTGCAATTTTTGTGTTCAAAATTTGTCAACTTCATTCACAGTTCAATTCTCATTTTTGTTGATATTGCAATCTTTATAGCCTTTAGTTATTATATCTCTTCTATTATTTTAACTTTTTATTTGAAGACATACTTTATTGTAACTGGCTTTTCCTTGACTTAATATAGTTTCTGAGGCTGGGTGTGGAATATAGCCATGTAGAGATTGTTTCACCTGTGTTTCTAAAAGCAACTAGCACACAGCAAGAGACTATCCTGTTGTATTTAGTGTTTAACTGGGCAATAGAATACAGTAGGACCACCGACTTCCTTTGATTGGTCCCTGTGAGATAGGGTCCTTTCTTTGCTTCCATCTCAATATGACATAATTCTCCACACTTCCTTTGATATTAGAGAAGTTTATCCCTCTTGAGAAGTGTTTTAGAATGTTCTGGGTTTTTTGGTTTTTTTTTGTTTTTGTTTTTTGTTTTTTTTCTTTTCTTGTAGGTAGTGAATTACCTGTTGGTTCAAGGAAATCTCTTCTTTGTGTGAAGCAAATATTCCAGTCTGGGGAAGTATTAATACAGCATGATTTAAGCAACATCACTTTTATTGTAACTTAGTTTCTGTTTTCAAAATACTATGGGTATGGATATGGACTACATATGGATATACCAGAAATGATTTCATATTTTCAGAATACACAAAGATTTTCTGACTTTTGAGTAGTTAATAGCCGAAGTTGTTGAATAAAAATGAATGGGTGACTCTGTTACTCACATGTTATAATAAAATCTTGGAATAAAAATTAAAATGACAATTGTTATAAATCTATTCACAAAACTCTAAGAAAATAATTTAAAAAGAACCCTCAATTTGATTTAGAACAATCATAATTGAAACAACAAAGGAGACAAGAGAAAAGACCATTCAGTTAATTATAGACTGTACCACAATCTTCAGTCTTATTCCTTCTGCAGTAATACAATTCAACAGAAATACTTAAGCTGATCCCTAAAATGGACCTGTAATGTGTTACTATTATATACTAAGGATTAATAGAATTTCAAAGAAATATAACAAGAATATTCTATAGGTCTCTGTTCTAAATGCTGAGAAGAAATTTTTGGAAGAGCTGAAGACAAAGACTATTGATAGTAACACACATTCGTAATATTTATTGAAATGTGTCTGTGTAGTTGGTCTTATATTCACTATGAAGAAATATGAATCTGATTTATATTCATTAGAATCTACCAAGTTGGTAATAAAGGGATAAAACAATGCTCCTAAGTTAATTAAAGAAATGTGATGGAAACTACCAGCTTGACACATGCATAGTTTTATGAACTCGGGGTTAGAAAATATATGGTTTTATGAAATTTCTAAATATATTTTTATAAAAAGTAAGACAGTTTGTTGAGACTACATTTATGAGAAGTATAGAAGTATAAAAATAAGCAAGCTAAATAATATTAGAGATATAAAAGCTAAGTGATATCTCATTTCCTTGCTAGATAAGTTAAAAAGCCATAGCACTAAACAGACTCCTTTAGACTTATCCTCATATCCACCAATTAGTGCAGTTGTCAACCCTTATTAGAAAAGATACAGTTTGTGGCAGATAGAGATTAACAGGCACCCAGAATGGATCAATATATAGAGAATAAGAGCCTGTGGGTAGCTCAACCCTGAACAGCATGTCTATATCACATACCTTCTCCCTAGACTCAGGGTTCCTTGTACAATAGAGTACAGAAAGATTAAAAGTCAGAGGCAGTGAATGACTTTCAATGAAACAGTATTTTCTAAAGAAGGTAGGGTATTCATGCATATGAACCCACAATGGTTGGGGTAGCATGTGCAAGATCAGTGCAAGCTCAAGCCAGAAAAACATCTCAGCATGGAGCTAGGAGGTGATAATGGAGTTCCACTCTTACACAACTAGTGAATGACAGGGACTGTAGTTCAGCCACTGTTGGCTTGACCACGCTTCTGTAGAGGCCATATATCTAAGAGTATATGAGCAGCACAAACTCTAGTTGACGGATTTAAAAATAGGAGAACACAAATTGGACATGTATGGAAGACCAGGCCCATTTGCAAAAGATGCTTTCTTTATTTCAGTGTGTATTTTTGGCTACTTTATTAAAATTTAGTTGTCTATAAGTGTGTAGACTTATGTCTGGATATTTCATTCAATTTCATTGTTCAACATGTCTGTTTTACATCAGTGTCATGTGGTTTTTCTTATTATATCTCTGTGTACAGCTTGAAATCAGGGATGGTGATAGCTCTGGAAGTTCTTTTATTGTTCAGGGTCATTTTAGCTATCCTATGTTTTTTATTTTCCCTTTATGAAATTGAGTATTATCTTTCAAGATCTATAATGAATTGTGTTGGCATTTTGATGGGGATTGCACTGAATATGTAGATTGCTTTTGTTAGGATGGCTATTTTTACTGTGTTAATTCTATTGACCCATGGGCTACTGGAGACCTTTCTATATTTTGATATTGTCTTCGATTGTTTCTTCAAAGACATGAAAATTTTGTCATATAAGTTTTTCACTTGATTTTTTAGGGTTAATTCAAGGCATTTCATACTGTTGTGATTGTGAACTGTTGCTTCACTGATTTCCTGATTTGAATATAGAATAGCAACTTATTTTTGGGTTAATCTAGTATCCAGTCACATCACTGAAGATGTTTATCAGCTATAGAAGTTCCCTGACAAAATTTTTCGGTTCTCTTATGTTACTATCTTATCATATGCAAATAACAATACTTATACTTTTTTTCCTCTTCAATTTGTATCCCCTTAATCTCTTTCAGCTGTCTTACTGCACTAGTTAAAACATTAAGTATTGTATTGAATAAATATGGAGAAAGTGGATAGCCTTGTTTTGTTTCTAATTTTAGTGGAGCTGCTTTGAGTTTTTCTTTATTTAATTTATTTTGGGATATAGGCTTGCTGCAAATTGTCTTTACTGTGTTTAGATATGTTCCTTGTCTTCCCAGTCTCTCCAAGGCTTTTATCTTGAAGGGGTGTGGATACTATCAAAGACTGTTTCAGTGTCTTATGAGATATTTATCTGCTTCTTTTTTTCTTTCAGTTTGTTTATATGGTGGACTACGTTGACAGATTTTTGAATATTGAACCATCCCTGAACCTCTGGGATAAAGTCTACTTGATCATGGTGCGTGATATTTTTGATGTATTCTTGAATTCTATTTGCAAGTATTTTTTGAGTAGTTTTACATCTATGTTCATAAGGGAAATTGGTCTGCAATTCTTTTGTTGTTGTTGTTGAACCTATATAGGGTTTGGATATCAAGGTGACTGATGCCTCATACAATGAATTTGGTAATGCTTCTTCTGCTTTTATTTTATGGAACAATTGCAAGAATATTGATGTTACTCTCTTTTGAATGTCTGGTAGAATTTTGTACAAAACATCCTGGCTCTGGGCTTTTGTTGTTGTTGTTGTTGTTTGTTTTGTTTTTATTTATTTTTGTTTGTTTATTTGGGAGACTTTTGATGTATCTGTTTTCTTAGTGGTCATAAGTCTATTTAAGTTGTTATTTGATCTTAAAAATAAAGCTGTTATTTAACTTTGGTATGTATTATGTGCTGAAAAAAAATCCATTTCTTTTAGATTTTCCGGTTTTGTGGAATGCAGGTTTTACAGTATGTCCTGATGATTCATTTGGTATTTTCTAGTATCTGTTGTTATGACCTCTTTTTGTTTCTCTGATTATGTTAATTTAGAAGTCTATCTCCATCCTTTAACTTGGGTTTTATATGGGTTTTGTCTATCATGTTAATATTCTCAAGAACGAATTCTTTGTTTCATTTCTTTGTTTTGTTCTCTGTTTCTATTTGCTGATTTAGACCAACATTTTCATTATTTCCTGCCAACTGTTCTTGGGTATGTTTGTGTCTTTTATTCCAAAGCTCTCAGATGTGATGTTAGGTGCTAGTACGAGATATCTGCAATTTAGTTTCTGAAGGTTCTTGTTGCTATAACCTTCCTCTTAATACAGTACCACTTTTATTTTGTCCCATAAATTTGGGTATGGTTTGTACATTCATTTTCTTTAAATTCAAGAAAGTATTTAGTTTGTTATTATTCATTTCTGTCTTGACACAGTAGTCATTCAGTGGAAGATTGCTTATTTCCATTATTTCATAAGGCTTTCTGTTGCTTCTGTTCTTGAATCCAGCTTTAATCTGTTGTGGTCTAATAGGATGCAGGTGGTTGCTTCAGATTTCTTGTATCTATTGAGACTTGCATTTGTGCTTCATGTATGTGGTCAATTTGGAGGAAGTTCATTGGGTGCTGAGACAGAAAGTGTATTCATTGTGTTTGGGCAAATATTCTGTAGATATATGTTTAGGTCCATTTTGTTTAGAATTCAGTTAGGCCCAGTATCTCCCTGTTTAGTTTTATCTGGATGACCGGTCCTTTGGTAAATGTGGAATGTTGAAGTTTCCCACTAATAAGGTATGAAGGATATGTGTAATCTCAGCTTTAATATGTTTCTTTTACAAATGTGGCTGTTCTTGCCTTTGGTCATAGATATAAAATAATTGATACTTCATCGGGGTAGATGTTTTCTTTTGAGAAAAATATAAATTGTCCCTATCTCTTTTGACTTAATTTTTGGTTTGAAGCCTAATTTTTAGATATTAGAATGGCTAATCTAGCTTGTTTCTTAGGTCTACTTGCTTGGAAAAATTTTTTTCTATCCCTTTACTCAGAGGTAATGCTTATCTTTGATGATGAGGTGTGTTTCTTGTATACAGCAGAACGTTGGATCCTGTTTTTGCATCCATTCTGCTCGTCTGTTTCTTTTTATTAGGGAATTTAGCTCATTGATACAGTTGTCAATGACCAATGCCTCTTAATTCCTCTTATTTTGCTGTTTTTTGTTGTTGTGGTGGTGGTGGCAGTGGTGGTGGCTGTGGTGTGTGTGTGTGTGTGTGTGTGTGTGTGTGTGTGTGTTTGCTTCCTTTCTTTTGTTTTTGCTGGTGTGATCATCTTTTACTGATTTTTTATGGGTGTAGCTAACTTCTTTTGTTTGGAATTTTTCTTCTAGTACCTAATATGAAAGTGTGTATGTAGATATCTAGTACTTGAATTTGACTTTACCATTGGATGTTTTATTTCTCCATCTATCATGATTGAAAGCTTTGCTGGGCATAATAGCCTGTTAACTGGAATCTGTGTCATCTTAGAGTCTGCAGGACATACTGGAATCTGTGTCATCTTAAGAGTCTGGCAGGACAATCTATTGGCCATTGAGAAAATCAAGGTATAATAATAATATTAGGGTCTGCCTTTGTATAGTACCTTGGGGGATTTTTCCTTTGAAGCTATTAATATTGTTTGTTGTGTAGCTTTAGGTGCTTTGATTACTAATGTGGCAACGGAAACTTATTTTCTGTTCAATCTATTTGGAGTTCTGTAAGCGTTATATATCTGTATTGGGAGTGTCCTTCTTTAGGTAATATGCAATTTTCTTCTATTAATTTTTTAAATTATATTTTGGGATTTTGGTGTGTGTGATGCTTCCTTTCTTTTATTTCTATTATTCTTGGGATGGGTCTCTTCAGATTTCCTGGATTTTTTTTTCAAGAGGGGAACAGGAACTCTTTTAGATTAACATTCAATGTTTTATGAACAATGTATTTTATATCACATCTTTAATTCATGAGGTTCTTCCATCTCTTCTATTCTGTTGGTGATGCTTGCTTCTGTAGATCCTCTTGCTTACTTAATTTTTCATTCCAGAACTCCTTCATTTTCTGTTTTCTTAATTGTTTCTATTTACACTTTCAGATCTTGAGTAACTTTATTGATCTATTTCCACTGTTTCTTTTTTTTTTTTCATGCCATCTTGGCTTCTTTTTTTAAATAAATTATTCTTTTACTTCAACTTTTTGTTTATCATTTTCTCAATTGCTTTGAGGGATTTATCTATTTCCTATTTAAGAACCTGTATCATCTTTATAAAGTTGTTTTTAAGGTCATTTTCTTTTGCTTCAGGTGTGTTGGACTATTCAAGGCTTGCTGTAGTAGGAAAGTTCAGTCACAATACACTGCCTTAAATGGTATTGACTGGGTTTTTATGCTACAATGTAGACATTGGATTTGGGGTGATTATCTGTCTAGTAGTTGACTTCTGCGTTGTCTTTGTTAGATGTATGATTTGTTCCTTGGTTTCTGTTTTCTTTCTAGTCTGATCCAACTGGCCTGTGGTTCAGCAGAGGATTTCCAGCATAGCTGGGAGTTATATTTCTGAGAGTAGGAGTTGTGGATTGGGTTATGGTCATGAGAGGAGTAGGCTGAGCAGGCACTGAGAGACTGGGGACAGTCCACAGGCTATTATTCTACCTAAGTTCAAGCACCTGACGTGGCTTCTGGTGGGGAAGAAGTGCATCAGACTTTCTGACTGTCATCAAGTCAAGTAAAGTACAATTGAAAAGGTCAGATTGGCAAGGAACATTGAGATGTCATGAAGTGAAACTGAAAACATGAAGCCTGTGTTGCAATAGAGAACAGAGAATGTTAGAGATACCATGAACATATGACATTTTTGGCACTTAAGGAAGAGAACACCAGGTTATTTCTTAGTATTGTTTAGAAGAAAACTACCCACTATAATGATTCAAATTGACTCACCCCATTGATAGCTGAAAATCATGATTATTATTGTTTTGGTCTGCTTTCAACTGACTAATTAATGTTTATGGTTTTTTTCTTTATTGAGACAAGTTCTCATTCTCCATCCTTTAGCCTCACTGGCTTGGAATTTACTGTACAGATGAAACTGTCCTTAAATTCACAGAGATCCACTTGGCATTCCCTCCCATGAGCATGAAGTATCTAAACTGAAGTCTTCAAGCTTATTAATGATGTTACTTCCTGGACTCTTTCTTCAGCCCTTAACCCATTAGAATAGTGACTATGTCAAATTTGTGTTCATCTTGATCACTAGGGAGAATGAATACTCAGAAATTGTATGGCATAAACATGAACTGACACACGTATTATTACTTTACCCAAGTCCCACAGGTCAAACAGATCATCAAGGACAGGATTATATGTATATGCTCATCAAGTTCCACATAGCAAATCACTGATAATGTCTAAATTGTTTTGTTTGTTGAGATAGAAAAAGTTCACATATTTATCAAACTATTTTAAACTCCAAAATATTCATGTTGCCTTTCAACATTTAAGAAGAGACATCCTTAATGGAAAAAAAAAAAAAGATTCTTGGCTTTAGGTTTATACCTCAATTTAGCAGAGAAAACTCAGCTTTACAACCTAGTGGCTAGTGTTACCTCAAGATGTTTATTTTATTTATGGCTATTGTGAAAGGTATTGTTTCTCTGATTTCCCTCTCAGCTTTTTTATGATTTGTATATAGGACGGCTACTGATTTTTTTGAGTTGATCTTGTATTTTGCCATATCACTAAAGGTATTGATCAGCTGTAGGAGTTCTCTGGTAGAGTTTTTAGGGTCACTTATATATACTATCATATCATCTGCAAATAACAAAAGTTTGACTTCTTCCTTTCCAATTTAAATCCCCTTGATCTCCTTTTGTTGTCTAATTGATATAGTCAGAACTTCAAGAACTATGTTGAAGAGATATGTAAAGAGTGGACAGTCTTGTCTTGTTCTTCATTTTAGTGGAATCATTTTGAGTTTCTATTTAATTTGATGTTGGCTGTCGGCTTGTTTTATATTGCTTTTTATTATATTTAAATTTGTTCCTTGTATCCCTGATCTCTCCAAGACCTTTATCATGATTTTGTCAAATGCTTTTTCAGCATCTAATGAGATGATCATAAAGTTTTTTCTTTCAGTTTATTTATATGATAGATTACATTGATAGATTTTCATATGTTGAACTAGCCCTGCATCTCTGGGATGAATCTGACTTGATCATGGTGAATAATTTTTTTGATGTGTTCTTGGATTCAGTTTTCCAGTATTATATTGAGTATTTTTGCACTCATTTCATGAGTGAGATTGGTCTGTAATCTGTTTTCTTGGCTTAGTCTTTGTCTGTTTTTGGTATCAGGGTAACTGTAGCCTTATAAAAAGAGTTTGGCAGTGTCCCTTCTGTTTCTTTTATGTGGAATACTTTGAGGAGTATAAATACTAGTTCTTCATGAAAGTTCTGGTAAAACTCTGCACTCAAACCATCCGGCCCTGGGCTTTTTTCAGTTAGGAGGTTTTGATCACAGCTTCTATTACCTTGCAGTTTATAAGTCTATTTAAATTTCTCATCTGGCCTTGATTCAATTTTGGTATATGGTACCTATCCAAAAAAGTGTCCATTTCCTTTACATTTTCCAAATTTGTGGAGTACAGCTTTTCGTAGTCCGACCTAATGATTCTTGGATTCCCACTTTTCGTTTCTGACTTTGTTAATTTAGATGTTCTCTCTCTGTCTTTTGATTAGTTTTGATAAGGCTTTGTTTACCTTCTTGATTTTCTCAAAGAACTAGCTCTTAGAATCTAAGACAAATCAAAAACAACGTTATTTTCTTTGGCTTTAAAAAAAGAACCTAATAGCAGCATTTTTGTTCCATCTCAAATTACCTACCACTTGTGACTTTAGTAATTCCCAGATGTCTTTAAGCAAAAACATATTGGTGATACTCTCTAGGGAGAAGAAAATAAAATCATCATTTGGAATATTTCAAACAAAATATTTTATTAATTTAAAAATCAACTTTCGACACCTCACTTGTAAAATGAGGGTCCTTTCTGCCTAGACACTATCAATACTAGGTATTTACTCCTATAACTTCTATCTTGTTGGAAGACACATTATTCATGTTATTTTGCCACAATTCATCACCTTTATATGTATGTGTATTTGTTTCTTTTAGGGGATAAGCCTTTGAGGATAATTAGCGCCCTGACCCCACCATCAGCCTTATGCAGCAGACTTGTGTACTAGCCATCAACAAACAAAACAACATCATTCCTGGTGGTTTATTTTAAAGAAGTTTTTGACTTTCTTCAGACTTGCTAAGTTCTTTTTCTGAGTTATCTGCTTTTCTTCATATAATTTACCTTTTCTATAAATCGAAATTATGCTTTACATGGGCTAATAATACATCTTATTTGTAGAGTGCATACTTAACATATTTATGGTCATGGGTTTAATACATGTGATAAAAATTAATAACTACTGAGTCATTACACACACACACACACACACACACATGGGGCTTTTATTCATATAGCTTCAATATAAAATTCCTAAGCATAACCAATGTTCTTTTAACTTTTTAATTTAAAAATAATTTTGTTTTGTTGATATTGTTTTAACTTTTTAAAGTATGGACTAGCATACATTAATTAGACATGACTTTTTTTTATTTGAAGCATGGATAGTATACACCACAATTAAATGTCTGTATAACAAAATAACGAGCATGAGCACGTTGATGTAAAGACAGTAAAGAAAGTGTGTATACATTTTAGGAGGTGGAGGGAGAATCTCTCAAAGAGATCTTAGTACCTAAGTAATATGGAGTGGCCTCATTTACTTAGACCAAGCACATATATGTATCACTGATTAGCATTTGAGTATCTTAAATAAAGTGAAAGCAGGGGTGTTTCTGACTCTTCTGCCTGCTCTTGGGACCCCTTTCCTACTGCTGGTTTGCTTTTCTCAGCCTAGATATGAGGGTATGTGACTAGTCTTATTGTATCTTGTTATGCAATTTTCAGTTGATATCCTTGATAAGACTGCTCGTTTCTTAAGGGAAACAGGAGGATTGGATCGGTGGGTAGGTGAGGCTAGGAAAAATGGATGAGGGTAGGCTGCAGTAGGAATGTTTTGAAAACTAGGAAAAAAAATTTGTAAAGTGTTTTATGAGCAAAAAAAAATGAGGGGTTGTTTAAATCTTCACTATATACATGGTAAATAATATGACTAAACAACATTGTTGATTTAAACTTATAAAACATTGTTCATTTATATTTTAAAATAGAGTATCTTCTTGGAAACTTGAAAATTTTCCAAAAATGTTTATTTAAAAACTTTCCCATCTCTATCATAAATTCTCACTTAATTAACAGACATAAGATATCTCGAAATTAAACATACTGTTGATTATTTGCAAATGTTCAATGAGACTTGCTTTACTCAAAGCAAATGAGTAAAATATTTTAGGTATTTATGTTGCCAATGATTCAATTAAAGCAATAATTTTCAGTAAACCAGTTAAATTGTACCGGCTATGAGAATCTGTGCTTCCAGTTAAATTCCAACTTACCAATTTAAGGCAATGTTTTTTTTTTTCATCAAAGTGATAGAAACTGAGGAATATCTTTGTTCTGAGGAAATTAAAGGGCATTTTGATAATTGAACGTTTGTCATTCTATTTCTTACATATTCTATGAAGTGAGCTCTCTGCCTGAATAGCAATCAAGTAATAACTCAGAGGAGTCTAGAGGATTTCCTCGGGGAAGACAGCTATTTAAGTAAGAATAGTTGTTATTTTTGAAAGAGTTTGAACCTTTTATTAAGTCTACCCAGAAAGGAGGAATGAAAACTTCTCTTGTCCCAGGCTTCAACTAAGAAAGGATGTCATGATTTTATGGGAGAAATCAGAGTCACTCAGACTCTGGTGGGGTTGTGTTGGATTGTCCGCTGCCACGCTCCCTGCTTTGTTACATCTCTAATGTTTCATTTAGAGTTAATAGAAGTCCGTGGCCACCTCCTGGAAAGAAAAAATTGCAACTGTAACAGGCCAAAGTGGATTGCTGAGTAGAAGAAAAATTGGTGGGCACAAGCACTTTTATAGCACGTAATATCTTCACTATCTCATGGATACATTGATTAAAAGGGAAACATATTGGGGCAAAAATGCAAATTATAAATATAACGCCATTGTCTGTGATTTGTATTCAGGCCTTTTTAAGGAAAATTTACTTCATATTTTTTCCACAAAGTAATATGTAATAATTGTATATGAGTTGCTAAGATTTGGATCAACACACTTTTAATTTATTTTTATTTATTTTTTTTTGACTTAAGTTTTTTTTTCTTTTTTTTCATGGTTTTATTTTTTTTTCATGGTTTATTTTTTTTATATTTAAAATTTCCATCTCCTTCCTCCTCCTCCCCCTCCCTCCCCTCCATTCCTCTCCCCCTTCCTCTCCCTCCTCTCCCCCTTCCCTCTCCCTCCCCTCCCCTCCACCCATACCTCCCCTCCCTCCCTCTCAAGGCCAAGGAGCCATCAGGTTTCCCCACTCTATGCTAAGACCAAGGTCCTCCCAACTCCCCCCAGGTCCAGGAAGGTGATCGACCAAGCTGAGAATGGCTTCCACAGAGCCCATCCATGAAGTAAAATCAGAGCCAGAGCCATTGTCCTTTGCTTCTCAGTCAGCCCCCGCTGTTGGCCACACTCAGAGAGACAGGGTTTGGTCGCATGATCCATCAGTCCCATTCCAACTGGAGTTGGTGATCTCCCATTAGTTCTGTCCCCACCGTCTCCATGAGTGAACGCACCCCTCTCGTTCCTGACTTTCTCCCTCATGTTCTCTGCTCCTTCTGCTCCTCAGATCGGGACCTTGGGAGCTCAGTCCAGTGCTCCAATGTGGGGCTCAGTCACCTTCCCCATCTGTCGCCAGCTGGAGGTTCCCTCACGGTCCTGACTTTCTTTCTCATGTTCTCTCTCCTTCTGCTCCTCATCAGGACCTTGGGAGCTCAATCCGGTGCTCCAATGTGGGGCTCTGTCATTTTCTTCATCTATCGTCAGGTGGAGGAGGTTCTATGGTGATATGCAAGAAATTCATCAGTATGGCTATAGGAACTGGCCTTTTCAGGCTCCCTCACCTCAGCTGCCCAAGGAACTAACTGGGGGCATCTCCCTGGAAACCTGGGAACCCCTCTAGGGTCAAGTCTCTTGACAACCCTCAGGTAGCTCCTTAAATTAGATATATGCTTCCCTGCTCCCATATCCACACTTCCTATATCCCAAGCACCCCATTCCTCTGAGCTCCCCCCGTTCTCCCCTTCACACTTTTCTCTCCCCATCTTCCCTTGGCCCAGTCTTGCCCAACCCTCAAGTTCCCAATTTTGCCTGGCGATCGTGTCTACTTCCAATATCCAGGAGGATTACTATATCTTTTTTTGGGAGTTCACCTTCTTATTATCTTCTCAGGATCCCAAATTTATAGGCTCGATGTCCTTTAAATATGGCTAGAAACCGAATATGAGTGAGTACAATCCCATGTTCATCTTTATGGGTCTGGGTTACCTCACTCAGAATAGTGTTTTCTGTTCCATCCATTTGCCTGCAAAATTCAAGATGTCATGTTTTTTTATACCGCTGAGTAGTATTCTAGCATGTATATATTCCACAGTTTCTTCTGGATCACACACTTTTAAAAGAGCATCAGGAGTAGACCATTATTTATATAGTCAAACGGGCAGTATTAAGTTTTAGCACTGGTTAAGTTGTAATTTTAAAAGATTGTGGTTGTATTTATAGGCTTCTCATGAAACTCAGCTTCAAAAATCTGCCTCTTTTTCCCAACTGATATGGATTAGAAGGCTATGATCAGAAATTTATTTAATGCTTTACTCTTTAACCTAGTGGGAAAAAGAGTGCTAAAGTTTTATGTCCATGAGAAGCTAGTTAGAAACAGCTGTTTTCATTCAACTCCATATTAAAGCGGTATTCTCAGACTTTAGTATTCATGCTAGGGGCTTTTAAAATAAGATTATTCCTCAATTCCCTGGAACTTGTTGGTTCTTTTTTTTCTTGAGTCTGGTTTGACCAGAATATTTTCAATAATCAGCAAAATTTGTGGAGATGGCCTTTAAGTTGATCGTGAGATTAGCTTTACAATTATCATTGAAAAAGTATGAATGTTCGTATTCATAAAATTGTTTGGGGGGTGTGAAGTGGCATATATTGGGTCTGCTGTTTCAATGATGACATTCTGCATGGTCAAGGGCAGTCAGACTTTTAGCACAGTCCCTCAAAACATTTAGGGCCCAGGTAGTATGATATCTACCCTGTAGCTCCTTCATCATGGTTTGCTCAAGCCATAGAGCCACCAGTTGTCCTAGTAAAAAAGGCCAGACATTGTCCTTTATATTCTAGTATTGTGGAAAAGATAACAAAGTGAATTTGGGGCAATCAAAAGTAATAAAGGTTGATAACCACTAAAACAATGGTGACATTTATAGTTTAATAGTATGATGAATCCCTATTAGCTGGAGACAAGATGGAGATGAGTCTTTTTCTTTAAAAGATATGTTGGCCTTTTTGAAATTTTGACATCTGAGTGTAAGCTTAACTTTTGAAAATACCAAAGGCCAACTGGGCAATAGTTCTATAAGGAAAGAGCAGCCCTAGGCTGCACAGACAAGAAAGATAGTGAAGCCCAAAGAAAGGTTGGCACATTAAGGATTGTACACAACCAAATGCTGCATGAAACAAAACCAGAGCTCTATGTTTGACTTGCACTATAGAGAATGGCCCTCAGTTTTGGTATTATATAGAAAAAAATGAGAGCCCTCCTTTTTGCACAAATATATCATTGTTGTGATTATTTATAAGACAGAACTCGCAGTATGCATGTTGATATTTCAGTAGATGTTTATCCTTGGGCAGAAACTCAACGTCATCAGTTCAGCCAGACATGTTTACTTCTTCTCCTATGGATGAATTGTGTGAGCAATCGCCAAAGCATCTAAAATATTAGCTCTAAATATTGGCTTAATTAATAAGCAGATTTAGACAGTATTAGAAATAAATAGGATGACTTGACCACAAGAAATTTCATTGGAATTTTGAATTGATAGATTAATCCACATTTTATAAAAAAAAAAGAATCATTAAAAATGAGGGAATACACTCTGGCAACAGAAAGGAAATCTATTATTTATGTTTTTATTTTGTTTTGGTTTGGTTTTTTTCCACAATCAATATATTTTTCAAGGCAGAACAGTATTTTGCCAGAACTTGGTTAGGCTCCCTTTCCCAGACAGTATATACATTTGTATTGTATTCTTGTGTGTGAGTTATTTTTCTTAGTTTTAATAGCATAAATAAGTAATCTATCATATATATATACATATATAATAGCATATAGAGAGAAATATTAATATATGAGGACTATGAAAACAGACATACTAAAATGACACAAAGTAGCCAAAGAATTGATAAGGTTACAGTCACAATTATCAGTATGTAGCACTGATAATATATTCATAAGGAAGAGAAGAAGAGAACAAACGTAAATAAATAACTACAGGATAATAAAGAATTTAAAAACTATGTTCTCATCTAATTAAAAATTTGAAAACTGTTGGTAATACCCATAAACAGCACTCAGGAAGCCAAGGTAGGAGTCTGTGAGTAGGTTTCCAGCTTCTTTACAAAGTGAGAACTCAACCTAAAAAGCCAAAAATACTTGCAAGCTATTAAGGATAACTGTGATATATTATTAATAGTACAATTTCTGCCTTTGTTTATCCCTTTTGTTTTCTTTGTGATAACTATCCATTTCCCATGTACATGAGTATAAATGCTTATTCTCTGGAGCTATGGTAAACTTCATGAGGTGACCACAGATAAATGGGATTACCTCTGAGTTTAGGTGAACTGTTCCATAGATAATTTTTAATATCCCGAGGTTACATTCATTTGCATTTTAACATTTCAGGCGGCCTTGATGGAGGTGGTGTGTCACTAGAAATAGGCTTTATTGTTTGAAAAGTCTACCCCATACCTAGTGAGGTCTCTATGTCTTGTGCTTATGCTTTTGAATCTTTTTTTTATATTCTCAATGACTGCTCAGTGCTATACCTGCCTGTCACTGTCTCCACAATGATGGACATAGATTCTTTATTCTTCTGGAATTCTCAATCACAAAACTAAGTCCATTATTTTCTAAGTTGCCTTCATCATGGAGTTTATTTACAACATAAGAAAAGTGACTAATGATGAATAATAGAACTGAATTATAAATAAGCACAGCTGATAAATATATATTGAATAGTGCATAATTTCAATGAGTGTATAACTGTCAAATCTATTTGCTCTACTGCAAATAGCTATGGTACCACAGTTAAATACTGTTAATTCCATAAATTAATGGATTTCATGTCTAAAGTTCAGGCAATGCTTTTCAACAATAAAATAAGGAAGTATAATCTTATTAAACATGAAAGACAGAAACAGAGATCAAGAAGAAAAAAATTCAAAGTTTTTCTAATCTGCCTAGTTTCTGGTGTGTGCACACGTGTGTGTGTGTGTGTGTGTGTGTGTGTGTATTTCTCAATCTTCTATATTTTAAAATGAAACATTTTTTAAAATATAGTGAGTAGACCTAAGTGATTAGTTTGTTAAAAGATATTTGCTGTGTGCTATAGTGTTCTCAAAGGAAACTGCTACTCACTGCTGACATGAGAGACCATATTTTATTTAATAAATATGTGTTTCCTACCTTCCTTCATTCTTTAACTCCTTCCTTTAATTTCAATTATTTCATTACTTCTCATGTTAGGTGATATTGAATTTAAGGTCAGGCTCCTGATAACACCACATTCCACCAGCTACATACTCAGCCCTCTTCTTGTTTGTCTTTAGAGACAGAATCTCAGAAATTTGCCCAGGACAGTTTTGAGTAACACTGCAGGGCGTTTAGGCATTGAACTTGTGATCCTCTTGCCTTGGTGTCTGGCACAGCAAAATTACAAACATGTGTGCCCAGACATAGTTGATCTAAGCATTTCATACAGGAAAATCCTTGTCACATTAGCGATGGTATCTGGACCAGACTTTAACATCCTACATTATGATGGAGAACACAGGTGGGCCAGGAAGCCTTTGTACTGTTCTCCCATAAAAAGGTGATTGCACCATAGAAACAGCTTTCTGTTGACTCAGTAACCACACACAGTGCCTGTCGAAGAAGATGCACAACTGGTTAGATAATAGGAACATAACAATTACTTAAGGAGAAATGTGTTCCTTGACTTTGGACCCTGAAGTAGAATTTTTCTTTGCATAGAGGACACTGAATAATATAGTTGGATGATATCAGATATAATTTTATAGCAAATGCACAAATAATTCTTATCTAGAAGTCTGATAAAATGCAAGAGTCTACTAAATTTCATGCTTGTAACAGACTGTGCTCTCCACGGGGGAGTGAATTCTAAAGAATGGGAGAGGTAAAACATCCAATTCAGACAGGCTTATGTGTATGGGAAAGGTTGAAGCCAAGTGATAGGGTTTGATTTTTTCCTGATTGAAACTGTTCACTGTTCATAGTTTGCAAAATCTCCAAGAACCAAAAACTCTAGTCAGACTTCCAGATAGCTACCATGTTCAGATAGGTAGCCAAGTTTTTTCCAGTCCTAGAGCCATTTAAACTTAAGATAGAGAAAAATAAAAGAAAGATATTTTACACACACACACACACACACACACACACACACACACACACACACACACACACACAGGGAGAGAGAGACAGAGACAGAGAGACACACAGAGAAAGACAGAGAGAATGTATCTGTATATGCATTAACAATACCTGGCAGTGTTAAGTATGGAACTGCTGCACAGTCGTTTGCTTCCTTTTAAAATAAATGCCCATGAGTCAATACTAAGAATCTTAAAAACCGTTGTGTAGATGGAGTTTCTTGTGAGATGGTTCTTTTTTGGCTCTGTATGTAATAAGGGTGACTTTCAAATTCTATCTTCAGACTTATAACTCTTTTTTTATTAGCTGATAAGTGTGGTTAAATTGAGGATAATACCTAGGGGCATGTATCATGGGTTACATGCATCCATTACCGGTTTTTCTCCCTTATCAGGCTGAGTTTGAACAAATAATCAAAAATTCTCTATTGCTCTAGCTTTTAGAAATTAGGATGGCTAGTGGGATGTGACGAATGCTGCTCTTCCAGCCCATTCTACCTTTACTTTTGACTGCCTTGGATGGTGCCCCCTTAAGCAAGAGTCCTGGCACTTGCCAGTGACTACCAAAGAGAAAGATATGAGCCACATATTCTATCAGAAACTGAAGACTGGTCAGTCTCTTAATTGTCCACCTGCAGACTGCATGCTGTATGAAAAGCAGGTAAATAAATAAATGCACACTTATTATGACCCTTACATTAGTTTTGCTCCAAATGTCCATTCAAATAAAACATTTTTCTTATCATGTTCTCTGAAAGAGTAGTCTTGCCATCTGGCTCACCGTGTGATGAAAGAGTGAGTCTCTAACCTTGGAGGGGAACTGACACGAAAAGAAGATAGGCTTTGAACTTGAGGGTCATGGATAAAGAAAAGGTTGAAACTTTTTTGACAAAGAAAGGCAAGTTTTCAGAATGTTTTAAACATAAAAGAAATAATAAGCATTTAAGAAAGTGTCTTTACGTTCATTTAGATATCAATGTGAAAAATCAAATACTACCCTATTAGATTAAAATGTACAAATCCTGTGGGTTTTTGTCAGTTAGAAATGAATTTCAAAATTTCAAAAATCTCAGAATGTTTTTTTAAAGTAATAATAGATTTATAATTCTCTCTCCCTTTTCCTCTAGTATCTGGAATTTCCTAACTATGCTGCTTTTTCCTGAAATGAGAGATAGTTCACCTCAAATCTCTAGATTGAGATATCTAAGGATACCAATGCAATAATTTGTAGAGATCATTTTCCTCTCTGATAAAAGTAGGTTAAAATGCCCCAGCAATCAGAGTTTTATCAAGTATGGTTTTCTAAGTTAGAGGTAGAGAGTTTACTAGATATAGTCACGAGAAAGTTAGGAAAGGCACTGTCATCCATCTTAGAATGTAAAAGAAGAGCCCATTTAAGAATGGAGATTAAGGGAAAACATAAAATTTTAATGTGTGTTGATGACATTTATGCAAGCCAGGATCAAGGCTGCCTGAACTAGAACAATTCTCAAATTACATATTGAAAACAAAGTGAATGGGCTGTTCATTTTTTGTATTATAGCCAAGAGTGATTTACGACACAAAATCTGGTTAAATATCTGAACAAGAATACACATTTATTTTTTAAAATTATGTACATTGGTGTTCCAACTACATAAATGTATACGTGATAGTGTCAGTCCCCTGGAACGGAATTACAAACAGTTGTGAGCTGCCATGTAAGTGCTGGGGAGTTGAACGCAGTCCTTTGAAAGAACAGCCACTGCTCTCAACTGGTGAGCCATATCTCCAGCCCCTGTTAAACATTCTTATTACTTAGAATAGAAAAACTTAAAGGCTCCGTGTTAATACAAAGATACTTGCATATTATAATAAACTTTGTTCTATAGAAGAGTACCAATGCCAAGATTGTGTTACTGTCCATGCTTATCACTATATGCTTTTGTCTATTTTATTGATGAAATGAAGATTATCCCACCTTTTGATCTTAAAAGTAGAAATGAACAACAAGATAAGAACTGCAAAAGAAACCTCCGTATGTGTTTTAAATCTTGGTTTTAGGATGCATAGTAAGAAGAAATGTAATCATGTTTTAGCTTGAAAGCATACACTGAAATATCTTTATCTGCTGAACACTGAAATAACCTAGTAAGTTCATTTTATATTTCAAATTGGAGTTGATTCTTTAAAGCAAGGCCCTGCTTACTTCTACCTCTTTTCATTTTATTCTTTTTTATTATTATTTATTTATTTTTTAGTTTATTAAAAATTTCTGCCTCATCCCCGCCTCCCATTTTCCTCCCCCTTCACTCCCCCTCCCTCTCTTGTCCAAAGAGCAGTAAGGGTTCCCTGCCCTGTGGGAAGTCCAAGTTTCTCCCCCCTCCATTCAGGTCTAGGAAGGTGCACATCTAAACAGGCTAGGGCCCCCAAAGCCAGTATGTGTAGTAGGATCTAAATCCAGTACCATTGTCCTTGGCTTCTCAGCAGCCCTCATTGTCCGCCATGTCAGGGAGTCCGGTTTATATCCCGTCCTTTTTCAGTCCCAGTCCAGCTGGCCTTGGTGAACTCCAATTAGATCAGCCCCACCATCTCGGTGGTGGGAGCACCCCTCGCAGTCCTGACTTCCTTGCTCATGTTCTTCTTCCTCCTTCTGCTCCTCATTTGGATCTTGGGAGCTCATTCCAGTGCACAATGTATGGCTCTGTCTCTATTTCCATCCATCGCCAGATGAAGGTTCTATGGTGATACGGAAGATATTCATCAGTATGACTATAGGATCTGGCCTTTTCAGGCTCCCTCTCCTCAGCTGCCCAAGGAAATAGCTGGGGGGCGTCTCCCTGGATACCTGGGAACCCCTCTAGAGTCAAGTCTCTTGCCAACCTTAAAAATGGCTCCCTTGATTAAGATAGATACTTCCTGCTCCCACATCTACCCTTCCTATATCCCAACCATCCCATTCACCCAAGCTCATCCCCATCCTCCCCTTCACACTTTTCTCTCCCCATCTCCCCTTGCCCCATCCCACCCCTGCCCCCAAGTTCCCAATTTTTTGCCCGGCAATCTTGACTACTTCCAATAGCCATTCATTTACTTACTCTCATAGGAACTAGTTTGGCTGCTGGCTGGCATCACTCCTGATCCTTGAAAACACATCTCTTTCAATGTTGCATGCAGATGGAGATTTAAGTAGTAACTTCCAATACATTCAATACTCTACACAGAAGAGTGTCATTACATACAGCGGTGCTTTTAATCAGTAATAGGAGGGAGTATATTTTCTGAGCTCTGGACTGCTGGTTGATATCTCTCTAAGTACATGATCTGTTGTCACTGTTGTCACTGTTCCTAATGTTAGGAGAGCTTGTTGAAAATGAAAACCCCCACATCCTACCCTCTTTATATCCCATTACTTTTCTTGGGCACAAATCTACAATTATCAGATAATGAAATCTCAGTCTTCACAATCAGTTTAGTCAATGTCTACTTGTATATTTACTGTTGTTTATCTTCCTTCTGCTGTTAGGTCAGCTGTCTGTTGTTGACATCTATAAACTATTATCTATTGGTCTGGGAAGTCCTTCTGTCTATGTGTTGTTTTCATTGGTCAATAAATAAAGTAACTGCTTTGGCTTGTGATAAGGAAGAGTAGAGCTAGGCGGGAAAACTAATCTGAAATGCTGGGAGAAAAAAGGTAGAGTGGAGTGAAGCCAACGTAGCCACATAGCTCTGCCGAGAGAGACATCGGATGAACCATGCCAGTAAGCCACACAGCCAATGTGTAACACACAGATTAATAGAAATGGGTTATTAAGATATAAATTATATCTTATATAATTATATATCTATTGGCCCAAAGAGTATTATAAATAATTAGAGATTCTGAGTTATTATTTCATGGTCTGGGCAGCTGGGAATGAACAATCAGCTCTGCTTACTATCTATCTGTCTGTCTATCATCTATCTGTCCTAACATCTACCTATCACATATCTGATCTATCTATCTATTATCTAGCTAGCTAGCTACTTGTCTCAGTTTTTGTTGTTGTTTGTTTTTGATTTTTGTTTTTCAAGACAGGGTGTCTCTGTAGTTTTGGAGCCTGTCCTGGAACTAGCTCTTGTAGACCAGGCTGGCCTCAAACTCACGGAGATCCAACTGCCTCTGTCTCCTGAGTGCTGGGATTAAAGGTGTGTACCACCACAACCAAGCTCTGTCTGTGTGTCATCTATAATCAATTGCTCTTTCTATCATCTCTCTCCCTACCGATTTATACTTGTCTTATTTATCCCAATAACTCTTTTTGAAAAACAGGGAAGTTGCTTTCTCTGAGTTCTAATTAAAAATAATATAACTAACCGAGGAATTTTTTAAAAAATTCATGAATCACATAGGAATTTTTGAATAAAAAGTTTAGAAAAAATAAGAACTGTCTTCTATAATATATTTGTAAAGTATATTGTGGCAAAACAAACTGACAGAATAAGTATACCATGCAGCCTATAGCTATAGCTCAATAGAAAATTAATCCATCAAATGAAAAGCCATTTAAGATGATGTGACATTGTGCTCTCAGATCCTAATGCCTCAAATTAAAAGCAAATGGTCTTGCTCAAAACATTTATAGCAGTATCTCTTAAGAGACAGGAAGAGAGAAAGAATGAGGGAGGGTGGATTCCTCCATACACAAATCCAGAAAAAGTTCTGCCTGTGGTGTTACAATTAAAATGGAAAGACACAATTTAATTTTTGTTTAGATAATTTTTCAATGGAATCATTTAAGATGGATTGTGAACAAATCTTAATTCGTTCATTTATTAAATAATTAAATCACTCACTATACTTTATTTACATTAAATTTAGAAAACACAAAGTTCCATAAGTTGTGCTAATGGGTTGACACGGGGAATGAAGGAAAATATAGTGTATTAAGAATAGGGGTGAAATGCAAAGCACAGTGGTAACCCAGAAAGGAAAAGAAAAATTGCAGGAGGAGGAGAGGAAGGAGTCAGACAGTAATTTTCTATACAATTATGGAGATAGTTAAAATGAAGCATATGATTACCAAGAGAGATATGGTAGTGATAGCTGGAATAAATGTGCATGTGCAAAATAACTGTCTGGAGAGATCATGTGAGCAATAACCTTCAGTGTAGTAAAACTCCGTCATTATTATTATTTACAGTTAAAGTCTTTAATCAAAATATGATGACTTTCTTTTAGGTAACTTAGTGGTTTGAACAATGTTTCTGTCTATAGAAAATTGATGCTTGCCAGTTGGATAACTGCTATATTGCTCATTGAATAGATTGTTCTTTGAGCCATTACTATTAATTTTGAATGCAATTATACAAATGCACTATATTGGTTATTAACACAAACACACAAACCAAACAATAATTCATTTGTTGATTGCGGATCAAACAATCTAAAGGACAAAAAAAGCCAGCTAAATCTAAGCAGGAGTTTGTCTTCTCTAGAAATACATCGCAGTACTTGACTAAATTTTCTGAATTAGTCATAACATGTATTCATCAACAAACTATAGTTTTCATTTTCCATAATAATAATCCCCCAATGATGAAACTTTTAGCAGAAAATCAGCTTTAGTATAAAGGAAGAGAAGCTTAAAGATTGGCACACTTGTCGGTTTAGAGCATGAAGTTTATTTTCCTCCAATTTATAATTTGAATGAATAGCATTAAACTTCCACTGACTATGTATCCACTGAAGTCAATTTCTGTAAGACAGGTCGAAGGGGTAGGAGTCTCCCTTTGTATTCGGCTATGCAGCAGGGCTTAGTGTTTTATAATTGTTCATTTTGAAGGATGAGATCTGTAAAGTCCACCTTCTCAGGCATTAATGTGGTTGTTGTTGAATGTGATTACAGTGTGTGTGAGATTTTTAATAACCCAGGTAATGTCACTATCTCTACTTTGAAAATTCAAAATCTGTCTTTCTGAACGCTTTTGTATTGCGCTGTAGTTCTGGTCTTGTTCAAATTCATTATTGTTTGTCAAATGACAACTTCAGCATACATATTTTACTTATCTGAAACCCCTTACACTTGCCCCTCTGTAGCTCTCTTTTATATTTTGTATTTTCTTTCTTTCCCACTTTGTCCATGTTTTCTTAAATTATAATATAATTACATATTTTTTTTACTTTCCTCCTTCAAAGAGTCTCTTATATCCCTCCTCTCCTTTTATACTTATGACTTTTTATTAATTGCTGCTGCATGAATACACATGCGCGCACACACACACAACACACACACACACACACAAAAGAAGAGAACGTACTCCTAAATGCAACCTGCTTTAGTCTTTATGATATTTTTCATATGTATATGCTTTCAGAACTCATCCATTTGAGCTAGACAGCCAATTGATATATTCTTTTTCTGGAGGAACTATTTCTGTTATGTTGAGAGTCATTTATCTGCCTATAGTACTTTGTATAGTTTTGAAGACCCATGGACTTTCTCATTCACTTGGGCACATTTATTGCTGACAACCTTGTTTCCTTATTAGAACAGTCATATATGTAAGATTTATGGGTAACTACTGACATGAAGACACAGTCTCACAGCAAACTCCTCTGACTCCTTACCGTCTTTTCAGCTCCTCATCAACAATGTTCCCTGAACCTTAGGAGTGGGCGTGTTTCGTAGATGAATCTGGTCTGTCAGTTTCACTCAGTTATCCTTGCTAATTAAAGAGATGCAACACATGTTCCTATACCAATTTAATTTCTATTAATAGTTAGATGATATGGTATTTTGCTTATAACAAAACAATTATATAAAGCAAATAGCATATTTTAATTCAATGACCTAAAGTTTTATTGTTATTATTAAAAAACATTCCTTTTATATGCTTTGTTAGAATTATCCAAATGATTTTCTGATGCAAATACTGTGTGTTTAATATATAGGAAAAACTATTGATTTTTATGTGCTAATTTTGAGATCTGCAGCTTGCTGAACGTTTTCCTAGTTGAGAATTATCAGAGTGGAGACGTTTGGTCTTTTATATTTAAAATATCTGAAAACAAGAGTATGTTTGATTTTTCCTTTCCTGTTTGTATCCCATTTATCTCTTTCATTTTCTTATTGTTTCTAGCTAGAAGACATCAAGTTATATTAAATAGGTATGGAGATGGCAGAGAGTGTGCAACATTGTCTTTTTCCTGATTTTGTAGAAATGTCTTGATTTTGCTCCATTTAGGTTGGTATTGGTTGTTGTCTTGCTGTGAATTGCCTTTATTATGTTGAGGGAAGTCCCTTGTATCATCAATCCCCCCAGGACTTATATGATGAAAGGATGTAAGGATTTTGTCATTCTGCATATAATATGATGATCATCTCATTTCTGTCTTTTAATCTGCTTAGATCATGCATTTTAGGACATTTCTTAGGTGGCCAAGAACCTGAGACTAGATATGTCATGGACCCTAGGGGAAAGCCTACTACTATTAATCTGCTAATGGACCATAGCAATAAAATGACTCATAATGACACATTGCTATTCCCATAGGTTAGCAAATCATTCAACCCTCATCAGAGAGGCCTTTTCTTGTACTTGATGAGAATTAACACAAATGCTTACAGCTGGATAATGTATAATGAGTAAGAAACGTTGGAGGACTCAGCCCTAATGGGATTTTTTTAAATCAACCCTCTTCCCTCAAAGTTCAAGGATCTTTTTGGAAGAACAGACAGAAAGAGTGTAGGTTATATGGGTTTTGGATAATGCCACTTAGATAGCTTCTTGCACATACAGCAGGGCTAATGTGACATAAAATCTCAGAGTCACTGCCAGCACGAAACCAGCCCAAAGGTGAATGAAGACAAAATCCCTGAATGGAGAAGGGAGAAGCAAAGTCCCACCCTGTGGCAGAAATTTACTTGATACCGGATTGGAAAGGGAAAAATCAAATATCTTTAATGGAATCTCATGAAGTATATTAGCCAAAAAAAAATTGATCAACACAAAATTAAATTTTTTGAGTGTTTTATCTTGGTATGACTTAAGTTGGTGTTTTTCATCCTTTGGTTTGTTTGGACTTGAGAGACAGACAGAGAGAGAGAGAGAGAGAGAGAGAGAGAGAGAGAGAGAGAGAGAGAGAGAGAGAGAGAGAGAGAGAGAGAGCGAAAGAGCATGAAGTTGGGAGAATTTGGGGAAATGAGAGTTTGGAGGGTGTAGAATATGACTAAATATATTGTATAAAATTTTAATAAAATATATTTAAAATATATTCTATTTTATGTTCCTTTTTCATTAGGACTTTATAAATGTAGCTGCGCTCAAGATACATAACATACATTATCTGGACATATAGAATATGACATCTTAAATGTTCTTTAAGAGTGCTGATGGAGGACTCTCATTGGTGAATAAAGAAACTGCCTCAGCTTTTTGATAGGGCAGGATTTAGATAGGTGGAGTAGACAGAACAGAATGCTGGGAAGAAGGGAAGTTAGTCAGATGCCACGCCTCTCCTCTCTGAGACAGACACCATGGAGCCAGCCGCCAGGTCAGACATGCTGAATCTTTCCAGGTAAGCCACCACTTTGTGGTGCTACACACATTACTAAATATGGGTTAAAGCAAGATGTGAGAATTAGCTAATAAGAGGCTGAAACTAATGGGCCAGGCAGTGTTTAAATGAATACAATTTGTGTGTTGTTATTTCAGGTGTACAGCTAGCCGTGTTGGGATTCAGGCAGGATGAAAAGCAGGCTCTGCTCGTCTCATCTCTACATAGTGCTTACTTTTTTATCCTTTTATTACTATGGTTTGCAATTCATTTCCACATTTCTGCTTATTACTTCTTTTTTCATATAATATATACTATTCATGGTGTCCTCTCCCTTATCTCCTCTTCCACTTACCAATTGCATGCCTTATTTCTCTCTCTTTTTAGAATTTAAAAACAGCTAAAGAAACAGAAAAAAATAAAGAAAGCAGAGAAATATAAACATATACATACTGTAAAATTAGAAAATCAGAAATCAAAATATACAACTAAAAGAATTATTAGATTAAATAAATGTCCTCACCAAGCCAATATGTGATGAAAAAAATCTCAAAAATACCACTGAATTTGTTTTGAGTTTGCTATCTACTTCTGGATACGTTAGGATAGTTGCCCAGATGTTGAGAGAATAACCTCTTTCTTGTTTTTATTTTTATTATGATCAGATTATATTTAACAAACAATGAATATATAATATCAATACAATTACAATTGTCTTTTCATTTTTATTACCACTGTTTTACATTTTTGTGATGTTGGGTGGACAACAATTTTAGAAGGCACAAAAGAAGGTAGCAAAATAAAAAAACTCAAGAATGCTGCTATATGTGAAATGGACCTCTATACTAGATGATTTAAAAGGAATCCTTTTTTATTTTAACTGTTATCAGTTAAACAGAAATATATGTACAAATGTGTCAGTTTTTTATTGTTTACAGGTTTGAACCTGAATATAATTTTATTTTAAGTAGTTTAAAAAGCATATTTGTTTAAATAAAATAAAGAGAAATTATCTACACATGATTTTTTGAGATTTTTCTAATTAATTTCAAGACAAGTTTTCAGAAAATTCATTACCACAATTATCAAATCTCATATGTTTATATATGAGATTTTGGCAGTGTAAGTATGCCATTAATTTAAGAAAATCAGATTACTGTAAAATGTCTCATGTAAATACCATTGGTAGATTAAAAATTATTTCAATGTTAAGTACTGAGTAATTAATTTATGGTTAAAAATGTAATAAAAAATTAAGATATGGGTCACATAAAAGAACATGATATCAGTTCATCAAATCTGATCTGAAGGATATTGTTTATTGCCAGAAGAGCTTTAAAAAATTAAAAACCAGATCAATTAAATAAATATTATCATCTAGGCCGTAAACTTTCATCTTAAAATGTGATAAAAATTGAATAGATAATTAGTAAAAATGTAGGAAATTCTATGATATCAAAATTTCAGAGAATTTTCAATATGTTTGAAAGTATGAAAAAATTATTTTAGAGGTTCTAAAATTTACTTTTTTTCCTTTTTTATTAAATTATATAATTTTTTACAAAATTTCATTCACCTCCTCCCCTCCTCCATTTCTGTTTCCCTCCTCCCATTACCCCCCCACCTCACTTCCCAGTCCACGGAGCAGTCAGGGCTCCCTGCCCTGTGGGAAGTCAAGTTCCTCCCCGCTCCATCCAGGTCTTGAAGGTGAGGATCATAAGAGACCTAGGTTCCCACAAAACCAGTACAATGCAGTAGAATCAAAACCAGTGCCATTGTCCTTGGCTTCTCAGTCAGCCCTTCTTGTCAGCCATGTTCAGAGAGACCCGGTTTGATTACATGCTATCAGAATATGTACTGATGAGGGTCCCCCTCTCCAACTCCTAACCAACCATCCCTACTTCCTCATCTCCCAAACACTATGTACTATATTTTCTATCTCTTCCTCTCTCCCTGGAAAAACAAACATGAATGAAAAAAAAAAAAAAACAGAAAAAAAACCCAAGAGAGAGAAAGTATAAGAATTGCTTATTCTTTTTCTTGGGGCTCTACAATGAACTTGATGAAGGTTAGTTCACAAAGTACAATTGATTAAACTGACCTATCCATGAAACATTTATCAAACTTCCCAACTGAAGTAGGAATTGACATCTGGCCATAAATTAAAATTATTTTTTTCACTTTCTATTTTAGGAGGAAAAATAAATCAGTGTCAACTGAATTGGGAATCAAATATTACTTTTCTATGAAAATACAATTTGGAAATCATATTAAGAAGACATTTATGAACATGATTTAATTTATATATTATCTACTAAACTCTATGTGATAATGTTATAAAATAATCTTATGTGAATTAGTCAATTTTATCTGAATAAAATCTACTCTTTAATAGAAAGCAACTATAATAAATACAGACATTAGGAGGAATTAACCTGGAAAGAGATAAATTTGACGGAAAATCAATTCCATTAATAACATGATTATCTCCTCTCACTTGTATTATGATATGACCTTCAATTTTGTTTACTTCCTTAAACATACTTCAGTAGTTAATTCTATTATTAATTTAATAACTAAATAAACTAATTCCAGTGCTAGGACTCAAATCTAAGACCCCTGCACAAGATAGGCAAGAACTTTGAATCTTGAGCTATATTCTAAATAACCATTGGTCAGTTTCTATAGATGAACTCCATTAAATAATTCAAGTCTTGTATCATTTCTAAAAGTGTGTTGTAATTCTATAATGCTTATGTCTTCATGAAAAACGTTCATTTGCATATTATTATTTTATCACAAATATTGCATAAACATAAAATAAGTAAATAAACAATAGTGTTATATTAAACATTGCTGGGTTCTCTGGCAGAAAGAGTGGGGGCAGAGCCAGACCTGCTGGATTTCCCTAAGGCTAAGCAGGATGAGGAGTGTCAGATGATCCAGCCCTCCACCCTGGCCATCAGGGAGAAACACACCCACTGAGTCAGGAGTCTGTCAAAAAAGGATCTCATTTAATGGTATCAAACAAGGACTTATATAGGGTTGTGACGGGGTGGGGAAACTTGGGTGGGATGGGTTGAGAAGGAGTAAAGAACAAGGTCCAATAATATTCTGCTGGACTAGTGGTGGCTGGGAAGAGGTGGGTCTAGGTTTGGTAGCCAGAGACAGGTCTCCAAATTTTAGCTAGACTCAGGAAGTTATACGCCAGGGCCTCCTAAGGGCGTACAAAAGATATTGTAAGATTATCACTTAGGTACAAATTCTATTAATTAATTGATTCATTCATTTTAATGCCCTGGCAATACTGAATCATGCACGGGCAGCCATTATATGACAGTTTTGTTGAACTTGTCCCTATTGTGTTTCATGACCTCAATTGATCGGGATGTCTGACCAGATAGATCGCTTCTTCAAGAGAACATCAAGTCTCATTACAGACTGTAGTAAGCCACCATGTGTATGCTGGGAATTGAATTCAACACCTTTGGAAGAGCAGGCAGTGCTCTTAACTGCTGAGCCATCTCTTCAGACCCTAGGAAAAAATATATGTACTTATAAAAGTTTACTAGAGTTAATTCCACTAAAATCTGTGGTAACCCTTAATTTTACAACAGAATTTTACCTTTAAGATTACAGAAAATAACTAATTTATTAATTAATAATAATTAAAATTGAACTAATTTCAATATTGCTTATACTATTCAATATATGTATTTGGAGACTCCCCTGTTTATTCAAAATAAAACAATAGCTAAATATGTCACAGAAAAGCTATACAACCAGCATTATTAAACTGAGTGTATTAATGGGACAGACATGAATGCACTGATAGGCTATATTTTATAGAAAAGTATATAATAAAATAGAATTACCTCTGTGCTCCTCTGAATAATATTGGCATGTGCTTATATCACTCTACCACATCCTTAATGCCACTTTTTTCTAACTTATAGTAGTAGGAGTAATATCTTTCAAAGAAACTGGTAACTTGTAAATTTTTCTTACATTTATGCTGAGTGGATAATAATTTGAAATACAAAGTTCAAGAAGTTATCAGATAATTGTAGAAGCTGTATATTTGAAATTCTTCTATGACAGACAAAAAAAAAGACTCTAAATAGAGAACAATTCAATAAAAAGTTCTATAAATGTGGTTAAAATCAGCATTAGGATATAAATGCAAATGTAATAATTTTATATTCACTTAGTAAAAACACTTCATATTAAAAATTAGATAATAAATGTTCTGATATTAAGGTACATTTTCTTAAACCTTATGTAATATAAAAAAGATTGTTAGCAAGACCTCTGTTAGCATAAGAAAAAGCTAATCATAATATTTACATAGATGAGAGAGGTGTTCCTACTACTTACTCCTTTTGAGGTGCTGTTGGCAGGTGATAGTACTGAGGAGCAAAAATAACTTTTATGGAGAGTGTGGTTTCCCATTATCCAGTGAACAGCCCTATACTAATTCAATATTGGCAGCACCAGCTGAATTCATGGACATGAACAAAAGAAGAAAAAACACAGTTTATCGCATTTCAATCAGCAAAAAGCATGTCCATATTGCCTTCTTTCACCCTCAAGTCTTAGAGACAATGAGGAAGCATCCTATTCAATTTCTGAACTTGTTCCAAAATATGTGCATCATGAGATGGGGAGCAGAGTTTAAGAAATCTACTTGTTTCATAGTGCACAATATGCATGCCTGCTTCAAAGTCAAACACTGTCAAAGCTATGAATGCTGTCCACAGAACCCTGAATGGTAGTTGTGAGTCAAAGATTCATTTTTATTACTAGTTGTTAGAGTCTAGAAATGTTTCCTAACAATACCTATCTCATAAGTTCAACAGAATTTCCTCCCTTGTCAGATTCAACAGTGGTCCCCATGTCTGATTAATCTGGAGCACAGTGATTGAGAATAAATCTTTTGGATTCTCTCATTGAATTTTTAATTAAAGTTGTAAGCAAATTTCCAAGCAGTAGGGTAGAGTGACCTCTATCATTTATCCTGACTATGCCTGTAAGTATCACAAATTCAAACACCCACCAAGTCTGTAGATCATAAAGGTCTAACTTTAAATACCAAATGACCCTCTGAAACTAATTGACATTTCTGCATTAGCTTTTGGAGTTGACTAAAGTAGTCAAGGTGTGTTAGCAGGAGGCCATTGTTGGTTGAAGATTTCATTGGGCCCTCAAATGGCAATCCTAAGGCAATTCTGCCATCTATAATTTCTCCTTTAGTGTGTCAAGTTTGAGAAAAGTACCTAGATCTCAGAGCCTTTTGTTGCTTTGAGACACATTTATAAAAACTATTCTACACGAGTGACTTCCATTGTATGGAAATTATTCACAAGATGTACATAAATTAGTGAGACTCCCCACTTCCACCAGGAAGTTCCTGGAAAACTTCCTTAAGAAATGAATGGTAACTGGGTAGTGATGGCACATGCCTTAATCACAGCATTCAGGAGGCAGAGGCAGGTGGATATCAGTGAAGCTAGCCTGGTCTTCAGAGTGAGCTCCAGGACAGCCCCAAAGGTACAAAGAAACCCCATTTTGAAAACCAAAAGCCGAAAGAAAGAAAGAAAGAAGAAAGAAAGAAGAAAGAAAAGAAAGAAGAAAGAAAGAAGAAGGGAAGAAAGGAAGAAGGGAAGAAAGAAAGGAATAAATGTGGCTGAAATTAGAAAATATCTCCTTTCTCTAATGGACAACTGGTGTTTCCTTAACTGATTGCAGTTACAGTATTTTTATGACCATTACATTGGATATCAGTGTTTCACAGAGAAGACACATGTTGAGCACTAGATTTCAACAGACAATCTGTCATCCCACACAATCACATACTACCTCTGAAAGTGTATTTGTGTTTTTGGAGACCCCCAAATTTTACCCAAGTTAGTTACAGGTCACAAGTGTTCACCAGTTTTCTTTTGTTGTTGTTGTTATTGCTGCTGCTGCTGTTTTTGTTGTTGTTCTTTTAGATAACACCTGAGATAACTGACTTTCAAAGAGAAATGGTTTGGTTTATCTCATACTTTTAGACATTTCAGTCCATGATTGGGAAGACCTGTGCATTCGAGGGCTCTATAAAGGAAGACATTAGAACAGGTGGTATGTAGCATGGCAAAGCTCGTCCTATGATGAGCGGGGTGAATGAGTAGGAGCCACTTCCCAATATTCCCTTCCATATTGGGCTTCCAGTGACAAAAGAACCATCTAGGAAACTCTGTTTACATTCTTAGAATTTTCCAATGTTACCATATTCTGAGTATGTCCTCAATACTTGGGCTTTGAGGGAACATTTAAGACCACAAATGAGGCAGAGTGCTGCCTTACTTTCTGCTGGCAGTTCTTAGGGTTCTCCGGGCCAAATGAATAGTCAAGTCTTCTCTTTCTTCTTAAGGGCAATTAATGAAATATTAGCTCAGTTATTCTTTGCCCATTGTCATAGGTAAATTTGTCACAGAATTGGATGACATTCAGTGAATTAATTAAGTTATGCTGTTTTATTTTTGTATTGTACCCTAAAAAATTACCACAAATTTAGCATTTTAAAATTTATTATTATTTTCTATATGCCTGGGTCCAATATATCTAGATTTGCTACTTTTAAGGTCTAAATAGGTTCCACTTTGATTTTTGGCTTTCAAAAGAAAATATCCACTTTTAAGACTGGTCTGGTCTTAATAGAATTTATTTCTTCATGAATGTACAGTTGTGGTTCTGATTTCCCAGACAGATGTTGGCTGGGGTTAGGAGAGCTAGTTTCTTACTACATGGCTTATGGGACTTACCTTTTCTTTGCTAAAAAAATTATTTTCTCCTATTCAATCAAGAAAACAAAACACAGATTCAGGAAAACAATGTACCTCCATGCAATACCATAGCCACAGGGCTACTAATTCATCACGTAGTGTGGGCTTGGTGGGAGTTATCCTCGTATTGTCATCTCCCTTATTTGGAAGCCAACTCTAGATACTATCTCTAACCCCAAATAATGAATGTGAAATTTGCATTCTTAAATGGGATGATTCTTAAAGGAGGGGAAATTATAGAAATGATGTATATTTTGTATTGAGGTTTAGCGGCTGCTACTTTAGATGTTTATTTCAATGTGGTTAATGGGGATGGCAATCACATTGAAGGATCACAGCAAAGCCAGCAGTGGGGTTCAGTTAAAACACCACATTTGCCTTGGGGGCTCCTCTGCTGCACCTTGTCTTTTTTAGAAGGCTTTAGTGATAGTGCTGAATCTAAAGTCTAATTTCTGTTCTTCTAACACTGATCATTACAGAGTAGGGTTGTGTTTGACAAACTTGGAGTGACAACAGGTTTTTCATTATACTCTCCTTATATAGTGACTTTATCTAGGAATATCAGTAGCAAAAAAGATTGTTAACTTTTGTACAATGGACACAGATCTACAACATAATTTAGCAAAGACAGTAAGACAGATCTGGTAAGGAAAGTCTGTTTAACACTCTAATCTTTGCTGGGAATAGTAGATGAGTCCAATCTCATGATAATCACACTCAACAACTAACTAGGATTTCTAAGATGTTAGGTAAAGACTCTTTCTTCTTCTTCTGATAAATATCCCTGAATGACAGTGAGGGAGCTAGAACAGTGCTTTAACTGTAATTGGCTGCATTGCTGGGCACCCTATCTGTCCATGCTGAGTGGCTTCATCAATACATTACACAATAGTGTCAAGGCAGCAATATTTATTATGAAAATTAATTTTCAAGACCATACTGGTGTGAAGAGCATTGGATGGTTGGACTGGACTGAAATACTGTGAGCTAGAATATTGGAGACAGAGAGTCCATGCTTACCATGATGCTCATACTGCATCTTTAATGATGGAGGATCAATCTGCACTTTTTATTCTGTTGTATCATAAAAGTGATTATTATTGTGAACAAGGCATAGTGACTATTTAGTTTCACAGGTCTGTTATAACAAATGACACTTACTCAATGACTTAATACAAATGGACAAATCTTCTCTAGTAAACCACTGGGTCAGAAGTCTGAAGACAAAAACAAAGAAGGATAATATTCCCCTGAAGGTTCTTAGTGGTAATCTAATCCTCCAATACCTCATTTTCAGCTTCTGGGGATGTAGGCAGTCTTCCCAAGACCTTCGTTTCTGGGTTTCTTCTGATTTTGAATAGCCATTTCCTTATCTTATAAGATTTCAGTGATTTGATTTAGTACCTAGCATAAATCTAGAGAGATCTAATCTCCAGATTCTTAACCTTATTACATCTATCTTCAAATGTCTACATATGCAAAACTGCCAGGATGTTTTACTTAGACTTGTTCTAGGGGTATTATTCAACCCTTTGTACGTGACCCAAATAGTCCAGAAGTATGTGTGATTTATTTCTACAGTGTTTTGACGCAAAGATATACGTTTTATGCTGACAGTTTTATGTTTACTGAAGTAAATATGGGTGGGGAAAGACACTGAGGATGCAGCTGTGGAGAGTGATTCTGAGTGGCGAACTGAAGGCTTGGGCTTGTGTTTCTTACAAACCACCATAGCTCAAGTTTCACTCAAAATTTATTCTTCTTTTCAAAGTGAACCTAAGCCCTCAAATATATGCTCCAACATTGAACTATATTTCTGTTAACTAGTACTATATTTTTTGATGGAGGAGGGTCATCTGTCTATGTGTTACTTTCATTGGTTAATAAAGACAACTGCCTTGGCCCTTTAATAGGACAGAAAACTTAGGTAGGTGGAGTAGACAAAATAAAATTGTGGGAGAAAGAAAGGCAGAGTCAGACAAATGCTCAGGCAGATGCCATAGCTCTCCTCTCCGAGATGGATGCAGGCTAAGATCCTTCCTGAATAAGCCACCCTCGTGGTGCTACACAGATTAACTAAATATGGGTTAAAGCAAAATATGAGAATTAGTCAATAAGAGGCTGAAACTAATGGGCCAGGCAGTGTTTAAATGAATACAATTTGTGTGTTGTTATTTTGGGTTTAAAGCTAACAGTGCAGGAGCCAGGCGGGATAAAAAGGCAAGGCCTGCCCACTGCTCCTCTACATTTTCTTTTGCAAAATTATCACAGCAGACAGAGAATTATTTTAAATCTTTTGAACACCTTAATTTAGTTTCATGGAACTTTTTAGATGGGGCTCCTGAGCTGATGGACTCATTTTTAATAATCTGCCTTAACATTCTTTTCACTACTAGATGTGGAGAATGATCAAACCAGCTTCCATTTAGGTAGAATTCTTTTAGTCTTTTACTTGTCGGCTCCCAAATATAAACTATTTTCCAGTAGAGGACAAGGGGGGAATTCCCTCCTATTTTGTTACTACTTATTCAAATAAACATGCCTCCTCATCACAAGATATCTTACTGTATTTTTTCTTCCTTTCATAAAGACCAAACTCCATCTCTGAGCTACACTTATAAACTCTATCCTTTGTATTTTTCCCCCAACATTATATTATCGTTGCCAATCTATACAGAGCTATAACAGATCTGAGACCATATAACTCGTACACTTACCAGATTACTCTACCACAGTTTGAGGCAAGGGTAGTTATAAAAACTGATCGAAACAGATAAAGGGCTTCTTAAGAATATTGTATCAAAGAGCATGTTACCATTGACACAATACAAATGAATTTTGATTATGTCTACAGGAGCAAGTGGCAGACATTTTAAGGAAAAAATGACAATAGCTAGGGATGTGAGGAAGTTCAACATGAAGAGTGCATATTAAATAAACCCATTGCGTGTGTAATAAGATACCCTTTCTCGTATTCTGACGCTGTTTACCAATAGACATAATCTGTGAAAAGAGAGGTCAGAACAAAGGAACATTACAGAGATTCTGTTAGAGGACACTCAAACATTGGGAGAGTTGCTTGGAGAAACCTTAAACATAATCTGAATCAAACATTAAATTCTAGGTCATCCTTGGGTAATTGTCAATTAGATTAAAAGACAATTTTATTTTTGGTTTGGTATTTTGAAACCAATATTTTAAATAAATTATGTTTAGTACAAGCCAAAGATATTAGAATGCTATGGCAAGTCCATATTGAATACTCTTTGTTTTTCTTTTGTCTGTTTTTTTTCAGAAATTTTAATTTTCCCTTACTATGGTAGAACCATGAGTTTTATATAAAACATCATACCCATTTTAGGTTGATCATAATCAAACACCCTCAATTACCCTCTCTTTTTATTCTTTCCCTAACTAGTCCCATTGTCATCCAAATATTTCACTTTATGCCATATTCATTCTACATCATTACAGAAAAACATGATACTAGGGTGCTGATACTTAGAAGAATGGAGTTAATTGTATTTGGGAAGACATTAACAACAAGGGCTTGAGCTTCCCTACTTGGCTTTAAAATTGTCTTTATCATGTCAGCTATACAAAAATACAACAAAACTTACAATTTACAGTGACTAAAATTTATGGGAGAAATAGCTTATTGATGACAAAACATTTAAAATAAAAATGAAAATCTATATTCCTGTTAAGTACTAACATGCGAAGTTGGTGGTTGCTTCCTAAGCAGTAACATTTTCAGCCTTGCTATAATATAAACTTAAGAAGTGACATACCAATCATTTAATGTTATTCTAGTAGAAGAGCACATCACCTTTTTATCTTTTTTGCTTAAAATTTATTCTTGTCTTATATAACAACAGAAACCTGATCAAAGTACTGAACTGAAGGTCCAGAAGCCGATCCACATACCTATGAAACCTGATATTTTTTATAGAGAGCTTCTTCAACAATGTGCTGGTCTAACTAGATGACTGCATTTAGAATAATGCAAATAGATTCCTATCTATCATCCTGCACAAAACTAAAGTTCATGTGTGTAGGCAGACCTGTTCATTTTGTTTTCCAGCTGCGCAGATCTGAATAATAACACAGAAACTATATTAATTACAACGCTGTTTGGTCAATAGCTTATGCATATTTCTAGCTAACTCTTACAGTCTTAAATTAACCCATTTCTATTAATCTGTGAATCACCATGAGGTTGGGAGGCCTACCAGTAAGGTTCTGGCTGGTGGTTTGTGTCTTTCTTCTTCAGCAACTACATGGCATCTCCTTGACTATGCCTACTCTCTTTATATATCTGTTCAGATTTCCTGCCAGTGGGCCAAAACAGCTTCTTTAATAACCAATGGTAATAAAGCATAGTCATAACAAACAGAGAGGAATCCCACATCACATGTAGATCAAAGGCCAACAAAAACCATAAAACACTGAATCTGATAGAAAAGAAAGTAGGGAGTAGTGTTGAATTCATTGGCACATGAGAAAACTACCTAAACAGAATACCAATAGCACAGTACATGAAGATCAACAATTGATAAATGGTACCTCATGAAACTGAAAAGCTTCTGGAGGAGAAGGACACTACCATAAGATAAAAAGGCACCTACTGAATTGGAAAAGAATTTCAACAACTTGACATCTAACAGAGTACTAATATCCAAATATAGAAAGAATTCAAGAAGCCAAACGTCAACATACCAAATAATCTAATTTAAAAAGACGGGGTGTAGATGTACAACATAGATTTCTCAACAAAGAAATCTCAAATGACTGAGACAACACTTGAAGAAAATGTTCAATATACTTAGCCATCAAAGAAATCAAAATCAAAACAACTTTGAGATGTTATCTTACTCCTGTCAGAATGTTAAGATCTAACACACAGTGACAGCTCATGCTGGAGGGATATGGAGTAAGGGTACACTTCTGTATTGATGATGGGAATACAAACTTGTACAGCCACTTTGGAAATCAATACAGAGGTTCCTCAGAAAATTGGGAATTAATCTACTTCAAGACTCAGCAATACCAGTCCTAGGCATATACTCAAAAGATATTCCATCTACTGCAAGGATACTTGCTCAACTATGTTCATAGCAGCTGTATCATATGTCTAGACTTGGAAAAGACTAATAATTGATTTCTAAAAATGTGGTACATTTACAGAATAGAGTATTACTCTATCTGTTAAAAAAAATGATATCATGAAATTTGTTGGCAAACATATTGAACTAGAAAGATTCATCCTGAGTACAATAGCCTAGACTTCATAAGACAAACAGTCTGTACTCACTTTTAAGTTGATAAGAGCTGTAAAAGAAAGGATAGTCAATTCTACAATCCATAGACCCATGAAGACACAGCTTCTTTTTTAAAATTTATTAGATTTTTAATCATATGAATTCAAGTTCCCACCCCCTTTCCTCCTCCCATTACCTCTACACACTCCCCCCAGCCCACCCATTTAATCCTCAGAGAAAAGTAAAGCACATTGCTTGGGAAAAGTCCAAGGCCCTCCCTACCATATCTAGGATGAGCAAGGTATACATCCAAGAGAATAACACCCCCCCAAAAAAGCAAACAGTATTGCAGCATAATCCTGGTGCCACTACCAGTGGTCCATGGTCTGTCCAAGCAATTCAACTATCAACCACATTCAGAGGGACTAGTTTGGTTTTATGCTTGCTCCTTCCCAATCTGTCTGGAGTTGGTGAGCTCCTATTAGTTCAGGTAAACTGTTTCAATGGGAGAACCATCATGGTCTTGACCTCTTTGCTCATATTCTCTTTCCTTCCACTCTTCAACTGGACTTTGGGAGCTCAGGTCCAGTGCTCTGATGCAGGTCTTTGTCTCTGTTTCTATCAGCTGTTATATGTAGGTTCTACAGTGATATTTAAGATATTCATCAGTCTGACTGCAGGAAAAGTCAAGATCTGGCCTTCTCTCTTCTATTGCTTGAGGGTCTAGCCAGGGTCATCCTTGTGAATTTCTGAGAATTTCTCTAGAGCCAGGTTTCTGCTAACCCTATAATGGTCCCTCCATCAAGATAATCTCACTCCTGGCTCTCATTTCTGTCCCTTCTGCCATCTCAACTACCTCAATTTCCTCAAATTCTCCTCATCCATCCTCTTCCGCCCTCCTCCTTGTTTTCCTACCCTCTCTTCTCCCCCTACCCGATGCTCCGAATTATATCAGGTGACTTTTCTTGTTTCTAATTTCTAGGTCTATATCTCTATATTTTTTCTTTGGGTTCATCTTATTACTTAGCTTCTCTAGGATCATAATCTATAGGCTCGATGTCCTTTGTTTATAGTTAGTATCCACTCACTAGTGAGTACATACCATATTCATCTATTGGGTCTGGGTTACCTCACTCAAGGATAGTGTTTTCTAATTTCATCCATTTGCATGCAAAATTCAAGATATCTTTTTTTTCTGCTGAGTAGTACTTTAATGTGTAAATGTTCCACATTTTTTTTATCCATTCTTTGGTTTGAGGGGCATCTAGGTTGTTTCCAGGTTCTGGCTATTATAAATAATGGTGCTATGAACATAGTTGAACAAATGCTTATTGTATTATGACTGAGCATCTTTTGGGTATATGCCCAAGAGTGGATTGCTGGATCTGAGGTAGGTTGATTCACACAATTTTCTAAGAAACCTCCATACTGATTTCCAAAGTGGTTGTACAAGTTTGCATTCCCACCAGGAATGGATTAGTATTCCCTTTACTCCACATCCTCTCTACCATAAGCTATCACTTATGTCTTTATCTTCGCCATTCTAAGAAGTGTAAGATAGTATCTCAGAGTTGCTTTGATATGCATTTCTCTGATGGCTAAGGATTTTGAACATTCCTTAAGTATCTATTGGCCATTTGAGAGGTCTTCTGTTGAGAAATCCTCTGTTTTAGTTCAATAACACATTTTTAAGTTGGGTTATTTAGAATTTAATGTCTAATTTCTTGAGTCTTTATATATTTTGAAGATCAGTCCTATGTCTGATGTGGGGGTAGGTGAAGATCTTTTCAGTATGCTGCATTTTTGTTTATATTGACTGTGTCCTTTGCTTTACAGAACCTTCTCAGGTTCAGGAGGGTCCCATTTATTTATTGTTGCTCTCAGTGTCTGTACTACTGGGGCTATATTTACGAAGTGGTCTCCTGTACCCATGCTCTGAAAATAGGTAGGGTCACCATAGTAAAAATGACAATCCTACCAAAAAGCAATCTATAGATTCAATCCATTTCCCCATCAAAATCCCAACACAATTCTTCACAGACCTTGAAAAACAATAATCTACATCATATGGAAAGAAACATCATTTTTTTTTTTTTTTTTTGGTTTTTCGAGACAGGGTTTCCCTGTAGTTTCTAGAAGCCTGTCCTGGAACTAGCTCCTGTAGGACCAGGCTGGCCTACGGAACTCAGAGAATCCGCCTGCCTCTGCCTCCCGCGAGTGCTCTGGGATTAAAGGCATGCGCACCGCCGCCCGGCTAAAAACATCATCTTAAAGGCAAATTTCTCTTCAATGAGAACACTAGCCGGGGCTGACTGAGAAGCAAAGGACAATGGCGCTGGGCTCTGATTCTTCTGCAATGGACGGGCTCTGTGGGAGCCTTCTCAGCTTGGTCGATCACCTTCCTGGACCTGGGGGCAGTTGGGAGGACCTTGGACTTAGCATAGAGTGGGGACCCTGATGGCTCCTTGGCCTTGAGAGGGAGGGAGGGGAGTTATGGGTGAGGGAAGAGGAGGGAAGGGGGAGAAGGAGGGGCAGGAAGGGGGAGGAGGAACGGAGGGAGGGAAAGGAGGAGGGAAGGAGATGGAAATTTTTAAATATAAAAAAATAAACCATGAGAGGAAAAAAAAAGAATACTAGCCAAGAAAGCTAGAAAATGTATATACATGAATGACTCTACACTTCCAATTTGAGAAACAAGGTGTTATAAGCACCTGAATATCTTAAGGTCTAAAGGCAGTTCCCTCGTGTACCAGCAGAGCTGCCTCTTCCTTTGTGGGAACTAATCTCTAACAAAGGCAGCATATCCTGCTCATCATATCCTACTTGTTTTATTTGTACAATTATATCCTTTATTACTACCTTGTCAGTTCTAATACAATAAATTACTGGTCACCCCATTCTAAAAATCTCTCCCTCTTGTATTAACATATAACTTTCTATGGATTTTCCCCATCCTTTCCTGGAATTGTTCATTTCTTTTAAATGTAAACAACCAAGCTCACAAATTTTAGCTTTACAAGCCATGTAGAAAAGGATGGGCTGCTGTGAAGAGTTTTTATATGCTAGTAAATTTTCATCTTGAAAACTTTTTCAATCTATGTTAATATCATATTCATGGAAATGAACACCATGAAGTGTCCCACTCTTATAACCTAAGGTAGGTAGTGAGTTAAAATGTAGGTAAAAAATATCCAAGCTATGAATATTTGTATATTTTGACATTTAACAAGAATATTTCTTCCACATTGTAAGCCCTTATAGAGTTTTACTTGATATATTTCTAAACATGGAGCGATTCATTTCTACTTTGTCACTTCAGGCTTAAGGGACACATAATCTACCTATGCACCAGCATAAAATTCACTTGTCTTTTTTCTACTGTGTGATTTATTGCTTAGAACATTGTGGAGTCACAAAATGCTTTAATGCTTTATGTTTCTACATTTATTTATCCCTAGGTAGTCACTTTCATGGAAGTGTGAGGAATATTGAGAAATTGTAGAATTTATATGGAAAATGACATCTTAAGTATGTGAAAAAGTCTTTTTTGGTTAAGAGTTCCTGAAACTGAGATTTCTAAAAGCTTCTTTAAAACTGCCCAGGGCTCAGGTATGTTCACAAGTTCTTCTTAGGTCTCATGTTAAAGTCTCTTACTAGGGTAGAATTTTTTCTATGCTTTGAAAGTAATGAGGCTTTTGTCATTTTCAATAAATTCACTAAATGGCAATATTACCCATAATCCCCCTGACACTTATGGTGCCTGATATTTCCTACTTCCTTTATCTGTTTTTTCAGCGAATAGAAAAGTCAGGGACAGCTAGGTTATTTGGCTCTTTGTGGTAATATAACAAAAATTTCAGACTCAGTGATTTGAGAACAGATACGTATTTAATCACAATTACAGATTTTAAATTCAAGAACATAGCACAGGTTGACTAAGTTGTCTGGAAAGGACTATACCTCTATAGAAAGGAGCTCTACTGAGTATGCATATGGTAGAAAACAAGGAAAGGCAAATCCTGCTAACCAAATCACCCATTGAAAGCCCATTACCAACATCCACTAGATTAGTCACCAGGTTACAACATAGACACACTACGGACAAAGGAACATTGAAATAATTCTAGGCTTAATAACTTTCTCAGGTTTGCATGTATTTCTACAGGGTTTGGGAATGTTGATTTAATACATGTCTGCTCAGGAGTAACTTAAAGTTCAAAGCTGTACTGAAAAATAATTTGCATCTTTTGAGGTAAAATTATAAAATATTAAACAAAACTTAATGCATAGCATTTGACTTATTGAAAAATTAATGTATCCATGTATTAATATATACATATAGAATTCCAATATTTTTATTAATATAAAATAAATGTCTTTATAGTTATGTCAATACCACACCTCCAAAATAGCTACTATTATGAGTTAGACTGTAGAGAAATAGTTTCTGTTATTTTGGTGCTTATGTAAATGGAAAAATTTAGCATATCCTCATTAGATATTTGTGGTCACTATTTGATTTCAATTTTTGTATACTTCAACTATATTAGATTGCCCTCCTCTCTTTCTCTCTCTCTCTGTGTGTACAGGTTTTTACTTGCTGAATTCTATGTCAATGTATCAGTATCACAGTTAATGTATTTTAAAAGGAAAGATGACAATATTTCAAATGATTGGGTCATATAAGTAAAATGGCATCAAGCATTCTGTATATTATTATAAACATGTTTTCTTATTTCATGAATAAATGCTGGTTACAGGGAGCATAACTTAGATGTATGTCTAATTTTAAAAAGAAATGCCAAATAATTTCTAAAAATTATTGTGCTGTTTTTATATGGCCACCAAAAACTGGTTACAGTTTCCATCATCCATAACTCATAAATAGTGCTATCTTCTGTCTTTCAAAACTTTGACATTGTAGTGAGCACAAATGTAGTGCATTGTTATGTATTGCATTTTTATTTATGTATTAGGTAATTTTGAAAATAATTTCACAAGATGTTCTGGTTCAAGTTTAAAATTAGTATTTTAATGGATTGTTCACATTTCTTACATTTGACTTTAAAAATGAGTTGCTTAGAGGCCATAATCCTGTACCAGAAGAATTACTGGAGAGCATTTGAAGGAAGAGATGGGCAGGCCCAAGGCAAGTATCCCTCCAACAATCTCAAAAACAACATGAAAGCACCAGATCATAACAATCTTACAACAGAAGGACTTGAACACCCTAATCTAGAACAAGTGGAAAAAATTAACATTATGAAAGTGATAGAGACCCTTAAACTGGATATGAAAAACTCCCTTAAAGAAATGGATGAGAAGTATAACAGGAAGTTCGATGAAATGAGTAAATCTATAAATGATACCTTGGAAAACCAAGAAAAAACAATCAAACAGATAATGGAAACAGTTCAAGAATTGAAAACTGAAATGGAGGCAATGAAGAAAACACAACCTGAGGGCCGGCTGGATATGGAAAATCTAGGTAAACAAACAGAGACTACAGAACCAAGCATAAAAAATAGAATACAAGAGACAGAAGTAAGAATCTCAGATTCTGAAGATACCATAGAGAAAATAAAAGCACTGATCAAAGAAAACAGCAAATCCAACAAATTCTCATCATAAAACATTCAGGAAATCTGGGACACAATAAAAAGACCAAACCTAAGAATAATAGGGGTAGATGAAGGGGCAGAATTACAGATCAAAGGCCCAGAAAATATATTCAACAAAATTATAGAAGAAAACTTTCCCAACCTAAAGAAAGATATTCCTATGAAGGTTCAAGAAGCATACAGAACACTGAATAGACTAGATCAAAAAAAAACTTCCACGTCGCCATATAATAATCAAAACACAAAACATACAGATTAAAGAAAGAACATTAAGAATTGCAAAGGAAAAAGGTCAAGTAACTTATAAAGGTAAACCTATCAGACTTACCCCGGACTTCTCCATGGAAACCATGAAAGCAAGAAGGTCCTGCATAGAGGTACTGCAGAAACTAAGAGACCATGGATGCAAGCCCAGATTACTATACCCAGCCAAGCTATCGTTCACTATCAACGGAGAAAACAAAATATTTCAGGATAAAAACAAATTTAAACAATATGTAGCCACAAATCCAGCCTTACAGAAAGTAATAGAAGGAAAATCACAACCAAGGAATCCAACAATGCCAACACTGCATACAATAACTCAGTCATCTAGCGACCCCTCACCAGCACAACTCAAAGAAAGGTAACAAGCAAACTCTACTACCAAAAAAAAAAAAAAAAAAAATGACCGGAGTTAACAACCACTGGTCATTAATATCATTGAATATCAATGGACTCAATTCACCTATAAAAAGGCACAGGCTAAGAGATTGGATACGAAAACAGGATCCAACATTCTGCTGCTTACAAGAAACACACCTCAACCACAAAGACAGACACCTACTCAGAGTAAAGGGTTAGGAAAAGGGTTATCAAGCAAATGGAAATAAGAAACAAGGGGGTAAGGCCATATTAATTTCTAACAAAATTGACTTCAAACTAAAATCAATGAGAAGAGATGGAGAGGGAAATTTTATACTCATAACAGGAAGAATTCATCAGGATGAAGTCTCAATCCTGAATATCTATGCCCCTAATATAAAAGCACCCACTTATGTAAAAGAAACACTTTTAGAACTCAAGGCAGCCATCAAACCACACACACTAATAGTAGGAGACTTCAACACACCTCTCTCACCAATGGACAGGTCAATCAGACAGAAACCTAACAAGGAAATAAGAGAATTAATGGAGGTAATGAAACAACTGGACTTAACAGACATCTATAGAACATTCCACCCAAATAGGAAAGAATGCACCTTTTTCTCTGCAGCTTATGGAACCTTCTCGAAAATTGACCACATACTCGGTAACAAAGCAAACTTTCACAGATACAAAAAAATATTAGTAACCACCTGTGTCTTGTCGGATCACCATGGATTAAAGCTAGAATTCAACAGCAATGCTACCCCCAGAAAGCCTACAAACTCATGGAAACTGAACAGTCAACTATTGAACCACACCTGGGTCAAGGAAGAAAGAAAGAAAGAAATTAATGTCCTCCTTGAATTTAATGAAAATAAAGACACAACATACTCAAACCTATGGGACACTATGAAAGCAGTGCTAAGAGGAAAGTTCATAGCACTAAGTGCCCACTTAAAGAAAACAGAGAAAGCACACATTGGAGACTTAACAGCACACCTGAAAGCTCTAAAAAAAAAGAAGAAGCAGACTCATCCAGGAGGAGTAGAAGACTGGAAATAATCAAACTGAGGGCTGAAATCAACAAAATAGGAGCACAGAAAACAATCCAAAGAATCAATGAAACAAAAATCTGGTTCTTGGAGAAAATCAACAAGATTGACAAACCCCTAGCCAAACTAATCAAACGGCAGAGAGAGAACAGGCAAATTAATAAGATCAGAAATGAAAAGGGGGACATAACCACAGGCACAGAGGAAATTCAGAAAATCATTAGATCTTACTACAAAAGCCTGTATGCCACAAAATTGGAAAATGTAAAAGAAATGGACATTTTTTTAGATAAGTACCATATACCAAAGTTGAACCAAGAGCAGGTGAACAATCTAAATAAACGTGTTATTCGGGAAGAATTAGAAGTTGTTACCAAAAACCTCCCTACCAAAAAAAGTCCAGGACCAGATGGTTTCAATTCAGAATTCTACGAGAACTTCCAAGAAGACCTAATACCTATACTCTTTAATGTATCTCACAATATAGATACAGAGAGTCATTGCCAAATTCCTTTTATGAAGCCACAGTTACCCTGATACCAAAACCACACAAAGACTCAACCAAGAAAGAGAATTACAGGCCAGTCTCACTCATGAACATCGACACAAAAATTCTCAATAAAATACTGGCAAACCCAATCCAAGAACACATTAGAAAAATTATTCATTATGATCAAGTAGGCTTCATGCCAAAATGCAGGGCTGGTTCAACATACAAAAATCTATCAATGTAATCCATCGTATAAATAAACTGAAGGATAAAAACCATATGATCATCTCATTAGATGCTGAAAAAGCATTTGACAAAATTCAACACCCCTTTATGATAAAGGTCTTGGAAAGATTAGGGATACAAGGGTCATTCCTAAATATAATAAAGGCTATTTACAGCAAGCCAACAGCTAACATCAAATTAAATGGAGAGAAACTCAAGGCCATCCCACTAAATTCAGGAACACGACAAGGCTGTCCACTCTATCCTTATCTCTTCAATATATTGCTTGAAGTTCTAGCAATAGCAATAAGACAACACAAGGGGATCAAGGGGATTCGAATTGGAAAGGAAGAAGTTAAACTTTTGTTATTTTCAGATGATATGATAGTTTACATAAGCGACCCCAAAAACTCCACCAAAGAACTCCTACAGCTGATAAACTCCTTTAGTATCGTGGTCGGATACAAGATCAACTCCAAAAAAATCAGTCGCCCTCCTATACACAAAGGATAAGGAAGCAGAGAAAGAAATCAGAGAAGCGTCACCTTTCACGGTAGCCACAAATAGCATAAAATATTTTGGGGTAACTCTATCCAAGGAAGTGAAAGATCTATTTGACAAGAACTTTCAGTCTTTGAAGAAAAAAATTGAAGAGGATACAAGAAAATAGAAGGATCTCCTTTGCTCTTGGATTGGAAGGATCAACATAGTAAAAATGGCAATTCTATAGATTCAATGCAATCCCCATTAAAATCCCATCAAAATTCTTCACAGAACGTGAGAGAACAATAATCAACTTTATACGGAAAAACAAAAAACCCAGGATAGCCAAAACAATCTTATACAATAAAGGGACTTCTGTAGGCATTACCATCCATGACTTCAAACTCTATTACAGAGCTACAGTACTGAAAACAGCTTGGTATTGGCATAAAAACAGAGAAGTCAACCTATGAAATCGAATAGAAGACCCGGATATTAACCCACAAGCCTATGAACACCTATTTTTGACAAAGGAGCTAAAAGTACACAATGGAATAAAGAGGACATCTTCAACAAATGGTGCTGGCATAACTGGATATCAACCTGTAGAAGAATGAAAATAGATTTATATCTATCACCAGGCACAAAACTCAAATCCAAATGGATTAAAGACCTCAATATTAATCTGAACACACTGAACCTGATAGAAGAGAAAGTGGGAAGTACTCTACAACACATGAGCACAGGAGACCACTTCCTCTGCATAACCCCAGCAGCACAGGCATTAAGGGCAACATTGAATAAATGGGACCTCCTGAAACTGAGATGCTTCTGTAAAGCAAAGGGCACTGTCATTAAGACAAAAGGGCTACCAACTGACTGGGAGAAGATCTTCACCAACCCCGAAACAAAGGTCTGATCTCCAAAATATGCAAAGAACTCAAGAAACTAGAGTTTAAAAGTCTAATTAACCCAATTAAAAAATGGGGCACTGTACTAAACAGAGAATTCTCAACAGAAGAAGTTCAAGTGATCAAAAGACACTTAAGGTCATGCTCAACCTCCTTAGTGATCAGGGAAATGCAAATCAAAACAACAATGAGATACCATCTTACACCTGTCAGAATGACTAAAATAAAAATCACTAATAATAGCCTTTGCTGGAGAGGATGTGGAGTAAGGGGTACACTCATCCACTGCTTGTTGGAATGCAAACTTGTGCAACCACTTGAAAATCAGTGTGGCGGTTTCTCGAGAAATTCCAAATCAACCTACCCCAGGATCCAGCAATACCACTCTTGGGAATATATCCAAGAGATGCTCTATCATACTATAAAAGCATTTGTTCAACTATGTTCATAGCAGCATTATTTGTAATAGCCAGAATCTGGAAACAATCTAGATGCCCTCAATGGAAGAATGGATAAAGAAAGTGTGGAATATATACACATTAGAGTACTACTCAGTGGTAAAAAACAATGACATCGTGAACTTTGCATGCAAATGGATGGAAGCAGAAAACACTATTCTGAGTGAGGTAACCCAGAACCAAAAGGATGAATTTGGTATGTATTCACTCATCATTGGATTCTAGATATAAATAAAGGTCAGTGAGCCTATAATTCCTGATCCTAGAGAAGCTAAATAAGAAGGTGAACCCAAAGAAAAACATATAGTTATCCTCCTGGATATTGGAAGTAGACTAGATTGCCAGGCAAAAATTGGGATCTTGGGGATGGGGTTGGAGTAGCGGTTAGGGGTGATCGGGAGATGTGGAGAGAAAAGTGAGGAGAGGAGGATGGGGAGACCCTGGGGGAATGGGATGGTTGGGATGGAGGAAAGGTAGATAGGGGAGCAGGGAAGAAGATATCTTAATTAAGGGAGCCATTTTAGGGTTAGCAAGAGACTTCACTCTAGAGGGGTTCCTAGATATCCATGGTGATGTCCCCAGCTAGTTCATTGAGCAGCTGAGGAGAGGGAACCTGAAATGGCCCTTTCCTATATCCATACTGATGAATATCTTGCATTTCACCATAGAAGCTTTATCTTGCGATGGATGGAGATAGAGACAGAGACCCACACTGGAGCACTGGACTGAGCTCCCAAGGCCCAAATGAGGATCTGAAGGAGGGAGAACATGAGCTAGGAAGTCAGGACCTCAAGGGTGTGCCAACCCACTGAGATGGTGGAGCTAGTCTATGGGAGCTCAGCAATGCCAGCCAGCTCGACTGGGACTGAAAAATCATGGGATCAAACCGGACTCTCTGAACATGGCTGACAATGAGGGCTGACTGAGAAGCCAAGGACAATGGCACTGGGTTTTGATCCTACTGCCTATACTGGCTTTTGGGGAGCCTAGTCTGTTTAGATGTACACCTTCCTGGTCCTGGATGGAGTGGGTTGGACCTTGGACTTCCCGCAGGGTAGGGAACCCTGACTGCTCCTTGGACTGGAAAGGGTGGGTGAGGGGAGTCAAGGGAGGGAGAGGGAAATGGGAGGTGGAGAGGAGGCGGAAATTTTCAATAATAATAATAAAAAAAAATTTTAAAAATGCGTTGCTTGATATATGAATTCTTTACATAATTATTTCTAGTTGAAATATTTTGAGTAATATAATGTTGCTACTATATGAATGATACTGAGTGTTCTTTTGTCTGATTAAACTTTATTTGTCTATACACTGTTGTTTTAAATAGCAGGGTTAAAGAAAATCTTTCCATTGTTTTCCATGGTCTTAAAACTGTCAGTATACAAGACTTTCACTTTTGGGAGTATGTTTATTCCAAGGTGTTGTTTTGATCCTGTGTGAATGGCATTTTTCCTTATTTCTTCCTTTGTATACTTTTCATTTGCATATAGAAAAATTTCTGATTTCATAGGGTCAATTTTCATCCTTACATTTATGAATATATCAACTGTAGTGACTTCTGGCAGACCCTTTAGAGCATTTTTATGTACAGAACTATATCATCTGTAAATAAGGATATTTTGCTGTCTTCTTTTCCCATTCTTGTCTCCTTTCATCTCTTTCACTTGTCACACCGTTCTAGCTAAACCTCTACTTTCTATATTGAATGGGAGAGGGAAAAATGAACATCCTTGTCTTAGTCAAATTTAGGTGGAAATGCTTTCAGTTTTTCTACATTCAATATGATGCAGATAGTGGACTTTATGTAAATTGCTTTTATAATGTTGATATATGTCTTATGTTTTCCTAGGTTCTTCAGGTGCTTTTATTCTGAATGGATGTAGGCTTTTTTTCAAAGGCGTTTTCTGTATCTATTGTAATTTTCGTATCATTTCTTTCCTTGAGTCTATTTATGTAGTAGATTACATTAATTGATTTATATATGTGTACCCAACCATGCATCACTAGGATGAAAACAATATGATCATGGTAGACAATCTTTTTGCTATGTTCTTCAATTTTGTTTGCAAGTATTTCATTAAAATTTTTTCCTTTAAAACTCATGATATCATTTTTTTTACTGCTAAGTAGTATTTTAATGTGAGAATTTGTCACATTTTCTTTATCCATACTTCAGTTGATAAAGAAAGATTTTTCCAGGTTCTGGCCAATACAAATAATACTGCTATGAACATAGTTGAACAAATGTCTTTGTAGTATGATTGAGCACTGTTGGGTATATGCCCAAGAGTGGTATTGCTGGATCCTGAGGTAGGTTGTTTTCCAAATTTCTAAATGGATGGAAGTAGAAAACACTATCCTGAATAAGGTAACCCAGACCCAAAAAGAAGAATATATTATATAATCAACCAAAAGTAGATAATAGCTATAAAGAAAGGATATTGAGCCTATAGTTCATGCTTCTAGAGAAGCTAAGTAATAAGGTGAACCCTAAGAAAAACATATAGATACACTTAGAAATTTGAAATAGACAAGATCGCCTGACAAAACTGGGAGTCTGGGGGTTGGGAGGGAAGGGAGAGTAGAAAGAAAGAGGAGGTGAGAAAGGGAGGGACAAGGAGAATTTGAGGGAATGGGATAGTTGAGATGGAGGAAGGACAGAGATAAGAGCAAGGAAAGAGATATCTGGATTGAGGGAACCATTATGGGGCTAGCAAGAAACTTGGCTGTAGAGAAATTCACAGATTTCCACAAAGATGACCCTAGGTAAGACCCTAAGCAATAGAGGAGAAGGTACCCAAACTGGCCTTGCTCTGTAGTCAGACTGATTACTTTACCTTTACCCTTCTTTCCATTTTCTTCTATTTTTCTTTTGTATTTTATTATTCACAGAGCAAAGCAAGGATATTAAGGATGCAAAATTAAAGACAAATTCACATATAAAGTCTGGCTCATAGGAACACCACCTAACAGTTCAATGAAAACTCTGAAAGCCAAAGACTCTACAAGCTCTGAGAGACCACGAATTCCATCCCATATTACTATCGCCACCAAAATTATCCATCACAATTAATGGAAAAGAAGTGCATTCAACAATAAAACTAAATATAAACAATTTTTATTTATCAATATATTTCTACAGCAGCAACTCAGAAGAAAACTTCAGTTTTAAGATGTTAACTACATCAGAAAAAAACTCAAGGAATAAATAATAATAATAACAGTAAGTTAAAAGAGGATACACATCTCAACAACAAAATGACAGGAATCAATAAGAAGTGTTCATTAATAACCCTTAATATTAGTGGTCTAAATTCCTCAATAAAAAAATGGACTAAAGCACTGCATTAGAAAACATAATCTGCCTTTGGGCTGTATCCAATAAATGCACTTTACCATTAAGGTAAGGGTTAAAGCAAATGTATCCAAGCAAACAGATCAAAGAAGAAAATATGTCTAATTATTTTAATACCTGGAAATATATACCTAAAAAAACTAATGATAAAAGATAGAGAACATTACATGCTCATTAAAAGAAAAATCACCAATTGGATATTATATTTCTAAATATTTGTTATCTCTAATTTTATTAATTTTGGTTCTCTCTCTTTTCAGTTAATTCAGTTAAATTTTTCTGGTCTTTTTAAAAGAATTGATTATTGTTTTAATTTATTCCTTGTATATTTTTGTTTCATTTATAGCTCATTAATTTCACAACCAATATAGAGTATTTCTTGTGTCTACTCTTTCTGGGTTTTATTTGTTCTTAGTTTTAGACTGAATTCAATAATAAAATTTAGTTATGAATTTTACCTTTGTCAAAATTTTTGAGCTGACACCAAGTACTATAAATGGTCCTCTTATGAATTCCATCGTGTGTAGCATGGATTTTTCAAAATTGTTCATGTTCATTTTAGTCTAATGTTTTTTTAACTAATGTCATCATTCTACTAAATGAGCACCATATTAATTAGATTCCTAATGATGTATTGCTGTACACATAAACATATAGGTAATCACTAAATTTTTTTCTCATTTTTTTATTAAAGATTTCCATCTCCTTCCCTCCCACTCCCTCTTCCCTCCCCTCCCTTCCATCCATACCCCCACTCCACCCCTCTCCAAAGACAAAGAGCCATCAGGGTTCCCTTCACTATGTTAAGTCCAAGGTCCTCCCAGCTCCCCCTAAGTCCAGGAAGGTCAGCAACCAAACTGACAAGGCTCGCAGTGAGCCCGTCCATGCTGTAGAGTTCATGTTCATTGCCATTGTATTGGAAAAAAAGGATTTTGGAGTAAATGATAACTAATATAGAGATTCCCAGCTTATCAAGATACAGCAATTAAGCACCTGTTGAATGCTAAATTCTAAAGAGCACTTATGTGTCATGTCCCTCTTCTTAACACTTGAGGATCATTGCAGAAGAGGATGCAGAAACTAAGAGCCACAGGTGATGGAAGACTCCATGGAAACTGATTTTTGATAATATAGAAACATTTTTACATTTGAACAGCATTTATCACAGCATGCATGAGCCATGCACAAACACAAGCCAGACAACATCCCAGCATGAAGAGAGGTGAGTATCAAGTCCCACCCCTAGCTGTAGATCCAAAGTGAATTGGTAGCATCTGTGAGTAGGAACGAAAGAATTCTTTCAATATGTGGCCCCTTGTATGTCAACAGTACACCCATGAAATACGAACCTGCAAGAATATAAGTTCAGCCTAAATTGGATTTGATGAATTTTTCACAGAAGATGATATAAAGTTGATTGGGTAGGAAAGAGGATAAAATCTCAGAGGCATTAGCAGAGGAGGAAATTTGATTAATATTCATTATCTGAAATTCTAAAATAACTAATTTATAATGATACAAACAAACATGAATTTTTGAAGCAAAAAATCCTAAGCATTCCTAAGATTAATTTCTTGGTGTGGTGACAGTGGAATTTTAAAATGTTTTAATTTTGTCTGCTTATGAATACAACTGGTTGTTTTTCAAAAGCTTGTGTCCCTGAACTTTAAAAATTTACTCTTTATTTTCATTTTCTTTTATTATTCTTATTTATTTGCATATGTGTACATATGATATGAATGTGCACATGCATGTTCATGTAGTTGGATGCGCTTTGTTCACTTAGCCATTACCCCATTCCTGCTTTTATAATTTCGTGGGGTTTTGATGATAGAAAATGTGCACCTTGTTCCTATGGTGACATCATACTTTTACTGCCTAGTAGATATTAGTCAGTTTATTTAAATATCATTATTATCTCAGTAGGTATGATAAGTCATTGAAGAAAAACATTAGGAAGAATGATCACATTGTACTTGTGTAATAGTAAAGAAAAATAGTTCAATGTTTTACTACAAGTAATCAGGTCTCTTACTAGCTAGAGCAGATTAAAAACAATCCTAATCTATTTTTAAGTAAAGGCTTTACTTTATCACAAATATATATATACATATATATATATATATGTATATATATTAATTTTCAAATGAAACAGTGCTTAGACATTAGTTGAATTGTCTTAAAACATTAAAAATATTAGTCTGCCACTCAAATATTTTAATAGCCTTCACTGTATTATGTAGCTACTTAGCTATTTCTTTGGAAATGAACCTTTACTGTCAGAAAGAGGGAAGGAAGGCTCCAAAAATTATTGAAGTTAAAGAAATTTAGAAGGTGAAGTAAACAAAAAAATGAGAAGATTCACAAAACTAAGCAGTAAAACATTGCTGAGAAGACTTTTGAAGGTGAAGATACCTGCACTGTAAGAAGAGGGCTCCAGTGTACACTTTTATAAGTTACTGCCCATGTTAATGGTGGACCTTTTCCTAATGCAGCTGGCATTGAGTTAGATACAATCCCCTAAGTAACATTAATAAACACATTGGTTAAACAACCTAGACTTTGGTGTAATAATTTATTGGTTCTATCATTTGTTCCTTATCCTAGGTTAATAGTGTTTTTTTGTTTGTGTATCTCAGCAAAAACTAATCTAATATTATGACAAATTTTCTACCTTATTGGATGTTACCTAATAGCAGTTATTTTGTATATCTTTTCATATAAAATAATAACCATTAATGTAGCTCCATTTTAATACACTCTTTCAGGTATTAGCTTCTAGTGATAGAAACCATTCCAAATAACTTTGAAGAATCTTTTGTCTACATTCTGAATTGGTACACATCAGTACTTCTCCTGTTGTAGCATTTGATATTACTCATTACGTAAAATGTCTGTGCCCAAAAATACATTTTGACCAAATTGTGAATTAAATATTATCCTTTAAGTTAATACATCTTTATGGATTGTCTTCATTTATGTTGATTAAAATTTGGTAACTAATTTTTCTCATTAATTTGAGCTTTCTTTCTTATTTGTTTTGGTATTTGGAATAAATGTTTTATATTTAGTAACATTTGTGTTAGTAGTGTGCTTGGTAGTAACATCTCTTCTTACTTTTTTAGTGTTTCTTTCTGTCTGTGTTTTATTCAGTTTTTTGGGTTGTCTACCTTCTTTGCTAGTGTTTTCAATAATTGATATGCCTTTAAGTTTTCCTATTTTATTTGTATTCAGAATGTTTATTTTCCTCCAGATACACAAAAAATACTATTGACTTATTGAATTTGGACCATTTTCCAATTCTAGTTTAAGTATTTAGCCCTCATAATTTCTTAAAATCTTGCTTTTCTTTCATTTTATTATTATTTTACTGTTGTTAATTCAATTCAAAATGCTTATATTTTTTAAATACTTTTAAATTAACATTTTCTATATACTAAGATAAAGTAGTTTACTTCAATGGACCATCATTAGTCTTTGTAATGGTTATCATTTAGTTTCTGTTTATATTTAGAAACATGCTATGCAGTAGTAGTTTACTATATGGAAACTCAGAGAAGATGATTTTACAGGACAGCTTAGAGTGTTTCATAGTAAACATTGCATTTTCTGTAAGCACAAATGCATAGTCTACAGATTTTATAAATAATATTACTTTAATGTCAGTTTGTGAAATTTGTAATAGATATTCAAATTTTAATTTTTCTTGTATGTTGTGTTATATTATATGAATATATTTATATATGTATATTGTGTTATCATTGTCAATTCAAACAAAAGAGCAGAAAAACAAAAAAATTAAAATTAAAACAAAATATTTGTTATAAATATACACAATTATCTTGGCTTTAAATAGTTTTGTTTGGAAGAAATTTAACAATTACTACTTCTTAAATACTTTGTTGTTTTAGTACTCTATTTTTTTCCACTGGTCGATTTTCTAGACTTAAGTGTTCCTAACCTTTCATGTACATCTTTATCGTTTCAGAACATTATTGATCTCATAACTTTTATTTGCATGGGATCTAGCTGACATTTTCTAATTTGCATTTTAAAAGGATTTATTTAGTACAATAAATATTTAATTTTCTGTTATATGTGTATATGAGGGCCTTTTGAACACCATATGTGCGCAGGTGCCCATGAAAGCTAGAAGAGAGTGAGAGATAACCTGGAACTAAGATGTAGACAGCTCTGAAGCACTGGTGCAGGTACTAGGAACTAACCAGAGGTCTTCTGGATAAGCAAAAAGTTCTTTTAGACTCTGAATTATCTCTAGTTGAATTTTGAATTACCAAATTATGCTACAACTACAAAATGCCCATTTTGCACATGCATACATATATGAAGGCAAACACTCATACATGGAAAATATTTTAAGGCCAGTCTGATCTGCAAGATCTTGTTTCAGGACAAGCTCCAAAGCTACAGAGTAACCCAGTCTTGTAAAAACAAATAAAATCAAGAAAAATAATGAAAAAACAAAAACAAACAAAAAAATTACCATTTGTATTTATTTTGTTGTCGCTGGTTTTAGAGTTTTACAACTTCCCTATCACTGAAGAGATTTGTTATAATTTAATTCATTTCATATGTACTTTCTTTACTTATAGATCACATTTTTTTTTAAAAAGTGGTTTGCTAATTCTTTATCTAGATCTTGTTATAGCTAGCCATCTTAGAATTTCCATCAGTTGACTGATTTTCTGTTGGTCTGCTTTTTATCCTTTTTACCTGAAGCTTAATCACAGTTTCATGACAGGTTGGTTTGGAATTGAGCTGTGTACTTTGTGAGGCTTTTTGATGTATACTTTGAGTCACAAAAAATAATCTGGAAAAATCTTAAGTATTCTACGTATGCTGGCAATGTATCTGGTTAAATAGTATTCAAATATATATTACTATTGACCATTTCAAACATTATATAAAGCAAAAGAGACCACTCATAAAACACTACATGTTGCAGGGCAGTGGTGGCACACGCCTTTAATCCCAGAACTCGGGAGGCAGAGGCAGGTGGATCTTTGTGAGTTCGAGGCCAGCCTGGTCTACAAGAGCTAGTGCCAGGACAGGCTCCAAAACTACAGAGAAACCCTGTCTCAAAAAGTAAAAAAGTAAATAAAAAAACAACACTATGTTATATGATTTGTTTTATTTGTGGTGCTCAGAATAAGTGAATGTATGGAGCAGGAAGTAATTAATATTTGCATTGGGCAGGAGAATGTGATAATTGAGATGAGAGGTTATGACATCAGGTTTTTTATGAACTAATGGATACCTAAAGTGGGTGTGACAAAGATTGCTTGTTTCTATGAATCCATTAACACTGCTTTAAACCTTAAATGAGTGAAGGATATAGTCCCTGAAAAATATGTCAAAAAGTCATTTAAAAAAAAAATTTACAATGTAAAAAATAAAACACATTATTTAATGTCTATATCAAATATTTCCTGAAATGAGTGGTAATAAGAAGACATTATTTCCAAACTTTCATATGCAAACTCATGGTCTCTTGAAATTTTAATAAGCATATTTCAAGATATTCCATTTTGTAGGCTATTGCTATGACTCTTGCTTACATACCAGAAGCTGATGGCAAGACCCTATTGTTAAAAAAAATCATACTCAGTCCAAAGGACATATAAAAATCATGCTGTGTATAAGCCTTAAATTTATTCCCTACCTGCTACTCTTCATCGTGCTAGAAAGGATCACATAGGCTGTTGGACAAAACAGTCAACAACAATCTTACCTAGTTTTAAATCCTGCATACTACATGAACCAACAGGAATGCTGTGCCTTCTAGTGCCATAGTGGCACGACTGTTATGGGGATAACAAACTGCTTATGATTTGATTTGAGGGTTTTTCCCACAGAAAAGAACTTATGGCTGTCTCTATAAATTTGCTAATAGAACAAGTCATTGACAATGAAAGGATACTAATACTTTGTTAAAAACTTCTAAATACATATGTCATTACACTAGGATAGTGCTGTTCACAGTCTTCATTGGGTTAGCTTTTTATTGTAATCTGTGGAAGTAAAAAAATATGCAAGAACATTCAATCAGCAAAAATGCTGAGAATAAGTAATGCTAGAGAACTCTGTCTTTAAAAGACAGCTTTGTCACCTCACGCAAGACTCAAGAATATCCCAGAAGAGGAAATTGAGAGAAGATAAAAGATAGAGGTTGGGAAGATGTATAGTAAACTATGTCTTAAAGATAGGACAAATCTTCTGCACTCATGAATTCACAGGTGAAGTAATCCACACAAGATATGGAAAGAACTGGAAGTCTCAGCATTTCATCCTGAAAAACTACTGGAAACCGACAGATGTAGGGAAGAGACTGCCATTTTCCTCAGTGGAATAACCAGAGGGAAAAATTATCCTTGCACAAGCAAGTACTCAGTGCCATGCTTAGACAAGAAAGACTAATTAAAGCAAAAAGTCACACCGAAAAAGAATGCATGAAATCAGGAGTGCGATTGTTGAGAAGAAGTCTTGCATAATGAGTTTCAGTACAGTTCTTTTAGGATACATAATGAGCCCTGAACTACATAACAAGAATCTGTACTTTACAAGACCAAAAATCAAGTGTGACGATGCACACGTATGATGTTAGCTGTTTGAGAGCTCAAGGTGAAAGGATCCCTTGATTCTAGAAAATTGATAACAGTCTAGTTAATAGAGCCAGTTCCCAACTTCAAAAGATGTCAAGAGGGAAAAGGAGGGAGAGAAAGGAAAGGAAGGGATGATAAAAACACTTACACACTCACAAATATATTTAAACAAAATTTATTCCACAATGATAAAAAGAGTAAAAATAAGGAGCATTCCAGTATGAGAAGGATAGGGATGGGAGAGAGTAATAAAGTATAAATGAATCAATTAATTACATCAACAGTTATTCAAACATTATAATTATTAAATAAAAATATATAGTCTTAAAAGTAAATGTACAATTTTTTCCAAATATTTAGATCGGTCAAAAGCATATAAAACTAAAATTAGTGTATCTCATGATACAAATTAATTTGCTCTATTATAAAGAGATTTTTTTTTTAGTTTTCAGAAGAGATGCACTCATCAATGGGTCCAGATAAAAAATGTATGTGATAGTTGAAAAGCATGTCCATGTAAAAGAATCATAGTTCCAGGTGTTCTCAACTCCCTAGGGCTTAGGCTACAGCTAGTCATGTATTTTTTTATACTAATTTATAGTACTGAACATGAGTTCCTTTTCTTATAATGTACTTAAATTCCAACCAGAAAATGGTTTGTGATGTCCATAAGATTCATGCCACTATTACACCAGTGGATATATCTTAGTAGACCAGTTATTGTATTGCAGGGTTTGAGGCTATATAAAACTATTCTAAAAATAGCTTCGGAAAATGATATATGCATGCTTGCCTGCATACATTTATGGATAGTTTATTTGTGCAGTGCCTGCAAAAGCTAGAAAAGAGCACCAAATACACTAAAACTAGAGTTAGGGATCTTTGTATGCCGCCTTATATGATTGCTGAGTACTGAACTTAGGTGTTCTGCAATAGCAGTAAGTGCTCTTAAGCATTGAAGCATCTCTCTAGCATCAAAACAATCTTAAACAAAGCTACAAATTGATAAGCTAGGAAATATTGCTAAGGACTATATGCCCAATGATGATTAGTACAGTTGCATTTTACTTCTGAAATTAAAATCACATGTTATGAGCTTGAAGGCAGTTTCATAAAGGAAAGAATTGATTGCATTAATCTAATCAATATTTATAATAGCACCAATATCATGATTTCAAAGCTTAGTCAGTTTATAACTCCTTAAATACTAGTAAACTTTCATTTATGTTTTACAATCTCTTTTGCCTTATCCTGATGATGTCTCTGATTCTTAGGAAAATAACTGCAAACATGAAAATTTATAATTGTGTTTCAGGGGGAATTCAGTTGATAATTCTAAACTCTCAAAATGTAGTATTTGTTTTTATATGGTTTTCAGTTACTAATACATGCTTAGAATCATAAATATATGACTTATATCTCAAATTAGACTATTTTGTTAAATAACACATAAATCTTGATACTTATTTTAAAAGAGACAATCTCAGATTGTACTTTCTTATTATATGACAATACTATTTGCTGTTTTGCACTTGTGGCCTACATTCTAAAACCGTGGTTTGCTACATGATCTTAGGAAAGAATGAAGAGTATTCTTGTTTGAAATTCACATTTTAGTTATTTAATAACACATTGTGAATGATATGCACAAAAATAAATATTTTAAATTCTCATGATATTTTAGGAGTATTTTTAAAGATAGCCATCTTAGAATATATGATTATGGTTGATCTATTGTATTTCTAAAATCATAATTTTAAAGGCAAAATACTTATCAACATTTCATGATTATGAATACGATTAAACCTAACCATATAATCTCCTCTTGTAGAATCATGTCTACTGACTATCTAAAAAGGTCATTATTGTATAATCATTCTTTACCAATTAATGCTTCATTTTATAAAGCTAATCTTGCATAGTCTTTCATAATTTTATTTTGAATAATCATATTCCCAATTCCCCAGTACTTCAGTTATAAACAAATAACCTGATCTTGATATGAAATATTTTGAATTTTTCTCACATGTAATTTATTACTTTTTGTTTACTGTATGCTATGTAATTCTTCCCTTACCCAGTTGGTCACATCTTTTATGGTATTGCTGGTGATGCTTTCTCAGCATGTTTCACTTGATTTGAGATCAGCAGAAGTGAAACCATTGATGGCTCATCAAAGACCATAAACATTGTCATTATGAGCTCTGGGACATTTAAGTTACAGTTATGCCAGAGATGTCAGCTTTTTGCCTAGCAACTCCAATGTGATATCATTTCAGTCAAAGCTACAGTATCTTACTTTATTGTACATATGACATATCCAATTTTGTCATAAATGTGTCCATAATAATTGGCAGTTTTGGCATATATAATGTTTGCTAAACATTTGTTGATTATATTATTTTGTGGTATACAGAACCTACCTGAAGAACAGAATAAGATGTTTCCTTATGCAACTATTCTGTTTTTGTTTTTGTAATACTTGCTCTGACTGATAATTCTTCAAGAGTTCTTATAGGAGCTGATTCCTAAGATGTACTGAAAACTTATAAAAATAGCATGTTCTGAGAGTTACAATATAATAATTATTTCCTATGCTATTTAAGTCAGCATAAAATATCATTTCGTATGAAGTTTATAAGAATGCCAATTTCAAGTTTCATAGTTTAAGATACAAAATTAAAAGCAATTCTAGCACATCAATGCACAGTCTTAAATTTTATCCTCAGTCTATCTATCATCACATTTTTCTTTGTCTATCCATATCACATTTGATCTTTCTCAAGACTGTAGCAACTTTCTCCCAGAGATTACTCAATTTTATATCTCTGTTCATCTTTTCACCAAGTCGAGAACTCCCAGATCAATGCACCAATAAAATACATCATATTACTGGTGATGCATTTGGGCTCATTCCTGAAGACATTTTCCCAATATAAAATTATTTTGCTTAAATATAGATAGAATCAAATAATGAAATAAATTCGAATCTTGAAGATACAATTCAGTCTGGTATTCCTCTGAAAAGAAAAACACTTATAATGAAAGGGTTATTGTTCGATTTTATTTTAACCAAATTGTTGAGATTTTCCACCTTTAAAACAAATACTTCCTTTGAGTTCACTGCAGCAGTTTAGATTAAAATGAACACTTAACAGTTTGTAATGAATGCTGAGACTAAAGAAGTTTCACTCTTTCGTTTGATGGATTGTGTCCTGCCAGAGTTGCCAGTGCATTTTACTTGACCTTTCTCCTTAACTCTCATACATCTTAAGCCTTTTGTCATATGAGTGACAGGCCATCATAGTGTGATGGAAGACAAAACTTCACCTTGTCAGATAAATGTGATCAAAACATTTTTTGAAAATGTTTGTGATTTGGAAGGCAGCTTAGGCTAAATTATTTTGTGACATTAAATGTTTAAGAATACACTTTATATATCCAAGTTTCCAATTGGAATAACTTTAACAATACTTGCACATAAAGATCATAATGGTGAGATGATTTTTCTGACAGTTTAGAAGAATGACAAGAGACAGAATTTCTTTAAAAATTTTATTGTGACAAAACAATTTACTTTTGTGTGTGTACCTATGTGTGTGTGCATGTGCATGTGTGTGTGAATGTGTCTGTATTCATGTATGTGTCTTACTATATTTCTTAATCCCTCTGATGAACTTTAGCCTTTAAAAATAAATAGAGTGTCTTTGGGGATTATCACTGAACTTTAATTCCTTGTGCTCTTATATGCTCCTGGGAATTTTGATGAAACTGAAAATTGGTGATTTTTATTCTTTGAGCAGACATCATCTATCTGATCACAGAATAAACATCAGCAAGACTAAGAAAAAAGTAGATTTCCTCATCTGTTGTAGGTCATTCATCTCATACCTGATATTTTTATTGTGAAATCCTGGAAGATTCTCTGCTTTGTATGTTTATACCAATAGACAGAGTCGATTCAGACTGTAAATCAATGAACTCATTTCTTATTTTGGCAGGATCAGTAGTGATTTAGCTGTAGAATATGAGCACAGAGTGAATATATTGACCTGACACATTTCTATTCCTTCTCCCCAAAATATATCTTGTTCATGGAAGAGTAGAGAAATATGAACGACAAAATAATTACAAGAGAGAAAACCTATTGCCCTGGAACACAAATGGAGAGAAGTAGACACCTGAGTCTTTTTAACCACAGGTGCTAGAATTTGAAAACTTAGTATTTCCAAAATTATGAATTTTATACAAACACAGTAGAGATGACATGGATGCATAGACAAAATATCATTGAATAATTATAGACTCAGTTATTATAAGAAACTAATAATGTATTGTTTTTTAATAATAGTATGTTATAAAAATACAACTCCATGAATTTAACATATGTGAATTAAGCATATCAATGAATATAGGAAAATATGTATATTTAGGATCCTTTTAATGTAGATTTATGTATTTGACTATAACTATAAACAATTATTATTTTCATTTATTATTTAGAATATCTAATAAACATTAATCCAAATGGTATAAAATAATGTTCTATGAGAGTTTATATTAAAATAATTGAGCTCTGTTTTTATAAACACTTTTAATCTGCAATTAAATGTTATTTGTCTAATAATGTTTACTTATATAAATTAGCTATAGTAAACAATGACTTTGCATTAGGTTACTTCTGAATAATGTGAATATTCATGCACAGTGTGTCACCTAATTCAATTATTCTCTTTCATGAATTTTAAAATTCAAGTAAAATAACAACTTTACTTAGTTTTTATTTATTTGTTTATTTATTTATTTATTTGTTCATTAAAAATTTTCCCCTCCTCACCTCATCCCATTTCCCTCCCTCTCACCCCTTTTCCTCCCTTTCCAGTCCTAAGAGCAGTCAGGGTTCCCTACCCTGTGGGAAGTCCAAGGTCCTCCCCCCTCCATCCAGGTCTAGGAAGGTGAGCATCCAAACAGACTAGGCTCCCACAAAGCCAGTACATGCAGTAGAATCAAAACCCACTGCCATTGTTCTTGGCTTCTCAGTCAGCCCTCATTGTCAGCCACATTCAGAGAGTCGGGTTTGATCACATGCTTCATCAGTCCCAGTCCAGCTGTCCTTGGTGAGTTCCCATTAGATCAGCCCCACCATCACAGTGGGTGAATGCAACCCTCGAGGTCCTGACTTCCTTACTCATGTTCTCTCTCCTTCTGCTTTTCATTTGGACCTTGGGAGCTCAGTCCGGTAATCCAATGTGGGTCTCTGTCTCTGTCTCCATCCATCGCCAGATGAAGGTTCTATGGTGATACGTAAGATATTCATCAATGTGGCTATGGGATAAGGCCAGTTCAGGCACCCTCTCATCTGCTGCCCAAGGAACAAGCTGGGGACATCTCCTTGGACACCTGGGAACCCCTCTAGAGTCAAGTCTCTTGCCAACCCTAAAATGGCTCCCTTAATTAAGATAGCTACTTCCCTGCTCCCATATCCATCCTTCCTCCATCTCTACCATCCTATTCCCCTAAGCTCTCCCCAATCTTCCCCTTCTCCCTTCTCTCTCCCCATCTCACCTTACCACCACCTTACCCACACCCCCATGCTCCCAGCTTTTGACTGGCAATCTTGTCTACATCCAATATCCAGGAAGATAACTATATGTTTTTCTTTGGGTTCACCTTCTTATTTAGCTTCTCTAGGATCACGTATTATAGGCTCATCCATTATTGGTGGGAATGCAAACTTGTACAACCACTTTGGAAATTAGTATGGCATTTCCTCAGAAAACTGGGAGTCAACCTTCCTCAGGACGCAGCAATTGCACTCTTGGGAATATACCCAAGAGATGCCCTATCATACTACAAAAGTATTTATTCAACTATGTTCATAGCAGCACTATTTGTAATAGCCAGAACCTGGAAACAACCTAGGTGCCCCTCAATAGACGAATGGATAAAGAAGGTGTGGCACATATACACTTTAGAGTTTTACTCAGTGGTAAAAAACAATGACATCTTGAATTTTGCATGCAAATCGATGGAAATAGAAAACACTTTACTGAGTGAGATAAAGCAGACCCAAAAAGTTTAATATGGTATGTACTCACTCATAAGTGGATTCTAGCCATAAACAACGGATATTGAGCCTATAATTCATGATCTTAGACTTAAATACAGTGAGTACCATTGGTGCTACCCATATGACCATGGGCATTTGATCATTCACTATAGCATATATTTTGACCTTGAGATTCTTGTATTTACTTATTGTCTATTTATCTATCTATTTACTTTTGTGTGCATATGTGCATGCTATTGTGGGTATAAAATAATGGAACTGTAGATGTTTGTCTTTAAGTTTTAGTTGTGTCTGTTTCATTTATAACATACATGGAAGTTTGGTAACTCTAAAGGGAATATCAGTGAAGAGGAACTCTTCCAAAGAAGAAAAAAATAGAATACGATGTTGTAAAGGATAAAGGTAAAACTAGAATAGGAGGATAAAATGGGGAGAGAGAAGGTAGGTCAGGGTCATAGAAGAAAGACAGGGAGTGATAATATTGTCTTTTGAAAAGCCATATGCAACTAGTAGAGTAGAAGCTTTATATATATGCAAATAGTTCCACACACACGCTTATGCACACACATGTATGAGTACACACACACATATATATGTGTATATATATATATATGTATATGTATACATATATATTACTCAATGGGCACTCGGATATATATTTGAAACTGTATATGTAAAATTGAATATATATAAATAAAATCGCCATCTGATGGAAGAGACTATATCCCAGCTAGATATCATATCCTACAAAATAAACCCCATAGAAATAGCAATGAGTTACATCTTGTTGACTTGTTGACTTATTGCACTTTTATAGTAAGATTCTTAAATGTGGCTACTGTAATCTTATATTTGTGGTAAACTTAAAATTTTCCTTCCAAAAGTACAAGTTCTGGAAATAGTACATAAAAGTACATAATTCTTCTACATGAAACCACCTCATATTTAAAATGAAGCTGTACACTA